>NC_054386.1:82286373-82891373 GCF_017654675.1 Xenopus laevis
AAGGGCAGCTCCATCATGACAAATCAAAGTGAGGAGATACAGCTGACAAGACAACTACATGCTCAATACAGAAACACGGTTAAACAGGTGCTTTTCTATACAAAATATTAGCTTGCTGCATGTGGCTCTATGGTTGCCACCCGGCCGTTAGACTTGAACTTGATTCCAATGTTTATTATACAAAAGAAAGATATCAGCTATAAGAAGGCCTGTACATTTTTCAAGAAAAGGTAGCAACCGGCAACCCTACTTGGCATTAGAAGTGTATTTATTTTCAATAAAAGTGGACTTGAACTCATGGGCCTGGAACATCCAGAACAGCAAATAAGCTTCCAACTAACCCTTGCTCTGTGTTGCTCTGCGTTTATGCTTATGTGTATTAATATGCATAAATCTACCACCATATTCAACAATAAATGGGTAGATCTGAACATAAAGATCTACATACATAACAACCAGTAACCAATACAAGGATCACTTCAACATTGCTCTATAAGATATATACACAAAGATTCCAGTAAAGAATCGAAACGTTGGTCTTTAAATAAACCTGCACTTTATTTAAAGGAAAACTATACCCCCAAACAATATAGGTCTCTATAGAAAGATATTGCATAAAACAGCTCATATGTAAAACCTCCCTTCATGTAAATAAACCATTTTCATAATAATATACTTTTCTAGTAGTATGTGCCATTGGGTAATCATAAATAGAAAATTGCCATTTTAAAAAATAAGGGCCACCCCCTAGGATCGTACGATTCACTGTGCACACAAACAAACCAAACAAACTATACTTGTTAGGTCACATGAGCCAATTAAAAGACAGAGTTGTGTCTTTTGCTTCAACACTTCTTCCTGTTAAAGTTAGAGCTGCAGTATTTCTGGTCAGGTGATTTCTGAGGCAGCACACAGACCATCACAAAATGGGGGTTCAATTTAAAGAGATGTAAAAGGGCAATATTTACTTAAATATATATTCCAGTTTGGAAAGATTATTTAATATGCCACTTAATATGATGTAAACTGTTGCTTAAGTATTCATTTTGGGGGTATAGTTTTCCTTTAATCAGATGTTGATGAGAAAGTCTCCTTGGTGTGCCGTCATCTGTGGGATTATTCAAATTTTTCAAGACCCAGGCAGTGCAGATACTTGTGGTTTTGCGTTCCAAATCGCTGTATTATATATAATACACAAAAGCCATGAATATCTTGTAAATTAAATCCTTATAAACGGTAAGTACTGATGTCATCAGTTATAAACAGTGAGTAGTGGTGTCATTTCAGTCACATGACTCACTAAAACTTGTGTATTATAATAAATAAAGTACCCCCTGTTGCAAAATATGAGGATATTAAAAGTAACCTTGGAGTTCCATGACTATATATGAAACTCCTCAGTAACTTATAATATCCTTATAATTAGGAATGCACCGAATCCAGGATCCGGTTCGGTATTCGGCCATTTTCAGCAGGATTCGGATTGTCTGAATCCTTGTGCCTAGACGAACGGAATCCGAATTCTTAAATCATGTGACTTTTCATCACAAAACAAGGAAGTAAAAAAATTTCCCTCCTCCTCACTGATTTGCATATGCAAATTAGGATTCGGTATTCGGCCGAATCTTTCACAAAGGATTCGGGGTTTTGGCCGAATCCAAAAAAGTGGATTCGGTGCATACCTACTTATAATTTACAAGAGGGGTTACTTTATTCACTATATAATTGTAAACTGCAGGGCACCCAAAAAGAAATGCTAATTTCAGGGTATAAACTACAATTCAAGTGCAACATCTTGTATGTATTTATAAAGACCAACATAAATTGCATATGGGTTTCTACTATAGTAATATTTGTAATTACCCTGGCATAAAAGTGATGAAAATTGGCAAATTCTATTACACAGCAAGTGTCAGTTATATTCATTTTTAATGGAAACATCCTGTATTATATGTCTACAAGAAATCCGGGCCAACGGCAAGTGTCCTACATAAGTATGTACTGTGTCAAAACAAAGACTCAATATACTGTATATCACCCAACAATGTACATAGAAAAATGCATGCTATTCTAGCCAAACGCAAACTGAAGAGAGAAGACTCGTAGAAAAATGCAAACCTATACAAACCATATATAAGAAAATACATTAAGGAAAGAGCAGAGGAGCAAAAGGTGGGGCTAAATGTTTGTAGACAAAACTGGGAAATAGGGATTATTGGGGGATATCTTACTGTCTAATTAGCAGCATGGCCTTCGACTTCTCTGAGTAAAGTAACATCAGCTGCATGGGATTAGGAAGGGGTCAGCAAAAGTCATACAAAGTTAACAGTGGGTCATTTGGATTCAGAGATCTGCAACCTGTGACATTTCAGCTATTGCTTAATTTCAGCTGCCAGAACCTTCACCACAAATTGTGGATCTCTGGTTTTTTTTTTCTTTTAATAAATCAGCTTTTTATTAGCAACATATTGCACACTTTAAAAAAATTAAGCAGAGTACAACAAGAATAAAAGGTAGTCACTTATCAGACGCTTTCATTGGGAGCCAATTAACGGTAATAGCTTTGCATACATAAATTGGTTTAATTGCTATGGGGAACTAAATTCCACTGGCATCTAAAAAGAAGCACACGTAAGGCAACATATCATCAAGCTTTCTCAAAACACATAGGGGCAAATTCACTAAGCGCCGAAACGCCTAACTATTCGCTAGCGTCAATTTGCTAGCGTTGTCATTTTCGTTACTTCGCAAATTCACTAACGAACGCTGGCGTAAATTCGCTAGTGTTACTTCGCACCCTTACGCCTGGCGAATTTTCGCAACGGACGTAACTACGCAAATTCACTAATGTGCGCATTGTACTGAACGCTACCTTTTATGCTAGACTTCCTTCGCCACCTCAGACTAGGCGAAGCGCAATAGAGTAGATAGGGATTGCTTCAAAAAAAGTTCACATTTTTTCTAAGTCCCATAAAACGCTGGCGTTTTTTCTATATTATGGGTGATAGGGTGGGGTGATCCCCCCTACATTTCCTAACTCATGGCAACTATACAGTGGGCACATGTGTAGGGCAAAAAAAATAATTTATTTGATGTTTTAAAGGTTTAACAGGCATTTGTAGTGATTGTACGTATTCCTCCATTGAAATTTGAATTTGGCGCCGTATGCAAATTAACCATCGCTAGCGTAACTTCGCTTCGCGAATCAACGCTAGCGCAACTTCGCAACCTTACGCTACCCCTGAGCGCAACTTCGGATTTTAGTGATTTTGCGGAGCGCTGGCAAAACTACTCCTGGCGAAGTGTGGCGAAGTTACACCTGGCGCAACTACGAATCTTAGTGAATTTGCCCCATATACTTTAGCATACAGTTTGGAACATGACTTAATAAATTAAAAGTCTTACTTTTAGCCTTTAAGAAAAGATTTTATTTTTCTATTATCAGTTCTGTTTATATTGTATTGTCTTCATATGTGATGAGCTCAAACATGCTATTAGGTTAAAGCACAGTCCAGTAAACAAAGCTGACAAAAAAAGAACTTGCTCTTCCTTTGCTTGGTTACAATATTCAGAACGTTATAACTAATTTAAATACATTTGTGTTGCACAACAGGAAAGAGTTTTAGGGTAAGTACAAATGGGCAGATTCGGGGAGATTAGTAGCCCCGGCGACAAATCGCCTCTTCTTTGGGGCGACAATCTCCCCGGACTGCCTTCCCCTACCTTCCTACCGGCTATAATGAAAAATCGCCAGTGGAATAGCACTCGTGGCGCTTCATTTTCCGAAGTCGCCCAAACTTGCCTCACGAGGAAACTTTGGAAAACGAAGCACCGCGAGTGCCACCACGCTGGCGATTTTTCATTATAGCCGGTGGGATATGCAAAAGCTTGTTGATTGATCAAGGACCAAGAGGGGTTATCAGGCATATGCCAGATAGGAATTTAACCCAGTAACAGTTGCCCATTGTGTAACAATACATTTCTTTTCTGTAACAGATGAGCCTGCAGAGAGTAAATTGGGCAGGATAGTTTTACTTTATTAGGTCGAAATTTGACAAAATTTAAACTAGGATGATTTTGAGCTATCTGATTCAGAGTCTGTGCTCATGTCACTCCTGTGCCCCATTACTCCTCTTTCCCCAAAGAAGGAAATTTGGTATGCACCAGCCAGCCACCAAGAACAGCTGAAAATAATCCCTCAATGTGTGTTGCAGAAGTTCCTGACACTGAAAAATTGTTTAAGAGAAAAAGTAATTTTCTCAAAAACCTTGCACATGCTTAATGCACAGTTCTGAGAAGCAGGAGGATTAGCTAAGTACAGCAATGTTTCCAGATGACACAGGAATTGAGTAACTGGCCCTAGTGTTACTGCATCAGTCCTAGAGGTGCCAGGCTTCGTACTGTGTGGCTCATGTACCTAACTGAAAGTCTAAATCCTAGTTTAAAAAAAAAAATAACATTTTACCTTTCCGATCTCTGAAGAAACCTTCAAACACCACAAAGTTATTAACCTAAAATGAGAAAATGGGATTTACTGGAATTATCAGAAGTTTATTATATACAGTCCTTCCCTCAATTGTGTGTTTCTTTAATCTACAATTTTATATCCTTCATGCTCTGAATTCATCAGGTTTCTCTATATCTCCCTACTCTGCTTTTACATCTCTCTCACTTCATCTTTATTTCTCTACAATCACTCTGTAGATCTCTGCCTCTCTCACCTGTGGGATTGTGGACCAAAGGTTGAAATGCTTCCTTAGGAAGGAGAGAAACTTTTCGGATGGACGGTCAATGGCAAGATGCTGGACATCAACTTGTTCATTCTGACAAACAGACATTGTAAATAAGTATAGAAAGCAATAAGGGAGTTGGAAAATTAAAAGACAAAAAAAAAAAACCACCAAAAAAAAGTAAATAATGTAAAAGGGAAGTCATAAACAGCTCATGTGACTGGCAACATGAGGGGAGAGGAGCAGAATATACATGAACTACATTAACTTAGGACAGACAGTTCAGTTTTCTAACACACACAGAAGGTATGTTTAAGAGAGAGAGGAACCAATTAGGGAGAAAACTACTGCCAATATAAGGAAAAAAACCTTAAAGGACCAGAAACTTACAATAAATATAGGGATGCACTTTTTTGGATTCGGCTGAACCCCCGAATCCTTCGCGAAAGATTCGGCAGAATATTGAACTGAATCCTAATTTGCATATACAAATTAGGGGTGGGAAGGGGAAACATTTTTTACTTCCTTGTTTTGTGACAAAAAGTCACACAAAGTATTCAGCCGAATCCCGAACTGAATCCTGGATTCGGTGCATCCCTAAATAAATATATCCATTTATTTACATTTAAAATATCTGTTGATCAAATACCTTTATATTAAAGGTATTTCACGGCAACAAATCTCCTATTTTATATCAGAAAGATTTTTCAGTCTGCCGTCCTGTAGTGAGACATGAATGGTATTTTGAATGAATGTATATTCCTGTGTAAGAACTAAACCCATTGTATTCCACATATATTATAGGTTATCCGCTACCTAATCTGTGCCTTTTCTCCTTTTTCAGTTTGAACGACTGCACATCAAGGAAGCTTGTTTAGATCAACTATACAGGGGCAATCCTGGGGCTGCTGCTGTCAGGAGCGGCCCTGCAACTATAGTAGGGTTTCTGAAGCAAACACACATTTTTTTGTCAGTGGAGGGCAACAGTTCATCATAGTTTAATTACTTAAAACACATGTCTTGAAGTTTCTGTTCCTTTAAAAAGATGAAACTGAATCTAAAAGGCAGAAAGGTGAGGAAATAATAAAATGTGCAATGGGAGTAACATATACAAAGTAGAATTATGTGAATGAAAACAATGGTAAAGATACCATGCATAGTTATATTATGCACACAACAAGTGTAATGGGATCCTACCCTGAGCATAAAGCTAAACAATTCTTTTCCAAATCCATGACGTTGAAGTGATTCATGGATGTAGAAGTCTAAGATACACAGTGGTTCTGCTTCTATATGGGACCCTTTCTGGTCCTAGGAAGAGAGAGAGACATTTATTAATTTCATTTATTCACTTATCCACAAAAGTTGTATTTTTTCCACTGTCAATTTCCATTTCTTACTAGAATAAAGAGTTTCTTGTATCCAACCTTCAGAAAACCAATCACAGCTCCTCTGCCTGCCCTGTACAAAAAAAAAAAAGACAGGAAAGATGGATTCAAATAGAAGCGAGGCAGCGTGGGGTCTTGTGGAAATTATAGTACAGTACAGTGCAAAACCACACGTGTTGATAGAAATAAATGTAACTAATGTATTTAAGGGAAATATATCCCCTTTTTGGGTTTATATAGCAAAGGTGTATAAACACCATCCGAACTTCCAATCAATTGATCCCCTACTGTAGCTTTATAAGTAGCAGAACTCCAAAATTCTTCATACATGAATAATACTCCTGAAGAATTTCCATTTTAAAAAACAAGGGCTGCCCCCTGGGATCCTAGGATTCACGGTGCACATAAACAAACCAAACATGTTAGGTCACATGAGCCAATTAACAGACAGTTCTGTCTTTTGCTTCCATACTTCTTCCTATTACAGTTAGAGCTGTAGTATTTCTGGTCAGGTGATCTCCGAGACAGCACACAGGTAATTACGAAATGGTGGTTCAAGGCAAGAGATGTAAAATGCAATATTTACTTAAATATATATACCAGTTTAGAAAGATTCTTTAATATGCCACTTAATTTGATATAAACTGTTGCTGATCTGTAGTAGTCATTTTGGGAGTATAGTTTTCCTTTAGAGTGGATATGTTAATAAACAATTTTTCTAGAGATGCCTGTGAAAGGATTATAACCAACAATGCCCTGCCAAATCTCACGTTTTTGGTGTGCAGTCCTTCAATATATACAGGTGATGCTTGTTTGCTTGCATTCGGGAGGCACTGGTTATAGAAGCAGGTAGCCTCTGGGCCTGAAACAGAGAGTATTCTGAAATCAGTGCGGGTTGAAATCCAGCTGTCATTGTTAGCACTACATCTAAACTAGTTACAATTCGATGGCTCTTTATAATGGCTTATTGAGATGGAAAAATCAAGTAAATAATGCTAAAGATACTCAAGAGCTCAACATTTAAACTTTTATCCTGTAGGGACAACTTCTAAGTGGTAGGGGAGATGGTAAGAAAACAGCAGGAACTATCATCTTGACAGGTTAAGTTGCACTTCACAGTGACAATTTGAAGTCTAAATAAATTCTTCCTAGGACAAAACTGTGTGTGTGGTGTGTGTGTGTGTGTGTGTGTGTGGTGTGTGTGTGGTGTGTGGTATATGTGTGTTTGTCTAATAACTGATGCATACAAATTAAAAACAAAACACGTACATTGTCTACAGTACATCTCATTAAAAGATTCATTGAATCTGGAGGAATCACTGTACTCAAGTGAGAAGGCAGGAAACCAGTATTAGATGTACAGAAATTATAATTTCATACATTTAGAAAGTTTATTTACTTTGAGACTTATGTTAAACTTTATAGTTCAGTCTAACCATTGTCCATCTTAAATCTAATTACTAGCACAGGATTATTGCCCACACATACAATAGACACCGTTCAATAGCTCAGCAGTTACTAAACCATTTACCAACATTTAAATCACAGATATCACCTTTGCAGACGCCTTCCCAATCTCATCTATTACAGTCATAATCTGTTTCTGCGCCTCTGAGCTGCAAAAATACCATCAGAGTTATTAAGTTATACATCATGATTATTATTTTTATTATCAGCATCAATATCATCATTATTATTATTTATATAGTGCTAACATTTTTACAGAGATTTCTCCTGACCCAGGGGAGCTTAAGCTGGCCATAGACGCAAAGATAAAAGTCATACCATTGTATGTTCGTACGACTTTCGGACTGTTTGCAGAATGCCCTGACATTTTTCATACCATGGATCAGGGTCAGTTTACCAAGAACATTAATTACTACCATAGGTCCAATTTTTATGGGCTGTTTACTTTAAAAAAAGAAGAGGCTTTACAAGTTGTTTTGATACATATTTGTTTGTCCCACATCAGGCATCTGTAGCTCTGTATTCCTCCCCCCCAAAGATTTAGCACCATGTGCAATTTATAGAGGCACAGGTTTAAAGGTATAATGTTATTCTGTTAAAAATAACCTTTTAGATGTGTTACATTCAAAGAAGAAAGCTAGCAAATATCATTTAAAGGGGTAGTTCAACTTTAAGATCACTTTTAGTATGTTATATAATGGCCACTTCTAAGCAACTTTTCCAATGAGCTTCATTATTTATTCTATATAGTTTAATTTAGTTAATTTGCCTTCTTTTTCTGACTCTTGCCAGGTTTCAAATGGGGACCACTGAACCTATATAAAAATAAATGCTCTGTAAGGCTACAAAATGTATTGTTATTGCAACTTTTTATTACTTATCTTTCTATTCAAGCCTCTCCTATTCATATTCCAGTCTCTTATTCAAATCAATGCATGATTCCTATGGTAATTTGGACCCTAGCAACAAGATTGCTGAAACTGCAAACTGGAGAGCTGCCAAAAAGAAAGCTTATTAACTCAAAACCCAGAAATAATAAAAAATGAAAACCAATGAAAATCACTCCCTACATTCTATTTAACCTTAACTCAAAGGTGAACAACCCCTTTAAAATGTTTTTTCATTTGTACTATTTATACCACATGTTCACAAAAGAACAGACTCCGTAGGGTGAGGTTTGAGGTGGAAACATACACTATATTACCAAATATTTCCAAGAACAAAATCACATGCCATATCAAAGGGTATTCATACTACAGTATTAAAGGGGATGTTCACCTTCCAAAAAAATTTTGTAGTTCAATTGTTTTCAGATTGTTCCCCAGAAATAAAGACTTTTTTTCAATTTTTTAACATTATTTATTTTTTACCACTTTTTCACAATCTAAATTTACAGTTGAATGTCCCTGTCTCTGATGTTGCAATCTGGCAGCTCAGTAATTCAGGTGCAGACTCTAAACTGTTACAATTTTGCAACATTTAGTTGATACATTTCTCAGCAGCAACTCTGGAGTATTAGTAACTATTGTATTAATTCTAACAGCTACCTTTAAAGGAAAACTATACCCCCCAAATAATGTAGGTCTCTATAAAAAGATATTGCATAAAACAGCTCATGTGTAAAATCCTGCTTCATGTAAATAAACCATTTTCATAATAATATACTTTTCTAGTAGTATGTGCCATTGGGTAATCATAAATAGAAAATTGCCATTTTAAAAAATAAGGGCCGCCCCCTGGGATTGTAGGATTCACTGTACTCACAAACATACCAACAAACCATACATTTTAGGTCACATGAGCCAATTAACAGACAAAGTTGTGTCTTTTGCTTCCACACTTCTTCCTGTTACAGTTAGTGTTGTAGTATTTCTGGTCAGGTGATCTCTGAGGCAGCACAGATAGAATCACAAAATGGTGGTTCAAGGCAAGAGATGTAAAAGGGCAAGATTTACTTTAATATATATTCCAGTTTGGTAAGATTCTTTAATATGCCACTTAATATAATATGAACTATCTGTTGCTTAAGTGTTCATTTTGGGGGTATAGTTTTCCTTTAATGAAATTCAGGGATTATGCTCAGCAGAGCTAAAGATAATAAATGTATCAACTAAATGTATCAATTTAGAACAGTTTACAGGGTCGACCACCCCCTCCCAGAGCCGCTTTAGAAGGCGACACATAGAAAATAAAAAGTAATTGGGAAAAATTATTTCTGGTGAACTAGGTGTTTGAAGGTGAACAACCCATTTTAATTTTGTCTCCCTTTACCATCAATGCTGGTGACCTTTACACCATTCCAGCTGTTGCTTGGTGTTGCACATGGTGATGGTTTGTGTGTGGATAAATCTCATAAAAACCCATGCTCTCAACAGCATGGGTTTTTATGAGTTGTCAGGAGAAAGAAAGAGGGCTGCTCTGATGTTCTTCTGCTTAGTAAAAAATTAGAAACCTTTCTCAGATCTTTCCTAACCTGAAGAACATCAGAGCAGCCTCTTTCTTCCTCCTGACAACTTCCTTGACTACTTGGTGGTCAGGCTGGTCTGGGAAAATAACCAGCAGGTGGCGCTGTTGTAACAAAATTCATTCATATTAACAGTACATGTATCCTTTAATATTTTGGAATTAAAAATATATATAGACGCACAGATGTGGCCACAATCCAACGGGATTTTTTAACCTACCCAATCGACCAGATATTGATCAGGGAAGCCCATCAGATAGCTCCACACATGGGCCAATAAGCTGCCTACTTGGTCTGTCTGCAGTTTTTGTCGGCCCGTGTATGAATTCTTCCCTCAAAAGGTGACCATAGATGTAGAGATTTGCTCGTTTGCAATGTCAAATGAGCGTCTCTCCCCGATATGCTCCCATTGAAGTGGGCGATATCGGGCCCAACGATCGGATCATAATGTATCTAGGGTTGCCACCTTTTCAGGAAAAAAATACCGGCCTTCCTATATTATTGCCGTTTTTTCCTATTAATAGCATTGGCATCAAGCATCATTTTTACCGACCAGGCCGGTGAAATACAGGCTAGGTGGCAACACTAAATGTATCCGATACGGGTGGTCGGATCGCGGGACCACATAGATGCACAGATGTGGCAGCGATCCATTGGGATTTTTTTTAACCTGCCCAATTGGCCAGATATCAATCGGGGGAAGCCCGTCGGATGGCCCCACACACGGGTTGCTAGGGTAATTTGGACCCTAGCAACCAGACTGCTGACATTGCAAACTGAAGAGCTGCTGAATAAAAAGCTAAATAACTCAAAAACCACAAATAATACAAAAATGAAAACCAATTGCAAATTGTGTCAAAATATCACTCTCGACATCATACTAAAAGTTAACTCAACTCATACAAGTACTGGATAAATTTAGTAAACCGTATCCTCCCTCTAATTAAAATAACATATAAAGCACAAATTTAGTAAAATATGGGAGATTTGGCTTGATATTTACCCTCTGCAACAAGAAGTATAAATATCCAAGTGTAACCCCAAATGTGTGTTTATACCTTGTAACATTGACAAGTCCTGGTACTGCTCTATATGAATTTTTCCCTCAAAAAGTGGCCATAGACGTAGAGATCCACTCATTGTCAAATGAGTGTCTCTCTCTCCCCAATATGCTCACATTGAAGTAGCCGATATCGGGCAGATCTGATCGTGGGCCCTAGGGCCCAACGATTGGATCATAATGTATCCGATACGGGTGGTCGGATTGCGGGACCGCATAGACGCACAGATGTGGCCACAATCTGACGGGATTTTTTTTACCTGCCCAATCGGCAACATATCGATCGGGAAGCCCGTTGGCTGGCCCCACACACGGCCTAATAAGCTGCCGACTCAGTCTGTCGGCAGCTTTTATCGGCCCGTGTATGGGGGCCAGAGGGGCTGCTATAAATTGCCATAGAAAGTCAGTCTTTAGTGGGCTGTTGGAGGCTATTTGGGCCTCTGTGTGGGCTGATTGGGCTTCTGTGTACCTGAAATGCCAGGGCCTATTTTAATTCTCATTCCGGACCTGCCACACAGTACGGCAGTTCCTCAGCATGCAGATAGTTAGGTGCTGCCATACCGAAGCTCTGTCTGTACTAAGGTTGTCACCAGGCCCGGACTGGCAATTTGTGGGTTCTGGCAAATGCCAGAGGGACTGCTGTAAGTTGCCAGTCACTATATATTGGGCTGGTGGGAGGCTGTTTGGGTTGCTGTGTGGCCTGTTTGGGCCTCTGTGTACCTGAAATGCCAGGGCCTATTTTGAATCTCAGTCCAGGCCTGGTTGTCACCTTTCCTGGAAAAAAAAAATACCGGCCTTCCTTTATATTTATCTTTTTCCCTTATTAATAACATTGGGCGCAACCATCATTATTACCAGCCAGGCCGGTCAAACTGCAGCCAGGTGGACACCCTATTCTGTGCATATATTTACCTTGAGATAAGAGGTCGTCGAGGAGGAATAAGATTGTTGTCCAGTTTTGTAATTGGCTCCAGAAAAATCTTGTGCACGTCAAACTCAAACTCCATGACTGCAGAAGGGAACAATGTGCAGGAGAAAAAGGGCCAGTGTGTGTTTATAAGAGGAATGTGCCTCCTGTGGGACTGAGAGCTGCTGGTCAGTTTATCAGAGATTCTCTCTCTCTCACACAACAAACACGCAAGCGACTACATCTACCAATATCGCCTCAGTATTCATGATCAAGCATCTAGAAAACGACACCAACTACGCCTGATTGTGTGTACAAAGAAAAACGTGCTACAATTAGGAAGTAGCAGGAGGGTGTGTATATGCTACGGCACGCAAACTAGCCACTACAAATGTGCCAATAAACTCGTTGCCACTGCCCGACCCTTCTCTCTCCAAGAAACAATAGAAACCGGCGAGTGGCAAGAAGAGGCGTGGAAACGGGGAGCCGTAGACAAGTGACATCACTTCCCTCCAATCACTGAGGGAGCGGCTGCTTCCCCTTAGCAACGGCTTCTCTGGACACATAACCACGCCTTAGTTACGTTAGCAGACGGCAAGGCTCTTGCAGCTGTTTATTTTGCTTTCTCTTGGTTGTGTTACGAATCTGCCATTCATTTCATGTTCTCTTCTATTTGTGGTTTCAACAGCTAAAGATATAGATTTCGGCCAACACTAGGTTTCAGCACTAGGTTTCAATGGAAGGGTTTGATTTTCATTAGAATTAAGTTTTTCAAGCCTGTGCTGCTGGCCCCTTAGGGTTAACAATTAAAGGGGTGGTTCACCTTTAAGTTAACTTTTAGTATGTTATGGAACAGTCAATTCGAAACAACTTTTCAATTGGTCTTCATTGTTTATTTTTTGTAGTTTTTTAATTATTTGACTTTTTCTTCTTATTCTTTCCAGCTTTCAAATGAGGGTCACCAGGGTCGGACTGGAGCATTGGGGCTCACTGGGTTCCAAACTTCCAGGCAGGGGCGCTCCACCAATGAGGCAAGTTGAGATACTCGCCTCAGACGGCAGCGCCCCCCTGGTTCCCAGGGGTGGCAAAAATGACGCTCCTGGTAACTAAGAGCTGAATTTCCGTTTTTCAACCCAGAAATTTGGCTCTTCTAGTGCAGAGAGCGCAATAGCCTCTACTTCCAGGGCCACATACGAACACCCGCATGTCTCTGCATATGGTTTTTTTGGTCCCGCCCCCAGTCCGACCCTGGGGGTCACTGACCCCATCTAAAAACAAATGCTACACATTTAGGGGCAGACTTATCTGCCGAATTGCTGTTTTAGCCTTGGACGTTTTTTATTGGATTTTTATTTTTTTCTGGGAAAAACTTTGAATCGAATTCGATCGAATGCGCTATTCCTTCGATTCGTACGATTCGAATTCGGCCAAATA
This sequence comes from Xenopus laevis, assembly GCF_017654675.1. Taxonomy (NCBI): domain Eukaryota; kingdom Metazoa; phylum Chordata; class Amphibia; order Anura; family Pipidae; genus Xenopus; species Xenopus laevis. Next base: position 82,299,824 of record NC_054386.1, read on the forward strand.
CGTACTTATTCAATAGAACAGACCGATTCGGCCAAAAAAAACTTCAACTTAATTTTGGTTGGTCTTTTTCAATTAGAAATTCAACCCTTGATAAATATGCCCCTTATTTTTATTGGTACTTTTTATTACTCATCTTTCTATGTATGTCCTCACCTATTCATATTCCAGTCTTTTATTCTAATCAGTGCATGGTTGCTAGGGTAATTTGGACACTAGCAACCAGATTGGTGACATTATAAACTGGAGAGCTGCTGAATAAAAAGCTAAATAACTCAAAAAACAAATAAAAAATGAAAACCAATTACAAATTGTCTCATAATATCACTCTCTACATCATACTAAGGGGCAAATTTATCAAAGGTCGAGGTCAATTTTGAGCTATTTTTCGTTTACTTAGACTAGGGAATAGTCCAAATTCTATTTGAATTTGAAAAAAATTCGTTTATATAAATTTATCATATACTGTCTCTTTAAAATTTGACTTCAACCATTCGCCATCTAAAACCTGCCGAATTGCTGTTTTAGCCTATGGGGGACCTCCTAGAACCTATTTGGAGTCAATTGGTGGGAAAAATTTTGAATCTAATTCAATCGAATGCGCTATTCCTTCAATTCGAATTCGGTCGAATACGGACTTATTCGATCGAAAACGGCCTTATTCCACAACAAAAAAAAAAAAACTTCAACTTAATTTCGGTTGGTCTTTTTGAATTCGAATTTCAAAGTTTTTTCAATTCGAAATTGACCCTTGATAAATATGCCCCTAAAAGTTAACTCAACTCATACAAGTATTGGATAAATTTAGTTAACCATATGCTCCCGTTAATTAAAATAACATATGAAGCACGTGGTTTGCCTGACAAATTTAGTAAAATATGGGAGTTTTGGCTTGGTGTTTACCCTCTGCAACAAGAAGTATAAATATCCAGGAGTAACCCCAAATGTGTGTTAATACCTTATAACATTGACAAGCTATTGCATTGTTATACATACTTATATGATGTATTTTGGTTATATGCAACTTACTGTATTGTCAACTGTGCAATAAAAAAAAAACGATTCAAATTCGATCCAATTCAATTTGAGTTTAAGGGTCGATCCTATTCACCTGAATTTTAAAAAAATAGATTTTTTTTAAAATATATTTCGATTGGTCATTTTTTCTTCAAATTTATGGGAGTTTTTATAAAATCCCATAAACTCCAAATTCGACCCTTGATAAATATGCCCTAATTTGCATTTAATCAAATTCGATTCGACCTTTTTCCCAAAAAAAAATAAAATTTTTTTCAAAGTCCACCAGTTGATTCCAAGTAGGTTCTAGGAGGTCCCCCATAGGCAAAAAGGTTTTTGCAGGTAACCCGCAGGTACCCGACCAGCTGCAGGACTCTAGCGGGCGGTGCTCCACCGGCTGCGCCTGTCTGCATGGGGTAGAGCCCAGAGGAAACTTCACGCTCCTACCTGCCCGTTTTGCCTCACTGAGTATCTGCTACTGTAGACAGATCTGGGGCTATATTCTCCCGGTGAGGCTCCCGCGGTGGGCGCTGACTCTGAGTACAGCAAGAGCTGACTCAGGTGCCCAGGCTAACCCTGGGCTGAAGTTTCCAGAACCTCCTGACGTTGCGAGTACACACTAAAAACTGAATAGCTGGAGGCAGAAGGAGGCTATATAGAGGTGAGGATCTGCTTCTTCTGTGTCCTGCCTCCTGATGGGAGGGGCTTTAAAGGACCAGTAACACCAAAAAATGTTAACTAAAAATTCCATTCCAAATGCTAAAATAATAGCCATACCCGAATACATTGATATAAATTACCTAGCTGTTTTTTTCAAAAAATGTCAAAATAGCCTTTCTCCATGACTCTCTGTAAAATGGCGAAAAGGCAACCAGTTCCCACAGCGTGCTCGCTCCCGACGTGTTCCTCCACGAAGAACCGGAAGTGAGGAACAGGAAGTCGGAACACAGAGGTAAGGTGGTGACAGTCCGAGCACCATGAGAGAACTGCCGAGGGGAGGGAGAGAGAGACTGCAGGGAGGGAAAGGCTGTGTGCAGACAGACTGCCGTGAGAGAAATGCTGGGAGGGAACAGAATCGCTGGGCAGAAGAGCGGGGCTAGAGGCTGCTCTAAGATAAGAAATGCTACGTGGGATCAAACGGAACGCCGTTCTGTTCCCTCCACACAGCATGTCTCTCTCTCTCTCGCCCCGCAGACTCTCTTCACAAGCCTTTCACTTCCTTCCACAATTTATGTCTCTCCTCCCCCCCCTGCAGCCTCTCTTTATCTCTCCCCCCTCGTTTGTCCAGCTGTTCCGTTTGATCCCACAAAGCATTTCTTATCTTAGAGCAGCCTCTAGCCCCGCAATTCTGCCCAGCCAATGGAATTTTTAGATAAAAAATTTTTTTACTGGTCCTTTAACCCCATGGTCCCAGTGTCCCCCAGGATGTATGAAAAACATAATGTACAACATTTCTAGCCGACTTCTTTAGTTAAGCTTTAGTTCTCCTTTAATCATAGGCTCAACAGCAATATTATACACAGTATTTAAAAGAAATATAGTCTTCTCTGGCACCCTTAATAATACATCATGAAAGGAATCTGCATATTTTCATCATTTTCGCAACTAAGTGTTAGACAAACAAATACATTTGTAATCATTTCAAGGGTACCCGAGCTTTATAATGAGAACTGTAATCTGTAGTCTAGATGTCTCCTAGGAAAAAAACTGCAAAGCAATACCCCTTATAATTGAATTTATTTCTCACTTACAAAGTATACAAAAAGAAAATAAGAATCCATTAGGGGATCCAAAAAAGAAAAAATATTAAAAAAAAAAAAGAAAAACAAATACAAACAACATATTCTGGGTCAGTTTTCATAGAAAACATTTTCAGATAAGAATCACAGCTGTTTCCTACCATGGGTTTGTATGGGTCCAAGGCATTTACATAGCTGAGATTACTCTAATACTGTATTTTTATGCAGGTCAGCAATCAAATGTGCATTGGTTTTGCAAAGAATTTAAATATTTACTGATTAACAGTGACTTTCTGTAGTTACAGTATAGATCCACAGGTTGGCATGTTCATTATCTTAGTGATAACCCAGCACTCTTACAAAAAACCCTTTTATCTTTAACAGTGAACAATATTTTACAGTGTAGCTTTGTACTGTTAATATGATTTGGCATTAGCAAAGTTTTAATTTTGGGATACAATAGAGATGTAGTGTTTCAGAAGAGCAGCAAAAAGGGAACCAGAAATTTGCTTGGCAGAAAAAAAAAAAAAAAAGATCTGTTTTAAAGTACTAAGCAGTTATTCTTAATAAACCCAGCTTGTAAACTGGATCAAAAATGGTTAAAGAGGGTGGCATTTAACGGATTGTAAAATATTTTACACAGTTGTATTTACAAATGTTATGGTGGCATTATAGCAATGGGTAAGGGAGCACTTTTCAACAGATATTTGCATAAATGACATTACAGACATTAGAAAGAAGACAAAAACACTTGGGAGTGTCAAGTAAAAAAAAAAATGAGAAATAGATAATCCCAAGTAGCTCAAGCCTTTTGAAATGTTACATTTTAAGTTCACCAAGAAAAACGTTTTATGCATTTATCCCAAAACAAGCCATTGCGAACGGAATAAATAACACAAGTTTGCCCAGGCCCAATAGCAAACAATTCGCACGTGCAAGTGTTCATTCACTGGGCTACAATAATGTCCATTTGCCCTTACCCTCCAAAAGCTGGTAAATGAGGGAAAGTAGTAGGCCTCACAGAAGCCATATTAGAAAAATATATTTATGAAAAAATGTTCAAGCTGTCCGCTTGCTTTTGTTCCTGTAAAACACCTATGCTTTGGAAATCGAGATTGTAGGTTTATGGCAGTGGTGGCCCATTTATACCAGGGTGGTAAAAGGCACAGTTGTTCTCATAACGGCAGTTGCCCTTCATCATAAAGTGTCGACAAGTTGGGCGGGTAGACATGTCTAAAAAGAGAATATTGCAATAGTATAAGTGAGAAAGTAGTATAAGGGAGCATGACATGTATTAGCCATAACTGGGTTCTCTCAGAAAAATTTCTCAGTGGCATTCTTAAATGTGTTCAACAGTAACTTGAACACATGCAACTGCTGATGCGCTAGTTAACACACCTATTAATTGTCAGAATACCGCTGTAGAATGAAAGTCGTGATACAGCAAGAAATGAAGACTAGTCTGTGCAAATAAAACCTGTCTTTTATGACAAACTTCTGACATTTTTGGACATTTACTACAATTCAGATTGAAATAAACATTTTTTTTACCTCCTCCATGCCCATGCCCCCGGTGATCTCCATGTCCTCCATGACCACGGTGCCCCTCATGTCCACGATGATCTCCATGTCCCATGCCATAAGGTCCATTCCTTCCTGGATGTCCCCTTTCACCTCCCCGACCTCTTCCTCTATAGCCTGGTTCACCCCCTCTACCTCCTCGATTTCTGTGAAAAGGAGGGGGTGGAGGCCCTCTATCACCTCCTCTCATTCCTCCTCTTTCTCCTCCATGGTGGCTTCCTCCTCTCATGTTTTCATTTGGTGGGGGCTCCCAATAACCATCTCGTTGTGGGGGAGGTGGCCCCATCATGCGTGGACCGCCAGGAGGACCATGTGGTCCTATAAAAAGAAAGGGGGGGGGGACATTTACATTATTAAAAAAAAAATTACTATGCTTCTAAATCAATTTTCACCCTCTTCATATTGCATTAATGATATACAGTGCGGTCACTTGAAAAATAAAAGGACAGATTAAAATCCCTTCAGACAAGAATGATGTAGGTAGGAGCATTTTATGACAGATTTAACATACACTAGTTTGTTTTCATTTCAATTGTACTCTCTTGCTATTTGGGTCAATGACCAGATTGGAAGAAAAAAAAAAAAAAAAAAAAAAAAGACAGAAGAGCGGTAAATCAGAAACCCAACAAATAGACATTTACTTGAGTTGTGAACGGTTTTGTAATTTTATGGTCTACATCATAGTGATTTTACCTGACACGCATGCTTACCTTGGAATGGTCCATTGGGTCCTGGAGGAGGATAATGTGGAGGTGGTGGTTGATGATGTGGTGGTGGCGGCTGATGATTTTTTTGAGATGGAGGAGGGAAGCCAATATTAACTGGTCCCTGTGATCCTTGCCCAGCTGTAAAACAGATTAATGCTTTATAAAGTGCTGCAATATTCCACAATGCTTTTAAAAGATTGTACATAATTCAAAACATTCCCAGGCTGAATAAAGTTTACAATCCCAGTTATATTACATTCAGACTATTGTAAATTTTATAAGGTTTTAAATGGCCTGAAGAGGAAACTCATGAAAGCACATCAAGAACATCAAACGCTTTGCATACAGTGCACTGGCAGAAATTACACCTAGGACCCCAAGCACTGCAAGTCAGCAGTATTAATCATTGCACTTTTTTTTTTATAAAATACACAGCTAAAAAGTCTGTGCTTCCCAAAGGTCATAGACGTACCTGGCCCTGGTGGACCTTGGTTCTGATTTTGATTCTGCAAAGAGCCTAGGAGATGTTTGATTTTTTCAGAAAAATCTGGCTGCTTCATTAGGTCCTCTGGTTTAGCATTACCTTGGGCACCCTATAAGTAAAGCAATTCATAAACGGAAGTTACTTTTTAACACGCGAATGCTCAAATCTGCAAGACATACTTTAAAAACATTCTAAACAAAACTCATGAAATGCAGTTTTAAACCCATTATACTGGTATGGACAAAATGGCCAGTTTTATCTCTTACATACACAGATAAAGGTAACATTGAATGCAACTATATTACTGGACTGCTCACCATTATGGACGTCAGAATTTCCTGCATAGTTCCTGGCAAAGTGTTAGGTGGTGATTTGGAACTCCCCATACTGCCCATTAGGTTAGCAAGGACAGGTGGAAGTTTTGCCCCATTCAAATCTGGAGATTGAGACTCAGTGCTCTGGTCCATAGATTCAGGATAAACACCATCATCCATGGAGCAATCCTAACATAGAATGTTAAAAAAAGGAAACGTTAAACTATGAAGAAGCCTCTCAACATAAAAGCAAGTGAGATGGCTTTTGGTATACTGACTGTTTCTATATAGTACTAAATACAGACAACTAGTTTACACTAGTTTATACTTTGTCATTTTAGTCTATAATAACTTACTTCATCAAGAGGTATAAGTTTTGGAGGTGATGGTTCATACGATTCAGGGTCAGGTTCATGTGGTGTATCAGGAACACTGTGGCAGACAAAAAACAAGCATTTAAACAGAAAAATAAACTACCGGCCACTAATAGGGTAAAAAAAATCTAGGGAACAAGTTTGCAAGATCATATTTCATACACTATTAGTTAACTTTTGCATAAAATATGTACATTGAAATTGCATTTGCCATTCTCACCTCTCTTTAGATAGAAAGATCTCCTGGAGAATACCCATTTCTCGTTCAGCTTGAGCGTGCTTTTCTGTGCTGTTACTTCCCATTTGCACCAAAGCCCCAGGAAGATTGAGAAGTCGAGGTAGAACCCATGGAATGACCTCCTCCATAGTATCATGACTATGACGGCGTGCATTTTGGAAAGCTTGCCGGTCCTTTAACATCTCCCGTTTCGCTGCTTCACCAAAGTCTTTAATTTTGTTTACATTGACTGTAAAAGTAGAAAGGTATGTTTATATTCAAAGGATCAGTTCAGTGTAAAAATAAAAACTGGGTACGGTAAATAGGCTGTGCAAAATAAAAAATGTTTCTAATATAGTTAGACAAAAATGTAATGTATATAACAAATGTAATGTATATAACAGTGCATAACGCACCAATGTACCACCCAATATGATGTGAATAACAATACTGATGTGTCATTTCATACAATTATTTGACAAAAATCTTAAATAAAGAGATAAAAAAAATGTAATGTATAAAGACTGGATGTCTAACATAAAAGAACACAATTTCCTGCTTTTCAGCTCTCTAACTATGTGTTAATCAGTGACTTTAAAGGGGGCCACATGGTAAATAATTGTTCAGTGAGTTTGCAATTGATCCTCAGCATTCAGCTCAGATTCAAAAGCAACAGTTATGACCCATGTGCCCCCCCCCTCAAGTCACTGATTGGTTACTGCCTGGTGACCAATCAGTGGAAACCTAGAGAGCTGAAAAGCAGGAAGTAGTGTTCTGGCTATTATGTTACACATCCAGTCACTCCAGCATTTATACATTACATTTTTGTCTAACTAACTATATTGGAAACATTTTTTATTTTGCACAGTCTATCTATTTACCCAGTTTTTATTTTTACACTGAAAAATTCCTTTTAGCTCTAATACATAGTAGCATGAATACCAAGGATGTAAACTGAACTCATTTGAGAGTACCAATAACGAAAAAAAAAAAACTTAGCACACCTTGTTTCACAGGTAGAATGGGTATATAATATGAAACTAAGCTAGAACACAGGATTTTAAAGTGCACCATACATAGGTATTGATATAAAGGAACATAAGATCTAATATTTTGATTGTGAGATTTGCTTTATAGTGAAAACAATGATTTAAGCAAGAAGCTCTAACCTCTCTCAGTTTCATCCAGCTCAAAGTAGAAGTATTCCCTGAGACGGCTCTCTTCTGGCCAACTGACCGTTTTCCTTTTCTTCCCTTTCTTGGTCAACTGAGAAGCATCAGCTTCGCTGGGCTTGGTTTCAGAAGGGGCAGGAGGAGGTGGTGCAGAAACTGAAAATAAAAATCAGATTGTAAAGAACAAAAAATTGCAAAAGGAGAAACAAAATACTACTTTGTGATAAAACAAAGTGCCTTACTTTCCATTGGCTCTGGTAATTCAATAGCAGGAACTGGGGTTCCTGGACGCTCCACTTCCATCCCTTCTACTGGGGGCTCTGGCTCAGGTGATGAAGGCTTGGTGAGACTGCTTGCTTCAGTTGGGGACTTGCTATCAAATGGGCTGGCCTTTTGAAAAAGACAATGCACATTACTCTACATTACAATAGCTGTAAAGCAGTATTACAAGCTTCTGGGGTAACAATGTTTTAATTTAGTGAAAGGAAAGCATTAGTGCTTGTTTTGTTTGTTGTATTGCAGAAGAGGTTACCATTATTTTGGTTACATACCTTATTACTAGTAGGGGAAACAGCTTTCTTTTTCTTCTTGATTTTTATTCCAGGAACAGGGGCTGAATTCAGTGCATCTAAAAAGCCCAAACTTTCAATGGCTTCAAAATAAAATGTAAAAACAAAACAAAACAAAAAAAACTTCAGTTAATATAGTATTCTTTTCCTTCTGAAAATTTGTACACTTGGCCATGCCGATTTAAAATTTTGAGGTGATGGAGCAGATTTTAAAGGAGAAGGAAAGCTATGGAGGCATTTTATTGGCAATAGATTAGCTGCAATAGTGCAAGCTAGAATGCTATATTTATTCTGTAGAATGTTTTACCATACCTGAGTAAAAAGCTCTAGAAACTCTCTGTTTGTTTAGGATAGGAGTTGCAGTATTAACATGGTGTGACATCACTTCCTGCCGGAGTCTCTCACTGCTCTGGGCTCAGATTACAGCAGAGAAGGGGGGGGGGAAGAGGAGCAAACTGAGCATGCTCTTGCCCAGGGCAATGAGGTTTAAGCTGAAGGCAGGAAGTCTGATACAGAAGCCCATGTGTACACAATAGAAGGAAAGAAATGCAGTGTTTCTTTTGACAGGGGACTCAGAGCAGCACTACTTTGGGGGTTTACTGGTATATTTAGATGGACCTTTCTGATAAGGCTTACTTAGTTATAACCTTTCCTTCTCCTTTAAGTTCAAAAAGAGGGCATATGTAGTTTCAATAGAAAGCAAAGTAAATGCAAAAAGAACTTACGTTGTGGAGGAATTATCTTGACCTTAATTTCTTTAGTAGTGTTAGGAACTATGTTCAAAGGTTTGTATTTTTTCTCTGCTGGAGCAGCATCACTAGGTACTGAAACTGAACTAAGGAAGCAAAAAATGGTGTCAAATACTAATAAACATCTCGTTAGGCAATCTTGGCAAGTTGTGAATGAAACTGCACAAGAATCTTAATAAATCATCTGTTTAACAGTGTTACTGTGTGCCTCTTATTAAATTATATGTCCACACATCTTTATTACCAGCATTATTGTCTACAGCATCTGTCATTTTCCTAGTTTTCTGCCTTTCTAAAAATAGTAATTCACAGCTTCATTATTTTAGCTGTCATACTCAAAATAATTTTTTCCCCTTTGCAAATGCCAGATCTCCTCTGACTGGAGGACAACACAACCAGGACTACTCCTTATGTAATGGATTAAGTAAGCACTTTAATCACGCCTATGTAATTTTGGCAAAAATGTTTTTCACTTAAATATTGTATTCCTACCTCTGCCTCTTAACAGGAACTGGTTTCAAATACTTGTCAGACAAGACTGGAACAGGTGTAGGTTTCTTAACTGGAACAAGCGAAGAAGCTTCTACTTCAAGACCTGAAATAGGAGTGAAATTGTGCTTAAAAAAATGTAATAAGACCCATATTTTTGGAACAAGCCATCTCTGTGCCAAGCCCCACTTCCCGTATACAAAAGCTTCACTCTACTCAATGATCTTCATTTATTCAACCACAGAGTTACCCCTGGAATTCAGTGTTTAGCACGGACCACAGAAGTATTTTTAGACTCTCACAAGAAACATGGCTGTCCACCCACCTTGCAAGCAGGAAACTAATTGGAATGGGAACAGTGTAAGGGCAAAGTGGGAGTGGACTTGCCTCCTAGAGGATGGAACTTAACACCATGTGATCACTCTGTCCCCCTGAGTCGACAAATAGTGAAGTTATGCTTACAAAACCAGTAATAGGATTTATATTTCTGGAACAACCCCCATCTTTATGCCAAAACCACTTTCCTTATAGAAAAGCTTCATTCTACAACAATGGTCTTCATAATTAACAGAAATGCAGTTCAACTCTTTACATGTTGTTGGACAGCTATCTTTACATCCCATATGGGCAGGATTTTAAAAATACACGGAATGTGGTATGGTTTGCTTTACCAGTGGATCTAAATTTTGCATGACTTGGAGCTGTTGTACGCTGAATTTTGGGCTTTTCCTTTTTATCGCCATTATCGTCTGATTTGGCTTCAGAGGTCTTGTCAAGGACTGGGCTAGATCCTTTGGCATCTTCTTTTTTCTTTTTCTTCTCTTTATCTATGAAGAGGAGACTTAGATTAGTGTTTAAATAAGGAGTAGATTGAATTTAACTTTTTTATCTCACACACAGAACAGGAAACAGGTAGTTTGACAACATTTATAAAGCTCCAGCTGCATTACTTGCTGGCGCTGTACAAATAACACGGATGATGACCCAGTTTAAGAATATACGTGGGTCTCAACAGAATTGCACAACAATTACATAGAAAAGGATTTATCCTGTATTCAAAAATGTAGGGGTGCACCAAATCCACTATTTTGGGATTCACATGAATCCCAAATCCTTGATGAAAGATCCGACAAATCTAGAACCAAACCGGAACCCTAATTTGCATATGTAAATTAATTGCAAGAAGGGTTACATTTTTTCAATTCCTTGGTCGTGGGATGAAAAGTCACATGATTTTAAAGAGAATTCAACCAATAACATAAAAAACCCTACTCTATGTAGACCCCCTCCCTCCCCCCCAGCCTACCTGGTACCCACTTTTTACTTACCGCTTGGTGCAGATTCTGTCCTCGGGAGTTCACGACAGCCTTCTTCTTTTCTTCATTAAACTTTGGAAGCAGACCGTTGTTTTCAGCACATGCACAGTTGGAGTAATATTCCGGTCCCAAACAACTGCGCATGCGACGAAAGTCACGAAAATTTTCAGAGATTTCCGTGACTTTAGGCACATGCACAGTTGTTCGGGACCGGAATATTACTCCCAACTGTGCATGTGCCGAAAACGACGGTCTGCTTCCGAAGTTTAAAGAAGATAGCTGCCGTGGACAGAATCTGCACCAAGGGGTAAGTAAAAAGTTAGGGGCATTTGCCCCGGGTACCCGGTAGGCTGGGGGGGGGATCTACGTAGGGTAGGGGTTTTTTATGTTACGGGTTGAATTCTCCGTTAAGGATTCAGTTCTGCCAAACAATTGGATTCAGCCAAATTCTGTATTTGGTGCATCCCTAGTAAAATTCAAAGGGGAACTATCGCAAAAATGAAAATTTAATATAAATTTCATACTGAAATAAGAAACTTTCTAAATACAACCAATTAAATATTATGCAAGGTTTCTAAAATAACAGTATTTTTTGATACCGTTAAATCCGTTTCTCTGTAGTCGATAGGAGGACACAGGGAACTCTTGGGGTTAAGCTCCATCCTCCAGGAGGCAGGACACTTAGATTAAAATTAAGGGGATGTGCCTGGATTCTGGCTTAACCTCACACACTGTAGCAATCCCTCAGTTTGTACCAAAGATACTGCTGAAAAGTAATATATATATATATATATATAACTGTAACTTGCAGAACTGGTAAACCAGGAAAACATTTCCGTAGGACCAACAGGAACAACATTTCGCTCAGGGATGGGAAGCCATGTGTCCCCCTATAGACTACAGAGAAATGGATTTAATGGTGAGTATCAAAAAATCCTGTTTTCTCTGTCGTCTCAGGGGGAGACAGGGAACTCTTGGGGACTTAAAGCAGCCCCAGAACAGCAGGGTGGGAGCGAAATCTGGTTAAAGTTATGATGTAGATTGAGACATGTTACTGCACGACAGATTGCAGTACTTTGTGGCCCGAAGAAGGCTTCCGCTGAAGAAAATGTGTCTAGGCTGTAGAATTTAGTAAATGTATGCACCGAGGACCAAGTGGCTGCTCTACAGACCTGGTCCAAAGAGGCCGAGTTGCGCCATGCCCAGGAAGCTCACAAAGATCTCGTGGAGTGAGCTCGAACATTTGCTGGTGGAGATCTTCCCTTAGATAGGGAAGCCTGGCGGATGATCTCTTTGAACCATCTTGCAATGGAAGTCTTAGAAGAGGCCCAGGTGGAATTACGAATATCGCTTGAGAGCGTCAAAATGGTTTGGAGCCTTCAAGATACCAGCGAAGAGCCCTGACTACATCGAGACTGTGAAGTCGACGTTCCTTGTCGTTCTTGGGTTCCAGACAGAGAGATGGTACAATCTCTTGGTTCATATGGAAGGAAGGCACCGTATGCAGTACTGCCTTATCCTTGTGGAAGACCAGTAATGATGGATCACACGACAAGGCACGGAGTTCCGAAACCCTTCTGACAGATGAAACTGCTACTAGGAACGCCACCTTCCAGGTAAGCCACTTCTTGGAAAAGACCCCCAGGGGTTCGAAGGGGGGATCAAGGAAAGCCTCCAACACCAGATTGAGGTCCCATCCTGGTATCGATGGCCGAAACGGTGGGGCGATGTGCAATACTCCCTGCAGAAAAGTGCGGACCGAATCGGTCAACGCTAGTCAAGTCTGGAATAGAACAGAGAGAGAGCCGGAACTTGAACCTTCAAGGAACTCAACTTAAAACCTAGCTGAAGGCCTTTCTACAGGAAGGATAGAATTCTGGGAATGTTACACTCAAGGAAAGGTAAGGTGATAAGCTCTAGATGATGTGGCTTTGTGTGATTTTAGCATTGTGGTAATGACCTCCTCTGAAGACTTGTTGTGGAACTTGTTGGTCTTCCATGGCGTACGACCCTGATCGCCTTGTTTTGAGCAAACTGGGAATGTTGAGGAGGACTGCTTCGTCTGGAGAATCGTCCACTGTGGCCACAAAAAAAAAAAACTTTCCTCGCCTGGACGGTGTTGTGGTTCTGTTTTTGTTTTGAGGAAGAAAGGTGCTTTTTTCCCCCGTGGCGTGGGAAACAATCTTTTTAAGTTCTTCACCGAAAAGTCATCCCTTGAAGGGAAGCGAAGTTAGGGATTTCTTGGAACTGAGGTTGGCTGCCCAATTCTTCAGCCAGAGTGTTCTGCGGGCTGCCACGGAAAGTGCTGAGGTGCGTGCGGTGATCTGTGCGGTGTCTAGAGTTGCGCCGCACAAATAGGCTTCCACCTCCGCGACAGACTGTGGATGATAAGATTTGCTCTGGGAAAACCTTCTTGAATGTTCGCAATTAGGGACTCGGATTATGCCTGTATGGCTCTGGCTACCCAGGCCGAAGCCAACACTGGCTGAAGAGTCGATCCCGCAGATGAGTAAACTGTCCTCAGGAATTCCTCTAGACGTCAGTCGGATGGGGATTTGAAGGCTGTGGTGTCTATGACTGGCAAGGCTGTGGATTTGGACAGTCTTGAGACTGGGGCATAGACCATTTTTCCACCAATTCCTTGGGGAATGGGTAGGATTTGGAAAATGTCTGTGTAGCTTGGAACTTTCGCTCTGGGGAGTTCCACTCTTCATGTATTATACTGAGTAGTTGATCAAGCGATGGAAAACATACCGTTTCCTCTTGAATAAGCTCGCAGATGAAGCCTGTTATTCTGCGGTCTGTGTGATTTTTAGTACTTCCATCCCACCCTTGATGATATTGTCCACGTCATGGGGGACATCTCTGCACCTAGTCTCCTCCTCACTCTCCTCTTCTTCTTCTGAGGAAACATCAGATGGCGGAAGTTCACCCTCTGAATGAGAAACGTCCCCTCCCGCTGATAACCCATCAGAGGGGGTATGGGTGTCAGTGTTACCTTTGGGATTGGGAAGTCTCTTGCGATTTCCACCGGGTTTCTGACCTAGCTCAGCTAGAGCTTTGCCCAAATTATCAGCAATGAATGGAAGGCTCTGCAAGGATGCCAGAGACTGCGACCGCTGAATGGCCTATAAGGGGTCTGTTGATGTGCCCGCCAGCCCATCTAGTGCTGTAAGGGATCCCCATATTGAGATGTCGTGGGTGGGATGGGTCCCTGGGTGGGCGTGGGCCCCTGCCCCTTTGAGTAAGATCTCAGCCTGGCCCCCGGGGATTTTTGCAGGCAAAGTAAGTCACCTGTGCTGCTGGTGCTCTCCCCGTCCTGGAGAAAAGTCCCCCTGACTTACCTTCTGCCATGTGTGCAGTGGCTAGGGTACCTGCTGAGGGATGGCTGCCTTGGGCTAGGATCCCTGGAAGAAGTGGCTGCCAAAGGTACTGCCGCCTGAAGGGAGAGAGCGTGGCCCCAGGGGTAGGCGAGTAATCACCTGTGCCTCCAAGAGTTGTGCCAGTGGAGATTGGGCTCCTGCTGATACTGGTCTGACGTGATGCGTTCCAAATGCGGTGCGGAGGAAAGGGCACGGAGCGTGAAGCCTGTCTCTCTGAGTAAGGCGCTGGAGCCTGAGGGAAGGGCGCGGGAGGGGCAGGCTGAGTGTAGCATAACAGGGCTGCAGTCAGAAGGGCTGATGTGGGGGAGGGGGAGCAACCCAGGGAGACGGAGCATGAAGTAAACATCATACTCATTCATGTTCCTCACCGGTCAGAACGTCTGCTGTCCCTATTGGGTTGCAGGATTATCTGTGCAGGTCCGATATAGACTGTCATGGCTAGGAAATGACCCCGGTGAGGTATCCCTCAAGGGGAGGAATTCACTCTGAAGGATGCAGGTAGCCCTGCACCTGGTGACACCCCATAATGCTGATGCTTCTGTCTTGAAGACAGTGTCCATCCTCCTTGTAAGCAGGACACTTAAAAACTGAGGGATTGCTACAGTGTGTGGGGGTTAAGACGGTATCCTGCATCCTGGAGGGTGGAGCTTAACCCCAAGAGTTCCCTGTGTCCCCCTGAGAAGACAGAGAAAATCAAGTTTATCTTCACTATCCTTCTCTCAGCATCTGTTTCTCTTCATTCTGTCTTCATGCAGCAGCTGGGTGTCAGATAATCGTTGACAGTTAGATCCAATATATCTTACAGGGGGGCTCCCTTTCCTAGCAGACGAATTAGAGTTTAATCAAATAAATAATTCCAGTACAAACAAAATCTAACAAAATAACTGCCTTTTGCACAAATCCTGTATGTAGAGATACAGGATTTCTGGTGATTTTAATATAGTGAGCTCTAATACATCTTCTAGGCAAAAGGAAGCCCCCCCCCCCCATAAAATATATTGGATCTAACCGTCAATGAATATCTGACACCCAACTGCATGAAGAGGGAATGAAGAGAAACAGATGCAGAGAGATAAAGTAAGGATAAACTTGATTATTTCAGGATTTTTAATTGACTGTATTTATAAAGTTTCTTATTTCAGTGTGCTGAAGCTTATATTAAATTTTAGCTTCACAAGTACATAAAGACACAAGGCTGAATGCCTGCATGTGCTTTTGTACAGCTCAAAGATCTTCAAGTTAATGGCTAAAAAAAACCATCAAATCAAATTTTCAAGAAGGGAGCAAATTATTTTGGAAATTGTTAAACAGCCATGACATAACACCGCTAGACATCAGTTATAATGGATACCATTTTACAGGTTATACCATTATTGTGTATTATAAACAGAATTATTTTAATATATTCCGTATTCATTTTGTGAGTCTGCAAAAATAATCAAACTATAAACTACCGGTTAATAAACTAATAATGCTGAGCTCGGCATAAGAATAGCTCGTTACTGTACATGTTAATGGAGAGCCCTACAAAAACACTTCCAGAAAGATTGACCTTTACCTGCAGGCTGTATGTTGGTCTGGGACCTGATAACTGCCATCCAGTCATTGACCAAAATTCCAGCTAGTTTTCTAAGTTCTAAAGAGCAGCAGACAAAGAGGAGAAAGTTTTTTTAAAAAAAATAATTTTATTAATGATTTAAAAACGGAGAAAAAAAAAATAAATGAAAATGTTAGAAAGCGAATAACAACAGACCCTGCCGAATACCAAATAAAACAATACTAAAAACAAATCAGATTGAGAAAAAGACCTTGTTAATGCAGTGTATGCAGAACAATAATTTGGTTTCTTACCTTCATCCTCACTTGATTTGCTGAGTTGTTTTACAAGTTTTGCAGTGTTATTCTGAAGCAGAAACATGAAAGTGTTAGTTTCCTCTATAGTATGTTTTGTATTTGCTATATTGAACTTTCATAAACAGCTTGAGACATATAACAATTTAAACAGTCTACCTCTGTAGATCTAACCTGTTTTAGATGATCAACAGTTAAAGGCAGATGCTGCAGTGTGAGGAGTATCTGGTGCAAGAGTGGGCTGTTATTACAAGTCCTCGCATAAGTCAACCAGTTATTCAGTAACTTATACCCTCCAACACGAATAAACCTGTAAAGTTAGGAAACCTGTATGTTAGGAACTTGAACCACCAATAAAACAAAATGCTCACCTTTTACTTAAACACTATTACCATCAACAGAGAAGTATAATTTAGATTTAACTTAATGTTAATACTTGTCAAATTGCCACACGTTCCTATTAAACAATTTTATTTAAGAATTAGACTCCAGGTGCGAGTTCTAGGTATATTTTAAGTATATAATGCTAGTTCTAGGTATATTAAGCAGTTACGTTTTATTAAAATATATGTAAAATAACAACAAATATAGTACATCTATAGTAATGCTATTAAAGATGCAAATGGCACTCACTTGGACAGAATATCTGGGGAATGTGTCTGTAGAACAATGTTCAAGTAAATGCAACGGTTAACCATCTTTTGAGACTGTTTCATAAGGCTACGAACATGAAAGAACAAAATCCATTAACTTCTTGCAGTTACAAAGTGTTAAATCATAAACAGTCTTATGAGGATACATACTTGAAGATCTTGGCCATCCCTTCAAGTGCTTTAACTTCACCACCTTGGCCGAGTATATTATCCAGCCCCTTCAAAAGTTCTAGCGGGTCAATAGGTCCTGACCCCATGATTTCAGGGTTCTAAAGGAAAGGACAGCAAGGCATGAGGTAAGAAAATAACAAACAAGCAAGTCTGAATTAGAGGAGATATTGGAAAAGGTATTGGCAAACACTGTAGTAAAACAAGGCAAGTGATTACAAAATGTATGACTATGCATGATCTGGAGGAAGAAGGATAATGTAAGATGTTGAAGAGGTTACAAAGACTTGTAGCAAAAAAATATGTGGTAAATATGGGATGTGGTGATATGCAGAAACAGGACTAAAGAATTAGGGGACTAAAAAATATAAGAAGACAGCTTTTAAGCTTCAAACTAACTGATCAGGGCTTTGTTCTACAGTATTGAAAAATGGGATGCCACTATCTACCTCCTAATAATAACTTGAATAATTACCTAGCCTAGAATGGTCTACTTTGTATGTAAAATTACTGATATGTCATGGCAAAATCTGATGTAATAAACGATTCTGCTGGATACACCTTTCAAGTACTTCGATAACACACCAGTGTGATAAACAGAGTCGGTCGAAAAACCAAGATTCCAAATGGTTTGGGGCAACATCTAAGGGACTATGACACAGTCTTTAAGGGAAAATAATCAAGTTTATCTTCACTATTCCTCTCTCGGCATCTGTTTCTCTTCTTGCAGGAGTTAGGTGTCAGATATTCATTAACAGTTAGATCCAATATATCTTATAGGACATTGTGATATATTACATTTTTATTCCACTTTAAGACTAACCTCAAAATTCTTAGCAGGGCAATAATGCTTTGTTTTCTCTTAACAATACAGAAAATACCTAATTTATTTGCAGGCCACATTTGCTGTATTTTCACATATGATAATGACTAATTTGAAATACTAAGCCGTTATCAAAATGTCCTTCCTCTCTGTTGATGATGCAGTTCAGAGACTTAAGCTTCTCTGAAAATGCCACGTGATTTCGATACTAAGTACTAATGTGCATAATATTTATATGTTAACGCAGGGTTATGATAAAAAAAATATATTCATATTTTAAAAAAATGTCTGCTCAAATACAGGTGTGCATTATAAATGCATAAAGAAAACTAGTCTTCTTCTATTAAAATTGATTAAAATCACAGGTAAGAATAAGTAAGCAAGCGCAAGTCCAAATATATAGCTAATGATAATAGGGATGCACCGAATCCAGGATTCAGTTCGGGATTCGGCCTTTTTCAGCAGGATTCGGCCGAATCCTTCTGCCCAGCTGAACCGAATCCTAATTTGCATATGCAAGTGAAGAATGTTTTTCCCTTCCAACCCCTAATTTGCATATGCATCCCTAAATGATAATCAGCATTTAGTTAATATAGAAAAGCACAACTTATCTGAAAAGTTTACATTTATGATAGTATGAATTCACAAATGATGAAATGTCCTTATTTTTGCAAATATATAATAATAGTTTGAAAATTGTAGTGTGCAGAACTCATTTCTCTAACAGGAGTCTTCCTTTCCTATACATTACATTATATGGAGATTATGAAACAGTTCTGCAAAAAAAAACCAAAAAAAACCTAAAATCAAATGCAAACTTCTGAAAAATGTGAGGCCTGGGTTCCACTAGTGTACATTCTAATGAACTACATTCCTACTTACCTGGCAAAAATTTTAGAATTGTCCTAGTATTTAAAGGATTGCTCAATTCATCAATTAAAATTTTTATGAAATGCAAAATTAGCAATGTTTCATTGAATTTTTAGGTGAGCACTAACAATACATTTCTTCTCTTTAAATACCGTTCTCAAATTTATTATTATATATCTTAAAGTCTAGTGCTTTTTATTTAAAGTATGTAGTAAAGAGATGTTTCTTAACTCATTATTTGTAGCAATATAAAGTATACAAAAAAATATGCTGTTTGTCAAAATAAAATGCAAAAATATTAATGAAAACAAGAACAGGCCATATGAAGAAAAACATTAAATTTTGAACAGGACTGCATTAGTTAACATTCTTTTCAAATGCTTTAGCTAGACTGCCTCAAAAATTATAATACAAGCAAGCTAATTTAGAGAACGCCAATTATCACCCACCCAATGGTATTATTTATGTGAACATTTTAAAATTCTGCTTAAAGAGATACGGACACCAGAAAATAATCTTTTTTTATATCTATCATAACTGTCTTTGAATGATATTTATAATTTTTCCTGATGCTTTTACATTACCTTTCTTACCCCCATGCTCCTGTATGAGGGGGCTGCCATATTTGTACAGCAGGAGTCCGTTAGCATTAGAAACTCTAACTGACAGACTGAGAAGGGACAGTCAGGTTGGCAAAAGTCAGGTTTAGGAACTTCAAGTAATTACTTACAAGAGCAGAACTATCAGCGAAAAACGATCAACAAGACCTATAGGTAACTTTTAATATAGATTAATATTTTGAAAAAGAAACTTTTTAGTGTCAGTATCACTTTAACTTAACTGGGAATATATTTATTTTGGTTATAATAAAGCCAGTGTAAGATTCAACTCCTGGCTTGTAAAGTCTAAATATACAAGTTTTAAATTTCCAAGAAGATACAGATCTAATAAATAATTTAGTTGAAAATAAAAAGCAGATTCTGTAATGCAGACAGCTAGGGAAATGTAACATTTTGCACATTTAACTGGAGCCTGTTCTGTGATCTGTGCAGAAAACTGGGGAAAACACAGATGATCTTTAAAATTAATTCAACTCAATTAAAAATATTTGATTGCCTGTGAAAATGAGGTATTCTTTAAATAACTAACATTTATGTAAAGGAGTTAAATATAGCTATATCTCACTGGACAGAATTGTACCAAAAAAAAAAATCTCTTTCCTCTATGATTTTCAGGATTACTCTTTATCAATGTAGACACCAGAGGGCGTTCATTAGATGAGCAAAAGTGGCAGCCATACAGTCTAGAATGCCTGCCTCAGCAGGAACACAAAGAGAAAGGAGGAGAGTCCATTTTAGAGCTACAACGTGCTAGATGTTAAAACAACAACCGAGGCAGCCATTTTGATAGTTAAAAAAATATATTATATATATAATGAACGGGAAAAAATTGTTTAACTGCTTGTTGTAAAAGAATCACAGCGTAACGTTTGGAGATGAAACAATACATTTCCATATCTTCCTATCTAAGCAGGAAATATGGGGTGTTAATTTATAGATAACTATATAAAAATAGAGACATATATGGCATCTGGCAATAATGGAATTCATGAGATGAGAAAGGTTGCTAAAAATCAAGCTGATGTATTAGGAGTAACATGGCGTTTACAAAATGGTTACAAAAATCCATGTACAGATTATTATACCAAAATTATTTTTGCATTATAGCCTCCTATTAAATCTAATCAAAGTTTGCTATCATACAGGATAATAGTGGGATGAAGGAAAGCAATCTTTATTGATAGATTGCACACAATCCTCTTAGGTATATCCTCAGTCTGCCAGGGGGTGAAGAAAATGACTCCACTGCTGTGCAAACAGTAATTCCTTCAGGACATCTAAAATTGTAATTATTACAGTAATTGGCATGTAGATTAACAAGTAGAGCAGATAGGGACAGAAAGTTCAAAAATAGAAATTTTAATCCACATGGACTCCCCCTTTTGTTTTGTTTTTTAAATCTCCCTACTTTGATTCTGCCAGCTTTGGCACATTTCAATGCATTGTCCTTTATGGAGAACTATACCTCCCTGTAGACTCATGAGACTCTCCCTGCAATCTTTATGTACAGATTGCTCATGATTCTGTTCACTAAGCTCCTTGAACCGAACATAAGTTACACCTGGGGGGAAAAAATAGGCTTATATTCCTTAGGTTAATGTAGGATGCCGTCTCCCACACCGAGATATTGCGTTTGCTTTTTTTGTTTTTGAACAAAGCCCAGACGCCATCTTTGGTATGGGAGCTCATTTTTTCGTACATCCCATAAAATCCGATCAAAATCACTGTCCAGACTCAGTAAAATGTACTTGCTATTATAATGTGCCTGAACAATACCTTACACATAGGCATTGGTCATTTATCCATTTAGAACTTAGAAAGATGTGCCAATGTTTCATAAAGCTATATAAAAGCTTGAGAGGGTAATAGTTGTCTGCAGGTTTAGCCTTCTTTCAATATGATTCAAAGCAATTACAGCTATAGCTAGGATATATCCAAGATGGATTTGCTAGAAATCCAAAAATCTTGCGGGACGGCAGATATTAGCTGAACCCACCAAGGGTTTATGAGGGAGGGAGTTGGTGGGGTAAAATGGTTTTCCAAGGTCGTTCAAAAGCAACACTTACTATCCAAAATTCTCCTTCACCGATTCGTAGGTTGGATGAGGGCTAAAAAAAGAAAGAAAAAAAGCTGGGGATAGGGGTTTGGGAATATATCCTCTAAAAAAAAAAATGCCTTAGGCTTACACCCACACAAAGGCTGTGGTTGGCATTTTATCAAAAAAATCTACGTTTTGTGTGGCTGGCTAGGTGCCACTACCTAAAAACTGTGCCCTTTTTAAATTACATAATAGATATTCAAATTAAAGAGAATATATTGAACATTGAACTCCTGTATATTAGACTGGTACAATTAAGTCCAGAGTCTCCTTATTTGAGGGCAGATAAGATTGATTGGTATAAATTGGTGGGATAAAAAAAAAAAAAAGGAGGGGGAAGGGAATAGGTGGTGTAGAAGGTGTGTGACGAGGCTCCCTTGTTTTTTGCTCTTCTATAGCTTCCAAACTTGAAGGTTCTTGATCTTTTGATATTAACTTTAACTACTGTCCAAATGTTTGGTGCGACGCTGAAGCCAAGTAGAACACGGGTAGATATACCTAAAAAGGAAAAAAAAAATCATAAAACACGTGCACAAACGATTGGTCGCAACAAAGGAAACAATAAAACAAACGAATCCATTTCAAGGGCACAATAACACTGCAAACAACAGTCACCAAACCACCTACCTGACGACAAAGGCTGGAATGGCGCCGTCGACCCGACCGCAACTTTAAGTAGCCTCGGCAGCGTCACAGAGTGTGGAGGCGGAGCAATCCGAAAGGCGAAAAAACGATTGGTTCAACAAGAAGCGGCAGGCGCTAGAAAATGGTAGCAACTGGTGACGTCACCAGCATCGACCAATGGTCGTCGAGAATGTAAAGAGAAAGCGTCTAGTTCTATTTGAGTTTTCTGAAATGCGATTTTTCTTCCATAAATGTAATTTAACGGCGAAATAAACCGTGCTCACAGAGCTAAACCTGAATTTTAGTTAACGAATAAATCTGCGAAACAACGTCTCTCTCTGTCAATGATGACGCAGCAAAAAATAAACCTGCAACGTTACGTAATCGAGGCCAACGCCCTTAATTAAAAAAAAAAAAGTTAACTATAGTATGACTAGCGCTTGAGCTCTGACCCAACTTCATTGGCCTTTTCTACTCATCCTTACACTAGACCCTGTTATATTTCCATATGCACATTTATTGCCAGACACATATAAACTTGTGATATCGGGAGCTTTAGCTTTATGCCCTGACTACGTGTTTTAATAAAGCAGGAAGTACTTCTTTTAGAAGCGCACCCTTAGCGGTGAAATGTGTGTTTGCTTTTATTGATAAAGTTGGCGAAAAAAAAAAAGCACGTAGAAAAAAAAACGTGTGTGTTTGTGAGACGTGATTGGTGGATATTTTCGTGACGTAGCGTTACAAGGTGCCCGTTCTGTAGCAAGAACATGGCTACTTGGTTGGGTGGCGTGTGTGTGTCTGCCATCAAGCGGGCGCTTTGGTGCAAGGTAATGGCTTGTAATTAATGAGTACTAACACGTGTACAGACTAAATGTATTGGGGGCGTTAGTAGCCCCTCCAACTCACCGCTGTCACTGTAATGCAGGTGCTGTAGAACGTCGGTGACTGCATAAAGAAGCAACCAGATGTCGGGGCGCTCTTGTAGAAGAGTGATATTCTGAGACAATTTGCAATTGGTTTTCATTTTGTATTATTTGTGGTTTTTGAGTTATTTAGATTTTTGTTCAGCAGCTCTCTGCTTTGCAATTTCTGCAGTCTGGTTGCTAGGGTCTAAATTACCCTAGCAACCATGCATTGATTTGAATAAGAGGCCGCATTATGAACAGCAGAGAACCTAACAAAAAGAAGAGTAATTAAAAGTAGTAGGAATGCACCGAATCCAGGATTTGGTTCGGGATTCTGCCTTTTTCAGCAGGATTCGGATTCGTCCGAATCCTTCTGCCCGAATCCGAATTAATTAGGGGCGGGGAGGGAAATTGTGTGACTTTTTGTCGGAAATCAAGGAAGTAAAAAATGTTTTCCCCTTCCCACCCCAAATTTGCATATGTTTTGATTCAGTATCCGGGCCGAATCTTTCAAGAAGGATTTGGGGGTTCGGCCGAATCCTAAAAAGTGTATTCGGTACATCACTAAAAAGTAGCAATAACAATACATTTGTAGCCTTACAGAGCATTTGTTTTTAGATGCGGTCAGTGACCCATACCTCCCAACTGTCCCGCTTTTGACAGCTCAACCCGCAGTCCCGCGTTAGTAGTGGAAAGTCCCGACTTCTCTGCATTGAAGGGGAAAGTCCCTATTTCGCTGCACTGAAGGGGAAAGTCCCTATTTTGCTGTACTGAATAGCCAAAAGAGATACAATGTTTCTAACTTAATTGGCTCTTGTCAGAGAGCCCAGAATAGATACTTGATACATTTGTAACAGTTTTGTCCCTTGGGAGACGTTAGACTCAAAGCTTAAAGGGCAATTCACCTTCATTAGTAAAACTGTAATAAAACATAAAAACTACAGAAATGTGCTCAAACTTTTATAACCTGGCAAATTTTGTAAAATAGTCATGGTAATTAGGGGGTGTGGCTGCAAAAAGTGGCGTGGCCAAAAATTTGGCGCGCTCCGCACAGAAAATATTTTTGTCCCTCTTTTTCCATTTCCCAAAATGTTGAGAGGTATGGTGACCCACATTTGAAAGCTGGAAAGAGTAAGAAGAAGAAGCCACCTGATTAAAAAAAAACTATAAAAAATAAATAATGAAGACCAATTGAAAAGTTGATTAGAATTGGCCATTGTACAACATACTAAAAGTTAACTTAAAGGTGAGCCAACCCTTTAAAGGAATTGTTCAGTGTAAAAATAAAAACTGGGTAAATAGGCTGTGCAAAATAAAAAATGTTTATAATATAGTTAATTATGCAAAAATGTAATGTATAAAGGCATGAGTGACTGGATGTGTAACATAATAGCCAGAACACTACTTCCTGCTTTTCAGCTCTCTTGGTTTCCACTGATTGGTTACCAGGCAGTAACCAATCAGAGACTGGAGAGGGGGCCACATGGGTCATAACTGTTGCTTTTGAATCTGAGCTGAATGCTGAGGATCAATTGCAAACTCACTGAACAGTTATGTCCCATGTGGCCCCCCTTCAATTCACTGACTAACTCAGAGTTATAGAGCTGAAAATCAGGAAGCCAGAAGCACAGGAGGGGGACAACGAA
Organism: Xenopus laevis; assembly: GCF_017654675.1. NCBI lineage: Eukaryota > Metazoa > Chordata > Amphibia > Anura > Pipidae > Xenopus > Xenopus laevis. Next base: position 82,324,190 of record NC_054386.1, read on the forward strand.
TCACAGCCCTGCAGTCACACAAGCACAGACAGGCTTCAGTTCCCTAGCAGGTCTTGCAGTAGCTGCTGATTGGTTCCTGTCCTTATAGTGCAGTGAGCTGAGTGCCGCCTGCTCCCCTGCACAGCCTGGGAATTCAGGGAGCAGGAAGTGAAAGAGAAGGGAGGGAGTATTAGGGTTTTTGCAGAAATATTCAATAAATCCGACTGAAACGCTACTTTTTTTTAAGCACAATTCTTCTATATCTAAATGAGTATAATGCACTAGCACGTTCTTATTGTTCACACAATATGTCTCCTTTAAGCTACTTTATGTATCACATTAGTTATATAGTACTGCAACTATTATATAATTGTATAGCTATGCAACTGTGCTTGGGCAGAATAAAATGCTAATTATGCTAAATAATGGGATTAGATGGTCACATAAATTCCATTATCATTTTTTTCAGACGCTACCTTGCTACCTTGTCCCCAGACGCACATCCTTTTGATGAGTGTTTGTTTTTCTATAGAAGAATAAATTGTGTAACTGGCCTATTTGCTGTCTCTTCAGGTTCCTGGTCCCACTTTGTTTTTGTGCAGTCGCCAACTTACAAGTCTTGCTGACTCCTTTGATGCAAATTCTCGCTATAAAGACCAGCCTTGGGAGTATTTGAATAGTGAAGGTGAGGATGTACATACTTAATGTAATTGCCAGTGTGTGGGTATAAATATTTATAATATATTAAAATGGGTTCATGCGCTGTCCGCTGCTAAAACAATTGCTACTGTGCATGTGTAGATAGAAGTGATGGACTGTATCAAATCTTGTGCATACTAAGTGCTGACAGATCCTGCCTACCTCGTTCATCCTCCTCCTGACCTCATTGGACGCAATTTAAATCCAGTCACCACATGCTGCTATGACCCACTTGCAGCTGTGCCAAGCACCAAGGTACTACAGCCCTTACCTCCGGCAGGGCCGCTCTGGCTATCGAGACGCTCGGGCAAGTGTCTGGTGGCCCAAACAGGAATTGGGGCCAAATCAGAAGCCACCAAGAACGAAGAAGCTGCTATCGCCTAGGAGAAAGATTGCCTGCCAAATTTAGTTGGTTTCCACTGAACACCAGTGTGTTTTTTTTTTTTGTTACTTTAAAGGAGGACTAAATCCCCATTTAGGCAAAAGTCCCCACTGGCCCCCCTCCCTGCACAGTGTTGCCCCTGAATTGTGTCCCCTCTTGAAATACTGATGCACAGTCAGCGTAGCAGAGCTCACAGGTGTCATCTACGTCGCTTTGGTATTCTTCATTACGTGATCGATGTATTGGCGCATGCGCAGTTGGATCAATCTTCCCGTTCGTTACAACTGCGCATGTGCTGAAAGTAACGGAAATTGGCGAAGGGCAGGAAGAAGCCACAAAGAATACCAAAGCGCCAGAAGAAGGCACCCGGAAGCTCCGCTGTGCTGACTCTGCATGTGCGGTCAGTATTTCAAGAGGGCACATAATTCAGGGGAAACATTGTGCAGGGGGGCAGTGGGGACTTTTGCCTAAGGGGGGGTTAGTTCTTCTTTAAGGGGGGGGCCTGATGACCAATGGTTTTTTTTTTTCTTTAAAGACATTTATATGTCTGCAGTGGCCCAACCCCCTCCAACTCCCAACTCCGTGCTGCAGAGGAGGGGTGCAGGGGAATGGTGAACATTTACAACTAAACAATTAACTGTTCTCTTGTCCTTTGTAGTGTCATACTCCTCAATAAACAAGGCCCCATGGGTTTTGGGAATCCATACACATGATGCATAGCAGAGCAATACAGGCAGCAGCATGAGGCAGTGCAGCTCAGGTTTCAGGGATTCCCACTTGAAAATGATGATATGTGGGGGGCACACTGTAAATATCATGAAATGCACGGGCACACACTGTGAATGTCATGAATATCTTTAAGGGGCAGATTTATCAAGGGTCTAATTTTGTTATGGTCAAATCTGACTAAGGAGTTATTCAAATTATATTCAAGTTTTTTAAAAAATTAGATTTTAGATATTTATCATACATTTAAGAACTCAAATTCGACTATTCGCCACCTAAAACTTGCCGAATTGCATTTTAAGTCAATGGGAGACGTCCAGGGATCAATTTGGAGTTGTTTGCAGACTTCCTGACATTCAAGTTTTTTTTCCAGAGAAAAAACTCAAATTGAGTTTTTTAAATTCAAATTGAGATCTATTCTAGTTTTCGGGTTGATTTGATGCATCCGAGTTTGAAAAATTACATTTTTTTTTTAATAAATTTCAATTTGTCTAATTCAAATTTATGGGAGTTTTTAAAAACTTGCATCAATTTGAAATTTGACCTTTTATGGATCACATCAGTCTCTATAACTGCAAAAAAAAAAAAAAAAAAAAAAGCCATAAATACAGAAATATAGTACAACACAAGCTGCCAGATAGATTCATATAAATATAACTGTTGTGTTGTTATTGAGGTATTCGCTGTGTAGTAACCAGAGTATCTTATGAGCAATCACGCATTTAGTTTGTCATTTTAATATATAAATAAATGTCTCATACACATGTGAATGCCCAGTGGGCAAAATTCCAACTTAAAAGGGTGGTTCACCTTCATCTTTTTTTTAGATAGATCACCAGAAATAACGACTTTTTCCAATGACTTTCCATTTTCTATGTGTGACCGTTTTTCTAATATTGAAGTGTAAAGTGTAATTTTTCACCTTCTGAAGAAGCTCTGGGAGGGGGGTCGCGGACCCTCTAAAATGTTATAAATGGATACATTTAGTTGATACATTTCTTAACTTTGTCCCTGCTGAGCAGAATCTCTGGGTTTCATAACAGGCAACTGTTAGAATTGATACAATAGTTGCTAATACCCCAGAGATGCAACTGAGAAATGTATCAACTAAATGTTGCAAAATTGTAACAGTTTAGAGCAGTGATCCCCAACCAGTAGCTCGTGAGCAACATGTTGCTCTCCAACCCCTTGGATGTTGCTCCCAGTGGCCTCAAAGCAGGTGCTTATTTTTGAATTACAGACTTGGAGGCAAGTTTTGGTTGTATGAAAACAAGGTGTACTGCCAAACAGAGTCTCAATGTAGGTTGACTATCTAAATGGGGCTACCAAATGGCCAATCACAGCCCTTATTTGGCAGCCCAAGAACATTTTTCATGCTTGTGTTGCTCCCCAACTCCTTTTACTTCTGAATGTTGCTCATGGGTTCAAAAGGTTGGGGATCCCTGGTTTAGAGTCTGCGCCTGAATTACTGAGCTGCCAGACTCAAACACCAGAGATAGGGAAAATTAAACTTTAAACTTGGAATTTGGAAAAACAGTAAAAAATAAATAATGGAAAGTAATTGAAAAAAGTCTTTATTTCTGGGGAACAATCTAAAGACAACTGAATTGAAAAAAGTGTTTGGAAGGTGATTTTGTTTTTATTACTAAATTACACTGTTTACACTGAAAATAATTCACTCTACAATATAAAATTTCATTCCTGAACCAGCAAGTGTATTTTTTTTTTTAGTTGTAATATTGGTGTGTAGGTGCATCTCAGGTCATTTTGCCTGGTCATTTGCTTTCAGAAAGAGCCAGCACTTTAGGATGGAACTGCTTTTGGGCAGGCTGTTGCTTCTCCTACTCAATGTAAATGAATGTGTCACAGTGGGACCTGGATTTTACTATTGAGTGCCTACCAGGCAGCTGTTATCTTGTGTTAGGTAGTACACTGATATGATGAAGAATGAATCTGTGGTTTATTTAGCCTAAGTGCATACAAATTTAGGGCAACGTTCCAGGCACTCCGTATAAGATAATTGTCACATAATAATTAGAAACGAGTTGTAATTATTAGTTGTAGACACTGTTGTAGCCGAAACGTCCGTCTCACTAATAAAATTACCTAATTGACTCTACACAAGTCCTGCAAGTGGGGACCTTGTTGGAATCCAAAAGCATAACCAATGATCTCTAAATTTAAACCCTTCTAACCAACCATTTCTGTAAAAATCGTTTCTGTTATGAGATCAGGGCATAAGTCATGTATTTCAGATGCACATTAAGGTAAGGCAGAAGGAGGAAAGATTTTGTGGCCAGTTAAGATGGTGATTGAATGCTTGCATGAATTGGGGACAACTTCTAGATATGCTGAACTGTACAGGTGCATTGTTACAGTTTAACCATATGTTTCAGGAGAGGGGTTGAAGATCAAAGTTTTGGAAGCCAGTTGTTAATTTACTTTAGTTCTCCTTTAAATATTAAACTGCATCCTGTAAAATGTATTGTACTTTGTTTCTTTTTCTGTTTGCGTTAAAGGAACAGTAACACCAAAAGATTTTGTTGTCTGGCACTAGTAAAACTGGTGTTTCCTTCAGAAACACAACTATAGTTTATATAAATTAGCTGCTGTGTAGCCATGGGGGCAGCCATTCAAGCACAGGTTACACAGTAGATAACAGATAAGTACTACTATAGTTTATATAAACAAGCTGCTGTGTGGCCATGGGGGTAGCCATTCATGCACAGGATACACAGTAGATAACAGATTAGTACTACTATAGTTTATATAAACAAGCTGCTGTGTGGCCATGGGGGCAGCCATTCAAGCACAGGATACACAGTAGAGAACAGATTAGTACTACTATAGTTTATATAAACAAGCTGCTGTGTGGCCATGGGGGCAGACATTCAAGCACAGGATACACAGTAGATAGATACGTTCTACTATAGTTTATATAAACAAGCTGCTGTGTGGCCATGGGGGTAGCCATTCATGCACAGGATACACAGTAGATAACGGATAAGTACTACTATAGTTTATATAAACAAGCTGCTGTGTAGCCATGGGGCAGTCATTCAAGTACAGGAGACACAGTAGAGAACAGATAAGTACTAAAGAATCATTGTATACTACAGAGCTTATCTGCTATGCATCCTGTGTATTTTCTCCTTTTTCCAGCTTGAAGGGCTGCCCCCATGGCCATCCAGCATCTTGTTAATATAAATTATAATGGTACACCTGAAGCAAACCCACTGGTTTTGCCACTGCAGCACAACACTACATTATATTTACATTACTTTAAAACATTTTCATTTTTTGGTGTTACTGTTCCTTTAAATTGAAAATTAGCAGTGTGCCTGTTGTCTACAAACAGCTTTTCTCTAGGATCATTTTTCCTTTTTGTATAAATTACTTCCTCTCTGCCTCCTTCAGAATATTTACAGAGGTATGGCCAGAAATCTATATGGGCTGATTACAGACGAAACCATAAAGGGCCTATTCCACCACAAAAGACCCGTAAAACCTGTATTGTAAGTATAATCTATAATATAATTGTTTTTGTGTGTACACAAAAAGTACATTGAATCAAGAGAAGGGTAGATCTTTGCAGACAATTTTAAGAAATACATTAGCAGTCAGTGTCCATTTATTGAAGAAAGAGAAGACCTGTAAGTGGCTGGAGGAGTGGAATATTGGCTTCAAATCTGTATATTTGTATGGGAACTGTATTACTTTTCCCTGTGTCTACCTGCCATCATCCAATCTTTTTTTTATTTTTTTCCCCTTCTGTTTTTTTTAGCCAGATCGGGGGGCAGATTTTGGCACAAAAATACATAACTTGTGCAGGCTGAGAAACCGTCCATCTGACTGTAGCCTTACTTTGTTTTACACTTAATTCCATGCTTTTTCATTTTGCTCACAGTTAAAGGGATTCTGTCATGATTTCTATGATGTTGTTTTTATTTCTAAATTACACTGTTTACACTGCAAATAATTCACTCTACAATATAAAATGTCATTCCTGAACCAGCAAGTGTATTTTTTTTTAAGTTGTAATATTGGTGTGTAGGTGCATCTCGGAAAGTAGTAGTTGCTCACGCACACCTGTCTGTGTAGATAATTCCAATTTCCTTGGTGCACAGTGATAGAGGTAACTGGCAACCTCAAATCTGATACTAAGAAAAGGCACACTGGCACACAAGATGTGAATGCAGGTGAACACCTTGCAAAGTTTTATTACTGGAAGTGCAACGTTTCGGGGCAAGCCCCTTTGTCAAGCATCATGACATGGGGCAGCTGGGAAATTGACAAAATGTCTAGCCCCATGTCAGATTTCAAAATTGAATATAAAAAAATCTGTTTGCTCTTTTGAGAAATGGATTTCAGTGCAGAATTCTGCTGGAGTAGCACTATTAACTGATTCATTTTGAAAATTTTTTTTTTTCCCCATGACAGTATCCCTTTAATGTGTATTTTTGGTTAAACATGGGTCCCCACTTGTAGTGGCATATTCCTGGGCCCTATCTCCTGAGTAATTTCATGTTACCACAAATCATTCCTTTGTACACACAATTTAATGCCAAAATAAGGCCTGTTGAGTAGTTCTATATTATGGAAGAGTGTAATCTGATTGGTCAGCCATGTGGTTTTTGGGTAAATGGAATAAAACACAGCCCTTAGGTCCGTGATCCCCCAACCAGTAGCTCATGAGCAACATGTTGCTCTCCAACCCCTTGGATGTTGCTCCCAGTGGCCTTAAAGCAGGAGCTTATTTTAGAATTCCAGGCTTGGAGGCAAGTTGTAGTTGCATAAAAACCAGATGTACTGCCAAACAGAGTCTCAATGTAGGTTGACAATCCACATAGGGGCTACCAAATGGCCAATCACAGCCCTTATTTGGCACCCCAAGAACATTTTTCTTGCTAGTGTTGCTCCCCAACTCCCTTTTCTTCTGAATCTTGCTCACGGGTTCAAAAGGTTGGGGATCCCTTCCTTAGGTACATGTACAGATGAATGCTAAAATCTGACTAGTGAGATAAAACAGTGGCCCGTTGTGGCAAGGGGAACACGTTTTGTGTAGATAAGTAATTTCTGACCTTCCCTCAGATGTGAGTAAAGTCCCTAAAAAGTTTTGTTGCATTTTGTGTCGAAAAAAATGATTTGTGTTGACATGAAATATACACAGAGCCCCCTGACGTTTTTGAACCAAAAGTATCTCCTTCCAGTGCATCAGAAGATATTCCCAGAGAGGTTTCATTTTATCTAGAGTCTCTAGACAAAGTATATAAACTGTTTTTAAATGTATTACAATTTGTCATGTGTTACAGAGAGGAGGGAAGGTTTGTGGGAATCCATGCCCAATCTGTCGGGATGAGAAGCTCGGCTTGCATTATAAGGTGCGTATATGTTTCTAAAAGCATTATATAGATTGTTTGTTTATAAATATTGTTTATATAGTGCCAGCAACTGTATGTGGGCTATACAATGACAACACTTAAGCAAAGGATCGGGGGCTTTCCTTGCACTAAATGGCTGCCATTTTTCTAGAGAAGGAATTTTATTCTTTCAAGGCTACACTATACTGTGGATTACAAACTGTTGTTGGACACCAGCTGTTTTTTAGGAGATTTGTCGCCCGCATTCGTGCATTTTTTTTTCTCTGGCAACAAATCTCCCAGAAATCTGCGAATGTAAAACCAACGCATCGCTATTTCTATTTTTAGTTACGTCTGGAGAAAACTATGGGGAATAGGTTTTACCAACATTGATATCTGTTATTTCCAACAGGAATTTTCTCTTAAGGTGGCCATACACGGGCCGATAAAAGCTGCCGACAGACCGAGTCGGCAACTTATTGGCCCGTGTATGGGGGCCCTCGATGGGCTTCCCCGATCAAGATCTGGCCAAAAGTCGGCTAGATCTCGATCGGACGGGACTAAAAATCCCGTCGGATCGCGGCCACATCTGTTCGTTGATGCGGTCCCGCGATCCGACCGCCTGTTCGCGTTCACTAGGATCCGATTGTTGGGCCCTAGGGCCCACGATCGGATCAGCCCGATATTGCCCACTTCAAGGTGGGCATATCGGAGGGAGATCCACTTGTTTGGCGACATCGCCAAACGAGCGGATCTCTCCATGCATGGCCACCTTTAGTCGGCCATTGCTCTTAGGGCAGGCCTATGGCACACTAGTCATTTTGACCAACAATGTGCTCTGTTGGAAAACCAAACTGCTCATCCAACAAGGTGGTTCATAAAAAAAAAAAAAAAAAAAAAAAAAACCCACGCCTTTAAAGGGGAAGTAAAATCTAAAATAGAATAAGGCTAGAAATGCTGGATTTTGTATACTAAACATAAACATGAACTTACTGCACCACAAGCCTAATCAAACAAATGATTTATGCTTTCAAAGTTGGCCACAGTGGGTCATCATCTTCTAACTTTGTTACACATCTTTGCAAGACAAGACTGTGCACATGCTCAGTGTGGTCTGGGCTGCTTAGGGATCGTCATAAATGATCAAAACAGCACAAGTCCAATAATATTTGCCAGAAGCCGATACAGCAAGACTGATTAATAATCGGAATATACAGACTGCACTGGGTCTTGTGTTGTCATGTAATCTAAATGTTGATTTTATAGTTTTTGTATTATTTAATACAAACTTTCTCCAACTCTGAAGAACCAGTGGCTGCAGCAAATAATCCTCCAAATAGAATCCCAGTTTATCTATTTAAATCTGGCTCCATGATCTTTGTCCCTGCAGCTGGAGTTGAAACAGTAAAGGGGATGTAAAGGCAAAAATAAAATCCAATACAAATCTCTACACAGTCGCCGACTGCTCTATAGTGAAACAAACATGCTTGAGTTCTGCATGGCTGGGAAGTAAGACAGGGGCTCCCCCTGCTGTTCATAAGTATGATTGTTTCCCTGTGCCACATGACAAAGTTGATTGGTGGTTTGCACCCTGCTCAGGTTTAGCTATTGGACCAATATTCTTAAGTGGAAACCATGTAATTGGATTTTTCTTTTCTTTTTCCAGAATGTGAAATTACTTCAGCAGTTTATATGTCCCCATACAGGAATAGTTTACGATCCAACAACAACAGGTATGTATTTCAAGCAGGTTCATAGATGGCCTTCATATGTGACATACAAGAGATGGAACAAACCAGTGGTTGTGTTTAGGGCTACACTATAAAACTGTCACTTGTTAATTCCTAGGTGTGTGTATGAAACAGCAGAAAGTCTTGATGGAAGTTATTACAGAGGCAACGGATCATGGTAAGCACTAAGCAGGGTTAAAGCAGTTTGTTATCTGTGTATTGCTTCCATTTGCACTAGTCTCATCCCTGTGTTTTTTTTTTTTGGTTTTGTTTAGGGTTTCTTCCTGCTCATGTTCCCTATATAGTTTTGCCTCATGAAGACTATTTAAATAGCCATGGTGCCGTTTCAGACACACTTTCGCCTAAAGCAGGACCTTGGTACTCTTGGTATGAGTGGCAGGAGCCAAACCCCAAAGATGCAGTACGACTGAGAAAGCTTTATAAACCCTACCTGAAAGAGATGATGGCCAATAAATAAAGTTGCTTAACTAGGTTATATTTATTCACTGGCAGTACTTGTCACAGATCTGACCCTCAATGGAAATTTCAACTTATTCAAACAGCAATTTTTACTTATGTGCTCAACTATGTTGTAACAAAGTATTTGTGGGAATGTAGGATAGTTGTCAGTAGAAAATATTTAACTGCAGACGCTAGAGATTTGGGTAATCTGCAATGCAGTACCCAGATGGTTGCTCTAGCTAATAGGGATGCACTGAATCCTCTTTTGGATTCGCCCGAACCCTGCAATCCTTCACGAAAGATTCGCCAAACCGCATATGAATCCTAATTTGCATAAGCAAATTAGGGGTGGAAAGAGGAAAAACATTTTTTTTTTTTACTTCCTTGTTTTGTGACATAGTCTCACGATTTCACTTCCTGCGCCTAAATTGCATATGCAAATTAGGATTCGGTTCTGCTGGGCAGAAGGATTCTGCCGAATCCGGATCCTACTGAAAAAGGCTGAATCTAGAACCGAATCCTGGATTTGGTGCATCCCTACTAGCTAAGATCACAAACATTACATATTCAGCAGACAATGCCACTGCTTTCATAAACAGGCAGGGTGGCAGCCAAACAATAAATCGAGGTGAGTGGACCCTTCATTGAGATATGTTCCAACAGATGGTTCACAAGTTGGTTCTACCAGACATTCAAATATTAGCTTCTCACAAGAATCACAGACTACCTCTTTATTGCTCAACACAATATGGACAATGGATCCAGAAGCAGCATTTTTGGATGCCCTGGAACTTAAGCCTGATCTATGCTTTTTCTTCAGTACCAGTCCTGCCAAGCATAATAACAAAGGTCAAGCAGTACGATGCTCACTCCATACTCCTAACCAGGGCCTGGATGGAACCTCCACATAATTTGACAGTAGGTAGCAGATGTTTTTCTTGGAATGTGGTGTTCTTCCACCACGCAAAGCGATTTTTGTTATGACCAAATAATTAAATTTTTGTCTCGTCAGTCCAAAGCACTTTGTTCCAAAATGACTGTGGCTTGTCCAAATGAGCTTTTGCATACAACAAGCGACTCTGTTTGTGGCGTGAGTGTAGAAAGGGCTTCTTTCTCATCACCCTGCCATACAGATGTTCTTTGTGCAAATTGCGCTGAATTGTAGAAAGATGTACAGATACACCATCTGTAGAAAGATGTTCTTGCAGGTCTTTGGAGGGGATCTTTGGGTTGTCTGTAACCATTCTCACAATCCTCTGCATATGCCGCTCCTGTATTTTTCTTGGCCTGCCAGACCTGGGTTTTACAGCAACTGTACCTGTGGCCTTCCATTTCCTGATTACATTTCTTACAGTTGAAACTGACAGTTTAAACCTCTGAGATAGCTTTTTGTAGCCTTTCCCTAAACCATGATACTGAACAATCTTTGTTTTCAGATTTTTGAGAGTTGCTTTGAGGATCCCATCCTGTCACTCTTCAGAGGAGAGTCAAACAGAAGCACAACTTGCAATTGGCCACCTTAAATACCTTTTCTCATGATTGGAGACACTTTAAGGCTTAGCAAGCTAATCCAACCAATTTGGTGTTGCCAGTAATCAGTATTGAGCAGTTACATGCATTCAAATTAGCAAAATTACAAGGGTTCCCACATTTTTGCACAGCCAGTTTTTCACATTTGAATTAATTTCATACAACTGAATACTGCTTCACTAAAAGTCTTTGTTCAGAAAACACCCCAGTACTCAGATGTTCCTGGGAAATGAAAGACATACCACTGTTATCTTTTTTTGTTGAAAGTGGAGTGAATTATTATGCAGGCTGAGAGGGGTTCCCAAACTTTTCCATATCACTTTAAATGTGTGTTCATAATGATTTACCCTAGGACTGTGAATATACACATTTTACCAACCAATTATGGATTTAAAAAACAATACATACTTTTCAGGGCTGATAACATTCTAAACACAACCATTTCAGCATTAATTTGTCCGTGAGACTAAACCGTTTCATTAGAGTTGTTGAATAACATTTGCTATTCAGAGCAATAGAGCTGCTCCCTGTTGTCTAAATGCAAATGTGCAGATAAATAAAGGCCAGTGTGCAGGATCATCTATGTCCATATACTGTATTTTACATGATATATCATATAGAGAAAACTAATGTTAATCCTGCAGCAGAGTATATTTTACCTTGAAATTAAGCTAAAGCCCCATATTATTGAAAATGGTCCCTTAGTACAGACGACTTTTTTTTTAGGGATGCACCGAATCCAGGATTTGGTTCGGGATTCGGCCGATTCCTTCTGCCCGGCTGAACCGAATTTGCATATGCAAATTAGGGGCGGGGAGGGAAATTGCATGACTTTTTGTCAAATCAAGGAAGTAAAAATTGTTTTCCCCTTCCCACCCCTAATTTGCATGTGCAAATTAGGGTTCGGATTCGGTTCGGCCGAATCTTTCGTGAAGGATTCGGGGGTTCAGCCGAATCCAAAAAAGTGGATTTGGTACATCCCTACTTTTTTTTTTTTCTCACAAACTGTATGTAGGTACAACATCCTACAAAAGTGAAAATTGCCTCATAACCTTGATTTTCCCTTTCCTGGAATCTTCCATATCCGCTCTCACTACTGGGATAGCCCCACCTCCTACCTCAGGGAAGACCCCTCCCGAAAAGTAATTAATATCTCAGAAGAGCATTCTTGTGTCGCATATCAAGCTTGAACCCCAACAACATGAAAGAGAGGGAAGTATGCTGATAAATAAAAAATAATGAAAAATAATCACAGTTACTGTAAGTATGAAGCAATCCTCCCTTCTCCCTGTCCCCCTACATATATGCATTTACCTGGATAGAGCACACTCACAAAGATGGGTGGGAGAAAATAATACGACTCCCAGAAATCTGCACGTTTGAATATATATAGAAAACCTAAGGCAGAATATGGAGACCAATTACACGATGCCACATCCAAACCAGGGCCGGATTTACATAGCGGACGCCCCTAGGCCCACTGCAATTTGTCGCCCCTGTCCCCTCCCCTTTATTCGTGCGAATTTTCATGGAGATTGTATCTCATGCGCATCCCCAGTGTTTTTGAACCAATGTGGGTGTGGTTGGGCAGCATGCCGCCCCCCTAAAATCCTGCCACCCTAGGCCCGGGCCTAGGTGGCCTTCCCACAAATCCGGGCCTGATCCAAACAGTAGTCTTAGTACTGAGACACTTGCCTGCAGATCACCACTAGGCAAGTTCCCACTTCTGCTACTGACCTCTGAGCTTATACTGAGGAAGGTGTCTGCTGGCTGCAGCCCTACTGAGGTTAGCCTTCATGATGACAACGAGATCTGAAAACGGTGGAATTAGAAGCTGCTTTACCATGCCTCCTACCTCCTGGTAAAATGAATAATCTATCAGACTGGCCAAAATCTTGAGCTACCCAACATTATATTTCAACACTTCACCGTATAAACTTATTTTATATGGAAGTCTGTTATCACTTTAGGCACAAATTTCAAGCAAACTCAGTCCAGAAGAACTCTGTACTGTCCTTGGCACATTTAATAGCAAACAGCAACAACAGAGAGAAATTCCAGAACCAATGGAAGCCTATGTAGGACAATGGGGTCTACTTCCCTGTACAATTCAGATAGATGCCTTAAAATTGGAGAAGTACCCACTGGACCCATGAAAAGGCAAAAATTGCAGAAGTACTTAGGTTGCTGAGCTTTAGGCCCTTTACCTAATCTTTCTCAATTAAGACAGAAGAACTGCTTAAAGATTTGCTCCATCTTCCAAGATAGACCTCCAGATCCTACAGTACCTAGAGTTTCTGGCAGGTTTTCTTGATTTCATAAGAACTTTAAAGGATAAGTAAAAAGGTTAAAATAAAGTAAGGTTTATCAGAAAGGTCTATATAAATACACCAGTAAACCCTCAAAGTAATGCTGCTCTCTGTCAAAAGAAACTCAGCATTTCTTTCCTTCTATTGTGTATACATGGACTTCTGTATCAGACTTCCTGTTTTCAGCTAAAACCTCCAGGGCTAGGGCTTGAGCATGCTCAGTTTGCTCCTCTTTCCTTTTCCCCCTCCAATCTGAGTCCAGAGCTATGAGTGAGCAGGGAGAGACTCAGGCAGGAAGTGTTGTCACACCAGGATAATATGAACAGAGAGTGTTTCTAGAGCGGTTTACATAGTTACATAGTTAAATCGGGTTGAAAAAAGACAAAGTCCATCAAGTCCAACCCCTCCAAATGAAAACCCAGCATCCATACACACACCCCTCCCTACTTTCACACAAGTTATATATACCTATACTAACTATAGAGCTTAGTATCACAATAGCCTTTGATATTATGTCTGTCCAAGAAATCATCCAAGCCATTCTTATAGTCATTAACAGAATCAGCATCACAACATCACCCGGCAGTGCATTCCACAACCTCACTGTCCTGACTGTGAAGAACCCCCTACGTTGCTTCAAATGAAAGTTCTTTTCTTCTAATCTAAAGGGGTGGTATGGTATGGTAAAGCATTCTGCATAAAAAGTGTTATAGCTTACAATATTGTGGCTAATCTATTGGAAATAAACAGTCTTGGTAGCTTCCCTTCTCCTTTAATGGCGCTTCTGGGCAAATCATGTGCCTCTTGCGCAATTGTCCTTCAAGGGGAAAAAGGAATCGATCTGTGGAAGCTTGCTTCCCTGTTTATCTTGCCAGACACATACTGCAGTCAGTTCTACGAGGTGTTGTTTAGCCTAGATCCCCAACTTTTTTTTTACCCACGTGCTACATTCAAGATTAAAAAGAATTGGGAACAACACAAGCATCTAAAACATTCCCCGGGAAACCAATAAAAGCTGTGCTAAACAGAGCCTAAAACATGTGTACTGCTCTCATTGGCAGGACACATTGTTGTAGGCGACCAGAGTTTGTCAAAAATAAGCACCTGCTTTGAGATCAGCTCTGCATTACTTACTTCATTCACCCCACTTTTAGGTTCAGTATAGACTTCTTAACATACTCATGGGGATAAACAGCCTATTATCAGAATATAAACCCTCAGTATAAACATAATTGAACAACAATAGGTTTATAAACTAGAATGCTTTGACATTTTATATGCTGTATAAAAGTATCTTAATTTCAACACAAAATACGGGACACCTCACATTTTCATTATTTTGCTATTTTTTGTAATGAATGAAGCGATGTTGGCATTGTGAGTGCACAGTACACAGCCCACTCCTTATCATGCCCAGCAGTCTTGGTGATACTTATTACTATTTAGCTCCAAGACAATCTGATTTTTTATTTTTAACTTTGGTCAGATTAGGATTTTCTAGTGGATCCTGTTGAGAGCTCAGATTAGTCTGTATTCTGCCCCATAACTTCTCTACCTGAGATCTGTTTCTCTTTGATGGTTAAATCTGCTCAATGAGCTCCAATATTTTCCTTTTTGATCATTTACAATCAGAAGTCCTCAAGTGTATCTCCAGGTGGGTAGTCTTTTTGATTGTTATGGTTTCTATAAAACGTAGGTTATTGACTAAAAATATAGACTAAATAGAGTATATGTGTAAATGTGATTTTACAATGAATTGAAGCAAGTGTGGATACATAATTTGTGCAGTGGAATGTTTGCTTTATATAAATATAGGAGAATACTGCTACACTGGCAATTATGCTAATCATTCTTAAGGGACAAGAAGCCAAGCTCTGTAAACACTTCGCTCGACTGCAGATTTGACACCAACTTACCTTGGAAAGTCTCATATACCAGGGAAGCTCAACATTTAGTCAGACTTCTAAATGTTCTGCCAGGAGAGCAGTTCATTCAGCTTTTCAATTTTTTCTTTCGTCACTGGAGGTCGGATCTCATGGCTACATCTCAGGATTAAAGGAAACCTACTGTATACCCCCCAAAATGAACACTTAAGCAACAGATAGTAGATATCAAATTAAGTGACATATTATAGAATCTTAACAAACTGGTATATATGTAAGTAAATATTGCCCTTTTACATCTCTTTCCTTAAACCACCATTTCATGACGGTCTGTGTGCTGCCTCAGAGATCACCTGACCAGAAATACTACAACACTAACTGTAACAGGAAGAAGTGAGAAGCAAAAGGCAGAACTCTGTCTGTTAATTGGCTCATGTGACCTAACATGTGGTTTGTATGTGTACACAGTAAATCTTACAATCCCAGGGGGCGGCCCTTATTTTTTAAAATGGAAATTTTCTATTTATGATTATCCAATGGCACATACTAC
This sequence comes from Xenopus laevis, assembly GCF_017654675.1. Taxonomy (NCBI): domain Eukaryota; kingdom Metazoa; phylum Chordata; class Amphibia; order Anura; family Pipidae; genus Xenopus; species Xenopus laevis. The sequence goes on from NC_054386.1 coordinate 82,339,800, forward strand.
TAAAAAAGTATATTATTATGATAATGGTTTATTTACATGAAGCAGGGTTTTACACATGAGCGGTTTACTCAATATCTTTTTATAGAGACCTACATTGTTCGGGTGGTATAGTTTTCCTTTAAAAGGGTGGTTCACCTTCAAACTAGTTGTTTTCAGATAGATCACTAGAATTAACTTTTTCTATGTGTCACTGTTTTTCTAATATTGAAGTGTAAGGTGTCATTTTTCACCTTCTGAAGCAGCTCTGGGAGAGGGGGGGGGGTCGCTGACCCGGTAAACTGCTATAAATTGATACATTTAGTTGATACATTTCTTTTCTTATCACTGTCCCTGCTGAGCAGAATCTCTGATTTTCATTACAGGCAGCTGTTAGAATTGATACAATATTTACGAATACTCCGGAGATGCTGCTGAGAAAACAGTTTAGAGTCTGCACCTGAATTACTGAGCTGCCAGACTCAAACACCACAGACAGAAACATTCAACTTTAAACTTAGATTTTGGAAAAACAGTAAAAAAATGAATAAAAAAATAATGGAAAGTAATTGAAAAAAGTCTATTTCTGGGGAACAATCTGAAAAGTTGAAAAAAGTGTTTGGAAGGTGAACAACCCCTTTAAGCAAGTTCTTTTCTCTCAGTGCACTCAGGTAGTGGATGTTCTAGCTTCTACTTCTAGATGACCTGTATTTCTCATCCTCTACGTTAGCCTTTCTAATCATAAGTAATACTAAAAAAGGAATGCTTTGAACTGAAAATAAGCGAATGAAATCCAGTAAATTCTCAAATATTTCCTGTTTGGTGGATGAATCTGAGTGGGGAAGAGAAGCATCTTTTCAACAGACTGTAATTATAAGGTATTATTCTTACATTGATACCTAAAGTTATCCATCCTGAAATTGTATTTTGTAATGAATTGTTTGAAGAATTTTAGATCTTTAAGTAGCCTGAATATTCCTCCTTGCTTTAGTACCAGGAAGATGTTCACCCCCATGTATTCTTATTACGGCAGAAAAATCAGTCCAGCTCTCTAAAGACCCAAAGCAGTGCCTCTTTAAATTAAAGGGATACTGTCATGGGAAAACACTTTTTTTTCCAAAATGGATCAGTTTATAGTGCTGCTCCAGCAGAATTCTGCCATGAAATACATATTTCAAAAGAGCAAACAGATTTTTTTATATTCAATTTTGAAAACTGACATGGGGCTAGACATTTTGTCAATTTCCCAGCTGCCCCAGTCATGTGACTTGTGCTCTGATAAACTTCAGTCACTCTTTACTGCTGTACTGCAAGTTGGAGTGATATCACCCCCTTTCCTCCCCCCAGCAGCCAAACAAAATAACAATGGGAAGGTAACCAGATAGCAACTCCCTAACACAAGATAACAGCTCCCTGGTAGATCTAAGAACAACACTCAATAGTAAAAGCCAAGTCCCACTGAGACTGATTCGGTTACATTAAGTAGGAGAAATAACAGCCTGCCAGAAAGTAGTTCCATCCTTAACTGCAGGCACAAGTCACATGACTGGGGGCAGCTGGGAAACGGACAATATATCTAGCCCCATGTCAGATTTCAAAATTAAATATAAAAAAATCTGTTTGCTTTTTTGAGAATTGGATTTCAGTGCAGAAGTCTGCTGGAGCAGCACTATTAGCTGATGCGTTTTGAAAAAAACATGTTTTCCCATGACAGTATCCCTTTGAGCTCTTAGCCAATCATTAATATCCCCAATGGAACACGTGGCATATGTAATTTCTCTGAGATAACCGAAGAAGACCAATGCTAAAGGCTGGAGCATATTCTAAGCCCAATATACCCAGCGGCGTAACTACAGCTAACCGGGCCCCCCTGCAAAAAAATCTTCAGGGGCCCGGCTTAGCTGCACGCACGCACGTACCTGCATGCGCATACACGCATCCGCTTCAGTGCTCGCACATCCTGTCCTGTCCTCCGATCAGCCCCACCGCTCTGCCGTTAAATTACTTGTGGCGGTTGCCGCACACAGTGTTCAAGGAATTTCCGTTCAGCAGACCCCTTGGTCCGGGCCCCTCTGTCCCCCGGGCCCCCCCGCAACCGCGGGGTCTGCTGTATTATAGTTACGCCACTGAATATACCCCTAAGCCTTGCCAGCCTAGACAAAAAGATGGAATGCTCAGGAGAAAGTTTGCCCAACAGAAATATTAGTGAATACAGAGTTGTTGCTGTAAGTGTAGTACACAAGAAAGTGCATTTGTAGTTTAACTCTTCTCAGGCTTTAATTCTCCATCACAAAACAGCAGAAAAATTTTGGTCCTGAGTTAGAGCCTCTCATTCAACCCCTGTTTAGCTTGTTCCTGAGTTACCACTGCCCTGTATGTAATGGTGCAATTCCCCAAAGGTGGTACACTCTGAAAGAAGCAAAATAACTTTTCTCAGCTTTCTTTCAGTATGCCCCTTCTTGTTCTCACTGATTGATTAAAAATAAGTGAACAAGTTGGCAGACAAAGGGAAATTAAAAAAACAAAAAAAACAAACCAAACCATTCATGTACCAAAAATATTTATATACAAGAGATTTACAGATGTTTGGACAATCCAACTGGTTCAGAATCTTCTACGACTTCAGCACAGTAACCGCTCTAGAAGATAAAAGTAAGAATAATTTTAAAATGGGTACAATTTTAACCCTTAACATTAACCATTACGTACAGGGGATTTGAGATGTTGTACCGTGTTAGCCATTGAAAAAATGCAGAAAATGTAAATTTTGCTGATACCTTTTATTGGCTAACTGAATAAGTAACATTTGCAAGCTTTCAGAGCACACGGACCCCTTCGTCAGGCAAAATCCCAGGCTCAGCCAAGGGATTTACAACATATATACAAATAACTTAAAGGAGAACAAAAGGCAAATTACACTTGGTGGTGCCAAACGTTTTTAAAGGGATGCTGTCATGGGAAAAATTTTTTTTTTCAAAATGAATCAGTTAATAGTGCTGCTCCAGCAGAATTCTGCACTGAAATCCATTTCTCAAAAGAGCAAACAGTTTTTTGTATATTCAATTTTGAAATCAGCCATGGGGCTAGACATATTGTCAATTTCCCAGCTGCCCCAAGTCCTGTGACTTGTGCTCTGATAAACTTCAATCACTCTTTACTGCTGTACTGCAAGTTGGAGTGATATCACCCCCTCCCTTTCCCTCCCAGCAGCCAAACAAAAGAACAATGGGAAGGTAACCAGATAACAGCTCCCTAACACAAGATAACAGCTGCCTGGTAGAGCTAAGAACAACACTCAATAGTAAAAACCAATGTCTCACTGAGACACATTCAGTTACATTGAGAAGGAAAAACAGCAGCCTGCCAGAAAGCATTTCTCTCCTAAAGTGCAGGCACAAGTCACATGACCAGGGGCAGCTGGGAAATTGACAAAATGTCTAGCCCCATTTCAGATTTCAAAATTGAATATAAAAAAAATCTGGGAAATTGACAAAATGTCTAGCCCCATTTCAGATTTCAAAATTGAATATAAAAAAAATCTGTTAACTATTAACTGATGCGTTTTGAAAAAAAAACGTTTTCCGATAACAGGATGTAAACATAGAAAATGTCTGAATTTATTTGTTTGGGTGGGAGTGTTTGTGTGCCATACTGCAAACGGTCATAGCAGAATGATGGAACCAACTTTACAGGAATTATAATTTATTCATTGTGTTCCTAAGAGATGCCACCTTGTGAAAACATTATAAACATTACTAATTTTAAATGAGGCAGCAGACATCAACAGAGCTATTAAATACTATTTGCAATAGACACATACTGCAAGGCAGAAACATACAAATTCCCAATTAATGTAAATAGCTACCTTTAGCCCAGCTCTTCCTTGCTTTTGCCAGCTTTCCTTGGCATCTTCTTACTAGCAGGGTCTTCCAGCTCCCGAGACTTGTAATAATGTGGGGCTACCTCTAAGAGCCATGTGCTGTCAATCTCTATAATCTGAAAACAAAATGTATATATATATATTACATATATAGATACCATGTACGGTATATATTCAAAAAAATAATAGCAGGGTGTTTAAAAAAGTGAATAAAGATCAAAATCCTTATAATAATAATTTTATTTCCATACACACAAATGCATTGGAAACACTGCACATTATATTCCAAATCAAAACATGAATAAAAATGTATCAAATTTGTGTTATTCCTATAAAGAAAATGGAATATTAGGCTGTTCAAAAAAATAGCAGTGTCTGCATTCTTCTTTACAAACTCAAAACATTCACTGTATGAACTAAAAAGTGTTTCAAGATTTGGCTTTCCTTTGAATCCCTGAACTAATATTTAGTTGTATAATTAGTGTTTCTGAGAACTGCTGCACATCTGTGTTACATGGAGTCCACCAACTTCTGGCACCTGTTACATTCCACAATTCTTCTGCATTTCTTGGTTTTGCCTCAGAAACAGCAATTTTGAGGTTAACCCACAAGTTTTCTATTGGATTAAGGTCCAGGGATTGGGCTGGCCACTTCATAACATCAATCTTGTTGGTCTGGAACCAAGATGTTGCTCATTTACTGGTGTGTTTGGGGTCGTTGTCTTGTTGAAACTCCCATTTCAAGGACATTTCCTCTTTGGCATAAGGCAACATGACCTCTTCAAGTATTTAGATGTATTGAAACTGATCCATGATCCCTGGTATGTGATAAATAGGCCCAACACCAGAGTATGAGAAACATCCCCATATCATGATGCTTGGGCCGCCATGTTTCACTGTCTTCACTATGTACTGTGACTTGAATTCAGTGTTTAAGGGTTTCATCAGTCCACAAAATAATGCACCATTTCTCTTGAGGCCTGTTAATGTGTTCTTTGGCAAATTGTAACCTCTTCAGCACGTCTTTTTATCAACAATGGGACTTTGCTGGGGCTTCTTGCTGATAGTTTGGCTTCACAGAGGCGTCTTCTAATTGTAACAGTATCACAGGTAACTTTAGACCTTCTTTGATCTTCCTGGAGCTGATTATTGGCTGAGTCTTTGCCATTTTTTGCTATTCTTCTATCCATTCGAATGGTAGTTTTCCCTTTTCTTCCACATCTTTCAGGTTGTGGTTGCCATTTTAAAGATTTGAGATCATTTTAGCTGAATAGCCTATCTTTTCTGCACTTCTTTATGTGTTTTGCCCTCTCTGGTCTACTTCATAGTATGCTGTTCTTCATACTGCTATTATTTGGAACAAGTTTCAACTAATGATTCAATTACACAGAATCAGCAGCATGTCATGTCTGTTGGGTCTGTTAGTTTTCTATTACTCTACTACACATACTAGTAAATTATTTGACATGTAGAAATGTAATTTCTACCAAAAACAATGATTGATCAGGTTAGTGATATCGGACTGCCATTATTCTGAATTGTATACAAGACATCACCCACTGATAAACAACATTAGCAGTCATTAAAGGAACAGTAACACGAAAAAATGAAAGTGTATCAGGTAGTGTTAGTCTGCACTGGTGAAACTGATGTGTTTGCTTCAGAAACACTACTATAGTTCATATAAACAAGCTGCTGTGTAGCAATGGTGGAAATTGAAAAAGTCTATATGGCACAGGTTAAATAGTGGATAACAAATAACGTTATGTTCTACAGAGCTTATCTGCTGCGTAACCTGACTCTTTTCTCCTTTGAATGGCTGCCCCCATTGCTACACAGCAGATTATTTATATAAACAATAGTAGTGTTTCTGACGCAAACACACCAGTTTAACTAGTGCAGGGCAACACTGCATTATAATTTTATATTACTTTAAAACAATTTAATTTTTTGATGTTACTGGTCCTTTAAGGCAGTTAATGACCATATAAAGTCACAGTGTTGAGTTCTTAAATACAAGCTATTTAGTGACTTGTAATATATAGATATGTAACATCTTTTAAAATACAAAATGTTCTGGTGCATGGATGCGCTCTGAAAATGCACACATGGAGATTTGCGGTGTGGTGTGTTGGTTAGAAAGTTGCCCACAGCACTCCTGTCAAACAGTTGTATTCATGGAAATAGACCATGTAAATAGAAGAATATAAAGGTCCAAACCAAAGAATTTATTAATGTGATTAGGCCACTGTATGTGGTGGGTCTAAATAGCAGTCAAGTACACGAAGAAGGACAAACAATGCCAAATTTGTTTAAAGGGGAAGGCATTTTTAAGAACAGATTTTTAATTTCCTTTGTATATAGATTATGGGGGAGTGCAGAGGACCTCTTGTCTTTGTCTACATATTTTGTGGTTGCACAGTCATTGTATCCCCACCTATTTGTTTAAATGATTTAGAGGTAAACACAACTATCCCTTGTTTGCTACAGTTTATACAGGAGCAGTGGTCAGTTCCATGTTGTAGCTCCAATTTATCCCTAGCTACAGCCAGGTGATCCCAGTGTCCCAGCCACATATTACTTTTTGGTCCCCCTTTTGCAGGCCTGAAGTAGGAAACTCAATGTAGCCCTCAGCATGCTAGAGGAGCCTGAGCAGAGGGTCCAGTACATACACAAACCTTCTTCTAATTCAGGTGTGCCAATTTCTACCAGCAGCAGGAAACAATGCATTTTCCAGGCTCCCCCTTCTCTTCATGTTTTAGCCATTGCTCAGTTTACTGCTGTGGCTCTGGAGAGCAATACAGATCTTTAATGAAATGTGAAACAGTTTAATGCAAGTTGGTCTGGTATAAAAATACAATACCTGTCTCATATATTCCTTGGTAGTGAAAACCAGTTCATGATATATAACCCAGCGGGGCTGCTCCTCGTGTAGACTGCTGTTAGGATGGATATAGACAGCCTGCTGTTGTTTAACAGTCTTGTATCCACTACGAGTAAGACGTGCGGTGTGGTAGAAATATCCGGCTGTGATTGCCTATTATGAAAGAAAAGTAACAACATTAAGTGAAAATAAAAGAAAAAAACTGACAAACTGGAACTAAAAAACCCTAGTTCAGACCAGGATGATGAAGAGTCTCCCCTGCCTTCTTCTGAGGCTGTGGACTCTCTGATTTTATAGGTTATAGACACACTTTATCTTCAGGAGTCCGAAGTCACTTCTGAAAGCTCTAAGGCACTCTTTAAGCGACAAATCATCTTCAGTGTTTCTTAGCCCTCTTCAAGACTGAAGGCTCACTCCACCAGCGGTGGCAGTTTTCTCATAGGCTTATCCTTCCTGCCTTATTCTCGTGGCAGTTTTTGTCCCCATTGTTCCCCCTAAGCAGATAATTGAGAAGAGATTTTGTGTACTCTCCGTTAAATTTCTCTTCAGGTTGCTTGGGGAACACAGGACTTCCCTCCCCGGATAGAGGCCCTAATTGCCAGTCAGATGTGGTGTAGTAGTTAGTGATTTTCAGTACCTGCTGTGCCTGCATTAGGTTATTCATTTCATGTTATATTAGATTTTGGTTTACTTTGGTCCAAAACTGAACTGGGCTCTGCCTGCTGGTGGTACAGCCAGGAGAGGAGGAGCTAGTTCTATTCTTCTGTTGCAGTGTCCTGTTTTCTAGAGGTACCATCTACTATACCCCCGCTGTTCCTGTGTCCCCCAAGCAACTAAAGAGAAAGATTTAATGGTGAATACACAAAACCTTCTTTTAAACATCATACTAAAGTGAACCACACCTTTCATGAAAGCCCAGCTCATGAATGTCAATTCCTGCACTGAATGGTCAAACACCATCCCTTTGAATTGTTAATCTCTGATCATATATTGTTTAAATAGGAAACATATAGCTATTATACAGAGTGGTAATCGTTTAGTAAAGACACACATTTTTTAAAAATATGATTCCCTTTAATAGATCTGACTTTACCTTGCGCACAGGTACGCAGTCCCCCTCACAGGATGTCAACTCAATCTCAATACGTCCCATTAGGCCCTCAAGCTGCTCACGCACATCTCGTGCTCGGCGGAGAGAGCGAGCTTGGATAAAGTTCTCATAGCACCATTGGAGGGAGTGACCACTCTCTACCCACTGAAGAACAATACATAAAATACATATAATGTAATTAGCATAAACTGAACTTGATTCAATAGGTGGTGTGAATTAGAACTGAAATAGATGCAGCCTCTTTGATGCTTTCCTAGCTATATAATTAGGATCACTCTCTACCCACTGAAGAACAATACAAAAAAATACAGATATATAATATATACAATGTAATTGGGATAAACTGAACACAATTCAATAGGTGGTGTGAATTAGAACTGAAATGGATGCTGCTTTAGTTATATAATTGGGATACTATGGGCATAGAAATCATATTGCATCCACGGATACTACCAAGACATTCCTGCATTTTCACTAAAGCAGGGAGGCTACAGATGGAATTTGTTATGGCACCTTCTATATACCCACCTGTGTATATACATTGAGCAGCACCATGTGGTCTCCCCCAGGCACAGTAAAATTAGCACGCGCTGTATCTGCATGAACCAATTTGTCTTTGGGTCGATAAAAGATAGTATTGTTTACAGATAACATGGCAGCAATGGTGAGGATCTGCTCAGCGCAACCATACCTGTTAACATAAGATTTAGAAGATGTAAGGTAACTGCACACTTGTAAAAGACAGAGGTGTCCACAATTGTCCCCCAAGCAGTTCTGGTTAAGCATGATACGACTAAAAAAAAAAAAATAGTACAGTAAAGCTAGCCATACACAAATCCTCGCAAAGCAAGTTTCTATTTGCCCAGTTTGGCTAAGGTGGCCATACATGGGTAGATTAAAGCTGCCGATATTGGTCATTTAGACTGATTTGGCAGTTTATCTGCCCGTATGTGCAGACCCTCGACGGGTCGTCCCGATCAATATCAGGCCAAAGATCGGCCAGATGTCGGTCAAGTTTATTTTTTTTTCTACAATCCAGGACCGCATCAGTTGATGCCGTCCTGCACCCCGTCGGAGCCCATTCATAGTATTGCAATCCGATTGTTAGGCGCCGAACGTTTGGGTTCATCCGATATCGCCCAGCCATTAGTGGGCATATCGGGTTAAGATCCGCTGGTTTGGCGACCTTGCCAAATGAGGGGATCTTATAGTGTATGGCCACCTTTAGATATAGTTTGGAAAATCTCATACAAGGGCCAGCAGGATGTCAATACTGTTTGGAGGGGACAAATCTGCAACTTATATCAGCCTGTGTATGGGCAACTTGACTTGTGTCTATATCTATTTGCTTTCTTTTCAAGACACAAGGAGAATTTCAATGTGAAAACACAAAAGTATGCATTTTCACGCCAGTATCCACCATGAGAGCATGCATCGGCTTCAGAAACTTACTTCTCAGATGCCAAAATCATCTTGGATAACATAGGGTCCACAGGAAGCTCAGCCATCCTTCTACCCAACTATCAAATAAAGAAAAAACATTACAACACAATACTTGAAAACACAATCAACATTATTAAATTATCCTTTTTTTTTACCTTTGTCAGTTCTCCAAGGTGGTTCAGGGCACCAAGTGCATAAAGCTGCTCAAGTGCTAAAACCAGAGTCTCATGGGGTGGTGGATCCATGAAGTCAAAGTGGATTAGATCGTTTATGCCTACAAAACAGAGATATAATTGCATATGTTAAATACAGTCCATCATTTTTTACCACTTCTTTATATGCCAGACACATTTTCTCACCTAAACTTTTAAGCAAGAGAACTACATTTCCCAGATTAGTTCTCTGGATCTCAGGCACTGTTGTATCCTCCATCTCATGCTTATATGCCCAAGCTGTATAAAGTCGAAAACATTTTCCTGCTGCCACACGTCCAGCTCTCCCAGCCCTTTGATTGGCTGATGCCTGAAAAAAATGGCCAATCCTTGCTTTAGACCTCTATATGTCATATACTATACAACATATGTTATATAGTATACCGTACAACAACTATAGTCAGCCAGTGAGACCCTGATCCAGGAAATTGACATTTTACCTTTTTTCTAGACAAAATCTACCAAACAGTAACAGGCAGATGATATTCATGAAAGTTACTTTGCCCGTGAAACAGTAGTGTGACATATCCGTTTTTTCTCCACAAGCAGAAAAAAAAAAAAAGCACATTGTGCAACATATACTCCAGGAAGGCATTCTCCAATAAGGTATTGTTGGAGCAATAGGCAATATACATAGGACAGTTCTATTGTTGTCTGGAGTCTTTGATCCCTTTTTAAATGGATTTTAGTAGAGAATTTTCTGTGCGGAACACAGATTAATAATGTACAGGTTGGGTTAAAATATATACAGTCATATGTAAAAGATTGGGAGCCCCGCTCAGTCGGCATAATAATTTACTCCACTTTCAACAAAAAAAGATAACAGTGGTATGTCTTTCATTTCCCATGAACATCTGAGTACTGGGGTGTTTTCTGAACAAAGATTTTTTAGTGAAGCAGTATTCAGTAGTACGAAATTTAATCAAATGTGAAAAATTGGCTGTGCAAAAATGTGGGTACCCTTGTAATTTGCTAATTTGAATGCATGTAACTGCTCAAAACTGATTACTGGCAACACCAAATTGGGTGGATTAGCTAGTTAAACCTTGAATTTCATAGACAGGTGTGACCAATCATGAGACAATGTATTTAAAGAGTGACAGCATGGGATCCTCAAAGCAACTTTCAAAAGATCTGAAAACAAAGATTGTTCAGTATCATGGTTTAGGGGAAGGTCACAAAAAGTTGTCTCGGAAGTTTAAACTGTCAGTTTCAACTGTAAGGAATGAATATCATCAAAAATCTATGGGATGATTTGAAGCAGGCTGTCCATGCTGGGCAGCCATCAAATTTAACCGAACTCTAAAGATTTTGTATGGACGGTCAAAAATACCGCCATCCAGACACTCATCAAAGGCTATAGGAGGTGTCTAGAGGCCGTTACATTTGCAAAAGGATTGATGTAATATCTCTGTTGTGGTGCCCAAATTTATGCACCTGACTAATTATGTTATGCATATTGCATATTTTCTGTTAATCCAATAAACTTTTAAACTCAATGGGTTAATTTAATTAAATAAAACTCTTCCCTCCATTAAACTCATTTATTTGGCTAGGGGTAAGTAAATACGGATAAATTTGAGAGAATATGGAGCCTGTGGCTGGATGTTAACCTGATAGAGATTCCCGATGCATGATACATATAACAATGGCTCAATTGGATGAGGCTTTTGGACAGGATGTTGAATATAATATTGTAGGACAGTGCTGTATAATACAATGTAATTATGAACATCTTTGGTGGCTGCTCCGTAAGGGCCACTGGAGACATCACTTTTCTTTGCTCAATTTCAATTGTGAACCAAGTTTGTGTTGTTGTCACTGAAGTTGTATAGCTTCCCTTCCCCCTTCCTTGTATTCAAATGTATTTAAAAAGCTGCTACTTTGAAAGCTCAGCCAATGATAAACAATATGACTGTAAATAAAAAAAAAGCAACTATAATATGCTTTAAGATCTACTTTTAAAATTACTTGGAAAGACACGGAGGGCATTATAAGGGTTTACCTTTATTGTTTTGAAGGCATTTATGATTGTATTGGAGTAAGGGTGGCCCTGCAGTTATAAATTAATGTTAGGCTGTTGTTTGACCATCTTCCACAAGCGAAATAAGACTGGAGTACCAAAGACTGTTTTGGCTCCTTGCCTGCCCAAGTGTTCAACAGATCTCTTTGACTCAAATACTTACTTTTGCATAATCTACCTGCAAACTTCTACACTGAAAAGCGTATAAGCCTAAAAGACTAGTAAGACTTACCTTTGAGCAGGGAGTGACAATGAGGGACTCCATTCCTGAACGGGCATTGTAACTTTTCTGTTTGCAGAAACCTGGGTCAATCACATATATAATCCCATCAATTGTAAGTGAAGTCTCAGCAATGTTAGTTGCTATCACAACCTGGAGAAAAAAAAATGGCAACAATGCCAAAAGGGTTATAACACCGTCTGACCCTTTTCTGAGAAAGGAAAGAACGCCAGCTACATCAGTTTATACCACTGGGAAAGGACAGCCCAATACTGCACAGTCTTTGCCACATATAAAGGAAAAAATTCATAATACCCTTCTCCCTGAAACAAGCTACAATGAAAGAGAATGTCTTACAGCTACTTTTGTCAGAGCAATCCTTAATAGGGTTTTACTAAAAATGTAGCCCTCTACATAATTGGGTCACACTACAAGATGACTGTCAGACATGCGATTTCATATGATTAGGTCTGCCAGAAAGGTGGAATGACAAAATAAGGTATATACGCGCATACTTTTCTTGCTCCTGGTGGTGTAGGATCAAAGATCTTTGCCTGCATGTCAGAAGGCAAGTTGGCATATATTGGTAATACTAGCATCTCTGCAATCTTGGATCCTAGCCGACGACATCTTTCCTGTAACATTTCACAGCATGCCTCTATCTCTTCCTGCAACAAATAGAAAGTACACATACTAAGACTGCAGATCATTGGCACGGCCCATGCCATCAGTACAACAAATACATAAAATGAGAAACCTAAGCTAGAGTTAATTCACATGCGACATTCACACTACCATTATTCAGCATCAGCCACTTCATGCAGATGTTAATTGGAAGCAAGTAGTGGGCATCTTGACTGCAAGGCAATTCGATATCACATTAACCTAAGGTCAATAACATTTCATCAAGCACTGAATAAATTTAAATAACAAAACGGTACACATTTTGCTGGTTAGCAGTTTCCTACTTTTACCTACATACCTGTCCTGTAAGAAAGACTAAGATGTCTCCTGATGGTTGGGTGACATGAATCTGCAACACGGACACCACACAGGCCTCCAAGTAATCTGCTTCAGGAGCCTTCGGGGAAAATTATATATATATATATCAAAGAAGGGAACATAATGCTCTATAGCCATAGTTAAAATGTCAGTGGAACCTACAGTGATTTACCTTGGTGTAATATATATCCACTGGATACCGGCGCCCAGGAATACGAAACACTGGGGCATCATCAAAAAACGAGGAGAATCGCTCAGTGTTTAGTGTGGCACTGGCAACCAAAACTTTGAGGTCTGGGCGGAAACGGGCAATGTCTTTAATGAGGCCGAAAAGAACATCTGTGTGCAAAGTCCGTTCATGAGCTTCATCTATTATTATTACACTTGTAAAAAAAAAAAAAAAGGAAACAGAGAGAGTAATCTAAAATTGGATAAGCTGAGAGACATACAGATATTTATTATTTATCTTTATTTTTCTAAAGATTATATGTAACAAAAATCACCTGTCTAAATACAAACTAAGCTAAATATTGCATACCTGTAAGTTGCCAGATCAGGCTCAGTGAGGAATTCCCGCAGTAACATCCCATCTGTCATATACTTCAGCACTGTGCGCTCAGATGTGCAGTCTTCAAACCTAATGCTATATCCTACCTAAGGCAAAAGAATGGGGGGGGGGGGGAGTAAGAAAGGGTCTCTTTTTCCAACAGTTTACAACTGGTTAAATCAGTGTTTGCCATGTGAAGATAAAGCAGCTGGGTAAACTGAAACATGAAAGAGGGCCACTAACAAGGAATACATATGTGAAAAATTACTGTCTAGCATGACTGTCATTGTTTGAGCAGAGAAGGTAATATCAGTAAAGGAACCAAATCATTTAATGTGTTGACTGAATGAGTCTTACAGAGGTATACATAACTGGACATCCAAAGAGTAACTATTAAACATAAATATATGTTGCACCTCTGTTACCACAATTGATCAAACAAAGTGGCATTTTGTAGAAGTTGTTTGGTTAATGTAGGTGCCATAGATTAAAGTGAGATGAGGAAAATAACAAATGAATTACTGAAAATGTGTGAACAAAAGACTCACCTCATTGCCTAGTTTAACGCCCATCTCTTCGGAAACTCGTGCTGCTACACTCATGGCAGCCACTCTTCGAGGTTGTGTGCAACCAATCTTTAAACCATTGTTAGTATAACCCTATCAAGGAAAAAGGCAGGGAGGTTTTTTTTCTCATACGGAGTGCAGTAAAATATGTTGGTGAGATTTGTTAAACCGAAAACCAAAATTTTTTTCAAATATTATGAGCTGGGGTCCCTTGTTTTTGAATTTAAACTATTGATACAACTTACATGTTCATGCAGGTACTGTGGTATTTGGGTTGTCTTGCCAGATCCAGTCTCTCCTTCAATGATGAGAATCTGATGATTGGAGACTGCTTGAAGAAGATCAGAACGATACGGGAAGACAGGGAGACTGCGTCGAACCTCTTGTATAGACAGTTTCCTCCGTTCTGATTCAGACAAGGTTTCAGAATTCTCCTCCTCCTTGAATGAAAATATAGACTTTAATAAGTGGAGATGGCTACAAATAAGGTAATCCAATGTGCGCAGAAATACGAAAAAGCTTCATAAAGTCATGCATGGACAGTACTTCTACAAAGATCACTACTGAAGGGAGTAATGATATCGCACTCTGAGCATTTCTTGGATACAAGAAAGTGGCCTTGTAGTGGGACTGAGTGGTGGCTAGCTTATCTTTTGTTTGTGTTAAGCTGCTCTGTGCTGTGGCAAGTACATCATCAGAAAAAAAGCTTTTTTTTTTTTTTAACTAAAAATAAAATAAATCTCTGTATTTCACAATTTATTGATACGGATGAAATGACTTGCCAGAATGCCTATTATAAATATAAAACCTCATTTAAGAATCCTCACATTAACATGGATAATGAGTGTCACTCTCTCTTTGCTATAAAGCTCTTATTCATAATATATACAGCTATGGGATCTACCTGAAAGTACTGAAAACATCTTCCATATTGGCAATTTTAAGCGAATCATCATTAAAATTGTATTTCCTTGCCTTTTCTTTGCTTTTCCTGGTACCTAATGGCAACTGAGCCGACAGCAGCAACAATCCTACTGGGTTTATTGAATTTTTTAGTGTATTAAAGGGATGGCTATACAAATTGCATCCTAATATGGAGATTCCAAGGTCCCAAACATTTCTATAACTACTAAAAATCAAGTAACAGTTTTAATAATAAGCCTAAATGATCATTTAAAACCCTCAGTAAAAGGGACTGTTCACCATAACCATAATCAGAAAAAGGCAAATAATTAAAAAAATAAAGACCAATTTAAAAGTTGTCAGGAATTGGTCATTCTACAATGTACATCTACTAAATGTTAGTACATAAAGGTGAGCTACCCCCCCCTTTAATGCTTTACCTTATCCATAGTCCCCTTCATGCGTGCTGAGCTAACAAACTGTATGACCTCATTTTCTTCCATTACAAATTCATACTCCTTCCCTTGATCACGTGCATTCTTTGCTCCAAATCTCAGAGAAGCTGCCCCAATATGCTCCTCTTCCCACCGCCTCTGTTCTTCACGTGGAGCAAATCTTTCCTCAGTCACAGGTTCCTCATAGCGATCAGGAATTTTCTGCGACAAGACAAGTGTAAAATTCACATCCGATACAAGAGGAGATGCCCCTAAGTTACCCATTAGGTTGTTAGGTACAGAATATGAATAGCTTTCATTACTTAGGTTAACTGTAGGAAATACAGATCTTCCTAACAACCCCTTGCTCCAAGTCAGGAGTGCTATAAAATGAAATTAAAAGATATAATACCTATAAAATCAGTGAAATTGCCTACTCCACTGTTGTTGAAGAAAAAAATGTTTAGATTAATCATACCTTACTCCGGTTTTCTTCTGGCATAAAATAGCGGTCATGCTTTTCCATTCTCTCTTTTTCCCCAGCCTTCTTGTATTCCTTTGCAAGATCACGCACCCTGCGCTTATATTCAAGCTCCTTCTTCTCTGTTTTACTCAAATCAGGTTCCACAAAAAGATACTCTTCATCTGCTATTTCTGCCTCTAGATCCTCCAGCTTCTCTTTTTCTCTTTTATTCAGGTATTCCCTACGGGACTTCTTCCTTAGCTCAGGAATCTAACAAGTTATAGGATGCATATTTCATGAAAATGATATTCTAGACTGTCACACATTATACTGGTAATCAACAAGCGTACTTAAAAAATTTACTCATATCTTTGTAACTAAATGTTCTCTGAAAACTAGTAGAAGTCATATTACATGCTTCATTTATACTTAGATAGTACAATCCACATTATACTTTTATATAGACTAACCGAATTCTCAGCTTTTTTTTTTTTTTTTCTTTCTTAGTATATTTACACCAGCTATGATGTTAGAAGCTATTTGAAGCTAATGCTACACATATACACCCCTTATAAAACGGAACCTTTATAAAACAGATCACCTTATAGAAACATAATATATTACATATAGCAACGTTAAAGGTTAACTATAAAGAAGCACATTTATACAGATAATAAAAACTATATATAACAATAATATCTACCATTTGTTTGCGATCTTCTTCTGCTAATTTCAGCCTTTTTTGGGCTTCTTCGTATGCCTTGAAAAAACAAACAAAAAAATAAACACATACACAGAGTGCTCTAAGAAATTCCTGCCTTTAACCCTTTAAGTGCCAGCAGAATTTCACATTTTGGTTACGCGAAATGCCAGCCGTTTTTGAAACATTTTGTGCTCTCTCACTTTAGGGGCATTTTCTGAGGGGAAACCTATAGTTTACCTAGGAAAACTATACATTGTTTTTTTCGGTAGAAACTGAGCTTTCTAAATCTGCCTGAGTTTTCATGTATTTCCACCTGTGCAAAAAAATTTATAGTGCTAAATACCAAAAAAAAATGAAAAATTACCATTTTTCATCGTATATCAATTTATACCAGAAAAATATTTCATTTTACGGATGAAAATCCAACTGATTTGGAAAGCCTTATGTCTCTCGAACGTGCCAATACCAGATATGTATAGTTTTAGGGAGATTTAGGACTTCTGTACCTCAAAAACTCCCGGCAGTATATTGCCGAATTTTGAAAGCACTAAGGCAGAAAACGGCATGCTTTAGATTCCAAGGCCAAAACTCCTGAAACCGTAGGTTTACCCCAGAAAACCATACATTTTTGAAAAGTACACATTCTGCCGATTACAAAATGGGTAACTATGTCTCTCTACTCCCAACTACCAAACATAAAAGCTTGTCTGAACATAGCGGTTTTTCAAAAAAAAATTCAAAATTCTGAAAAATCATTTCAAAGGTTTTATTTTGCTGCTCTGCATATCCCAAACTATATTAGGTACCAAGAAAAAGCACCTGAAATATGATTGCCAGGGGTCCACTGAACAGTTTGATAGCCATTATGCATAGGTTTACCAAAGTATCTGGCATTTAGAGACACCAATATGAAGTTAGCACATCCAAATTGATCAGGACTTTACTTCAGCTACTGAGAAATCAACACATTGACTGCATTTTTTGTGGGGTAAAAACACAGAAATATATGTTTACCCCCCAAACCCATATATTTTTGGAAAGTACACATTCTACCGAATCTAAAATGGGTACCCATGCCTTTCTGCTCCAAACTACTGAGTCGCAAGGCTTTCCCAAAATTATCGGTTTTGGTGAAATATGTGAAAATTGCCTCAAACCTTCAACTTCTCAGCACCATATCACCCATGTATCGTTATGCACCAAGAAAAAGCACCCTAAATATGATTGCCATGGTTCCTCTGAACATTTTGGTGGCCATTGTTCATAGGTTTACCAAAGTATCTGGCATTTAGAGGCCCCAAAATGAAGTTAGCGCATACAAACAGTCCCGTGGGTAACTTCAGCTAATGAAAAATCAACACATTGACTGCATTTTTGTGGGGTAAAAACACAGAAATATATGTTTACCCCACAAAACCCATATATTTTTGGAAAGTACACATTCTACCGAATCTAAAATGGGTACCCATGCCTTTCTGCTCCAAACTACTGAGTCGCAAGGCTTTCCCACAATTGTCGGTTTTGGTGAAATATGTGAAAATTGCCTCAAACCTTCAACTTCTCAGCACCATATCACCCATGTATCGTTATGCACCAAGAAAAAGCACCCTAAATATGATTGCCAGGGTTCCTCCAAACAGTTTGGTGGCCATTGTTCATAGGTTTACCAAAGTATCTGGCATTTAGAGGCCCCAAAATGAAGTTAGCGCATACAAACAGTCCCGTGGGTAACTTCAGCTAATGAAAAATCAACACATTGACTGCATTTTTGTGGGGTAAAAACACAGAAATATATGTTTACCCCCAAAACCCATATATTTTTGGAAAGTACACATTCTACCGAATCTAAAATGGGTACCCATGCCTTTCTGCTCCAAACTACTGAGTCGCAAGGCTTTCCCACAATTGTCGGTTTTGGTGAAATATCTGAAAATTGCCTCAAAGCTTCAACTTCTCAGCACCATATCGCCCATGTATCGTTATGCACCAAGATAAAGCACCCTAAATATGATTGCCAGGGTTCCTCCAAACAGTTTGGTGGCCATTGTTCCTAGGTTTACCAAAGTATCTGGCATTTAGAGGCCCCAAAATGAAGTTAGCGCATACAAACAGTCCCGTGGGTAACTTCAGCTAATGAAAAATCAACACATTGACTGCATTTTTGTGGGGTAAAAACACAGAAATATATGTTTACCCCCAAAACCCATATATTTTTGGAAAGTACACATTCTACCGAATCTAAAATGGGTACCCATGCCTTTCTGCTCCAAACTACTGAGTCGCAAGGCTTTCCCACAATTGTCGGTTTTGGTGAAATATCTGAAAATTGCCTCAAAGTTTCAACTTCTCAGTACCATATCACCCATGTATCGTTACGCACCAAGAAAAAGCACCCTAAATATGATTGCCAGGGTTCCTCCAAACAGTTTGGTGGCCATTGTTCCTAGGTTTACCAAAGTATCTGGCATTTAGAGGCCCCAAAATGAAGTTAGCGCATACAAACAGTCCCGTGGGTAACTTCAGCTAATGAAAAATCAACACATTGACTGCATTTTTGTGGGGTAAAAACACAGAAATATATGTTTACCCCCAAAACCCATATATTTTTGGAAAGTACACATTCTACCGAATCTAAAATGGGTACCCATGCCTTTCTGCTCCAAACTACTGAGTCGCAAGGCTTTCCCACAATTGTCGGTTTTGGTGAAATATCTGAAAATTGCCTCAAAGTTTCAACTTCTCAGTACCATATCACCCATGTATCGTTACGCACCAAGAAAAAGCACCCTAAATATGATTGCCAGGGTTCCTCCAAACAGTTTGGTGGCCATTGTTCATAGGTTTACCAAAGTATCTGGCATTTAGAGGCCCCAAAATGAAGTTAGCGCATACAAACAGTCCCGTGGGTAACTTCAGCTAATGAAAAATCAACACATTGACTGCATTTTTGTGGGGTAAAAACACAGAAATATATGTTTGCCCCCCAAAACCCATATAGTTTTGGAAAGTACACATTCTACCGAATCTAAAATGGGTACCCATGCCTTTCTGCTCCAAACTACTGAGTCGCAAGGCTTTCCCACAATTGTCGGTTTTGGTGAAATATCTGAAAATTGCCTCAAAGCTTCAACTTCTCAGCACCATATCACCCATGTATCGTTATGCACCAAGAAAAAGCACCCTAAATGTGATTGCCAGGGTTCCTCCGAACAGTTTGGTGGCCATTGTTCATAGGTTTACCAAAGTATCTGGCATTTAGAGGCCTCAAAATGAAGTTAGTGCATACAAATAGTCCTGTGGGTAACTTCAGCTAATGAAAGATCAACACATTAACTGCATTTTTGTGGGGTAAAAACACAGAAATATATGTTTACCCCCCAAACCCATACATTTTTGGAAAGTACACATTCTACAGAATCTAAAATGGGTACCCATGCCTTATTGCTCCAAACTACTGAGTCGCAAGGCTTTCCCAAAGTTGTCGGTTTTGGTGAAATATCTGAAAATTGCCTCAATGCTTCAACTTTCCAGCATCATATCGCCCATGTATCATTACGTATCACAAAAAAGCACCCAAATTGTGATTGCCGGGGGTCCTCCAAACAGTTTGGTGCCCACTGTGCATAGGTTTACCAAAGTATATGGCATTTAGAGGCCCCAAAATGAAGTTAGCACATACAAATTGTCCTGTGGGTAACTTCAGCTAATGAAAAATCAGCACATTGTCTGCATTTTTGTGGGGTAAAAACACAGAAATATATGTTTACCCCCCAAACCAATACATTTTTGGAAAGTACACATTCTACAGAATCTAAAATGGGTACCCATGCTTTTCTGCTCAAAACTACTGAGTCGCAAGGCTTTGCCAAATTTGGCGGTTTTGGTGAAATATCTGAAAATTGCCTCAAAGCTTCAACTTTCCAGCATCGTATTGTCCATGTATCATTACCAGCATAAAGCATCCTAAATATAAACATACGGGTCTACTAAATAGTTTGATGCCCAATGTGCATAGATATACCAAACTATGTGGCGCACAGAGACCCCCAAATGACAATATGTATAGACATTTTCACGGCTGACGCGCTGGCTGCTGCAACATAACCACCCGGTGTGTGTATTATGCGACATTAGACCACCTAACAGTACAGAGACCCCAGAAAACCATATATTTTCAGAAAGTACACATTCTGACGAATCCAATATGGGTAAATAAGTGTTTCTACTACAAACTGCCAAACTGCAAAGCAATGCTGAACATAACGGTTTTTATCAAATTTCTGAAAATCGTCACAAAGCTTGAATTTTACCCCATTATATGCCCCACATTTCGTAACGTATCAGCATAAAACATCCTAAATATGAACGCCAGGGGTCTACTGAACACTTTGATGCCCAATATGCATAGATATTCCAAACTATGTGGCGCACAGAGACCCCAAATGACAATAGTGTATATACATTTTCACGGCTGACGCGCTGGCTGCTGCAATATAAGCACCTGGTGTGTGTATTATGCGACATTAGACCCCCCTAACAGTACAGAGACCCCAGAAAACCAGATATTTTCAGAAAGTACACACTCTGACGAATCCAATATGGGTAAATAAGTGTTTCTACTACAAACTGCCAAACTGCAAAGCAATGCTGAACATAACGGTTTTTATCAAATTTCTGAAAATCGTCACAAAGCTTGAATTTTACCCCATTATATGCTCCACGTTTCGTAACGTATCAGCATAAAACATCCTAAATATGAACGCCAGGGGTCTACTGAACACTTTGATGCCCAATATGCATAGATATACCAAACTATGTGGCGCATAGAGACCCCCAAATGACAATAGTGTATATACATTTTCACGGCTGACGTGCTGGCTGCTGCAATATAAGCACCTGGTGTGTGTATTATGCGACATTAGACCCCCCTAACAGTACAGAGACCCCAGAAAACCATATATTTTCAGAAAGTACACATTCTGACGAATCCAATATGGGTAAATAAGTGTTTCTACTACAAACTGCCAAACTGCAAAGCAATGCTGAACATAACGGTTTTTATCAAATTTCTGAAAATCGTCACAAAGCTTGAATTTTACCCCATTATATGCCCCACATTTCGTAACGTATCAGCATAAAACATCCTAAATATGAACGCCAGGGGTCTACTGAACACTTTGATGCCCAATATGCATAGATATACCAAACTATGTGGCGCATAGAGACCCCCAAATGACAATAGTGTATATACATTTTCACGGCTGACGCGCTGGCTGCTGCACTATAAGCACCTGGTGTGTGTATTATGCGACATTAGACCCCCCTAACAGTACAGAGACCCCAGAAAACCAGATATTTTCAGAAAGTACACATTCTGACGAATCCAATATGGGTAAATAAGTGTTTCTACTACAAACTGCCAAACTGCAAAGCAATGCTGAACATAACGGTTTTTATCAAATTTCTGAAAATCGTCACAAAGGTTGAATTTTACCCCATTATATGCTCCACGTTTCGTAACGTATCAGCATAAAACATCCTAAATATGAACGCCAGGGGTCTACTAAATAGTTTGATGCCCAATGTGCATAGATATACCAAACTATGTGGCGCACAGAGACCCCCAAATGACAATAGTGTATATACATTTTCACGGCTGACGCGCTGGCTGCTGCAATATAAGCACCTGGTGTGTGTATTATGCGATATTAGACCCCCCTAACAGTACAGAGACCCCAGAAAACCATATATTTTCAGAAAGTACACATTCTGACGAATCCAATATGGGTAAATAAGTGTTTCTACTACAAACTGCCAAACTGCAAAGCAATGCTGAACATAACGGTTTTTTATCAAATTTCTGAAAATCGTCAGAAAGCTTGAATTTTACCCCATTATATGCCCCACATTTCGTAACCTATCAGCATAAAACATCCTAAATATGAACGCCAGGGGTCTACTGAACACTTTGATGCTCAATATGCATAGATATACCAAACTATGTGGCGCACAGAGACCACCAAATGACAATAGTGTATATACATTTTCACAGCTGACGCGCTGGCTGCTGCAATATGAGCACCTGGTGTGTGTATTATGCGACATTAGACCCCCCTAACAGTACAGAGACCCCAGAAAACCATATATTTTCAGAAAGTACACATTCTGACGAATCCAATATGGGTAAATAAGTGTTTCTACTACAAACTGCCAAACTGCAAAGCAATGCTGAACATAACGGTTTTTATCAAATTTCTGAAAATCGTCACAAAGCTTGAATTTTACCCCATTATATGCCCCACATTTCGTAACGTATCAGCATAAAACATCCTAAATATGAACGCCAGAGGTCTACTGAACACTTTGATGCCCAATATGCATAGATATACCAAACTATGTGGCGCACAGAGACCCCCAAATGGATATATAGTAGATAAAATTTACAAGGCAAAACAAAATAAGGCAGTAAAGAGTGAAATGAAAAAAAATCCAATAAAACCACAAAAATCAATGTTTTTTTTCCAGAATAGTGTTATCGGCCGTCAGAATCACAGTTTGAATATTTTAGCTGGGCCAAACAGGTTATACGGCTAGAAACAAGTGAACACAACATATGCAGAGCTGAAAATGCAATAAAATGGCTAAAAATTCAATAAAATGGCTAAAAATGCACCAAAATACCCAAAATTGCAATATAATCACCGAAATAACATACAAAAGATATTGCACAGTACGGTTAGCGAATACGCTATTCGTAATGGCAATAAAACATTTTTTTCAGCAAAATAAAGAGACGATGCGATAAGAAAAAAAAAAAAAAAGCCACAATGCCATGTATGTGCGTGTGCGTGTGTACAAATGGTAAATTACATGTTATGTGCGCGTGTGTGCGTGTGCACGTGTGTGTAAGTGCAGTGAGTGTAAGTGACCCCCCCAATCCCCAAAAATGTATGTGTAAGTGTGTGTAAGTGTGAATCTAAGTGTGTATTACTGTAATAAGTGTGTGTTGGTGTGTTTGTGTGTGTAATTGTTGCACTAACCTGAAAAAGTCGCTGAAGACTGTTGCACACGATGTGGAGGGGTCCCAGGAAGACATCTGCGACGATCTGCGTGTCTCTGTGCTGTGGGGGCGGAGCTGATCGGCGCAGTGCAGGCTGCAGCAGCAGGACACGTAAGGAACACGTGCCTGCTGCTGTTTTTGGGCCCCTGGGCGATCGCGCCCCAGGGGCCACTCGATCCCCTGCTCTGCTCGTTGCCTAGGGGCAGGGGATCGAAGCGGAACGGAGCGAGCGGCTCTAACAGCCGCTCCTCCGCTCCAGAACCCGGAAGTGCTGCAGAACGTAGAATCTACGTTCTGTGGCATTTCAAGTTACTTTTCCACAGAACGTAGATTCTACGTTCTGTGGCACTTAAAGGGTTAATGCAATTAAGAAATAAAAGATGTCAGTAGTTTGGCTACAAATAATTTTAGGGTACTGGCAAAAGGGCTATTTGTCACCCTCACTATATTGCAGAAAATTAATTATGTAATTATGGAAGGTACTGATTTATGGTATATCATTTTCTTCATCATGCAACAGCCATTTCATAGTTACTCCATTTATTTACACATGAAATATTTAGGTGGAAGGTGCAGCTTGTTATTTTTAGTATATAGCTTTGTATATGCCAGCTCTATAAATATGATCTGCCCTGGCAGGGCCATTTACTTTAGTGTGATTGCTTCTCATTTTACAGACCTTCTTATCTGACCTCTCTACAATATTTCTTGTTTTTTCTTTATCTCTTTTCTTCACTCTTTCTGCAAAGGCATCTCGCTCCTCCAGATCTTTTAATCGTGCCAACTCCTCTCTCTCATCTTCATCCTCTGAGGTATTTTGAGGGGATGGTACCTTAGTGGTCCTAGGATAGAAAGAATGAATGGAATATTTATTTTTATAATATACCAGGCAGTGAGGTCACATGCACACCCCCGATTTATGTACTTGGGAGAATTTTAGCATGGTTAAAATAGAATGCAAGAATCATTTATAGATTAAAAAATGTGGGCCAAATACGGAATAACCGAGCAAGAAAAGAAAAATGCGTGTAAACATTAAATATGTTTGAAGAAAAACAGGATGGTGAAGATGATGAAGGAAAATTTACAAAAAAACCTGCAAGACTTCATAAAAGTTTGACACATATACAGGATGTATTGCATGAAGACTAAAAGGGAAAATAAGGCGGCCTTTTAATATTTTTCCTCAGTTATAGAGTTTGCATTGAGGGACAAGCAAGGAATGAAAAAATGTTTTGCACATTTTTGTCTTCATCCAGCTAGACAGAATATCTGTTGGAAAACCTATGAAAAGTAGGAATGGCTTTGGAAGTCTAAACCTCTGGATTCCTTCGTACCGGTGGTATGAGGGTTCTTTCTAGACGGTTTTCTTTAGTGATACAAGTTTCGTTGGAGGAACTTGAATTCAAAGACATTCAAAAGGGAATACAGCCCAAAGCTGTAAACATGAAACTATGTTCTTCCCAACTATATTATAGAGTTAGAACAGTTCATCTTTATACATTGAACTGATAGTACTGATGGTGTATTTTATTGAATTCATTAATAAACATTTATTTACTTACTGCACATTTTCATTTTCACTATCAGATGACTCCTCTTTCCTTCTTTTCCTTAAGTGTTTCTTTTTCCTTTTCTCATCTCTGCTATTAGGCTTCTCCTCTTCTTCACTATCCTCTAGCAAAGTGTATGATTTATTCTTCTCCTGCATAGCCATTGCTTCTCGTTCAGCAGCCCGAGCTGGTCGCTCAACAGGGGCCTTTCTAGGGATCTGGTAAATATACAGGAATATAAAAACAATAATAGCATTAGAGTGTGAAAACTGAAAATCAAGGCAATACACAACAGATGTACTAGAACTACTAGCCTATACTGGCCGCTTTCAGTTAGCTAAAAACTTTAGCAACTCCACAATTAAATAACTGCAACATAGGTTTTCCGGGTATTTCCTGCTCAGAAGAGAACATAAGAATTTATTTGATAATAAGTAGAAGGGGCGGGGGGGGGGAAATTGCATGACTTTTTGTCACAAAACAAGGAAGTAAAACATTTTCCCCCTTTGTATACTCAAATTAGTCTCCGATTCGGTTCGGTATTCGGCCCAATCTTTTGCGAAGGATTCGGTGCATCCCTACTTATTTGTAACCTTTTTTTTTTTTTTTTAAATACTGACCTTTAAAGTTTCATTTTTTATCTTCTTAAGTCTTTCTGGAGCAGCTTGGGTAGGAGTCAACCACTCTGTAAACTGTTCTAATTGATGCATTTGTTATCTCTGGATACAATAGTTGCTAATATTCCACAGATGGTGCTGAGAAATGTATCAACTAACATCGTAAATTGTAACAGTTCAGAATATGAACCTGGAATACTACGCAGCTAGACATATATAAGAGTATGGAAGGTGAACAACCCCTTTAATTGGACAATTTTATTTTTGCTGTCATGCCAACAAAATAGGGATTTGCAGGAACATACATATATGAATGCAAATTGGGATTTCCCTATACAAAAGTTCCAGACCCGACCCTTGATTGAAATTATTGTTAAA
Organism: Xenopus laevis; assembly: GCF_017654675.1. NCBI lineage: Eukaryota > Metazoa > Chordata > Amphibia > Anura > Pipidae > Xenopus > Xenopus laevis. Next base: position 82,365,774 of record NC_054386.1, read on the forward strand.
AAAAAAAATAGAATGATATACATTTCCCTAAAGAAGTTGGACACGTGTGGAAAGGGAATCCACCACTTGAGAATTTTAAGAGCGGACATCATCATATTCTGTGAAGATCAATATATAGTTGCTAACACAATTGCTCTGACCAGTATTGTTGTGTGTTTATCTTGCACTGGAGTAGATCCTTCAGCACAATGACAGGACTGTACACATTTTAAAAAATGTAAAGTTCATTCTCCTATTCATATGCCAGTCTCTTATTTAAATCAGTGGATGGTTGCTAGGGTAATTTGGACCCTAGCAACCAGGAGAGGAGCAAACTGGAGAGCTGTTTTATGAAAAAGCTAAATAACTCAAAAAACACAAATAATAAAAAATTAAAACCAATTGCAAATTTTCTCAGAATATCACTCTCTAGGTCAGAGACACTCTCAGATTTGGGGAGATTTCGTCGACCGGCGATAACTCGCCTATTATTCAGGGGTGACTAATCTCCGCAAACTGCCTCCCGCCGGCTACAATCTAAATTGACAGCGGGATGGCATTTGGAGTGCTTCGTTTGCTGAAGTCGCCAGAAGTTTCCTCGTGAAGCAACTTCAGAAAACGAAGCGCACCGATTGCCATCCCGCCTGCAATTTACATTTTAGCCGACGGGAGGCAGTTCAGGGAGATTAGTCGCCCGAAGAAGAGATTTGTCGCTCTGCAACTAATCTCCCCGAATCTGAGCGTATGTCTCTGCCCTTAAAGGTGAACAACCCCTTTAAGGGTAAGGGCACACGGGCAGATTAGTTGCCCCGGCGACAAACCTCCTCTTCTTCGGGGCGACAATCTCCCCTAACTGCCTTCCCGCTGGCTATAATGAAAAATTGCCAGCGGGGTGGCACTTGCATCGCTTCGTTTTCCGAAGTCGAAGAGATTTGTCGCTTGGGCGACTAATTTCCCCTAATCTGCCCATGTGTCCTTACCCTAAGGGCAGAGACACATGTGGAGATTCTGGCAGATTTAGTCGCCTGGTGACAAATCGCCTCTTCTTCGTGCGACTAATCTCTATTAACTGCCTTCCCGCGGGCTAGAATCTAAATCACTGGCGGGAAGGAACTCGGAGTGCTTTGTTTTCCGAAGTCGCCCGAAGTTTCCTCTCGAGGCAACTTCAGAAAGCGAAGCGCTCTGAGTGCCATCCTGCCGGCGATTTCGAGCCAATTTGTCACGGGCGACTAATCTCCCCGAATCTCCACGTGTGTCTCTGCCCTAAATCCAAAAAACATATATATATGTAATATAATATAATCTGGCTGCATGCGTTTCTCCCCTTCATGATCAGAAGACCAGACATTACAACCAGCACTGTAGGTTATTTCCCATTATAGTCAAATAGTCCGCTCACCCTCTGCCAGAGCTCCTCAAGGAACCCCTTCACTTTTTCAGTCACATCAATGGCCCCAGTGTCCCTAAGACGGGTCAGCAGGTCAGCAGTGCTCGTACTTCTCAGAGCAGTACCAACCAGGAACTGAGCCACATGTCGGTCACTCATGCCCAGAACATCATGGAGCTGATTCTTCACCCACATCTCCACTCCTTCCATTTTCAGTGGTTTCAAAAGTTGCTCCGTCTACATATAAATCCCATACGGGTCGCGTTGATCTATGAGACCGGCGCAACCCAATGACATCACGCGTCTACGTGCGCGTACTTGGCGTCATCACGTAGGCTCGGTTAGCGACGTCGCTCTAAATTCTAAATAAACACAGTGTAATTGTATTTCGTCTTCTGGTTTCACCAGTGACTGCCTGTCAGTCTGACCTGACCATTGCCTGTATTCTATAAACTAAATTAGACTTCTGTAATTCTTCAGCAGACATGAATTGTGTTACAGTCTGCCAGCTGGCCACTATGATGCCACATACCTCCCAACATTTTTGGAAATAAAAGATGGACAAACATTTTTCGACCACGCCCATTTTTGTAGCCACACCCCTAATTTCTAGGTTAATTTGACAAAATGTGGCAGGTTATGAAAGTTTGAACATATGTCTGTGGTTTTTTTTAAGTTATTACAATTTTGCTAATGAAGGTGAATTGCCCTTTAAGCTGTGAGTGTGACTTCTCTCAAGGGACCTCCTTAAATTGTTACAATTACTTATTTGCTTATCTTAAAATTGTTACAAAGTATCTTATTTGCACCTGTGGTTGTTCTGGGCTCTTTGCCAAAAGCCAATTAAGTGAGGAACTTTCTTTCTTTTTCTGTCTGTTCAGTGCAGAGAAAGTCGGAACTTTCCAGTACAAACGAGGGACTGCGGGTTGAGCTGTCAAAATCAGGACTGTCCGGCTAAAAACGGGATAGTTGAGAGGTATGATGCCAGATGCCAGTGTTATTAAAAAGGGAGAAAGGGAAGGACACTATGGGGCAGATTTATCAAGGGTCGAAGTGAAAATTTTAATTTTCAAAATTTTTTAAGGCCAAAACTATGAAATTCAACTAGAAAATTATTAAAATTTTGATTTGTTTTTTTTGTTTAAATTTTCGAGATTTATCATACACTGGCCCTTTAAGAACTCAAATTTGACTATTCGCTACCTAAAACCTGCCGAATTGCTGTTTTAGCCTATGGAAGATGTCCTGGAATCAATTTGGAGTTGTTTGCAGCCTTCCTGACATAAGAGTTTTTTGCACGGAAAAAATTCGAAACAAGTTTCAATTCAGCCCTTGATAAATCTGCCTCTATATGTCAAAAGTCCTGACTTTTTCATAGGACGGTGTTGCTATGAAAATACAATTGGGCTATAGACTCATCAGGAGATATGTACCATGTGCCCCCCCTTCAAGTCACAGACTAACTAACTAAGAGTTAGAGAGCTGAAAAGCAGGAAGTAGTGTCCTGGCTATTATGTTAGACATCCAGTCACTCCAGCCTTTATATATTACATTTTTGGCTAACCAACTATATTAGAAACATTTTTTATTTTGCACAGCCTATGTATTTGCACAGTTTTTATTTTCACACTGAACTGTTCCTTTCAAGGCCCCCGAGGGCCACCCCCCCCAAAACCTGCCGCCCTAGGCACAGGCGCTCAGGTGCCTTAATACAAATACGCCCCTGTCTAGGTGACAGATTCCCTTTAAATATGACCTTGTAGCTAGAGACCTGTATGATTAGCTGTAGGACATGGTTTCTCTTAGCATTAAAGTTACCACCTATGAAAGTTTGAACATATTTCTGGGAGTTTTTGATCAAAATCCAGAACTGCAGGCTGAGCTGTCAAAATCAGGAAAATCCTGCAGAAAGTGGGACAGTTGGGAAGTATGACAAAGAGCCTTGGTTCCACCATCAGTTCCACCACCATTTCCAATATCTAGAGGTGCCTGGCTGGGTCAGGCTCAGGCCAGCAATTTACTTATAGTGGGCCTTACTATATGAAGGACCTCTTCCGCCCAATCTTTGTTTTGCATGTTTCCCCAACTCCAGCTCTTTTGGTGCTAACTTTTATAGTAGGGCTGTCACCTTCTAGGTAGATCAACTCAGTATAGGGGGCGAGGTGGGTGACATTGGGGGGGAGGTGGGTGACATTGAAGGGTGGATCTAGTGATGTGGAGGGTGGGTCTGGTGGTGTTGGGGCAGGGTTATGGCATAGTGATAAGCTATTGGCTGATCGCCATGCCATAAACCTTAAAGTCCTGTCTGCATTTCCTAATTTGGAAATCCAGACAGCCAATTTTCACCCAGGCAGCCCTCCAAAATACGGGTCTGTCCCGGTGAAAACCACACACGTGGCAACCCTATTTTATAGACCTCCGTCTGTCATGCCCCTCTTGTAATGTCAAAGATGAATAGGTAGGATTTTACAAAAAACACAACTTACCTGCTGCAAGTGTAGAACAGAGCACTTTTTGACTTTTACCTGTAGCTGCAACTGTGTCAGCCGAGACACCTCCTTAAGAATGCATGGGCACCCTCTATGTGTCCTGGCTATGGCTGGCATTGCACATTGGGCCGTGATTTATTAAATCACTGTCTCTCTATGGGGTGCAGTCAGGTAAAAGTTTACCAGCAGTTGCATGGTTTGACCAGAGGATGGGGCATCAGACAAGTTTATGCTGGATGTAACAACTGCCTGTGTCACTTCTGTGATGGCAAACGGTACAATTTGTCACATGTGCTGAATCTAATGAGCAGGTGACAATATGTCCAAAAATACCTTTGCACTAAAGCCAGTCCAAATATCTGCTGATAAAACAATAGGATAAAACAATTGCGCAAAACGGCCTTATTCTGCATTTTTGTGTTACCAGCAGAGCTTTGCACTTACTTCAATAGAAATGTATTTTCCCAGGTTTTGTCGACAGGGTTTAGCCAAGAGCCATCACCCTAAATGTCTATCATACAAAGAAACTTATGTGGCAAGATACAGCCCACCCCCAACATCTCATGTCCCAAATATGCATAAATAGCAGTTCTATTTATACAATAAGATAACATACTGTATACTGAAATATATATATTATAAATGTTATCACTTAAAAATTTTCATACATCTATATACTGTATATCTATCTATATACAGTCTATCTATCTATCTATCTATCTATCTATCTATCTATCTCTCTCTCTCTCTCTCTCTCTCTCTCTCTCTCTCTCTCTATCTATCTATCATCTATCTATCTATCTATCTATCTATCTATCTATCTATCATCTATCTATCTATCTATCTATCTATCATCTATCTATCTATCTATCTATCTATCTATCTATCTATCTATAAACTAGAAGAAGACGAGCACTCTCAGGTCTTAAAGTACAAAAATTGTGAAATTTATTGAAAAAAACCCTTTAGCCTTTCTCAAAGTACAAAGTACAGTGCAGACCAAATATTTAAACACACAGTAGCGGGAAAACACGAGTGATGATGTCATCAGATGTCAGGGGGCATGGAGAAGGATTTACAGTGCAGCAATAGGGTATAAAGAATACACACATGAGAATATCACGAATCTTTAATAGTTGTGACAGGTTATTATGTCAAATAGATACATAGTGTAAAGAAGAGAACATAATTAACAATGTAACCAATCATAAACATATTGTGATCAACACGCTGTTCCGTAAGTCAAGCGTGACCTCAATTGGAGGGTACAAAGTAGTAAGTTAAAATCAATTGTTCCAGTCAATATTGTTTCATAAACACCAAGCAGGGACAGAAAGTTACATTGTGATAAGTAAAGGATTTGTGGCAATCGAAATGCCTGGAATCGATGGTTTGCCTGATCACAGCAGCGGGACTTTACTGTCAATATCTGGTACCGATCAGAATCAGGGGGGAAAAGGAATTGTTCAGCGGCTATGTCCAAACATTAGCAAATGGGCGGCCATGTCCATATCTATAGTAAGGAGGGTGCACTGACCAGAGTTCCAAAAGCAGGTTCCGTATCATCCCGTGTTGGTTGCAGTATGTTGGCGTGCAGATCAAAGCCGGCAAGCTCTGAGAGACATAGGTCGGTGGGTGTGCAGCTCCACGCTAGAGCGTAGGCGTGTCAGTCGTCCATCAGTCAGTTTAGCCGTGTTGTTGGGGACTACTCGCATAGCAAATAAAGGCAGATTATGAAAACAATATGGGGGCGGTTGCAATATGCTCAATTGGATAAGTAAAATAATATTACCCATGGATAGACTGGAGTGGCCAGGGCCAAGTATGGAGGTTTACTTTGAAAGCAGCAAGTAAGTTGCAGGTAAAACTTTAGTCCCTTTGTAAAATGTATAATGAAGCAATAGAATTCTTAATGAATCAGATGATAATTGAGCATAGGACTGGCCAGATATGGGATATATATATATATATATATATATATATATATATATATATATATATATATATATATATATATATATATATATATATATATATATATATATATATATATGTATATATATATATATATATATATATATATATATATATACATACATATATATATATATATATATATATATATATATATATACAGCTATGGAATCTGTTATCCAGAATGCTCAGTACAAGCTATTATTACAGAAAAATAAATCATTTTAAAAAATTTGTATTATTTGTATAAAATGGAGTTCATGGGAGATGGCCTTTCCATAATTCAGAGCTTTCTGTGTAACTGATTTCTGGATAAAGGATCACATGCCTGTATTTTTTTTTTTTTTTTTTTTACATTTTTTAATAAAGGACACGGGACAATATAAAGACACACAAATAAATAAAAGATTTTACCTTTATTAAAAACAAATCATACATTTAAAAAAAATATAAAGTAGTACATGTCCATTGTAGTATAACAGACAAAAGTTACAGGTGCACAAACAAAATAAATCACACATAAGCTAAGAATACTGATTTATTGGCAGAGCAAACAATATTGTTTTGGTTTTGGCTTCCATACAGAAGATGCTGTTTATTTCCATATTTTAACATTAAGCCAGCAAACATTATTCCGTAATCTCCCATTTTATTATAGCTACAAAAACGTTATTTAAATTCAGACTTACCCATTGAACCTTTACATGCTGTATTATACAAGAGTCATGAGTATAAGAATATGGAAACAAGTACTCTTCTTTAACCCTTTAAGTGCTGTAGAGGTAACATCAACAGTGCTGGCTCTAAAGTACCGTCCTGATAGTGCTGTAGATATTACAGCTCAGCCTTTCTCTCTAAACTTTGCTGCAAGATCGAAGCCTGTGACACTGAAAGTGTTAAAAACTACTCTTGGAACACCTTGCTATAGAGTGTAGATTTGCTTAATGTCTTACACACCTAGAATCAATACATCGGGCCTGATTTACTACCCAATAGCAACCACTCATGTTTCTTTAAAGGGGTTGTTCACCTTCAAACACCTTTTTTCCAGTTCAATTGGTTTCAGATAGATTACCAGAAATAAAGACTTTTTCCAATTACTTTCTAATTTCTACTTGTGACCGCTTTAATAATATTGAATGTAAAGTTTAATTTTACACCTAAGCAGCTCTGGGGGGGGGGGGGGTGTCGCTGACTCTGTAACTGTTGATTCATTTAGTTGATACATTTATTATCTTTGTCCCTGCTGAGCAGAATCCCTAAGGGGTATATTTACTAAGCTCGAGTGAAGGATTAGAATGAAAAAAACTTTGAATTTCTAAGTTTTTTTGGGCTACTTCGACCTTCGACTATGACTTCGAATCGAACGATTCGAGCTAAAAATCGTTCGACTATTCGACCACTCGATAGTCGAAAGTACTGTCTCTTTAAAAAAAACTTCGACTACCTACTTCGCCACCTAAAACCTACCGAGCACCAATGTTAGCCTATGAGGACCTTCCCCATAAGCTTTCTAAGCAATTTCTGATAGAAGGAAAATCGTTCGATCGATGGATTAAAATCCTTCGAATCGTTCGATTCGAAGGATTTAATAGTTCGATAGAACGATTTTTCGTTCGATAGAAGTAAATGCGGTAAATCCTTCGACTTCGATATTCGAAGTCGAAGGATTTTACTTAGATGCCCGAATATCGAGGGTTAATTAACCCTCGATATTCGACCCATAGTAAATGTGCCCCTAAGTGTCATTAAAGGCAGCTGTTAGAATTGATACAATAGTTGCTAATACTCCACAGATACTGCTGAATTATGAATCAACTGATTGTATCAACTAAATGTAGCAAATTGTAACAGTTCAGAATCTGCTCCTGGATCACTGAGCTGCCAGACTGAAACACTGGAGACAGGAACATTAAACTTAAATTTTGGGATAACGGTAAAAAATAAAAGATGGAAAGCAATTTGTTTATGGTGAACAATCTGAAAATAACTCAACTGAAAAAAAGTGTTTGGAAGGTGAACAACTCCTAATATATTCTAGCTAATCCAGGTAAAAGTGAATCAGCTTAATAAAGAGGTAATTTGTTCTGAAAGCTTGCTGTGATTCTTTAGTTAGCCAATAGAAAACCTCCAGTTGCAGTTTCACAAGTGTCACCCTCTAAATAGTTAATTGATCGAATTGGTTAGCTGTTGTTAATAGCTGCGCTAGAGCAGTTATGTTAATATGTAAAATCATATTAAAGGAGATCTAAACCATTAAAATGAATTTTGGCTAAAATGCCATATTTTATATAGTAAACTTATGGCACCAGACTAAAGTTTCAGCTTCTCAATAGCAGCAATGTTTCAGGACTTCAAACTTGTAACGGGGGGTCACCATCTTGGAAAGTGTCTGCGACACTCACATGCTCAGTGGGCTCTGAGCAGCTGTTGAGAAGCTAAGTTTAGGGGTCGTCACAAATGACCAAGCAGAAAATGAGGTTGGCCTGTAATATAAGTGGATAGTACAAGACTTATTATTAAATTCGAATGCTAGTTACACTGCTTTATGTGCTGCCATGTTGTAAATATCTGTATTAATTATTAATCAGCCTTATACTGTGATATTTCTATTCTATGTGTACTGTATATTGTGAGTGGGTCCCTAAGCTCAGTAAGTGACAGCAGCACAGAGCATGTGCAGTGAATCAGCAGAAAAGAAGATGGGGAGCTACTGGGGCATCTTTGGAGACACAGATCTTTACTGCTAAATGTACAACATTTCTAGCCTACTATTTTTGTTAAGCTTTACTTCTCTTTTAAGTATTTATATCTAGATGAGCAGGTGATACATAAATCATGCAGAATATTTCTACTTAAAAACTATTTCTATCTAAGTAGCATTACAGTAGATTAGTTAAGCTTGTCTTCCCATGCTCACTCATATTGGATTTTACAACATGTAAAGATTCACAAGTATACAGTCTGTTTACTTGTTAGATCTTCCTGCTACCCATCCTCACGAAACAAAACAAAACATATATTAAAATAAGTGCAAAATGCAGTGCATTACTAAAACAATCATTTATTTGCTGTGGTTTTTTTTCTTGTCCAGTGAGCTTCCTGCAGAAAACAGCACTATTTAAAAGACTAACTGCTCTCTGTATGCATCTTTAAAGGGATACTGTCATGGGAAAACATGTTTTTTTTCCAAAACACATCAGTTAATAGCACTACTCCAGCAGACTTCTGCACTGAAATCCAATTCTCAAAAGAGCAAACAGATTTTTAATTATTTAATTATTTTTTATTTTATTTTTTGGGAGAAAGTCAGACAGACTGTGGGAGAGAATTCCAGAGGAGGGGTGCAGCCCTTGCAATGTCTTGAATGCGAGCATGTGAGGAGGTAATGAGAGAAGAGTTGAGTATCAGGTCAGTAGAGGAGCGTAGTAAGCGGTTGGGTGAGTATATAGAGATGAGTTCAGAGATGTAGGTTGGGGCCGAGTTATGAAGTGCTTTGAAAGTCAGTGTCATTAATTTGAATTTGATTCTGAAAGGTAATGGAAGCCAGTGTAGGGATTGACAGAATGGCGAGCCAGTCATTATGGACTGGAGAGGTGACAGTCTCTGGAGGGGAAGGCCAATTAAAAGAGAGTTACAGTAGTCTATACGTGATATGATGAGAGAGTGAATAAGAATTTTGGCAGCATCTTGGGTGATAAATGATCGTATTTTGGATATGTTCCTTAGGTGGAAGTGATTAAATAAGTGACTGCATATCTAGGATAACCCCAAGGCACCGGGCCTGGGGAGAGGGGGTGATAGTGGAATTGTTAACTATGATGGATACTTCCGGGATGTTACTGGTGTTAGTTAGAGGAAAGAGAACCATTTCAGTTTTAGAGAGGTTTAATTTGCTATCTGGTTACCTTCCCATTGTTCTTTTGTTAGACTCCAACTTTCAGTACAGCAGTAAAGAGTGACTGAAGTTTATCAGAGCACAAGTCACATGAGTGGGGCATCTGGGAAACTGACAATATGACTAGCCCCATGTCAGATTTCAAAATTGAATATAAACAAATCTGTTTGCACTTTTTAAAAATGGATCTCAGTGCAGAATTCTGCTGGAGCAGCACTATTAACTGATGCGTTTTGAAAAAAACATGTATTCCCATGACAGTATCCCTTTCATGGTAGGTACATTAAAATGTACCAGTTTATCCAAAGCCTCTTCTTCTGTAAGAGGAAATATTATTTATAATTAAGCTTTAGGTTTTTTTCCCCATTAAGCTAAAAGGGCACAATCCATTGCCTTCATCTGATATTTACTTTCTTCACTAATAGGGGATGTCCAACCAGAGTTTTTGCAATGTATTTCTGAGCAAGTATCCTGTATACATTTTAGATCATCAGTAATGTTAAAATTGAGTACAAATGTATCTGCTATTGAAAGCAGTATGTATAGGTCTCTTGTGATTCTCTCCACAGCTTGTTCGGACTACTCATACTATTGATCGGTAGTGAGCTGTGCTCTAACCAAGGATGTGGGAATTGGAGTCTTGGCTAGTAAATAGCGATATTGCTATTTACTGTGAATTCAAGTCGCTGAGAATTAATTTTCATTATGCAGTAAAAATAAGAGTATATTTTCTTTTTGGAGAAGAGTGCTCTCCCCCTCTGTCTTAATACGTGGTTAGCTACCCTCATATACAGTATATCAGATTTAAAGCATGAATGGTTTTTTTTGTTTGTTTTTTACATTTTTTTATAAACAGCACATACTTTACAAAAAATACAAACATTTCAAAGTACACAAAAAAAAAACACTTAATACTTGTTGGAAACACTCTTAGTCAAACTAGCCATAAGTGGCTATAAGATATTTAAAGTTGCAGTTTACCTTCCCATAAACTTTTTGTGGGGGCAGAGTTAAAGGGGACCTGTCACCCTACGAAATATTTCCAAATTCTTATCTATTGTGTTTGTTAAGCAAAATAAACTTTCGTTATACTGTAGATATTATTTAAATCTTTGTTGCCATCAGCCTTGGAATTTGCAATCACAGCAAGCAGGCAGTAGCCATTTTGTGGGCACTGTTATTAAGAGAAGCTTTGAAACACCTCACAGTCGTGACATAGTATGTACCAGAATGTACCAGAATGGGGTACCTGATGCCCATGCCTTCCCATTGGCTACACAATTATAGACTGTGAGGAGGGAGGGGCAATGTGAGGAGTGCAGTGATATGTAGGAAATGCAGAATGGATAGTGGAAGTAATTGCCTGCCTAAGGCATAGAGAGGGGCAGGCAATGTATGATTGACAGCTACAATCTTTAACTTCATTTATAACAGGTATAGATGTTTTCATGAAAAAAAATAATTTAGTTTTCATGCTTAATGTGAAAATGACTTTTATTTAGCAGCTTTTTTATGTCTGGGCCACTGGCCCATTTTAACTAATTTCAATTAAATTTGAGATTTAATTTTTTAACCTGTCATATTTACCAGGGGTGACACTCACTCTACTAGTTTAAACTAGTGTTTGCACATAAGTGGCTATAACATATTTAAAGTTGCAGTTTACCTTCTAAAAACATTTTTGTGGGGGGCGGAGTTAACTAATTTTAATTAAATTTCATTTTTAACCTGTCATGTTTACCAGGGGTGACACTCACTCTAAACTCTTGACATTTGATACATTCGTTGATACGTTTCTTAAAGGGATTCTGTCATGATTTTTATAATGTACTTTTTATTTATAAATTACATTGTTTACACTGTAAATAATTCACTTTACAATATAAAATTTCATTCCTGAACCAGCAAGTGTATTTTTTTAGTTGTAATATTGGTGTGTAGGCGCCATCTGTTGTTAGGCTGCTGGGGAGGAGGGGGTGATATCACTCCAACTTGCAGTACAGCAGTAAAGAGTGACTGAAGTTTATCAGAGCACAAGTCACATGACTGGCGGCAGCTGGGAAACTGACAATATGTGTAGCCCCATGTCAGATTTCAAAATTAAATATAAAAAAAATTTGTTTGCTCTTTTGAGAAACGGATTTCAGTGCAGAATTCTGCTGGAGCAGCACTATTAAATGATGCGTTTTGAAAAAAAAACATTTTTTCCCATGACAGTATCCCTTTAACTTCAGCCCTACTGAGCACAATTCCTGAGTTTTACAATAGTCAACTGTTACAAGTGACACATTGCTGACTTTTCTTTAATGCTGCCAAGAAATGTATCAAAAAATGTATCAAAAAATGTGCAACAGTGGAGATGGAAACCTGGCTTACATAGCTGTGACAGGGGAACACCTGAAGGTGTTAAACTTAAATCATAGAAAACCTAATAAAAGAAAAAGCCAGTTTTTTCCTAGGGACATTTTTGCCAAGTACATCATTTTTTTTCTATGAAACCAGCTCTATTGAGGAGTAAGCAAATAGTATGATTTTTATGTCATCCCAGCCTGGGGGTATTGAGAAAATCATTGTTTTGGGTGTATTCTTTGAAAACCATTAGCTAAAAAGTGTTTGGAAGGCAACTACCATTTTACATTAGTGGTAGTGATGTGCGGGTCGGGATTTCTCTGACCCAAACTCGACCCTAACCCGGCCCCCCTTGGCCCGCACCCGCCCGCATCTGCACTTCCGGGTTGCTTTTATAGACCCGCACCGCTCCACAGATGATGTCACAAAAGGGGTGTGGCGAGCAGGCACAGCGTCTATAAAAGACGAACCCGGAAATTGGAAGCCATCATTTGATGGTGGCAGGCAGGGAGAGCAGGAGCACCCAGCCGCAACCCACGAAGAAGTGTGCGAGGTCGGCCCGCACATCACTAATTAGTGCAGTGTAAGATAAACCCCATAGATGTAAATGGTTCTATTTGCAACAATGCCAAAAACAGTTTGTTACCACCAGGTTTAATAATGGGCAATCATCAATAATTTATTTTACATGGAATGGTGTACATTCCTTGTTCAGGTGTGTGAAAAGAATCAACAATTATTTATGGGTGTTAAAAGGGGTGTAATTGGTGTAAACTTACTCCAGGTGCTTCTCTGAGCATTTTGAAGTTGTCATTCATTTTCTATTTTTGGTATGAGATATTTGCATTTTTAGACTACTATTACCAGGCTTTGGTTCAAATGAGAGCCAGCATCAAGAGGGTTATCCAAATCCAGCAAGTACATAGACAGTTAGGGTTGCGGACGCTCTGGGCCTGCAATAAGAGATGTTGAGCTGAAAGCTTATATCTCAGACACCACTACAAAAGTGCTCAGAGGGTCACACTGAATACGTTTACACCAACATATTTGTTCAATTTAGATCTCCTTTCACAAAATAAAACAACCCATCCTCTGGTGTCATCTATCTAATGCTGATTGGGTGGAATGGAAAAACATACCCTACAGTGACGATTTGAGGGATGTTTTGGTCAGAACAGAAACGCAAAAAAAGAGGGGATTGATTAATATACATTCGTTTGTGTGGCCTTATTGTTCTAATGAGCACCCAGATCATTGTTCAGATATCCAGCACCTCAGCATATGCAGCCAGCATTAGCAATGGAAGACTAATTAGGTAGGTGAAGCTATTTTTCAGCTCTATGCATGTTTAAACATTACACTAGTAACTGGGCATATACTGGAAGTAGCTAACTAACCCTACCTGTGCCAATTTTATGAATTAGAGAACAGATTACGGTCGCTTGCTTTCTCAGTTTACACAGAAATGTGAATAAACTTCTTTAGTAAGATATATTACCATTGCCAACAAACTGTGTTGCAGCAAGCAGGGCCACATTGATAAAGATTGCTTTAGTAAGTACTATTTAACTTGGTAATCTTTAATAATGCAGTGGAAAGCAGTAAGTGTTTCACTGTCATTTCCAGTAGGCCTTTGCTAATCAGCATAATTCAGTTTCAAAAATATGTTTTTCTCATCAGATGTTTAACACAATATCCTCCAGCTGCTATCAGTTGTTACCGTCCTGTTTAACCAATAATCATTGGTAAATTAGACCATGGTGAGGTTGCAACAGGTTCTGTTGTATAATAATGCCCTTTTTGTAAGAATGGAAATTCCGCAGGTTTCTTGTGCGCTCCCAAGATTATTCCTGAAATCCCCTCAACGTTTGCAGGACTCATCTGGTATGCAAAAATAAAGCAGGGAAAAAAACGTAAGCAGAATTAAATATATGTGAATGGCTTGTATAATACAGGTGTGAGACCTGTTATTCAGAAAACTGCTATCCAGAAAGTTTCAAATTACCGGAATCTACCATAGAATCTATCATGGGCAGATTTGCATTAAGGTTAGGGAGGCCAAGCCTCCCCAAACCTATCTAATACCTGAAAAACAAAATAGGAGGGGAAAAAAAATCAGAGCTGCAAAATATGTTGACACTATATAAATACATGTTAATAATAAAAAAAACCCCTGCAGCATGCCTGCAAACATCCATTCTGCTGGTGTTCACTTGTTTAAGTACCGGTATAGCTGATATCCGATTGGTTGGAGAGTGAACTTTGGACCTCCCACAAGCCAATCTAATTTCAAAGAGGCTGTACTGGGATTTTAACTTAGAGGGCTGAACCAAAAGAATGGAGAAGAGATGTAAGGGAGTTCAGGAGGCGTAAATGTAATAATTGCTGTAAGATTAATATGGTAGGCTGCTGCTGACCCAGGAGGTAATACCCCCAAAAATCAGTAACGTATCTACGGAGCGCGGGGCCTGGGAACTTTTCAGCGGGCCTAAGGGGGTATGAACCCTGGTGTGATCGCACCTCCTCACCCCCTGTAGTTCTGCCACTGCCAAAAACTCTTATTGTGATAGAGAATACATGTTATAGACCTTAAAGGGGTGGTTCACCTTTATAGGGGTTGTTCACCTTCCAAACACCTTTTTCAAGTCAGTTGTTTTTAAATTGTTCCCCAGAAATAAAGACTTTTTTCAATTACTTTACAGTATTTATTTTTTACTGTTTTTCCAAAATCTAAGTATAAAATTGAATGTTCGTGTCTCTGGTATTTGAGTCTGGCTGCTCAGTAATTCAGGCGCAGACTCTAATCTGTTACAATTTTGCAACATTGAGTTGATCCATTTCTCAGCAGCATCTCTGGAGTATTAGCAACAATTGTATCAAGTCTAACAGCTGCCTGTAATGAAACTCAGAGATTCTGCTCAGCAGGGACAAAGATAAAAAATGTATCAAAAAAATGTATCCATTTAGAACAATTTACAGGGTTGACGACCTCCCCTCCCAGAGCTGCTTCAGAAGGTGAAAAATTACACTTTACACTTCAATATTAGAAAAACAGCCACACATAGAAAATAGAAAGTCATTGGAAAAAGTTGTTATTTCTGGTGATCTATCTGAAAACAACTAGTTGTTTGAAGGTGAACAACCCCTTTAAGGTAACTTTTACATTTAATGTTATTGAATGTCCAAGCACATTTGCAATTGGTCTTCATTATTTATATGTTATACTTTTTAAATTAATTGCCTTTTTCTTCTGAATCTTTCCAGCTTTCAAATATGGGTCACTGACCCCATCTAAAAAAAAAACCAATGCTCTGTAAGGCTACACATTTATTCTTATTGTTACTATTTATTACTCCTCTTTCTATTCAGGCCTCTCTATTCATATTCCAGTCTCTTATTCAAATCGCATGGTTGCTAGGGGAATTTGGACCATTGCAACCACATTGCTGACATTGCAAACTGCTGCCGAATAAATAGCTAAATAACTCAAAAAATGCAAATAATAAAAAATGAAAACCATATGCAAATTGTCTCAGAATATCACTTTCTACGTCATACTAAACGATAAGAAACCAAATATGAAATCCATACCCACTAAAGGTGGCCATATACGGAGTGATCCGCTCGTTTTGCGAAGTCCTTGACTTTGAGGTGGGCCCAACGATCAGACCCTAACGAATGGGAACGGGCGGTCGGATCGCGGGACCGCATCAAGGAACAGATGCAGCCACGATCCGACGAGATTTTTAGTCCCATCCGATCGAGATCTGGCCAACTTTCGGCCAGATCTCGATCGGGGAAGCCCGTCGGGGGGGCCCCACACACGGGCCAATAAGCTGCCGACTCGAAATGCACAGGCAACATAATTCATCCACCCATGTTCTATTCATTCCTATAGGATTTTTAGAATTATTTATATCAATTGAGTTCACCATTTTTCTGTGGTGAGTTCTAATCTCACATATTGATAAATCTGCCCCTTAATGTGCCCTGATATGTTTTCTGATCTGTATTACTCATGACATTTGTACTGCATTTATCCTGCTGTGTGATTTCTGGGCATAATACATGACATGATACATGACATGTTTTGTTTTTATGGGGGGGGGGAGTTATTAAAGATTCAATTTAATTGATTATACCTTTTTCCTGGGGAGGGTGTTACAAGAACTTAGCACTGAATTTCTCTTACTCACCCTCTGGGGGACATTATAAATGAAACTGGCAAGTCATTTACCCTGGCTGCATTCTAATTATAATGTTCCTGCATCTCAGTTAATAAACTGTGCCTGTTCGTGATCCCAACTAAGATATATTGTGACTAATCCTAATTATTTGTAGACAAAACAATCTTATTGTGTTTGATTCATGTTTAAATAATTTTTTAGTAGACTTAAAGAGTGGAGTTACAAATTATGGAACGAACCCTTATTCAGAAAACCCCAGGTCCCAAGAATATTCAATAACAGGTCTCTTACCTGTTGTAGCTATCATATAACTCTCAAGCCCATGTGAAACACGTGATGAGGTTGTCAGAGAGAGGCAAGCAACAATATCAATTGTAAAGGAAAACTATACCCCTAAAATGAACACGTGAGCAACTGAGTTTATATCAAATTAAGTTGCATATTAAAGAATCTTACCAAACTGGAATATATATTTAGGTAAATATTGCCCTTTTACATCTCTTCCCTTGAACCACCATTTTGAGATGGTCTGTGTGCTGCCTCAGAGATCACCTGACCAGAAATAATCAACTCTAAGGGGCACGTTTACTGAGCTCGAGTGAAGGATTAGAATAAAAAATACTTCAAATTTCGAAGTATCTTTTTTGGCTACTTCGACCATCGAATTGGCTACTTCGACTTCTCTTTAAAAAAAAACTTCGACCACCTACTTCGCCACCTAAAACCTACCGAGCACCAATGTTAGCCTATGGGGAAGGTCCCCATAGGCTTTCTAGGCAATTTGGGATCGAAGGAAAATCGTTCGATCGATGGATTAAAATCCTTCGAATCGTTACATTCGAAGGATTTAATCGTTCGATCGAACGATTATTCCTTCGATCCCAAATTGCACTAAATCCTTCGATATTCGAAGTCGAAGGATTTAACTTCGAGGGTTGAATATCGAGGGTTAATTAACCCTCGATATTCGACCAATAGTAAATGTGCCCCCAACTGTAACAGGAAGAAGTGGGGAAGCAAAAGACACAACTCTGTCTGTTAATTGGCTCATGTGACCTAACAAGTATGGTTTGTTTGTGTGCACCATGAATCATAAGAGCTTATTTTTTAAAAATGGCAATTTTCTATTTATGATTACCCAATGGCACATACTACTAAAAAAGTATATTAATATGAAAATGGTTTATTTGCATGAAGCAGGGTTTTACATATGAACTGTTTTATGCAATATCTTTTTATAGAGACCTACATTGTTTGAGGGGTATAGTTTTCCTTTAAGAAATCAAAGCACGTGAGAGAGCAAAAAGAAGAAGTATTTCAATATTTTTCTCCAGCTTACCCACTATAAGGGCTTTTCTTCTCAAGATACCTCCTAACAAAACAATGTCCTCTTCTTCATCATCTTCAGTTTGAGGAGCAGGGGATGCAAACGTTTCTGGTTCATCTGGGGGTCCAAATTCAGCTAAGAGGGAGCTCTCCGAGGGATACTCAAATGTACTCTCCAATTCAGAGTCAGGGAAAGAGATATTTAACTGCAATAAAAGAGAAAATGGAGTGTAGGTGAGATAGTTTCAACTGCAAGCTGTTAAAGGCAAGAACATTTAACATATGCATAGACAGACCTGGAGTATTTAATACTTTATATATCAGTGTAAGTACAGAGGAAGCATGCACAATTACAGCTGGCATCTAGACAGTGAAGCAGTATGAGATGGCACCTACCACTGAACATTTTATTTCCATTTTTAAAGCAGATAAAGTTAAGCTCCCCATAGACGCAAAGATTTCTCTTGCCAAAAGACCGATTTTTGGCGAAGTCCGACCAATCCGTCAAATTATCGTGCGGTTAGTGGGATTCGAAAGATCGTACATCTTACGATTTTTCGTCCGACATCTGTCAGGAAATTGATCGGCCAGGTTAAAAAATCTTTATCGGTCCCAGTGCAATCTATCTATGTTTGCAGGGACAAGCAGGCAGCTCCCCTTTGTTTTCCTGGCAAATTGGTCTTTTTAGTTGATGGACAATTCGTACGATCGTTTCGAGATAATCGATAATCTTTACATCTATGGCCAGCTTAAGTGTCACAGATGAAGTGGACTGTTCTTGAGATGGTTGAGGGTCGGCAACGAATGTTACAAAGAGGACCTTTTATTATGGCTCTTGATACACTACAGCCTAGAGGTTTGAAGACTGAAATATTTCCTTGAAGGATGCTGATACACGTATGTAT
Source organism: Xenopus laevis (assembly GCF_017654675.1). NCBI lineage: Eukaryota > Metazoa > Chordata > Amphibia > Anura > Pipidae > Xenopus > Xenopus laevis. The sequence goes on from NC_054386.1 coordinate 82,384,268, forward strand.
TATATGGTACTAATGATATATTTGTTTCCTTTACAGAGGTTAATTTTGCCTGAGTAAGAAACTTTGATTTGTTCACAATGCATTACGTTTCAAATAGACTAATGGCAACATATTTTGGGCATTCCATACCTCCCAACTGTCCCGTTTTCTGAGGGACAGTCCTGATTTTGACAGCTCAGACCGCAGTCCCGAGTTTCTTACTGAAATGTCCAGAGTTTTCTGAAACTTAATTAAAATAAGAGGCTTTTTGACAGAGAGCCTAGAACTCTGAGCAGCTGCACTCGGATACTTTTGTAACAATTTAAGATAAGCAAAGATACAAATCCAGCTATTTAAGATAAGCAGGTCTCTTGGGAGAACTGGGACTCACAGCTAAAAGGAACAGTTACAGAAATCAGGAACTAACCAATGGTAACAACTTGAACTGCCGCTCCCCCTCTTTATAATTTTTTGAACACACTCTAAAACCAAGAAATTACGGGAAATAGTTTGAAGAAACAATCTTTATTGTTGTTTCCATTTAATAATGTATGGGACGATAACTTGTCAAATATTGTTATCCACAATCTGTCATCTTTATTAAATAATAAAAAGTTTAAAAAAAAGGAACAGTTACAGAAAAAGGAAAGTGTTTTAAAATAATAAAAATATCATGTAGTGTTGCCCTGCAGTGGTAACTGATATGTTTGCTTCAGAAACACTACTATAGTTCATATAAACAAGATGCTTTTTAGCAATGACGGAAATTGAAAAACAGACTATATGGCACAGGTTAAATAGTGGATAACTGATAATACCATTATGTTCTACAGAGCTTATCTGCTAAACTTTCATAATCCCAAATTTTGTAAAATGGACATGGTAATTAGGGGGTGTTGCCCTAAAATGTTTTTGTCCCTCTTTACAATTTTCAAATGTTGGGAGGTTATGGGCATTCCCGTTCTATATTATACGGTATCTTTGGTAGACCCAGAAGTGGGCAGTTCCTTACACTGCGGAGATAAACTAAAATGAATATTAGGGGACTCACAGTGACATCATGGACTGAATCCTGAATCACACAGACACACCCAGAGGATGTCACATCACTTCCTTGCCTGTTGCCCGAAACATCTTGTCTGAATAAACATTAATTTGCAGAAAGTTCTGCCCTGGGGCTTTTTCACTTCGTAATTATTGGCTTCTGCAATTCAAATTCCAATTACCATGTTACTGCTACAGGCAGAATATGGCATAATTCCTAAAAAAAACAAACATCCCCCTTCTCACAGCCATATCTATAAATCTTAATATCTCTTTCAAACAGGTATATCCAGAAACCTGATATCCAAAAAGTTCTGAATTACAGGAAGGCTGTCTCCCATACGGTTCCTTTTAAGCAAATCATTCAAATTTTTAAAAAATCATTTTCTTCTTCTTCTCTGCTGTATAAATGAATCAGCACTATATTAATACAAGATTATGATGATAATAATGATAATAATAAGCAGCTTTATTTAAAGAGGTGTGCTAAGCAAAATAGCAAGCAGTAAACTATAGGCATGTTCAGGCGTTTCAACTGTTTTGCAGGCAGGGCACTTTTCTTAGTTTTGTAGTTCTGAGAATTTCTGACTAAGTTTTAGTGCTAGGGGCTGTGACTGTTACAACATGTAAAGCTATGCAAGAACAAGCTGTATTTTGTGTTACAGTGCTTTAAACTGTAAAGAAATTATTAGCAAACCAGCACAGGGTTAATGGCCAAGATCTGCTAATCTTAATAGGATTGCCACTTAACAAGATTTCGTCATTATGGGTCACTGGAAAGAATGGGCACAGGCCGGCCAGCTGAGCCATCTCTGTAATTAAGGGGGGGTTATGAGCAAGAAGAAGGGAGGGGAAGAAGGGAGCATGAAAATAGAAGACTAGAGGTGTCACTGTGTGTGATGTGTGTGAGGAAGAGTAACAGAGACGTGTGCCCAGTCACAAAGCCCTAATCTCATTATTGTATCTTTTGGCCCTGCTCAATGGTTAATAAAAGAGTTCATTATCCCATTTTCTATTTTAATCTCAACCCTTTCTCCAACCATTACCCTTTATCCTGCTCTGATCTTTTCATTTTGCCTTTAAATGTATGTTCATTTCTCAGTTTTTGTCTTCTCCTTTGTCTTTTGTGCAGTATTTCACAGTAATGTCTGTCTCCACTGCAGGTCCCCTGTGTCCAATGCCACAGATTTTTCCCCCTTCTTTGCCTCACCTCCCTCCCTGACTCTAGCTGCCTTGTTTCTTCTTCTACAAGCTGTCCGTAACCATCCTCTCCACTAACCCTTGGAGTGCCGGTGCACAGTTATTTCAATGATCTAGAAAACGATTTAAAGGGATTTTGTCTCGATTTTTATGGTGTCGTTTTTATTACACTGTTTACATTGCAAATAATTCACTCTACAATGTAAAATGTCATTACTGAACCAGCAAGTGTATTCTTTTAGTTGTAGTATTGGTGTGTAGGTGCATCTCAGGTCATTTTGCCTGGTCATGTGCTTTCAGAAAGAGCCAGCACTTTAGGAACGAACTGCTTTCTGGCAGGCTGTTGTTTCTCCTACTCAATGTAATTGAACGTTTTGCAGTGGGACCTGGATTTTACTATTGAGTGCTTGTCTTAAACTGGCCATAGATGCAAAGATCCGATCAGCGCCGTTCCTGTGGACATTGCCGCCTGAGGCAGCTCCAGTAATGCCGCCCCCCCCATCCTGATTACATTTCCAGGGGGGAGGCTGCAACGCTAGTGCGGAGGGCGCAATTGCGCTCACGCAACCTAGTAAAGCCGAATTTCCGGTTAAAAAACGGAAATTTGGCTCTTAAAGGCAACTGAACCAGCAAGTGTATTTTTTTTAGTTGTAATATTGGTGTGTAGGCGCCATCTCAGGTAATTTTGCTTGGTCATGTGCTTTCAGAAAGAGCCAGCACTTTAGGATGGAACTGCTTTCTGTTTCTCCTACTCAATGTAATTGAACATGTTGCAGTGGGACCTGGATTTTACTATTGAGTGATGTTCTTAAATTTACCAGAAAACTGTTATCTTGTGTTAGGGAGCTGCTATCTGGTTACCTTCCCATTGTTCTGTTGTTAGGCTCCTGGGGGGGAGGTAGGGGTTGATATCACTCCAACTTGTAGTACAGCAGTAAAGAGCTAGTGAGGTTTATCAGAGCACAAGTCACCTGACTGGGGGCAGCTAGGAAACTGACAATATATCTAGCCCCATGTCAGATTTCAAAGTTAAATATAAAAAAAATCTGTTTGGTCTTTTGAAAAATGGATTTCAGTGCAGAATTCTGCTGGAGCAGCACTATTAACTGATTCATTTGGAAAAAAAAAAATTTTTTTTCCCATGACAGTATCCCTTTAAAAGAGGTTTAAACTGCTGCAAAGTTGTTCTTCACAAGTCAGCAAACATATATTTGAAAACAAATAACTCCTACTCTCGGAACATTAAATGCACCATATTCCCCAATACATCCCCTTACTCCTCTGTATCACGGCGGTCTAGCTGGCGACCCACAGGCAGGATGCACCTCTCAAGGAGATTTTTTATACAAATAAGGTCATTATTTTTACATTTTACAGTATACCAAAAAAATATAGGGATAGGAAACAAGGAAGGAAGAAAGAGTGAAGGAGAGATATATATACTTAACAAGTGGAAAGAGAGCTTGGGAAGTGGAATTTTTAACCCAAGGACACCAAAGGACAGAGCACTGCCTCTGGTTTGGAATGTCAGTTTGTGTAGTTCCAGTGGTGATTTTATCAGATTGATCCATCTAGAGACAGTTGTGGAGACAGACCCCACCGTTTTTTTTTTTTTTTCCATAGACAAGATCTCTGGTGTGCCTTCTGGCTACCAGGAGGGCTATCAGTCCCAAAAGGCAAAAGGTTGATGGGACAGAACTAGAGGTAACAATAGTTCATCAGATAGTAAACACATAATTTGTTGCCTCAATGACATTTTTATGCTCCTGCTTTGGCATTTTCATATGATGTAACCATTCTATTATATTCTGGATTTGTGAACATGAGGTAAAGCACACAAAAGTTAGAGCAAAGCTCAGCATCAAACACCCATCATTATGTATAATACATTTTTATTACCGCATTTATAAACAATAATTTGTTAGCTGTCTATCCCCTGAATCTGAGTACACACAGGCCTGGATTTGTGGAGAGGCCGTCAAGGATTTTAGGGGGTGGCATGCTGCACACCCACATTGCTTCATAAACACTGGGGATGCGCAGTAGATACAATAGATTTTTAAATTTCTTGCAAGCCAATCCCCATTGCTCTGGTCCCAAGATAAAAATTTGATCGAATATAAGGGAAGGGGGCGACGAATGATAGCGGGCCTAAGGGCGACTGCTATGTAAATCCGGCCCTGAGTACACATCCCCGCTCATTGCTGTCTCCATCATAAATACATTCCCCCCCCACCACACCCTAGGCCCCCTCCACTTCTTGCTTTTCCAGCCTGCATGTTTCTGTCACACACAGATGCCATTATTCCCTCTTCCATTTAATGCTTAAATGAAGACAAAACATACACCATTGCTCGTGTGTTTACAAAACATCATCAACCCTTATTTTGCTATTCACTCTAGTGGTTTACACGGCTCTTAAAAAACTGTTTGCTATAGATCTGCTTAGTTACCACTAATAAAAATAATATTTGCAGTATTGGTAGCCGTGCAGTACCAATGCCCTGACATGGCATGACAGATAACAGTTAAGCTATCCAAAATAGAACCGCTTTAGTACTTAATGATAAGCAGGGATCAAGTGTCATTTACGGCTTTCGGCACAAATCAAGGATGAAAACCTCTTATACAAAATACAGTAGCCGCTGAGAAGGATATTTTATTGAAAATCGTTGGTCACAGTGGTATATATTAAGAGCCAGGTCTCCTTGCAAAAAAAATAAAAATCTTTGGATGATGGGGGCAATTGAACCCTCTTCTCTCTCCAACCAGTCCCCTACCTGCCCACTGACTTCTTTGTATTGGATGAGGGATTTAAAGCAGCAGAAGGGGATTGGGACAGGGAACTGTACGGCAGACCAAGCAATGTCCTGTCTCCCCCCCATGAGGTAGTTATGGTAGTGGCTGGACAAATACATCTGTAACTCTCTATATATGCGCTGTATGGCATATGCTGTACAACAATTATTTCTGAAACCAAGGGTATTAATATGACATTGAACCTGCCTTTATAACCATAACAACTCTCCTGAAATGCTTTCCTTAGACCAAACCCTGCAAAACAGCCCTGAGCATCATTCTTCCTCCACCAGATTAGGCAGTTAGCATTCTCCTGGCATCTGCCAAACCTAGACTGGTCCATCAGGCTGCCAGACGGCAAAGTGTGATTCATCACTCCATAAAATGTGCCCCACTTTCCAATTGCCTTTATGGCACTTCAGCCAACATTTGACATTTCAACTGCTGATGTTTGGCTTATGTGCAGCTGCTTTTTTTTTTACAACTGAAACTCATCTAGTTTAATTCTCAGCTAATATTCTTGCCCTGTCATTGCTTTCAGAGGCAGCGGAGGTTTATTTGCCAAAATGACTAGTTGGAAAGGTAGTATCCAATGATGGTGCCATGTTGAACATCCCATTCTAATGCTAGCGCTTGTTTCTGGAGATTACATGGTTATGTGCTTAAAGGGATTGTGTCGTGATTTTAATGATGTCGTTTTTATTTCTAAATTACAATGTTTACACTGCAAATAATTCGCTCTACAATATAAAATTTCATTCCTGAACCAGCAAGTGGTTTTTTTTTAAGTTGTAATATTGCTGTGTAGGCTAGGGTTGCCAGGTTGGCAGGGGTTCCAAGCAAATTGGGCTACTAATATATATATAAGTCAATTTGGTGAGCACACTCTTACTGGATTTCTTTCAAGGTGGGTGCGTTGGTCAAGGTTTCTAGTACATAATAGTAAATGGACCCGCACTCCAATATTTTTGTGAAAAAAAGTGATGAATTTTATTCACAGATGCATATCCAACTTTTCGGTCCACAATGGGACCTTCCTCAAGGATATAAAACGGCAGGTACAGGCTGCACATCATGAAGTTAGTCAACTACCTGGGTGCTGCAGTAAAAAATTTCAAACAGTCTATTCACATTACTGGTCCTCACAGGATTTATATATAGACAAAAAAAGTCAAAAATAATGAAAAAAGTGCAAGGTTTATTTAAGCCGACATTTCAGTTCCATACAGGAACCTTTCTTTGTCCTCGAGGAACCGAAACGTCTGCTTGAATAAACCTTGCACTTTTTTCATTATTTTTTTGTCTATATCTAAATCCTGTGAGTGCCAGTAATGTGACTATATATATATATATATATATATATATATATACATATATATATATATATATATACACTATATATAACACTTAAAAGCTAATATATTAATATAAAAATCCCCTTCCTCTTTCAACAACACTTCATTATTTTGCTTAATACTGTACACTGCAGAAAAAGAAGTGTTGTTCTCATAATGTGGTTTCCATGTCCGCTGTGCACTTGTGTCCATATAAAGAAATGCAGAGAATTACCTAACTTCCTGTATGTCTCACTACAGAACCAAAAAATTTAAAGGGATTCTGTCATGATTTTTATGATGTCTTTTTTTATTTCTAAATTACAACGTTTACACTGCAAATAAGTCACTCTACAATATAAAATTTCATTCCTGAACCAGCAAGTGTATTTTTTTAGTTGTAATATTGGTGTGTAGGTGCATCTCAGGTCATTACGCCTGGTCATGTGCTTTCAGAAAGAGCCAGCACTTTAGGGTGGAACTGCTTTCTGGCAGGCTGTTGTTTCTCCTACTCAATGTAACTGAATGTGTCGCAGTGGGTCCTGGATTTTACTACTGTGTGCTGATCTTAGATCTACCAGGCAGCTGTTATCTTGTGTTAAGCGGGCCATAGATCCGATCGTACGAATCATTGTACGATCGGACTTTCCCATCTCCCGACCCACCACTAACCATTCAGATCAAAGTCTTACCAGTCAGATTAGTAAAAGAACAGATCAGCAATGTTCTGCCCCTGACAGCAATCGTACGATATCTATGTCCAACCAAAGCTAGTGACAGCCTCCCACTGAAAATCGTGCGATCGGCAATACACGCAGAGATATTATCGGCAGCCGACAGAAATTTTCTAACCTGTCCGATCGACCAAACGACCGATCTCCGCCGGACGAAAAATGTCGGGACTCTCCACACACGTTCCGAAAATCGATTCGTACGATCAGATCTTTGCGTCTATGGCCAGCTTTAGGGAGCTGCTATCTGGTTACCTTCCCATTGTTCTGCTGATGAGGCTGCTGGGTGGGGGAGGGGTGATGTCACTCCAACTTGCAGTACAGAAGTAAAGAGTGACTGAAGTTAATCAGAGCACAAGTCACATGACTGAGGGCAGCTGGGAAACTGACAATATGTCTAACCCATGTCAGATTTCAAAATTAAATATAATAAAATCTGTTTGCTCTTTTGAGAAATCAATTTCAGTGTAGAATTCTACTGGAGCAGAACTATTAACTGATGTGTTTTGAAAAAAAAAAATTTCCCATGACAGTATCCCTTTAAGCCAGTCCGATAGATATATGCCAAATTTTTAGCCAGATATCTATCTGAGCAGCCATCTGGGAGGGCCCATACACAGGAGGGTTAGCTGTCAACTTGATCTGAAGGGTACTGAATCAGTAACTTAAATCAGCTTTTGTATGGATTAAAGGGGAAAGCAGTAAAGAGAAAAAGTACATATTATTTAGAGCAGGGATCCCCAACCTTTTGAACCTGTGAGCTACATTCAGACATAAAAGGAGTTGAGGAGCAACACTAGTATGAAAAATGTTCTTGGGGTGCCAAAGAAGTGCTGTGATTGGCCATTTAGTAGCCCCTATGAGGATTGTCACCCTACATTGAGACTCTGTTTGGCAGTACATCTGGTTTTTATACAACCAAAACTTGTCCCCAAGCCTGGAATTAAAAAATAAGCTCCTGCTTTGAGGCCACTGGGAGCAACATCCAAGGGGTTGGAGAGCAACATGTTGCTCATGAGCTACTGGTTGGGGATCACTGATTTAGAGCAATGGCACATGGGGTGATGGAGAGCACTGCTAGGGGGGCAGCTACAGATTTTTTGTTTTACATTGCCTGATATGGAAATCGTCTGAAAGTGCTTTTTCAAGTGTTTGTCATCTGACTGTAGGTATAGTACTCAGCATTTCTAAGAGTAAATCTGACATGATCTTGCACAACGCAATGACACAGGAGAGAAAAAGTGATGTGTGAAGGAGGTGTCAGTGCTGATCACAGTGAAAAAGCAAATTACACACATCACAGAGTGGAATGGTTATCATCTAAAGTAACTGTAAATGAAAATGTTTTTTCATACAGGGATTTAAATGTTTTAAAATCTAGAGGGGTCATTTACAATGGGTATAGCCACAAGTGCTGGATAACTAAGGAGTGCAAAATTTCCCATACACATATTATTGAGCCTTTTATTCATGGCAAACCGCACTATGTTCCATGTACCAGATCAAAAATCTGTTGAACAACACGTATAGTCTTACAAACTGGCTGTTAAAAATTGTGCCCAGTGTCAATGTTATTCAGTGTCGGACTTGCCCCGCTGGACACAGGAAAAAACCTGGTGGGCCCCCGCCGGGCCAGACCCCCTCTCCCAAAATTTACATTTAAAAAAAAAAAAAGTTTTTGCCCATGCCTCTCGCGCATGCGTGTCGAGCAACGCCGCTCGCGCATGCCGGTGTTCATACATGCACACCGAGCGGCGCATTCGCACAGTCGCGCTGAGCTTGGCGCATCGCAGTAGGGGGCTGGGGGGCCGGAGGGGGACCCTGGACCAGCAGTCCAGGGCCCCCCAGTCCGACCCTGATGTTATTACTGGGAAAGATTGCAACTCACAAGGTATCCATTTTCTTAACACCTGCCTTAATGCCTTGTAAGCACCCAGACATATAAAGTCCTTGTCAAATTAAACATGAACCTCCAATATATAACACAGCACCGCAGATGCAGGACACTTTATTTAAAAAGCCTTTATTGGAACATATGGCTCATGACCTGTTACAGAGCAAAGTTTCAGGCCTACTCTCGGCCCTTTATCAAGCTTGATAATGGGTCAAGAGTAGGCCTGAAACCTTGCTCTGTAACAGGTCATGAGCCATATGTTCCAATAAAGGCTTTTTAAATTAGGTATCCTGCATCTGTGGTGCTGTGTTATATATTGGAATATTATAATCCAGATGGGAAGTGGACCACAGTACACGTGCACCTGCGACTATTGAATTGATATGTTGGTGAGCGCTGACTGAACTACAAGTCTCTTAAAATAAACATGAAACCTGAATTCTTTTTTTTTTAATTAACACATCCACACCAGTTATAAGGGTACGTAAAAATCTCAGCTGTCAATCATATATTGCCTGCCCCACCTCTATGCCTCAGGCAATAACTTTCACTTTCCATTCTGCACTTCCTATATGTCACTGCACTTCTCACATTCCCCCTCTCTTTATCTTTAATTGTGCAGCCAGTGCATGTAAACTGGCATCAAGTGTCTATTCTGGTGCATAAACAAAACTCTAGGATGATGCAAAATTTGCCTTAATAACAGTGTTCACAAAATGGCACTCACCTATGTGCTCTAATTGTGGATTCCAAAAGAGTGAAGGAAATAAGATTGATATAATGCATGCAGAAAATAATTTGTAATGATTTCTTAGGGTAATCGCCCCACTTTTAAGTCTTTTGTGTTCTCTTACACATTCTGGAGGAACCACGGGGTATGACCTGGTATGCACCACCACATGGGGGGGATGAAATTTCTTATGGTGCAAATTGCAAAACACATGGGGCAAATTCACTAACCAGCGCTGGCTTTGCACACATCGCAACACTAAAACAGTAAAAATTTCAAAATGAATGCACTAGATTAAAACAACATTCTTACCTTTTTCTTGTCATGGGAGTGCTTGGCCAAGCAGGACCTGCCTATAGCCTGGTAGCCCCCAATCACTTTTATCTCATCAACTGTTGGATAACGCTTTTTACCAGAATCTGTTTTAGGAACTGGAGCCCTAGTCTCTGTGGCAACAAAACCATTTTCACAACCAGCCATTTTACGTGGGTTAACTGTAATTGTATTGCCTTTCCTCCTTTGCATAGCTTGGCTTTCAATTGTCCCTTGTTTGTTGCCAAAGGGACTGCAGATAACTTTATTGTGGGCTGTGCCCCCTTCTCCATCCTCTTTGACTTGCCCTGTGCCATGTTTGGAGACTTCAGGTCTGTTAGGAGCTACTGAAGATTGAATAGTCTGTTTTATCTGTCTAGAAGAAGCTGGTGAAGATGGACGTAATTGAAAAGGAAAAGGTTTGGCTTCTTCGTTAATACTAAGCTTTGCACAGAGTCCACTTTTGGCCATGGAGGCCATGCAGGGTGAGAGCACGTCTATTTCAGATTCAGTGCAGGAAGTGGATGTGTATGGGGGAGTGAGAGATGAGTGAGAAGTTTCCTGAGTTGAAGTTTGGTTTCCCGTGGCAGCCCTGTGGCAGGAAGGAGAAGGAGGTTGTTGAGCAAGCATTGCAGAAGCTTGACTATCAGATTTAACAGTATCTGAACAAAGTGTCTTAGACATCATTTCTAACTCCCCATTTACCAGTGGCACACTTGACCCACCATTTTCACCTTCTGACCATGAACGTCCAAATCGGCTTAAAAGTCTGCTAACAATCCCTGTGCCTTCATCAGGCGTTGAATTTATGTCTTCTTTGGGAGCTTTCTGCTCCTCTTCCATATGGGTGCCATTCAAACCTCGGACCATATCATCTGTCCGAACTGTGCGCGAAACGGGCGTCTCTGGAAGAGTTTTCCTCAAACAGGAGTACACAGGCATCCTTCTCTGCTTCTCCTGTTGAATAAATGGATTCTGCTGAACTGGTCCAATTTTCTCACTTAATACACACACCTCTTTTTCTTCTTGAACTCCACTCGCCATTTTTGTGCTCTCTTCCTGCTCTCCTCCATCAACCTCAGCTTTTATTGCTAATACAGTTGCTTCAGCCTTTGCCTTTCGCCTCAGTATAATTTCTCTTTTCCATGCTGGCATTTTAGCAAGACGTTCCTCCTCTTCACTTTCTCTTTTCTTTAATTCGTCTTCTTCTTTTCGTCTCCTCTCCAAAAGGTGAACCTTCCAGTCAGGGACCTCCATCATTTGATGGATTCAAGACTTGGTGTTGGTCCTATCTTAGGATACCTTTATTTACTCTGGCTATGTCCAGGAGGCATGTTTGAGGTGGTGGACCTAGGTCAGAGACCAGAGAGAGAGAGAGGTAGAAGATATGAATTAACTTTTGGGATAGTTATTTTCAGGACACATAATAATTCAACAGGGAAAGAAAACTATAGATCGAAGAAATTAAGGTACAGAGTGAAAAGAATAAAAAAACTAAAATATACAGAATTTGGTGTTACAGTGTTACAGATACAGTGTTGGTGTTAAAACTAAAAAAAAATCAGACACATGGGGAAATGGAACAGAGATGAGATTTGGAAGCCAATATATAAAATAGGACTTAAAAAAGTAACAAAAAAAAAGTAACAAAATATGTAAACTTATAATGTCAAATTGCATATAAAGACAGAGAAGCATGTATAGAGTTCATTGGAGAAGAAGAGAAAGAGGAACAGGGCTACGTAGAGGAAAAAGAGAACAGCGTGGGGGTAGGAAAAGGCTGAAATACAGGGTTAGACGGCTTAATTAAATGTATAGAGCAAACATTTTGCAGTGTTTTATATCAAGTAAGGGTCTTGTTAATGTAACTCTGTTTCTGAAAGTATTTTCATTATAAAGTGAATTAAATATTTGAATTAAAATTTAGAAATAATTAGTATCAACATTTTCACATCTGTATGGCTTGTGGTACAAATAAAATCTTGCAAATTAAAAATTTCTGCTCTCCATGTTGGGCCTTTGTGAACCTCTTCCAGTATAGAAGTGTGGAACAATTGGAGCAACCAAATTACATTGTCTAGACTGACAGATAGCCATACTGCTGAACCAGACAAAGAAATATAAAGCATTCATTTTAAATGGGAGAAAGGGCAAAACAGAAGAAATGAATACAAATAAATCAGAGATGCCCGAAGGAAATGAGTAGGCAAAGAGGAAAGAGTGAAATAAATTGACAGTTCTACAGAAAACAGATGAGCTGTACAGATGCTATGGTTTGGAGATTCAGGGAAGGTAAAGACAAAGGCAACAAATTGTCAGCTGCATACACAGAAGTGCTTTCAATGCAAAGATATCTAAAACAGAAGCTATAGTGAGAAGCATGTTTACTATATATGTATGTGTGTGTGTATGGATGTATGAGGCTGCTTATTATAGATCAAATAACACTCAATTCGGAAAATATACTGTAAAGATGGGTAATGACTTACATAAATACAGTATACAAAGGAAAGTAAACCTGAGTATTTTCTTCTCTTATTCATAAAATACTTACTGAAATGGGAATCACAATTTATATAGAGGCACCACAGAATATGGAACAAGTTGGTGGCATATACAAAGTGAGAGTGCACCAGAGTGATCTCATTGTACTTGTATGTACTTGTGATATGACATGCAGAAGCGCCCAGGATACAGAAAGACATATTACATACCTTAATTGTGAGAAAGCAGACACAATCCCCTCTAATACATCCTATATCTCAGCAGGATGCCGTGATGTTAGGAGAAGTGAAATGAATGTCTTGAGCAGTTTCCTTTGTTAAACTTACACCCAAAAAGATTTGAATATACAGTGTTTCTCTGTGGAAAGTCCCACAGCGTCACACGTCGTCTTTAAGTGAACTTCAATTCCTCCAGACCCTTAAAGCAAACACAGATGTATAACATAAAGACTAGTGACTTATAGCATGGGCAACCCGTCCATTGGAGAGGAATTCCCAGGGAGTGAAAGAGAAGGGAGTGTAGGAAGAAGGGATTGAATCAGACAGAAGGAGAGGGGGGGGGGTGGAGGGTGAGGTTCCAGCTATGCATAATGCTAAGATTAAAGGGGGAGGGTGGAGAGAGGAAGGATGGTGGGGGAGATACTACAGAATAGTTAACCCTTACATAGAACTGTACTTTCTTTAATGACATTGGTAAGGCAGATTGGCTTTGCCTGTCTTGAGTAAATGCTGATATGTGATTGTTAATCAATTAATTTAATTCCCTTTTAAAAAAAAAAAAAATAGCCAAGACAGTTCTAGAATATCCACTTTAAAAGACATTTAGAAATTCTGTATTTGCCACACTCAAGATACAAAATAGATACAATGAAGGAACAATGAACATTGAAGTTAGTTTGAAAGAACAGGGGGATCTTTAGAGTGCTCAGGCTTCTTCCCCGCTGTGCTGTACAATATGCATACTTTTATGGTGTAAATAACCACAACAGTGGGAGACAGGATGGAGCTAATGGAAAAATACTAAGCAAAAGCTCATTTCAGATTATTTACATTTTAATGCAGGCATAGACTCTAAGGGGCAAATTTACTTACCTTCGAAGTTGCGCCAGCGTTGGCTTCGCCGCAATTTGCCGCACTTCACCAGGCCACCGTTAATTCACTAAAATCCGAAATTGCGCTCAGGGAGGCGAAAGGTAGCGAAGTTGTGATAGCGTTACTTCGTCAAGCAAAGCGAAGTTACGCTAGTGATGCCTAATTTGCATATGGCGCAAGTTAAAGTTGAATGGACGCATATGTAGCACCAAGTACATTACACTACACAAGCCTGGGAAAGCTTTATAAAATAAAATAGAGTTGTTATTTTGCCCTATACTTGTGCCCACTGTATAGTTTAGGTGCCATATGTTAGGAAATGTAGGGGGGGGAAGGAGGGTACCCCCCAAAAAAATTACGATCTTTTTCAGCCTATCACCCTTAAAAAAGTAAAAGACGCCAGCGTTTTTTGGGACTTAAAAAAAATTTAAACTTTTATTGAAGCAAGCCCTATCTACTCTATTGCACTTCGCCTGGTCTGAGGTGGCGAAGGCAAGTTTGGCGCAAGAGGTAACGTTCAGTAAAATGTGCAAGTTAGGGAATTAGCGTAGTTACGTCCCTTTGCCATAGCGCAACTTCGTCTGGCGTAAGGGTGCGAAGTAGCTCTAGAGAAGGTCCACTTCGCTAGCGAATTTACGCCAGCACCCGTTAGTATATCGGCGAAGTAACGATATTACGTCACGCTGGCGAATTTGCGCCTGAACTGTTACAATTTTACAACATAAAGTTGATACATTTCTCTGCAGCATCTCTATAGTATTAGCAACTATTGTATCAATTCAATATCAACAGCTGCCTGTAATGAAACTCATAAATTCTGCTCAGCAGGGACAAATATAAGAAATGTATCAACTAAATGTATCAATTTAGAACAGTTTCCAGGGTCGGCGGCCAGAGCTGCTTTAAAAAGTGAAAAATTACACTTTACACTTCAATATTAGAAAAACAGTGACACATAGAAAATAGAAAGTAATTGTAAAAAGTCGTTATTTTCTATCTGAAAACAACTAGTTGTTTGAAGGTAAACAACCCCTTTAAGTAATTGTATACTTAATACAATTGATCTCTAAATTGTTACAAAAGTATCTTAACTGAACCTCGTGGCTGTTCTGGGCTCTCTGCCAAAAGGCAATTAAGTTAGAAACAATTTTTTTTTTTTTAGCTGTTCAGCGAAAATCAGGACTTTCCAGTACAAACGCGGGTCTGCGGGTTGAGCTGTCAAAAGAGGGACTGTTTTTCAAAGGCCAGGGACCTAGCCGAAACGTTAGTCGTATTTTTGCTGAAATAAAACCTCTTTTTTCACCTTAAGACCTGTGAGTGCGAGCTTCGATTGTGCCATTGTATATATCACTATCCAGCTCTGCACCCAGGCACCGTATACCGACACATGCGCAGTGCCGGCATCCCACGCTCTATATATATATATATATATATATATATATATATATATATATATATATATATAATCTGTAAATTCACACTGAGCATAAGTAACGGGGGGGGGGGTGGAGAGGCATCAGAAAGGCTAACTTAGGATGGCAAGGACCCCAAAATGCCCCTGCATGTGATTGCACACCTGCCGGTGCTGTGCCTGCTAGTGCAGAAACCATAACCTTTGGCATTGCCATTTCTGCATAATGTTGCTTCATGCATTTAGGCTTGTGAGCCATACAGTAAGGTTTTTAGGAGTGATGGGTGAATCTGTCCCGTTCTGTTTCGCCGAGAAATTTGCGAAACTCCTGAAATATTTGCAAAATGGCGATAAATTTGTGAAACGCATTGAAGTCAATCTGCGTCAAAATTATTTTGATGTATGACAATTTTGACAATTTTTATATGCGCAATTTGTCCAAATGCATTAAAGTCAATGGGCGTCTGAAATAATTTTCACGTGTGACAATTTTGCCAAGTGACAATTTTTTTCCCGCAGCGAGTTTTCCCACAGCAAATTTTTCGTGAAAACATTCGCCATTGGCAAAATCCGTAAATTCGCAGCGGATCCATGCCTACCTATCACTAGTTTTTAGCTATTCTGTTGGTTTGAAACTGGAGAATTTACAATACCTGTATCATACCATTGCCCTGTCCCATACACATATATTGCAATAATCCCAATTTTGCTTGCTCAGAGGCATTATTTTTATTCTTACTCATTGCTGGTATGGAGGCAGACAGGGTTGGACTGGGCCAGCGGACATCGGAAAAAAACCTGATGGGCACTGCAGGCCCAGACCCACTTTCTAGTGCAGCTTCTGAACTTCCGTCCTGGCCCTCTGTGCCCCTGCAAGAAGGAGAAGGTATGCGCGGGGGTGCTTGAGGGGGTTACAGCTTGGGCAGGGGGGCAGGGTTAGGCCCCAGTCCGACGTTGGAAGAAGACCTTCCATAAAGCATGTTAGTGCATTTGGAATATAATGATGCATCACAGCAATCCGGGTCACATGGTAGGATTGGCGCCTCACCCCTTTAAAACCCGAACACATGTGGAATCCAGAGCCTGCATGGCTAATTAGTAATTCATTTAGATGCAAACTGGACTGATTTATGTGCAGCCATCCATAATAAGGAATTGCTAATTAGCCATGCAGGCTCTGGATTCCATATGTGTTCAGTTTTAAAGGGGTGAGGTGGCGACCCTACCACATGGCCGTGTTGTACGTTAACCTTTAGTTTGTAAACTCTCATGTGTAGGGACCTCTAATCCTATTGTACTCTGGAAACCCTTATTTATAATTCACCATTTGTTCCCCATTTGTTATAACTAAGGTAAAGCACTGCGGCGCTATATAAATAAATGATGATGATGATATTTGCATTAGTCTTTCCCCTTCAAATTTAAGATCCCTATCATATTCACATACTTTATGTTTAATTTTATAAGGAGCCAGTAAGCATCCCTGTATGTTGATACAGATAAAGCTATAGCTATGAGCTGCAATACTTTTAATTTAAAACAGATGTCTGTATTGTGTACACTTTACCATTACAAATAGGCCTTAAGTTGTTTCATCGTTCTTGTTTTTTTCGGAAATTGTGTTGTTACTATGTGATTATTTTTTTATTTACACTGAACAAAGCCTCTTATTTGCAGTCACTAAAATGATGCTAAGTGTAAAAAACACAAAAATGGAAAAGTATGCCATCTATAAGCTGTCGAGGTTATGTAGAATGGGAGCTGTCCTTTGCAAATTTTAAAATATATAATTAGTATTTCAAAGTTTTTTTACCTGTAAACACACAAAAAAAATTGTAAATTGAAATGAGGATTTTGTATTGTTATTCGTTCCTAATTTTTCATTCTTGGTGCTTTTTATGTTTGGAGCTATTAATAAATAAGTAGACATTCATGTGTCAGCATCAGTGTTTGATCCTGCAAAAACTCTTGTTTAAAGGCATACATAATCAGACCAATAAGTTAGAAATTACCAAATAGATTGTTAAATAAAAAGTTCCTTTAACAATATTTTTGTCAGCATTCTTTTTTTTTTTTTTAGTAATAAGTCTATGCCACCTTGTGTTCACTGTTGGAATTCCAGCCCTAATCACATCTAGCAAACCACTGCAATTCCTGTATGTATGCATTCCTGTATGTAGATACAGATAAAGCTATGGCTATTGCTATGATCTGCAATATTTTTAAACAGATGTCTAGGCATTGTGTACACTTTACCATTACAAATAGGCCTTAAAGGGATCCTGTCATCGGAAAACATGTTTTTTTCAAAACGCATTAGTTAATAGTGCTACTCCAGAATGTGTCTCAGTGAGACATGGGTTTTTACTATTGAGCTCAGGCAGCTGTTATCTTGTGTTAGGGATCTGTTTAACTTCCCATTGTTGTTTTGTTTGGTTGCTGGAGGGGAAAAGGGAGGGGGTTGATATCACTCCAACTTGCAGTACAGCAGTAAAGAGTGATTGAAGTTTATCAGAGCACAAGTCACATGACTTGGGGCAGCTGGGAAATTGACAAGATGTCTAGCCCCATGTCAGATTTCAAAATTGAATATAAAAAAATCTGTTTGCTCTTTTGAGAAATGGATTTCAGTGCAGAATTCTGCTGGAGCAGCTCTATTAACTGATTCATTTTGATTTTTTTTTTCCCATGACAAGTATCCCTTTAAGTTCTGTGAAACAGCTTTTTCATAATTTTTGTTTCTTTCATAAATTGTGTTGTTACTATATGATTGTTTTTTTTATTTACACCGAGTTTGAAACAAAACCTCTTATTTGCAGTCACGAAAATTATGCTATTAAGTGTAAACACAAATGTAAAAATATGCCATTTAAAAGCTCTTGAGGTTATGTAGAATGAAATAGACAATATTGTGTGTGCTTCAAATTGAAGTTTTGCAACAAAGAGGTGCTGCAGCGGTATTTTTTTCCTGAGGTTATGTAGAATGGCAGCTGTCCTTTGCAAATTTTAAAATATGTAATTACTTCAAAGTTTTAGAATGTTTCAAAAATTTTTTGCTTGTAAAATGTTTCTAATATAGTTAGTTAGGAAAAAATGTAATGTATAAAGGCTGGATGACTGGATGTGTAACAGAAAAGAACAGAACAGAACACAACTTCCTGCTTTTCAGCTCTCTAACTCCGTGTTAGTCAGTGACTTTAAGGGGACCACATGGGGCATAACTGTTCAGTGAGTTTGCAATTGATCCTCAGCATTCAACTCAGATTCAAAAGCAACAGTTATGACCCATATGACCCCTCCTCAAGTCACTGATTGGTTAATGCCTGGTAACCAAAAGCAGGAAGTAGTGTTCTGGCTATTATGTTAGACATCGAGTCACTCCAGTCTTTATACATTAAATTTTTGGCTAACTATATCAGAAATATTTTTTGCACAGTCTATGTATTTACCCAGTTTTTATTTTTATACTGAACAATTCCTTTAAGGAAGAGAGCAACAAGTGAAAGAGAGAGAGAGAGAGTAGGAGCTACATGTGAGTGTTGGACTGTTGTTGCTAAACACAAGCTATTTTTTTTTTTGTCGTTGCTCTGATGCTGCAAAAGCTTGTTTGCAATGAAAAATAAACGGACTGCTTTTCCTTCACTATGGAGTGGCCTGCATTTATGGTGCAAATCCTGCTATGATTCCCCATTCACACATATATAATAAATGATGAAAAAATTTGAATAAATTACCCATAATGCCACAGGAATAAGAGGCAATATTAAATCACACTAAAGTTCCTGAACATACAAAAGATAAAAAAACTCATAGAACTCAAACAACCTGGGTGAATACCTTTAAATTAAGGCTTACTACCACATTTTGGACAAAATTTGTGATCCCAGGTGCCATGTCATGGCCCCTCATTTAACATGAGTCCTACACTGTCAACTGTGTAAAATACAGAGCTTCCTGGTTCCTTCCATCATGCGGAGCCCAATTGGATGCAGCATGCCACCATTGACATCACATACTATGGGCGGCAGGCCCCATAAAGGGTTCAGGTTACATGACCCTGGTGCAGCTGCACCCTTTCCACCCCTGGTAGTTCTGCCACTGGTAGTAAAGCAGACCTCCAGCAGATACACCTCAAAAGCAGTTTGGATCTCACCCAGTGGAGTGGTCAGGGCAAAGAATCTAAGCCTGACTTTACTGGGCCTTGGTGTACCCAGCTCAGTGGAAACATTCAGATGATTAGGACACTAGGAGCCAAAGAGGAAGATCCACCCCTTTCCAAGCACTATATTAAATTATTGCAGGAAGTGGTCATAACACCTCTTGGTCAATAACCGGGATATGTAAATGAACAACTAGATACAATTAACAAAGGCACATAATTGGGAAACAACCTGCATCACTCAGGAGTTCCCAGGCACATGCTTAGTGAAAAGGAACATGCAATATCCTACTCTGTTTAGGATAATGCAGGCATACTCTTAGCTGTAAAAGAAAAATAATTATTCTTTGCATATAAAGTAATTTGAGCCATAGTATAGGGCAACAATCTTTCTTAAACAATAGTTGGATTAGTAAGGCCCCCACCAATAACCAAACTTTATTTCAGCATCACATCCTCCCCTATCCAAGTGTCCAATGCCTGCAAGTCACTTGGGAGGTAGAATGCATAAGGATAAAGATGTTACTCAGCGAGTAGATAGAGATAGAAGATTTGTGTTGGGGGCTCAACAGTCTCTGTCTTGTGAACCCAACTATGTACAAGGTTTAAAGTTCTTCAAAATAGAAAAGAAAAGGAAATAGAACAATGCCCATCTCAGCTAGTGCCAAAAATGTATAATTAAGGTCCTGGGTGCAATTTACCCTATTAGCAACCATGATATGGAGGCACTCAGTCTTTAACTCCAGTGAGTGAGTCCTAAATCCCTTAAACTTACATGGAGGTCCCGAAGCACCAGGATCTAGAGTTCAACACAATCCTTCGGATATTTTGTGGATCTCATGTTCTTGACCCAAATCTGGCCTGGGTATCCTTATAGGACAAAAAATAATTTGGGTGTGGCTTATCAATGCACCCCCATTGGGAAGGGCTTCACTGAGGCTGAATTGTTGCTCCTCCTGGTATTTTCCACTAGGGATGCACCGAATCCAGGATTCGGTTCGGGATTCGGCCTTTTTCAGTGGGATTCGGATTAGGCAGAATCCTTCTGCCCGGCTGAACCAAATCCTAATTTGCATATACAAATTAGGGGCGAGGAGGGAAATTGCGTGACTTTTTGTCAGAAAACAAGGAAATAAAAAATGTTTTCCCCTTCCCACCCCTAATTTGCATATGCAAATTAGGGTTCGGATTTGGTTTGGTATTCGGCCGAATCTTTCATGAAGGATTCAGTCCACAGCTCTTTACAGCATGCTAGATGGTGGTCCAGCCGAACCACCACTCGCTGGCGGTGGTAAGGAAACAATGCGACTAGAGGGGTGGCGGTCCTGGGTGCACATCCTGAACCCGGGCCCGTTAGACCTTAGTTACGTTACTGGCGTTTATCTGTGTACTGTAATGTTGTGCTATCCTGTCCTGTGAGATGTTAAATGTTTATTTTAATATGCATTAGCAGCTTAGTACTGGGTGGAATAATGATAAAGGTTATAGACACAGGAATGGGAAGTGAGGGGCGAAGAGCAGACAGTGTGGAGAGAATAACCAGGAATAAAGCTAAGTTCTTCTCTGCAGTCTGGCATCTCTGTGTGGATTTTCCAGGTATGTAACACCCTGCACTAGGTTAGCACAAGTACCATCTGTGATAAAATCAGCTTTGCGAGCCAACTTGAAATTTCATTTCCCTGCAATAAATGACGTGTGGCACCCCATTCATTTAACATGTGTGAAGAAACATAAACCCCTTTCTCCAACATTTTGTTCACAGGCCCATCTAAGAAAGAGAGCCTTGTGTAAAGTGTGCTCTCATGCAATACTGAAGCACCACCCCTAAATAGCGTTATGAGTTTTATTTGTGTATGTTACTATTATCATCACCTCTCTGTCTATCTAAGGATAGGAAATATAACTGATCTTGGCATTTAGTCATAGGACTTTTCTTATATTATGAATATGCATACGGATTCAAAGAATAGTTTAGCAACCAGTTTAAAATGTAACACTTTAATGGTATATACATGTATGTACAAAAGAGAGAATAAATAATGAAACAGTATAATACATACAAAAGATTTGTCAGACAAACTCTACATTTAACCTTTCTTTTGACTTTGGCACTGACCAGCAATGCAAAAACATAACTCCAATCATGTGACGCCTCCTCAGAAAGCCCAGATACGATACATAGTATAACTTTATCATTATAAACTAGCAAAGGCTTTCTAATAACTTCCCCAATATACTGTACTCCCAACCTCTTGCTATGCATTCACACTGTGTTGCTTTTTAATGAGTGTCATGTTAACACTTGTTCTGTTGTTTCCCTTTTTAAATCCTTTTTGCACTCCAGCTAGTTTTAGCTCATACAGCAATGATAATACCCACATCAAGGCAAAATTTATGGCTCAGGAAATCTCATATAATCACCACTAGGTGACACCAAAGATATGACATAATACAAAATACACCTACTTTTCATATTACAGGTATGGGATCTGTTATTCATTATGCCTTGCACATGAGGTTTTCTGGATAAGGTCTTTTTCCCTAATTTGGATCATACCTACTAAAACAGTTAAACATGAATAAAACCCAGCAGGATTGTACTGAATTTGCAAAAGAGAAAAGAAATCATTTAAAAGATTTGAATTATTTGCTTTAAATAGGACTCTACATGAAGGGGCAGGTATATTAAGGGTCGAATTTCGAGGGTTAAAAAACCCTCGAATTCGACCCTCGAAGTAAAAATCCTTCTAATTCTATATTCGAATGATTTACCACAAATACTTCGATCGATCGATCAAACTATTTTTATCCAATCAAAAAAAAATTAGAAAAGTTCTGGGAAGGTACCCATAGGCTAACATTGAACCTCGGTAGGTTTAAAGTGGCGAAGTATGAAGTCGAAGTATTTTTTAAAGAGACTATCGAATGGTCGAATAGTCGAACAATTTTTACTTCGAATTGTTCGAATCATTCGATTCGATCGAATTCGATCAAATTTGACCCAAGTGGTCGAAGTACCCAAAAAAATACTTCGAAATTCAAATTTTTTTCAATTCAAATTATTCCCTCGAGTTTAGTAAATCTGCCCTGAAGTGTTTCATACTATAACACACAAGGGAAAGTGGTGCTCACCAACAATTTTTAAACCATTGGGCACGGTTCAATGAGGCTGTGACCATAAAATTCATACAGACAAATACAAAAGGTACTTGTAATAAAAATACCTGTCGCCATCTTGCTCCTCTATGGTGCACGCCTCCGTGTTTCTTAAAGGCGCAGGTGCTCTGGCGTGATGATGTCAGTGCGCAATGGCGCCAAATTCAAAGAGTATAAATAGAGCGAAAGGGCTTCCAGAGTTTGCCCGTGATAGAACTTAGTTCTTGTGGTTTCCTGAGCCTTGTGCGTCTGTCTTTGAATTCTTATCTGTTTATCCGTGTTTGACCCAGCCTGCTTCCTGACAATCTGACAATCTGTATCCTCACCTTTGCCTGCCTATGACAACTCTCCTGCTTAACCCTTTGTTTGACCCTTTGCCTGTTTGACGATTCTGATATCCGCCTGCCTCGACCCAGCCTGTCTGACCGTCCTTCTGCCTAATCCTTTTGTACCGTGACCTTTGGCCTAACTGACTCTAACAACAGTCGCGCCCCATTGCCTGCCAGAACTCCTCGCCTTCCTCCTCTCGAAAAGTCCAGGTGGCATCTGAGTACGCTGAGGGCTCCTTCCGAAGCCAAAGGCGGTCACAGTACTGGTGAAGCCGAGCCGAGACCAGGGAGCTTGGCACTAGTTCTGGTTTAGGGTGCCGACTGTGACAGTCCTCTGCACTCAACTCATTATCAATATATTTAAGACATTGAGAGATTTTGTGCCGTAAGCTAGCAAAAAAAATGCCCTCCCTGCCCTCCCTTTTAAACAAAACAGGGATTGTTTGTTTGTATATTGCAATATATTTAAGATGGCCAACAACATCAAAGTCATCCCTGGTGTGGCCAGTCCTACGCTGGCAGCTTAAAGGGGACATGTCATCCAAAAAAATATTCCAAATCCTATTTTACCACATTTGTTAAGCAAAATATGTATATTATTTGAATCTTGTTTTCCTCGCTCTGGGAATTCATAATTATAGCAAGCAGACAGGAGCCACTTTGTGGACACTGTTATTAAGGTAAGCCTTGTATCATCTCAGAATCTTGTTTGTGCTCCAGAATGGGAGACCTGATGTCCATCCCCATGCAATGGCTACACAATTAAAGGGTAAAGAGAGAGGGGGAATGTGGGAAGTGCAGAGACATTTAGTAAGTGCTGAATGGAAAGTGAAAGTAATTGCCTGTTCCGTCTCTATGCCTAAGGCATAGAGGAGGGGCAGGCAATATTTGATTGACAGCTGAGATTCTTAAATGAGTTTACAACAGATATGAATGCTTTAATAAAAAAAGAATTTACATTTCACATTTAATTTGAAAAGGACTTTTATTTTACAGCTTTTTATGTCTGGGTGACAGGTCCACTTTAAATCTGCCCGTGTATGACCACCTAAATGTAAAACCATCCGTTAGGAAACAGGCCCATTATAATTTTCAGCTCCAGTCATGTGTGGCCCTTATCTGGAGCTGGGGATGTAACTTAATGCAAATATGTGATATGGAGTGAGATGTGGGTATGGTCTTTTGGATGAGAGGTAAAGCCAGAATATGTTGGATTTGTAACCAACCTTGACAGTCTACCCTCATAGTTTAAAGCCTCTAATCATTTTACCAGTGTAATTGCACATCTACGCACCCTCTCCAGCTATTCTTTGAAGGACTAGACCAAAACCTCACTGCATTCTGAAGGCGAGACCTTACCAGGGACCAATAAAGAGGTAAAATAGATTTTTCTTCAAGATAATGCCCTTTTTTGTAGCGACAGTTGTCTTACTCATTCTTAATAATGTACACAAATCATAATAATAGGTATCTGTACACTTCAGTCATTTAAATTGCTGGGTTTGCTAGGACCAATTCTGGCTCCATAACTTAAATGTTATGTCAAGTTATATGAAGTTATCAAGCGCATTGTGTTGGATTTAACACTGTTTAACCTTTACATACATGTACATGATGACCACACTGGATCAAGGAGGCACATATTAATCATTTGACCAGCCAAACTAGGTCTTGGCCCTTAAGAATTCAGTAATCTCAAGTGTTAGGGTGGATGCGCAGATGTTATCCAGTTACTTGATCATGTCTCTACATTATAATTGAACTGGGGGATCACAAAACACGTTACTTTTACCTTTACACCTATGGCACCAGTACATCTGTGCAACTTCAGGCATGCTGGTGATACAAGTGAAATATGAATTCAAAATTATAATTGTGTCACCTTGAATCAGATGTAATAAAAATGTAAGTTAGGATGCTTCCTAATTCTGATTTTCTTTATGAGTATTGAATAATTCGGATTGTATCAAAAGTAATTTTAAAGTCTCAAACAACATTGGGCATATTACATATGTTACATATTAACATATTTCATAGGTCAAAATAGAATATTTTTCATTAAGAATTATGATCATAAGCACATCTTTACATAGGGTACAGAGAAGAACAACAAATATAAAAGAAACATAAATTCCGGTAAAGCTGTTTGCTGGCCACTGTGAGAACCCTAGAGCTTCTTCCACCTTGAGGTAGCTGTAGCTCCAGGGTTTTTTCCAACATCAATAGGCGTAAGTGTGCAACAATTCACAACAGGGGATGGAATTTATGCAGAAGCAGCAACGTCACTGAGTGCAACTATGTGGAAGTTCAAGGAGCAGCAATGAAAGCCTTTACCTAAAAAAATATGGCATTAATATGCAGGCGCAATTTTATTTCTATGATATTTATTGGCTTTTTTTAAAAAAAAATGTATTTAGTTTATTTATAAACAATGTTGCATATTGAATAACTTTTCCACTGTCGGTGAAAACAAATGTACTTTTTTTCTCCATCTTATATCTTTATACTACTAATAAGATACTGGGGCTGATTTTCGAACAAAAGTGCTAAATTCTAAACCAGTGCAGTTGCCCAAATCCCATCTTTTGTTTCAATTTCTGTAGTTGTCTGATCAAAACGAATGAATGGTTACTGTAGGGAAATTAACTTTTATTTAGCACCTATGTTTGTACATCAAACCAACTGTACCGAATAAAATGTTTAGTAGAAACAGTTTAAAAAATAATAGAATATCAAACAAAATATAAAACATAATGATTTCATTTATAAACGTCTATTACCTATAATAACACCATCTGTTGTATCTACAATTTCTAGTCATTCCAGACTAAGGTTATTGTTTTGACTATAACGAGTAAATATGAATAACTTACCAGCAATAAATATAAACAATCCTATGTAAGTAAGTAGATTCAGCCTTGAGTTCTTCATAGTGGCCTTTAGATAATTCATTCTGCCCTGGGCAGAATGACAGTTGCTTTATTTTATAGTAATTCCTATGTGCCTATGTACACACTTGAGATACTGGTAAGGGGGACATAAATATCACACAATTGCATTAGTGACATCAAGTGCTAAAACATCTGTAAAACAAACAAAAAGAAAGAACAAAGCTAGTACACAAAAGGTAAGGTTTGAAGAACCAGGAGAGGCAAAGCATAAGTACTCTTATAATTAAAGGGATTCTGTCATGATTTTTATGGTGTAGTTTTTATTTTTAAATTACACTGTTTACACTGCAAATAATTCTCTGTACATTATAAAATTAAATTCCTGAACCAGCAAGTCTATTTTTTGTAATTTATAATATTGGTGTGTAGGCAGCCATCCCTGGTCATGTGCTTTCAGAAAGAGCCAGCACTTTAGGATGGAACTGCTTTCTGGCAGGCTGTTGTTTCTCCAACTCAATGTAACTGAATGTGTCTCAGTGAGACCTAGATTTTACTATTGAGTGTTATTCTTAGATCTACCAGGGAGCTGTTATCTTGTGTTAGGGAGCTGTTATCTGGTTACCTTCCCATTGTTCTGTTGTTAGGCTGCTGGGGGAAAGGGAGGGGTGATATCACTCCAACTTGCAGTACAGCAGTAAAGAGTGATTGCTGTTTATCAGAGCACAAGTCACATGACTGGGGGCACCCGGGAAACTGACAATATGTCTAGCCCCATGTCAGATTCCAAATTAAATATAAAATAATCTTTTGAGAAACGGATTTCAGTGCAGAATTCTGCTAGAGCAGAATAGCACATCCTGTACATTCAGATCAAATTGTCTATACTATAATTGTGTGAAATGGTCATGAGTTAATAAATGAAATTGAAACAAATTTCCTTTTGCAACAATTAATCTTGATCTAAGCATGTTCAGATGTTATTGTCTGGTATGAATACAAGATTATTTCCATCATTTTTCTGAATAAGTTGACCACATTCCCCAGCAATATTTTTTTGTTCACACATTAGTTGCTAATGACAACGTGAGAATATTTACCATTTCCCAGAATACAGGTTGCACTTGTATGGACCTTCTATTTATAAAACAAGTGCTTTCACGTGTTATGTGATAATTAGCTTACAAGGTTATGCCTAGCCTTAAGCAAACATTGCATTCAAATATCTCTTTCTCATCCAAAGGGTAAAATAAATTGAGGTGTGTCTATTAGAACGGCTAAGCAAAGATACTGTTGGAAGGAATAGATGAGGCTTATGCATGGAGTTGATATGAGTCAGTGTACACTCATACTAGCACTGATATGTAAATCTACATAGTGTTCAATTCTTTTAGTTACTTTGACTTTAAAGGGATACTGTCATGGGAAAAATGTTCAAAACATGTTTTTTTCAAAAGGAATCAGTTAATAGTGCTGCTCCAGCAGAATTCTGCACTGAAATCCATTTCTCAAAAGAGCAGTCACATGACCAGGGGCAGCTGGGAAATTGACAATATGTCTAGCCCCATGTCAGATTTCAAAATTGAATATAAAAAAATCTGTTTGATCTTTTGAGAAATGGATTTCAGTGCAGAATTCTGCTGGAGTAGCACTATTAACTGATGCTTCTTGAAAAAAACATGTTTTCGGATGACAGGGTCCCTTTAAGGGAGGGTAGGTTATGTTGGCATTGGCAAATTGTATCACACATGGTATGGCTGTTTAAAGAATGACTATGAGCTGTAATGGTTCATATAGTTAGTAGTGTACATACAGTTCTGGAAAATTAAGAAAGTAAAACTAATCAATGCCCTGTAAGTGACACGTGAATGTCTAACTCCCACTTCAATGGAATATGATTTTGGCAAATCTTTTGACAGATCGAGAGGGCAGCACAGATTAGAGTCACTGGGTGGAAAGAATGACACAGTTACATTACAACTGCAACAAGAGTATGGCACATAGTTTTAAGGGACAGAGGAAGCTTTTTCCTGAGGGTCCTAAATCATCACCAGTCCTCAAATATATTGCTGCCTTATTCCCAATTCCAGTAGAAGTCACAGCACCATCAGTAGAGGTATACTTATACAGCAGGGGCGTAACTATAGAGAAAGCAGACCCTGCGGCTGCAGGGGGGCCCAGGAGGGATAGGGGCCCCATTAGATCCTAATTCATATACAATTTCAATGAATATTGGTAAAACAAGTCAACCTCTAGATATTTTGGGGGCCTGAAAAAACTTTGCTGTGGGGCCCTGTAATATCTAGTTACGCCACTGCTTAACAGGCCTTTATTGATTACATGGCTTGGATCTCCAACAAACAATGTTTGAGCCTGAAACGTTGTTTGTTGGAGATCCAAGCCGATGTAATCAATAAAGGCTTTTTAAGTATACTGATGGTGCTGTGACTTCTATTGAAATTGTAAGGTCAGGTTGAAGTGAACAACTCTACACGTGCACCTACAATTAATCCTTTGCATTAAAAGTTTGGTGAGTGCTGACCAATTGCACTTTTTATTTGCCTTATTCCCAACTCATGTTTTGCTTTCTAAATATAGAGGTTGTACTTTATATTGCCTTCTATATGTGAGATTTTCTCCATAGATAGTTCATCAAAAGACCCCTAGGGAGCTCTGCTATGAGATGCTACAGAATAAACAAATAATATGGAAGCTCCTACTCCTATATTTTATGTTTCAAAGTAGATTTCTGTAGTAACTACTGTACTTTCTATTTGTCTTTATATTAGTATTAAGAACAAATTCTAGAATATATTTTTTATTCATGAGTATAGTTTCTGATACCATACTGTATATTCTTATTTTACCAACATCGTATATCCAAGAAATGTGTTTATCTATATTTAGAAACAGGTGCTCAAAACCCTAATTGGTCATATTTATCAATGGTCGAATTGAAAATTCGAATTTTGAATTAGAATTTTCTAGTTTTTTTATGGCCAAAACTGTCTAATTGGTATAGGGAATTGTTAAAATTAGATTCGAGTTTTTTGTTTAAAAAAAAAAATGTAATTTGATTTTTGAGAGTTATCATACGCTGGCCCTTTAAGAACTCGAATTGGACTATTCGCCACCTAAAACCTACTGAGTTGTTTGCAGCCTTCTTGACATTCGAGTTTTTAAAACTCAAATTGGATTCAATTCGAACTCGATTCGAGTTTTCAGGTTGAACCTATTCACCCGAGATTAGAAAATTAAATTTTTTTAAATAAATTTCAATTGGGCGAAATTCGAGTTTATGGGAGTTTTAAAAAAACTCCCATGAATTCGAAATTTTACCCTTGATAAATCTGCCCCTAAATGTGCACATAATAACTGGAACATAGTCGTCTGCAAAGAACAATTGAAACAAGACCAGCAAAATATCAGGATTACTTCATGAAGGAGTCATGCAGTTGATTGAATCAGATAAAATAGCAGACTCGATTCTAATGATTGATAGGGGAAGAAAGCCACTGGAATATGATGGCATTATTACAAAGTGAAAAATATGATGCTTAATTTGATAATGAATAATGATGGGCGAATTTATTCACCTGGCGCGAATTTGCTACGAATTTGCGTGCTTCGCCACCGGCGAATAAATTAGACAATTTAGACGCCCATTAACGGATGCCCATTGACTTTAATGGGCGCTTTAGAATTGTCGCCGGCATCAAAATCGTCATTTTGCAAATTTTTCTCCCGTTTCGTGAATTTTGCGGGAAATTCGCTAAATTGCTGGCAAGTAAAACGGGACAAATTCACCCATCACTAATAATGAAGGAATAGTAGTTCAGTCTATACTTACAGCATCATATTTTACTGGCATATATCTGTATAGTAATACTGTATGTTTTTTTATAAATTAATAATCCCAATTCATTTCTCATTTAATAATTCTTAATTCAAATAGATTAAAACCTGTCTTTCACAGGTAAGTGGCAATAACATGCACCCACTCGCATCTGGCACCTGCTGCATTCCTTGGAATCACTAGCAAGTCCGCTGGCTTTCAAGTGGGCGCCCATTTACCACCCCAGCCCTTCCCCAACCAATCTGGAGAGCACTTCACTTTTGCACTTTTGGTCTATGCCAATATGTAATAAAGACCTTTTAACTTCTTAAAGACATGTGGGGGAATGAACTAAAAGTCGGTAACGGAAAAAATATTTGCAATACCTTTTTGCATTGTTTTACTCTTTGTGACTTTTATTACATTCCCCCATTAGCGGAGTGCTGTCCAAAGCCATTGTTACCTAGGCAGTATAAAGCAGTGTACATATAAAAAGAATTCAAAATTATTTTGAGGAATTAGGTAGAGATGAGATTTCGATTTTATTTAAAGGACGCAATATTTATTTTATGTAAAATGAAGCTTGGCATAAATTATATGTGTATATATTATAAAATTCAGATGTACATAAAGATAATTCTTACACATTCAACAAAACACACACACACTCATTAGAATAATATCTTCATGTGAAATAATATATTCCAATACAAGGATAATATGCTCTTTTTACATACAGAGTTATGCAATATTTAGCTAAGCGATAAAACAAAAATTAGCGATTGACCCTCTATTTATAAAAATTAATATACTTGTTCCTCAGAGCTATGAATGTGCAAATAAGCTATGATTACCACAGAGAAGCCATATATTTGTTCCTGAATTCTAGCACCTGCTCATCTTGAAGGTTTATTTACTAACATTGGTGCAGGGGACGCCTTGTTCCTTTTGCCTATATTTTGCACTTTGATTAAAATTAGCTTTACAGAGCTGTTAATGTACAACTGTAGGATTTACCATGGAAAATACCTACCGAATATACTCGAGTATAAGCCGAGTTTTTCAGCACCCAAAATGTGCTGAAAAAGTCTACCTCAGCTTATACTCGAGTCAGTGATAAAAAAAAACCTCTGGTAGATGAAATAGATATATTAAAAAGACCCCCGTTGTATACATACCTTATACATTTTAGTAAAGGTGCCCTATTATTTCTAATACATCAGTGGCCATTTATCTACAACGTAATCTTAAATATGTAAAAATAATAAAGAAAATATTAGATTTGGATCAAACCCTATGGTAAGTGATCTTCTGGTGGGATTTAAATCCCTGCATCCATCAGCAGCTGAAGGCTTTTAGGCATTTCTGTGATTTGTATTTTAAAGGCCATAATTGTTAAAATACAATTTACTGTATATGACTAGAGGGGTCATTTAAGACCCTGTGCAAGAAAGCTAAAAGACAAAAGAGTGTGACCCTTCATGCTCATTTCCTACAAACCTGCATGTGGGAGTGTGTAACACTATGAAGCTATTTTTTGCAAAGTCCAAGCAATGGGCAAAATGCAAATAAATGGCACTTTGCTACACTGCCTGGGGCATTGTAAATGACCCGTTATGTCACGGGACTAAAGTATTATAACTATTTTTATTGATCATCTACATCTAGGGGCCCATTCACTAAGTTCGAGTGAAGGAATAGAATAAAAAATACTTAGAATTTCGAAGTGTTTTTTTGGCTACTTCGACCATCGAATGGGCTACTTCGACTACGACTTAGAATCTAATGATTTGAACTAAAAATCGTTCGACTATTCGACCATTTGATAGTCGAAGTACTGTCTCTTTAAGAAAAAACTTCGACCCCCTAGATCGCCACCTAAAAGCTACCGAAGTCAATGTTAGCCTATGGGGATGGTCCCCATAGGCTTTCCAAGTTTTTTCTGATCGAAGGATAATCCTTTGATCGATGGATTAAAATCCTTCAAATCGTTCGATTATTCCTTCGATCGAACGAATTGCGCAAAATCCTTCGACTTCGATATTCGAAGTCGAAGGATTTTAATTCGCCAGTCGAATATCGAGGGTTAATTAACCCTCGATATTCGACCCTTAATACATCTGCCCCTTAAAGTACCATGTCTTATAAATCAATATATAACAGCATAATACATAGTGACGAGCGTGTGACAATTATTTCTCACTCCAAATGCATTAAGGTCAAGGCCTGTTTGTCTTGTAGCGATTTTTTATCTTGGCAACTTTTTTTTTTGTCCAACTGCATTAAAGTCAATGGGCATTTTTTTCTATGGTCACTTCTTTGTCTCTGGGACAATTTTGTCTCTGCGACTTTTTCGTTGTGTGAAATTTTATGCTGCAGATTTTTGCGGCAGTTTTAGAAAAAAAATGTCAGATGGCGAAATGCAGAAGAAGAAATTCACTCATCAATAATATTACACCCTCTGTGAACTGAAAGTAAAACAACAACAAAAAATATAAGGTTTTGATTGAAGTTGAATTAAACATCGAATTAAAAGAGTGAATTACGGGCACAAAAGAAAAGAGAAGCATTTTGGGAAGTTGTAACAGAAACCACAAGTGTAAAGTGTCCAGTTTTTAAAGCTTAATAATGTGGCAGGAGAATGGGCAGGAACTGTCAAGGAGTATATGAAGCATATCACACTGTTTCTTGATTTACTTCATAGATAGTTGATCGTCTGCGTCTCCTCATGCAAAACAAAACCTATAGAAAAAATTAATATTAATTGCACATGTAGCAATGTAATGTTCCATCACCAATCACCAAGTTTATAAAACAATTAACACTATATGCTAACATTAATGCTGTATTAATTAATCACAGACTATCTGTCAAAGGCTGCAATGAAGAATAATGTTGTCTGTCATATATATTGCATAATTATGCTATAAAAAGGATCTGTGTGTATAAGCTGCTTGCTGATCTTGAATCGAATGTAATTCATTTATATAGACATTTACATAGACAACCTAGCTTTATGGTTAGCTGAAGTAAAGTCACAAGATTTAATTGTATTTGCACGTGATTGTGTGAAATAAAATGTAACACATATTTAGACTTTCAGTCAGTTTCTTGTCATACTATGCTACCCTGAATTACTTAGAGATTAAAGTGCCGACCTCCATCCCCATAGATTGGCATTAGTGTAGACCTTTACAAAGACCCTATTTTTTTCAGATCTAACACAGTGGCTCCAAAATGTTGGTGCTTCTGCTCATAGGGTAGTTGGATAAATATTGTGTTCTCCCATATTACTAACTTCTACACACCCATAATCTTCTGGACCCTCTGCAATCTGGTTTCAGGCCTGCTCACTCTACTGAGACTGTGTTGTGCAGATTTACAAATGATTTTCAGGTTTCTAAAGCCAGATGTCACTTCTCTATCCTTATTTTCCTTGACCTATCATCTGCATTTGATATGGTTGACCACTCTCTCCTGATGCAAATTCTGTATTCGCTTAGTATCCCAAACCAGGCTGCATCTTGGCTTTCTTCTCACCTCTCTAACCAATCATTCAATGTCTCTTATGCTAACGAAACCTCGTATCCAGTTCCACTTAATGTAGGGGTGACGCAAGGCTCTGTACTTGGTCTGCTGTTGTTCTCCCTGAACACTCTCATCCACTCATTTGGCTTTAATTATCATCTGTATACGGATGATCCCCAAATATATTTATTCACTCCTTCATTGACAGCTGAAACCAAGGCTCATATCTGCCTCCTAGCAATCTCCAACTGGACAAAAGCTAACCTAACAAAAACTGAATTAATCATCTTTAAACCTAATCCTGGTCCTACTCCCCCAATTACTATCACTATTGATGGCACGCTCATTAACCCTGTCAACTCAGCTCGCTGTCTGGGCGTAATCTTTGACTCCTCTCTTTCTCTGATTATATTAACACCACTCTCAAGACCTGTCACTTTTTCTTACGCAATATTGCTAAAGTTTGTCCCTTTCTTTCACCTGTTATAGCCAAGATGCTCATGCATGCTCTCATTCTATCCCAACTAGATTACTGTAACCTTCTACTAGCTGGCCTCCCTAACTACCATCTTTCCCCTCTACAGTCTGTATTAAACACTGCTGTCCATGTTGCACCTGGTGCATTTTCAAACAGAATTAATCATTGAGGTCGTAAATGTCAATTTGTTGGAAGCAAACCATTTTTTCACATATTGCTATGTGATTATGAATCTATGCACACTTTGAATATTTATTGTATGTAATTTCTGCAAGAGCTGTATAAATATATTTTAGTCCATGTACTTTGCAGTATTGTTCCTTAAAACCTTAGCAGAAATAGGCATTTCAGCAACTACTACAACGCCAACATTAGTATTTGTAAGCTTTCTCACAGACCCAGACATAGGGAATGATAGCACAAATAATGCAGTTAGTCTACTGAACTGTACACACTGGTGTAAGATACTCATGCTTTTCTCAACAGAAAGTAATTTATTCATTTGTCAAAGTGTAAATTCATCAGAATGTATTTGTATTGAGCGATTGAAATTTTTTATTTCCTATGGGGTATTGATTGTTAATTCCTGATGCAAATTAAATGCGTATATTAAAATTTTTAATAATTATTTACATTCTTGTTGAAAATAATTAGTTGATTTCAGAACTCTCGTTATCTGTTTATTAGCAGTATGCATGAGTACCGCTTGTAACAAAAGCTACTAAACTGGGTAAGTCTCTAGATATGCTGAAAGTCTTCTGATGTTTCAAGATTTCCAAGTTCAAGAGAGTATGGTATTAGGCTTAAAAAAAAGATGGTTAAACGACTATGTAGACCTTAATACCCTACCCTCTAGAGTTTGGCAACACATGATTTTGTTTTTCACAAATACTGTGTACAATAATTCATTTGCATCACAATTATTTAATTTACAATTGTTTGTATGTCAGGAACATTTTAATTTAAAAAAATGAACTCACCCCATAAATGCAACCTGCAACAAACAAGGCACAAAGGAAAGATTCCACAGTGATAACAACAATGGCCCAAACTGGAAAAGTACTTGCATTTCCAGCAGCTGTTGCATCTAAAAGGAGTTAAAAAGAGATGTCGATAAATGATTAGTGTTTGCATCTATACATAAATACATACATAGATTAGACTGATTTATGGTTTAAAATTCTTGTGAAAAATTCTTGCTGATAAGCTTTTGGTCAATAACTGCAGAATATCTGTCAACATGGGTATTACTAGACATGAATTTATTTATATTACTATTGGCGGGTTCTTATGAGCTTTTGGTCCAAGTTACTGTACAACTGCCATTATTGGACATTGGCTCTTTTATATTGGTATTTATTATTTCCTCTTAATACTGATCCTAGGAAGAGATGTGAAAGTAGTAGAAGACTAACCATCAGTTTTCTATAAAATGCAGTGTGTTTAGAAAATGTCAGGCTCTCACTTGGTGATGTAGGCTGGAAATGTGTCCTAACACTAGACAATGTTGATGCATTCTTTGTTGAAGACTTTGTATTGACAGGCCCAGTACTAATAAATGTAAGTAAATAACTGGTTGACTCCAGTTGAATACTGGTTAGCTTGTTGAAAGATTGCACTGTTGATGTACCTATCCTTGAAGTTGTCGCTTCACTGCCATTACTAACAGAAATTGTCCCTGATTTTGTGGTTGATGAAGAATGCATAATGGTTCCAGTACTAGAATATGTCACTGCTTTCTTCATTGCTGATGACGATAACAGAAAGATTCTAGAAGCAACCGCTTCACATACTTCACACCACTTTGCCAGGCGCAAATTCCTTACCACTACGCTAATTCACTAAAATGCAAAGTTGTGTCCTGGACAGCGACTTTTCGCTAGTGATCCTTCTTCAGTGCGAGCATTTCATATCGAAGATTCGCTAGCATTCGTTTATGCCTAGGGAAAAGTCGCTAGTGATCTTATGCTTAGGTCAATTTGAATACGGCGGGTACATTAAAGTTATATGGACGTCTTTATTAGAGATGTTGGTGCAAATGATTGAAGTGGCCACTTTTTATTACAAATGTCCAAAGAACGTTAATAAAGAAAAAAGAGATCCTCTAATGCCCTACACATGAGCCCACTGGAAAATGAATGTTCCATGGCCCTCAAATGTCTGGGGAAAAAAGTTTGTTAGGACTTTTGCAGGCAATCCCGCTTAAAAAATGGAAAAGTCACCAGCATTTTTTAAACTTTAAAGCATTTTCGGCAGACAGGATATGATGTCACTGACATAAGATTGAGGAGGATGTAGCTTCATTTTAGCAGTTCATCTGGTCTGAGGTGGCGAAGTCAACTCTTGCGAAAGAGGTAACGTTCAGTAAAATCCTCACTTTAGTGAATTTGCGAAACAATGACCATCCGCCTGAGCGAAAAGTCGTCTGGCGAGTGCAAACGAACGCTAGCGACAGTCTCTTTCGCTAGTGACGATCTCTTTCATCTGCTCCTGTTAGTGAATTGGCGATGTCCCTGCGGATGGGATTTCTGCCGAAAAGTCACTAGCATTCGCCACTTCGCCCTTTAGTAAATCTGCCCCAATGAGATAACTGATTGTGGCAGATAAATGAAAAGAATTATTGACACATGCAAACTATTATTTTTGGAATTGAAGATTTCATCAAGGTAAAGAATTACGTTTGTATGCTGCTGGCATTAACTGAAGCTCTAGTTATTATTTGTAAGCTGCTACTGAAAGTACGAGCCTATTCTTATATTCTACTGCCACTAACTAGCCCATGTAACTTATTAATGCTGGTATAGTACCTCTGCTGGTGCTTAAAGATGTCAGTGAAGTACTAATTAATGCAGGCATGCTGCCATTTTTCGAAAAAGTCACAGCGCAGCTGTTTTGCATAGTTAAATTACTAGTCCAAGTATTGGAAAATACTATTGTAGCAATAGTCTGTACAAGCTAATTGCTAATGGGATTGCTGGGAATAATTGTTGGCTTCCTAAATAATGCTGTTAGGATACTGCTCTCTGGTGTTGAAAATGTGACTGAAGTACTTGTGTTACTGGCCCATGTACTGGAAATGGCCATTGTAGTATAAGTTAGTACAAGCAGTAGGGATAGGCGAATTTTTCCGCCTTGTTTCGCTGCAGAAATGACGAATTGCGAAAAAAAAAAATTATGCCCAAAGACTTTAATGGGTGTCAGCGACATTTCGCTGGTGGCGAATTTTTGGGGTCAAATTCGCCCATCCCTAACAAGCAATTATTGCTGGAAGTAATTGTTTACTCACTGGGTGATGCTTTTAGTATACTGCTCCCTGATGTTGAGGATGTGACTGAAGTACTAGTGTTACTAACCCAGGCACTGGAAAGGGCCATTGTAGTATTCACTGGTACAAGCAGAGTGCTAGTGGCATTGGTGGGAATAATTGTTGGCTTATTGGATGATGCTGTTAATATACTGCTCCCTGGTGTCACAGATGTAACCAAAATACTTATGTTACTGGTCGGGGTACTGGAAATGGGCATTGTAGTATTAGCAGGTACAAGAACATTTCTTGTGAAGTTAATGGGAATGGTTGTTGTCTTCTTGGATGAAGATGTTAAAATACTGCTTCCTGTTTCAGAAGATGTGACTGAAGTACTAGTGTTACTGGCCCAGGTACTGGAAACGGCCATAGTAGTACTCACGGGTACAAGCAGATTGCTTGTGAATTTACTGGGAATGAATGTTGTCTTGTTGGCTAACGTTGTTAGGATACTGCTCCCTGGTATAGAAGATTTGACTAAAATACTTGTATTATTAACCCAAGTAATAGAAAAAGTGATTATATTTGTCGGAGCAACCATCTTTCTGGTATTGCTAAGAATAATTGTTGACATACTGGATGATGCTGTTAATATACTGCTCCCTGGTATTAAAGATATTACTAAAGTAGTTCTGTTGCTAGCCCTGGTACTGGAAATGGCCATTGTAGTAATAGCTGGTTCAAGCAGATTGTTAGTGAAATTGCTGGAAATAATTGTTGACTTACTGGATGATACTGTTAGTATACTGCTCCCTGGTGATGAAGATATGAGTGAAGTGCTTGTGTGACTGTCCCCAGTACTGGAAATGATCATTGTAGTATTAGCTGGTACAAGTGCATTGCTTGTGGTGTTACTGGAAATGATCATTGTCTTGTTGGGTGATGCTGTTAAGTTACTATTCCCTGGTGTTGCAGATGTGACAAGAGTACTTGTGTCACTCGTCAGGGTACTGGAAATGACCATTGTAGTATTAGCTGATAAATGAAGATTGCTTGTAAAGTTACTTGGAATGATTGTTATCTTCTTGGATGATGCTGGTAAAATACTGCTTCCTACTGTCGTAGATGTAACCAAAGTACTTGTGTTACTGGCCAGTGTACTGGAAATGGCCATTGTAGTACTAACTGGTACGAGAGTATTGCTTGTGAGGTTATTGGGAATGATTGTTGTTTTGTTGGATGATGCTGGTAAAATACTGCTTCCTACTGTCGTAGATGTAACCAAAGTACTTGTGTTACTGGCCAGTGTACTGGAAATGGCCATTGTAGTACTAACTGGTACGAGCGTATTGCTTGTGAGGTTATTGGGAATGATTGTTGTTTTGTTGGATGATGCTGGTAAAATACTGCTTCCTACTGTCGTAGATGTAACCAAAGTACTTGTGTTACTGGCCAGTGTACTGGAAATGGCCATTGTAGTACTAACTGGTACGAGCGTATTACTTGTGAGGTTATTGGGAATGATTGTTGTTTTGTTGGATGATGCTGGTAAAATACTGCTCCCTGGTGTAACTGAAGTACTTATATTGCTGGTCAGGGTACTAGAAACAGCTATTGTTGTACTGGTAGATACAAGTAGATTGCTTGTGAAGTTACTGGGAATGATTGTTGGCTTGTTAGATGATGCTGTTAAAATACTGCTCCCTGGTGTAGAAAATGGAACGGAAGTAATTGTGTTACTGGGTACAGTACTAGAAACTGCAATTGTAGTGCTAGTGAGTACATCCAGATTGCTTGTGAAATTACTGGGAATTATTGTTGTCTTATTAGATGTTGCTGTTAAAATACTGTTCCCTAGTGTAGAAGAGGAGACTGAAGTACTTTTGTTACTAGGCAAGATACTGGACATTGTAGCCATTGTAGTACTATTGGGTACAAACATATTGCTTGTGAAGTTACTCGGAATAATTGTAGTCTTGTTGGATGATGTGACTGAATTACTGGTGTTACTGGCCAGGGTACTGGAAATAGTCACTGTCATACTAACTGGTACAGGCAGATTGCTAGTTGCATTGCTAGGAATGATTGTTGGCTTGTTGGATGATGGTGTCATAATATTGCTCCCTGTTGTAGAAGATGAGACCAGAATACTTGTGTAAGAGCTTGTCACATTGCTGGTTGGTGGCGTTGTTGTTGTAGAAGATGTGACCATTGTAGTACTAGCGGAAACAAGCAGATTGCTTGTAAAGTTACTGGGAATGATTGTTGTCTTGTTGGATGATGTTGTTATGATACTGCTCCCTGATGTAGAAGATGTGACTGAGGTACTTGTGTTACTGGCCAGGGTACTGGAAATGGCCACTGAAGTACTAGCTGTCACAAACACATTGCTTGTGAAGTTACTGGGAATGATTGTTGTCTTGTTGGATGATGCTGTTAAAATACTGCTCCCTGATGTAGAAGATGTGACTGAAGTGCTTGTGTTAGTAGGCAAAGTACTAGAGATGGCCACTATTGTACTAGCGGGTACAAGCAGATTGCTTGTGAAGTTACTGGGGATGATTGTTGTTTTGTTTGATGATGCTGTTGAGATACTGCTTCCTGGTGGAGAATATTTGGCTGAAGTACTAGTGTTACTGGCCAAAGTACTGGAAATGGGCGTTGTCATACTAGCTGGTACAAGCAGATTGCTAGTCGCATTGTTGGGAATGATTGTTGGCTTGTTGGATGATGCTGTGATGATACTGCTCCCTGGTGTAGAAGATGTGACCAGAACACTTGTATAAGAGCTCGTCACATTGTTGACTGATGGTGCTGTTGTTGTTGTACTGGATATCAAGTTTGAAAGTTGGTTCAGCAGATCAACGAGTGAAGCAAGAACGGATTGAAGAGTAGAGATAATTGAAGATATGCTAGATGTGGCACATACGACAGGACTGGCTGTATAAGAGGACAGAATGATAATTTATTATTCACTGTCTATACAGAACATGTGTGCTGTTTTTATGCTAGTGAATCCATATGCATATAATCTCCTGTTTAAACACATTCTAGTTCATATGAAAAATGTCTCTCTCATCTCCTTATTTCCTATAAGTTATATCTGTCCTGCTTGTTTTCTGTTAATGCAAATTTAATACTACAGGGAAAGAAATCCTTTAAAGTTCTAGCTGTTCATAATAAAAAGCTCCCAATAGCCTCCCATTGCCTGAGATGGCAGACAAAGCAGATGGATGCAGAATGCATCACTACATAAACTGCAATATTTACAAACCTGCACCTAATAGTAATGGCATGGAAACCCTCATTTTTAAAGTTAGTGGTTGGATGATTCTCTCCACAACTTAATTAAATGTCAATTATGAAAGAGAAACTTAAATAGTAGCAGTTATAAAAAGCCAAAACCACTGATATATTTACTGCATGTTTTTTTTCTTTTGATGATGTAAAAAATGACGCAATCTTTACACCGTTTTTTACATGGCGATGCCTGGTGAATTATTCTGCTGCTTTTAATACCTCGTAATAAACATGCCCCTATGACTTCGCAGATTTATCAAGGATCGAATTGAAAATTTTAATTTTTAAATTCGGATTTCAAGTTTATTTTAGTATAATTTGATTAGGTAATAGTACAAATTCGATTCGAGTTTTTAAAAAATTTGAATTTCGAACTTTATCACATACTGTCTGTTTAAGAATTCAAATTCAACTACTTGCTATCTAAAACCTGCCGAATTGGTGTTTTAGAAAAAAAAAAAAAGTCTAGTCCAAAACAGAACGCTTTACACTGCATTTCATAAAAACACAACTGTAGATTTCTGCCACTGTGAACTAATATTCACAAGAAACTAGAAATAGCTGGTACTGAATTTCTTAATTTGTGTTCACTTTTTTTTTTATTTTCTAACACATTAAATACCTAGAGGCCCATTTATTAAAGATTTAGAATTTCCTGCGAAAATTCGCAGGCGTCAAAGTTTTTTTTCCAAACTGTTGCTGGCATTGGAATTGATGCCGTTTCCATAATTTTGCAGGAATCTTGCAAATTTTCCCGCAAAGCTAAACGGGACAAATTCGTCCATCACTACTAATCATTACTGAAGCCAAAGCAAACCTTTTGGGTGTAAAAACTTAAGCTATGGAGATTCAAATTACAGAAACATTCATTATCTGGAAACCCCAGGCCCTGAACATCCTGGAGAACAGTCCCCATAACCAATGTTCCCTCTTATACCTTCTTGGGTATGTGCACAAAAACATTATTTGTTTCATTTCAAGCTTGTGTGCGCAATTTTAAAAAGTTTGCTCAGGTCAGAATTGATACAAAATTGTGTGTTTCCACACAGATTCTTTGTGTGCATCACAATTTGTTGTGTACGCTGGCCTCAAAATTTGTGTGCACACTCATGAGCACACACTTTAAAGGGAACACTGCCCTGCATCTTGGGAACCTCTCCCTAAAAATCTAATGTAAATTGCATAAGTGTTTCTGAAAATATTAATAACATCATAGTGGCAGTATACAGTTTTCATGGATGCCCAATGGAAAGAGTGTTTGTGTATATATATATATATATATATATATATATATATATATATATATATATATATATATATATATGTGTGTGTGTCTGTGTGTGTGTACTGTATATATTTATATATGTATATTTATATGTATGTATATATATATGGAAGCTAACATAATTTTGCTTACCAGTGTTGAATACAATAAGCCAAAAAAGCAACATCCTGGCATCCCTGAAGCCATTGCTAATCTTCATCATACGGCCACAGTGGTAACAGATTTCTTAAACGCAAAAGTTCTCAAATGCTTCAATACGCATATATGTCACTATATAGTCTTATATATCTTATGACTGGGTGTGAGGAAGGAGGTGTAACATATCCATCATAAAATGACACAATAAAGGCTTATGTTTTCAGCCTTATTCTAGATACCGGATAAGGGGTAGGCTTGGGTGTGAAAGGGCAGTCTAAATATAGAGTGGGTCATATCTTATGAGGTTCACAAAACTATATATTTAGAAATATATTTAAAATAATGGGAAATCAATTACAAGAATAACAAGTCTTTTACAGTACCTCATGTAATGACTGTCCCTATTTACGTAGTTCTTTAGGTGCGGTATAGCAAAAAAAAGCTGCATTATATTACTGCATCTGAACCTCTTTAAACATATATGTTAAAGATTATAATATGTTTAGGGGCCCAATGTAATAGAAAGTGTTTCCAACAAGAACATTTTGTTAAATGGGACACAGCTGGGATTTTTTTTTGTTTTGTAGTCGAGTATTTGAAAACTCTGCTCCCTATAGCTGCTATGTTTGTGGAACTAAAATAGGGAACATAGGCTAAGAAGACCGGTCTTTTGATGTAGTTGGCCAGCTTAAATATATTGCAATATATGGACAAACAATACCTGTTTTGTTAAAGGAGAACTAAACCCCTCAATTAAGAAAAGCCCCTACCTACTAAGCTAGTACCATCTTCCGGATATTCGGATTTTTTCAGCTCCTCTTTGGCAAATTTGGTCACTTTTGGCGCATGTGCAATCAGTACAAACCGGAAGACTGCTCCAACTACGCATGACTGTCAATCCGGAAGATTTTGCTCACAAGATCCGCTACTAGTGATGGGCGAATTTATTCGCCAGGCACGAATTCGCCACAAAAATTCGGCATCAAAAAAATGGCGTTCGTTTTTTGGATTTGCGCCGGTGAAAAAACGAGACGCCGGTGCCGTTTCACAAATTTTTTGCCGTTTTGCAAATTTTGCGGGAAATTCGCTAATTTTCGGCGAAGCAAAATGCCACAAATTCACCCATCACTATCCGCTGCACTTACTCTGCACTGTTAGGTGAGAAATATTTTCAAGGCCATTGAAGTAAGCAGGGGGAAGCTGGGAGGGGAGGGGGTATATTACAGTACATATGTAAATACATAAGGCATCTCAGTTGTCAATTGGGTCGGGTTAAAAATCCTGTTGGATTGCAGCTGCATCTGTTCGTAAATGTGGTCCCGCGACCCGACAGCCCATATTGGCAGCATTATGATCCAATCGTTGGACCTTAACGTCCATTCAGCCCAATATAGTCCCACCTCAATGTGGACATATCGGGGAGAGATCCGCTCGTTTGACAAAATCGCCAAACGAGCGGATCTCTACATGTATGGCCACCTTAAGAGTCTATTCAAGAGTGTAGTGAATTCATATGAACAGATATGACTTCTCTTTCACTCTGTATCATCTGATATATATATATATATATATATAGTTTTTTAAAACGAAACAAGCTGAAATGCCGCTCCTCATCTTTCTTATTGGGTGCACGTGGGCAAGGCTTAATTTACATACTAAACAAGTTAGCCCCAGCACTCTCAACATATAACCCCCTAAAAAAATATCCTTGCACATCTGAACTTTTTGATACATGCAATTTACATATGAAACAATGATATGACATGTGGTCTTGGAACGAGTCTATAACATTTAGGGACATATTTATCAAGGGTCGAATTTAGAACTTGAAAAACTTTTGAAAATTTTTTCCAAAAAGACCAACCGAAATTAAGTCAAAGTTTTTTGGGCTGAATAGGTCCATTTTTGATCGAATAGGTCCGTATTCAGGTATCAGATAAAGGGTCTTCTGTAGTCTGGGTTGTTGTCATGAACCTCTCTCTCCTCTCTCCTCCGTATACTCTATATAAATCCTGTAATATGTGACCTGGAATACCTAGTAATAACTGCCTGTTATAACGTAGGTGGGCTTGTGGCCTTGCTTCTGTTTTACAGGTATTCTATATCCATTTTTGACTATGAAGATTTTCATTCATATGCCGAGAACTTCCCACACCAGTCAGTTGAACTGAAGAAGCTGCTCGGATGAGTAGTGAAACGTCTTCAATGATTACTCGGCAAGTCCAGTTGTTTTAAATTTACCTATACTAGATATATCTATTTTTGTATACTGGTTTTGTGTAAAATTTCGTACCACTAAACGATCACTGTTCCAGTTAAGTTAAAAACCCAGTGCATTAAAATCTATGGGAGAGATGGGCTGGTGGCCTTTCTGTGTATATATCAGTGGCAGTGTGTTTCCCTGGTGTTTTACAGGGTTCCAACTAAGTACACTTAACCTTAAAAAGAGTTGAAAAACCCCAGAATAGCTTCACTCAAATCCTTTTGTCAGCAGCTGTGTCTATATGTAGTGATGGGTGAATTTGTCCAGTAACGTAACTAGAGGGGGATGTGCAGCCGGGCCCACGCCCCCCCTCCGTACGCCCGGAAACACTGAAGAAGTCAGTGGCGCGCGAGCTGGGGGCCCTGAGGGGGTGCGGGCCCAGGCCCTGGCCCAATCGTACCCCCTGCTCCCCCGGTAGTTACACCACTGAATTTGTCCCGTTTCACCAAAAAATTTGCAAACCACATTAAAGTCAATGGGTGTCAAAGTTATTTTGACGTGCGTCAATTTCGACGCTGCAACAATTTTTATACACGCGCCTATTTTGTACAAGTGCATTAAAGTCAATGGGCATCTGAATAAATATGATGTGCGTCAATTTTTATGCGCGCAACTATTTGGACGCACAAATTTTTTTGATGCAGCAGAAATACGGAAATTCGCGCCTGCCGAATTTATCTGCCATCACTATCTATATGCTGTGTCAGTGACCTAAATTTGGAACAGGCATATTATAGGAAATTATTCTAATTGGAAATATATGAATTGTAATATATGAATAACAATAAAAAAATATGAATTGACTGACATGGTGAAGATTTTAAATTGTACATGCAACAAATTGAAAGCTATTACTTATATATACTGTATATTGTTCTAAAAAATAAACATATTTATATAAGCTGCTAATTACTACTAACCCATTGTAATAATGTTCTAGCTGCCTTTTATAATTTCTAATTGTGAGCTCCAGCATGTCTATTACCTGTGGCATGTAAAAATGATGTCTTTTGGAGCAGTTAAAATTCGATTTCTTCTCAGCTGCATCTAATTTCTTCTTCATCCCTTCCATGTCAGTACAAATGGACAGTTTTGCTTCTCCCAGACTAGGAGGTAGGTCCTATACCATCAAAATTAATCATGGCCTATAAGACCACCTACCTTCCTCCTCACTGCTATTATTTTTTTCCTACTGGACAGAGAGGTGAGATCTCTTTCACAGTTTTTGGTTTTCATTTGTCTTTTTCATTTGTAAATTTATTTTTATTTCTATTTTACTTCTAAGTGGGCACAGAGGGATGATTCCCAGGTAATGAAGAATAATTTACCTTATGCCCAGTATGCCCTATATGC
Source organism: Xenopus laevis (assembly GCF_017654675.1). Lineage (NCBI taxonomy): Eukaryota > Metazoa > Chordata > Amphibia > Anura > Pipidae > Xenopus > Xenopus laevis. Next base: position 82,429,254 of record NC_054386.1, read on the forward strand.
AAGATGTCGCATATTGGAAAGATATACAGGTGTGGGCATTCCGATGTTCCTAGCATAAAAGCTGATGTATGCTATAGTACCTGGCCTGGATAGCTTTAACTTGTGTATGCAGTAAATAATTTGCATGTCTCACATTCTTTCCATGGCTTAATTACTGTATATTTATATAATATGGAGTTTTGTCAATATGGGAGGGAGCAGCGGTGGCCCAATGCACGGCAGTCCAACGTATACCCCCGTTTGTTTCCCAGCAGGCCTCCGGAATTGGGAAGATGGTGGAACATACTACCAGCACTGGACCATCCGGGACAACATGGTCCAGACAACGCAACAGTTCCAGTTCCATTTCGCAAGGTATGCATCAAGGGCAAAACCAGCAGACAACACCCAGCGCTATCACTACCACTCTAGGCAGCCAGACAGGTGGGATTCATTTTTGAGTTTGTGCCAGCTCCTGGGGCAGTGGGTAGTAAAGGGGACTCACCAAATGTTGCTGCCTCCATGGCGACAGTGGATGTGCCAGTGGGGGCTGCAGATGCATCAAGTGCAGAAGGGAATGGTGAAAGGGGGACAGGCCCATACCAAATTCTGACTCGGCTAACTGACATGCATTCATCTGTTTTGAGGGCCCATTGGGGGCGCACTTAAAACTGGAGGTACGGGAGAAAGCATAGGAAGAAGGAGAATGAGGACAGGCGACTCTTTAGGCTCATACCCAGGACATTCAGATACTGGTTGCAAGCGTTTTCCATATTGTCCAATGGGAGAAAAGCACCCCAAGCATGGATGGCAGTTAGTTAGTTTGAACTGGGTCCACAGGGACCACATTGGCTTCTGGGTGAGGCTAATGAACAACAAGGGATACCAGGGTTTATGGGGCTCTGTGGGGCAGCAGCCCTTTCCAACCCTGCTGGCGCACACAAGAAAGGAACATATTGGCTATTTAATGACAACCACTGCAAATGGGGGGGGGCATCCTGCCACTTTCGGCATGAATGTTCACTATGTGCAGGAAACCACCCACTCAGCAAATGCCATAAGAATGGAAAAGGAGCAGGATGCGAGTTTAGAAAAGGGGCTGGTAAAGGGCCGACACCATAATACCCAGGCTAAAAACCCAGCCTGTAAAAAAGCAGTGCTGTTGATGGAGGGGTTTAGGATCCTGGGGAGGGATGGGTCAAATGGGGGGTGCATCAAGAATCTGAGATCTGTCTTAGAAAATCCAGTTTTGGTTCTGGAAAAATTGCAAAAGGAAGTGAATTTGGGCAGCATGGTAGACACCTTTAGGGACCCCCCATTGCCGAACCGCAGGACATCTTCACTGGGCCTAGTGAAGGAGAAGAAGGAGTCGGGGAAATACCGGCTAATCCGTAACTTGTCCTACCCCAAATTGAGCTTAGTCAATGACAGGATTGAAAAGGAACTGGTACTGGTATCCTATGCCTCTTATGATGGCTAGGACGGCAGCAAATGGGGCTTTGATGGCCAAGGTGGATGTGAAGTCCGCATTCTGGCTATTGCCAGTACATCCCGAATCACTACATTTACTGGGCTGCTACTTTGACAGGCACTACTATGTGGACAGGAGCTGACCCACGCGTTGCTTCTTTTTGTGCATGTATTTTTAGGTGTTCAACATGTTCCTGGAGTGGATAGTCCACAGTAAAGCAGGTGTTAAGTCAATCATCCACTACCTGGATGACCTTTTTTGCGCAGACCCCCACCAGTCCAACCTATGTGTGGATAACCTCTAGATACTGCAGGATGTTTCTGAGCAACATCCTGCAGTATCTGGAGGATGTTGCTGAGCAATTTGGGGTCCCTTTAGCGTAGGACAAAACCGAAGGCCCAGCCACATTCCTGGGCATTGAGATAGATGCCATCCTGAAGGAATGCCGATTACCCAGGGATAAGGTTTCACTGCTGAGGGAGGAAATAGATTGTGTGGAAGGCTAAAATGGTGAACAACTGTTGGGCAAGCTCAATTTTGCATGCAGAATAATCCCCATGCAGGGTTTTCTCTAGAAGTCTGGTCTGTCGACAGTCTGGTCTGACGACAGCTGGTGTCAAACAACCTCATCACTTCATTAAACTGAACTCAGAGCACATAGCTGACCTAGCGGTCTGTGACGGCATGTATTATGTCTTGATGGGCACGCACATGTAATTTTCCTGCCATGTTCTACACAGTATTCCTTTTTGCATCCTTACACTTCCTGAAGTCACTCTACAGAGAAAGAAAATTGCCATGATCATGTCATAGTTATTACTGTGTCAATCTGACAGTTTTATAGAGTTCAGGAACACGGAAAAAATTCCTCAAATGAATGCCTTATTGCACTAATTATACTAACAGCTTAATTATAACTCCACTGAGATTCATTGGCATGTGTATTGTCTTGTGAAACTGGCAAATATCATGTTGTTTAGCTTATTTATGTTCCATTTCACCTTTGGAGAAATGGAGATGGAGTTTTCTTCAAATAAATCAAATTGTGTTCCTGGCATGTACATTCTTATTTCTAAAGAGGCAACTCCCATCTCTTATGTTTACAATATTTTATAGGGAATCAGTTTTGACTTTGATCAAGTTAGTAACCGTCACAATCTGTTAGAGTCTCATGACTTCTGGGAAATATTCCCATTTGAAATATGTTAATATAGTCCTTGTTGCTGAGCTCAATTACTGTATTTAGCATGGAAATCCAGTATATAAAACTATTATCTGCATTGGTAATGACCTACAATGCACAACAAAAAACAAAAAACAAAAAAACTTTAGAGGTTCACTCAATCTTCTTTACCCATGAGCCACAATCAAATGTAAAAATAGTTGGGGAGCAACACAAGCATGAATATTGTTCCTGGGGTGCGAAATAAGCGCTGTGATTAGCTATTTGGTAGCCTCTATATGATCTGGCAGCCTACAGGAGGCTCTACTTTGCAGTATACTTTGTGTTTATGCAACTAAAATATGTATCCAATAGATAGAGGCACACAAAAAAAATCTGACAAACGATGTAGTCCATGGTGGGAGGCAGGGCTAGGTGGTTTGCGGTTCCCTCACATAAACTATAATCTGTAAAAGGCATGATATGAATACCCAAGAGCACCTTAATTCATGCCAGATTTAACCCTGGTTACTCTCAGGTGTGAATGAATAGTTGCCCAAGTTTTAAAGGCACTAAGGTATTGTCAGGAGCACTGGCGGCTGGAGCGCTGGCCGGCGCATCCATCTTCATCAGCAGCACATCCAAAATGGGGGCGCCCATAGCTACTACGTGGGTAGCGGCAGTGCCAGCACGCTGACGCCGGCGTGATGACGTCACGCACCTGGCGTGAAAATTTCAAATAAAAACCCTTCCAGGTCATGCGTTCAATGCCTGATTGTAGCGTTTGTTTGGAACATTCCTGGATGTGTTATAATTCCTGTTGAACTGATTTCTGGACTTTGACCCTGCCTGAATATCGACTTAGCTGTTTATCTGCCTGCCTTTTGAATGTCTGCCTGGATATTGATTACGATAATTCTTGAACCCTATTTGTACTGCGGACTTGGTCTTTAACCCTTGCACTTCCTCCTGGGTCCTGACTACCCCTGCTGGGAGCCGATAGGCCCCTGACAGGTATCAACCAAAACATTGAATGTCACATCAATGCAATGTAAAATACTTAAGTACTTTGTCATGAAAATTGTACTTAATATCTTAGCATCTTAATGGCATGGTTTGTCTAATGTTACATGTGTGTAAAACATTAAAACATTTACCTTTAAAAAAAACCATGTATCCAAGCCTGGAATTGAAAAATAAGCACCTGCTTTGAGGCCACTGAGAGCAACATCCAATGGGTTGGTGAGTAACATGTTGTTTGGGACCACTGGTTAGGGATCACTGGCCTAACCTATACTTTGTTGCTTTCCTTTTAAATAAAAAGACAGATATTTTGCCATATTTAGTACCTACAATGCAGAGTGTTATTCCAGTGTAAAAGCTCGCACATTGCTCAGTGTATTTGTGAAAGGCATTTGTTTCAGTGTGCCAGTGTGCATTGTGTCAAAACAGCTTTAACATGTGTTTCACTGGGTGCACTGTTGCTTGTCTAGATACACATACAAAGGTACCCTGTAACATCTCTTAAAGGAAGGTGTTCCCATAGTTTCCTTTTAGTTAGTACTGTACCTTGCTCAAATGTTAATTAAATCCATCAAAAGCTGGATGAACTGGCTAGAACCTTGACTCTAGGTCACGTACAACAACCTGCAAGTACATTTCTTTGGGTATCTATTCATAAATGATCCTTACAGTCTTTATCCTTGACCACATCACCTTTCTATACCCCCTTCTCAGATTCTGAACCTTTTGTGATCCTCTTGCTGTTCCCCAGGCTGTACATGTGTATAGTATCTACTCCTGTCTATTATCTCCAGTCTATGTTTAACTCCCTCAGATGATAAAACTGGGCTCAAATTTTAGTACATAAATAAGGCATGGTGGCTCAACATTTAGTAAGGATAGGGGAGGGGGTAGTCAGTCTGATCTTTAATTTGATCTGAATATCTCAATATTTAAGCCTCTTTAATAATGTTTATACAGAAAACATTTTAAGATAATAATAGCTAGGGATTGACCAATTTATCCCTACAAAATTGGGCCATCAATGTGCACAGTATTGGATTTGAAGGTTTAATGATTTTACACAAGTTTGTAACTAATCCAAAGGAAATATATTATTGTCATCAATATAAATATGTTAAGAGTGACACACATTTAGAAACATTGGATTCTGAAGGAAGCTTGACACTGAGTGAAAAGCCAAAGTTAATAGCCAAGATTGATTCTGTTGGGGAAAACCGTCTCTTAATCAGTATTTAGGCAAAAGTCAGGTCTGGCAGGATTTATAGAATTCTTTAGATTTGACAGAATACATTGACCCGAGTTTATTTTCCCTATTTAAAATTACTTTTACATTACAAGGCTGGGAGAAGTGGCTTGTTTTTTGAAAGACAGTTACAAAGATCCAAAGTATATTTAAATTCCAAAGAGTCCTTTTCCTGTGCAGTTATGTTTGTCTATATAATTATCAACTTCCTAATATAATTGAGTTGGGGGCAATCTGTGACTTTACTCTATATCAAGTGGAGAGCTTTCGGTACTCTGTACGAGCCAAGATCAGGTTATTGTGAAGTTCTTGACATACTTTCATCACCTCAACCAACCAGGCCTATCAATTTTTTGCTAAAGATCTCTAAATCTTCTGTTTGTTCAATTAGTATGTTATGGGTTTTAGTTTGTTGTGTGCTTCTACCTGGAGATTCAAAGATTCTTACTTGCTACTTGAATTCAGTAACCACGTCTTGGAGAGAAGTATTGATTCGCTTGGGTCTTTTTGTGTGTCTGCTGCTAAGATGTAATCTCACCTGTCTCCTTTTTCTTCTTTTTTTTGGATTTTGGTTAGTTATGGGCGAATTTATTTGTGGCGAATTCCCGTGATATCCGCTGCCGAATCAATTTGCGAAACGCCACGAAAATTCACCGGCATCAGAAAAAATGGACTGGGGGGCATATTTGCCAGGCACCGTTTCGCGAATTTTATCGCTGTTTCACGAGTTTAGCGGGAAATTTGAGATTTTATCAGCAAAGCGAAACGCCCCAAATTGCCCATCACTAATTTTGGTTGCATGGAGAGAATGTGCAGAGATTTTATAGCTGTGCAGTGGTACTAACAACCACTTAATAATTAGTAGGACTACAGGGGGGAACTCTGAGGCATAGAGAACTGGATATCATGAAATGGAGGTGGCTCAGATGATGGTATCAAAGATGCGTGGGGGCCATTGCCATATGAGGCAATGAGATGAGGAATTATTAGCTGACCTGGATTCTATTCTGTAAACACTTGGGTCTGCAGATCTTCTGCTATATTGGAAATGGTACTTTGTTCATTGGATCCATCTATAAACTTTTCTTTGTCCTCTTCCAGAAAGTGCATGACTCTCAAACATCAAATTAGGACTGCTTTCTCTTAGGACATGATGCGAATGAATAAATTGCCTTTTGAAAAAGCTGATAGCAAAAAGGGCGTCAGGGCAAAGATTTGTCTCTAATTGTTTTTAGTTTTATCCCTGGAGGGTGTGTTAGAAAATGCGGTAGTGGAATTTTTAGGAATAAACTTTTTCTTGACTCTTTTACTAATACTATTTTCCAAGAAGTATTGGGTTTGCATTTTTTCAGGGTACAATAGCCTCTTTCCACGGAGAAATAGGAAAGGTAATAATCAAGACCATAGCCCTTCTGTTTCTGCCTTCAATACAGCTAGCTTCTTGGGAGCAACTCCACCTACTATACCTTTTCATCTTCTCCAATTTTGAAATCAAGGAGTGATTTGGGGGTGGGGTATAGAACCTATATCACAATATTTCTTGAAACGGATTTTTAAATTGCACCAGGCACTTACTACAGAATTAATTAGGTTTATGATGGGAGATATGGAGTGTGATTAAGTTAACTAAGGAATCATAGAGGAATGATTTAAATGCACTGGCACTTTATAAATAATTCCTGGAAAAAGGTATTCTTCTTAATGAATTCATTTAGGTAAAAACGTTTCTGAGACAAATAATTGATTGGTGGTATATTATGATTGATTGAATTAATTAACTGATAGTGCATCATAGAGTGTGATTAATATAATTAATGAATTATATAGGAGTGGTATATAAACACCTGGCATGTGGCACTTTATAAATAATTGCACAACTAACACTGGTTTTGAATTTTTTATTGGAATCGATCAATTGAGTGTAAACAATTAATTAAGGTAAATAAGCGAAACACGTTTTTTTTAAAAAAAATTGAATTCATTCTTAGAAAGTACTTTGAAGATATACAATTAATTGGAAATATAACTTAGTAAATTGATGGTGCAGAGGTATTGAATTCATTATAAAGGAGAAACAGCTAATTTATTCGGTAATATATTGCTTTAATTGTCGGACCTTAACTTAAAAAAAAACTCTAAGGGTTTTATTAAGTATAGTCTAGAAGGCAAGGAGAGATTACACAGTCACAGTCACAAACAAGGTGTCTTTTCTGTTTTTTCTGTTTTTTAAAAATTGTTGTCAATATTCCTTGAGTGTCTGAAGGACTTTAATTGTGAAGAGTTAATTTATCTGTTCAAATAAAAATGCTTGCTCTTACCTATCTGAGAGTTTCACAATGTTAACAGGCTGTAACTGGAGAGAAACCCAGAAAAAAACCATAATTTGTCTTTCACCAAACATTACTTGATTTTTGTACTCGGTATTTGGAGGTTACATTATGTGTTATTGTAATTTTGAAACTTTTCTGTAATAGGCTTGATACAGTTCACTGAACTACCTACATTTTTCCCAACAGCGAACTCCAGTATGGAGTGCAATCTCTGTGCAAAACACAGAGCCACAGTGTTCATTTTAACTATCCACTACACCTCAAAATCTTTAAGCGTCATAACCAACACTTAGCTCCTCATCTGGGTGTATCTACAATCTATTATTTAGGCTTGCTAATGGCTCACCTGATGAAAATGTGCTGGAACTGGAAATGTGGTAAGATGTTTTTGCATCTTGGGGTCACATGGAAATTTTAGGATCTGGATTATGAAAGAAATAACCATTAATAACAGATTTACATTGTTTTATTAAAGAAATGTACATATGAGAGACAAAATTCTAAACTTTTTTTAAATAGTTTTATATGTTTACTGGCAACATTTTATTTACCATCCTGGAGTTAATGGTATTGGTCTGTTTTCAGTATGTTATGTTAAAGGAACAGTAACACCACAAACTTGCAGGGGCAGATGTATGAAGGGTCGAATATCGAGGGTTAATTAACCCTCGATATTCGACTAGGAACTAAAATCATTCGACTTCGAATATCGAAGTCGAACGATTTAGCGCAAATCCTGCGATCGAACGATCGAAGGATTATTCCTTCGATCGAACGATTAAATCCTTCGAATCGAACGATTCGAAGGATTTTAATCCAACGATCGAAGGAATATCCTTCGATCAAAAAATCTCAGGCAAGCCTATGGGGACCTTCCCCATAGGCTAACATTGACTTCGGTAGCTTTTAGCTGCCGAAGTAGGGGGTCGAAGTTTTTCTTAAAGAGACAGTACTTCGACTATCGAATGGTCGAATAGTCGAACGATTTTTAGTTCGAATCGTTCGATTCATAGTCGTAGTCGAAGGTCGAAGTAGCCCATTTGATGGTCGAAGTAGCCCAAAAAACACTTCGCAATTCGAAGTTTTTTTAATTCGAATCCTTCACTCGAGCTTCATGAATCGGCCCCTTAGTGTTTAAAACAATTTAATCTTTTGATGTTACTGGTCCTTTAAAAGATTTGCTAGTGGAGTGGACGATATCTTCCCCACCCTGGCCCAACTCAAAGAAAAGCTGAATCAACCTACAATTCAGTTATATCGTTATCCCCAACTACAGCATGCATTTATATCCCAGTTTGATTCACAGACAGTCTCCACCATGATCCCATCTTTTGAAAGTAGACTATGGGACTCCAACCCTAATATCTGATCTCTACAAATCCCTACCCCCTAGCTTAGGGAACCCCTTCAATAGGGCAAAGAACAAATGGGTCGAGGACATACCTCACCTGGACGATGTGATGTGGGAAGAAACAGTAGAGGGAGTATATGACTTTCTGATCTCTACTAGGAATAGAATGGTCCAATATAGAATAATGCATAGGACCTATATTACCCCAATGAGACTAAAAGTGATTGGTAGAAACCCTACCGCTATATGCCCCAAATATCAATCTCCAGATGCTGGGTTTTTCCATCTGCTTTGGACCTGTCCACTCAAACACAATCAAAAGATCAAAGTGGTAAAATATCTCAATGACCAGATCCTGCTACCGGAAGCACCAACCCCAGAGATGTGTCTCCTAGGTCTGGTGGACGAGGTAGTCCCCCTTAATAAAACCAGAACCCTGTTAAAAATACTATACTTTTATGCAAAGAAACTTGTAGCAATGAAGTGGATGAGCCCCAACCACCAACAGTTCAACAATGGGTACAGATGATAAATAATAAATTACCCATTATCAAACATACTTATATAGCCAGATGCTGTCCTCAAAAATTTGAAAAAGTTTGGGATCCATGGTTGGAATCTAACCGAGAGTCAGCCACCTAGGTCTGATAATGACTAACCTAAATGGGAAAACCAATCCAGAATGCCCTCCCATGGCCAATTGGCCTTCTACTCTGAGTACTTATAAGTATTTGACACTCTGTAAGTATTTTACGATTTTGAACCATCATAGCAATGCTTGTTCATGTTTATGTTTGTATTGTTGTGCTAAATGCTAAATAGGTTTCTTGCACTAAGTACATAAGGACAAATTATTTAAAATGTACATTTCAGCCATCAACATTTTTACATGGACTTTTTTTGTGGATTCTATAACCCAAATGGACCTTGGAAAACAACTTCTACACATTGTTTTATGTACACAATGGACATTTATTAATGATCTTTATTATGGACACTTAAGCAATGAACTATTTTGAACTTGCTTTTTAACCTGCTTTTTAACTTGTATTTGAACACATGTATATGTATTTCACTTAGATTGGGTTAACTTGTATCCCGGACATGGGAGGAGTTATGTAACCCTCAATTCTCCTTCCCCCTCCCCTCCCCCACTCACCCCACCCACCACTCTTACTTTAAATTGAGATTTGGAGTGTGTACACTTTTAGGCTTGATAAAGGGTCCAGAGGGGCCCGAAACGTTGCCCATTTGCGGATACCCATGGGCTTAATAAAACACTGATCTCACTAAGCCGGTGTGCTTCTGGATTTTTGACTACTCATAGAGACATGAGTCACATAAATTGAAACCCAAAATAGCAAGGTTGTAGTGTAGAATATTTGGCTCAGTACACTTGCATGTGCCCTCACTGCCTTTGTATTATGGTATTTTCTTGCGTTCTTAGTTACTCAGCTATACATACTGTGTTAATTATAAAATGTTTTACATACTGTCCTGCCATGTAATAATTACTACTTAATTATCATCAATTCCAAATGTGGCAAACCCAAATTTAAAAAATCATGCAAGGTCTGTACCAGAACTGTTTTAGATTCTTGTTGTAGCTTTTCCATAATAATGTTGTCACTAGATTTACAATGGGTGGCCTTAACTCCCTTAAATTCTGGGTGTGTAAAAGTGGGGTTCTACTGTACATTATATAAACTTTGCTCAGGCACTCCAGAGATTTTATTTCTTTAGTTTGTTTGAAAAATGTCATTGTGACAAAGCTTCTGTGTGACATAAAACTTAATACGATAGTCCTTCTGCATTCTTTGTTAACCTGGATGACGGATTTAGATATATACAGATGTGTAAAGACTAGAACACCACTTGTACTTCAAACGTCTACATGTTTAGTGCAAATATTCTATTGAGGTTACTCAAGTAGCTTTGAAACAGTCTCTATTGTTCCATATGTTCACATGTTATTTGAGGAGTGCTTTTACTAGCTCTTCTTTGCATTATATATCCACTTTTATATAATGTATTAACATAAAATGGGAGAAAATATTAGAGAAAACGGGAGCTTGATGCCTTAACACAACTTGGTCCAAAAGAACAGCAAAGAGCTATAATCTTTTTCAACAGAGTTTTTGTTTTTAAATTCACATTTAATTTTTTGTCTTCTTTGAATTGCCAAACAGGAGCAGTATCATGTCATTTCTACTTTATGTTTTGACACTTCAAACATGCAGGTAGCACGAGATGTGAGTCAATGTTTAAAATAATGTTTGGCAACACTATAATTAAGTACTGTTGTCCTGGGAGTCTACATAAACTGATGGTATCAGAGGCAATGAAGTCCTAAGCATATAGTATGACATGCTACATTCGTAATGAATCATCTGTTTTGTTTCTGGGTATTACTACGGGACTACAGGATTTTTAAATAAATCATATTTAACTATACAAATCACACTGCAAATATGAGCCATTCCAGGGGGTCTATCTGTAGAAATAAGTCAAATCAACTGGACTTGCTGTGTTATTTTCCCTGAAGACGTTTCACCAGTTATCCAACTGTCTTTCTCAATTCAGAATAACTTGTAAATAGGATATTTTTTCTTTAACACTTCTTTTGAACCAGTCGCTCTCCCGGTCTAGAATCTGGACTTGGAAATCTTTAAACGTGTGTCCTTTTTCTTTTAGATGTAGGTACACGGCTGAGTCCTGACCAAAGGAGCTGGTTCCTCTGTGCTGCGCAATATGCTGGTGTAACTGTTGTTTGGTTTCTGCCACATACAAATCAGAGCACACCTCACTGCACTTCATGCTCAATGTTACTCTTTTGTGCTTTGGAGTTGGGTCTTTTGGGTGAACTAGTTGCTGCCTCAGTGTGTTGCTGGGTTTGAAGCAATTAAGGATGTGATGTTTTATGAAAAATCCTTGTAAGTTTTTCTAACACCCCAGCTAAATATAGAAGGACTTTTTCCTGTCCTGTTTTCCACCTTCACCGGTAGTCTTGGTGTTATTGCTTCTCTTTCTACCAAGCAGTCCAAAAAAGCATGTGTGTTCTCTTCTTGTGTAAACCTGATGTTGTGGGCAACTGTGTTGATGTGTTCAGTGAAAGTCTGTACCTCCTGTGTGTGTATTTTAACACGTGTCATCCACATATCGGAACCAATGACTGGGAGTAATTCCTTTGAAGCTATCCAGGGCCTTTTTTCCCACTTCCATGTGCCAGTTTGCCACAATGGGCGAAACTGGGGATCCCATGGTACAGCCATGCTTCTGCCTGTAGAACTTATCCTTGTACTTGAAATAGGTGGTATGTAGGCATAGGTCCAGTAATGGAGAACCAAACCCTTACTTATAAAAACCCCTATCCCCCTACCCTACATAGACCCCCCTCCCTGCTCCCCCCAGCCTAGGTGTTGGTAAATGCCCCTATCTCTTTATTTACCCCTCAGTGCAGATTCTGTGCATTGGAGTTCACCGGCACCATCTCTTTGGGAAGTGAGCGGCATATCGGCACATGCATTTTAGCAACCATTTTCTCACTGTTTAACTGCCTCTGCATTGGGAATGCATATAAAAAGAGAATTGATGTCATAGGATACTATGGTTTCTTTTGTGAACAGTACCAACCCCTGGATTTTGTTAGTAAAATCTTGGGAGTTCTGGATGTGATGCTCTGTATTTCCAACCAAAGGGGCTAGAATGTTGGCTAGGTATTTTGCCATGTTGTAGGGGGTCATTCACTGAATGAACATGAAAGAGTGTCTGTGCAGACATTGTTGTGCATCTAGCATTCAGGTTATTTCTTCTAAGTGGAAATGGATGTATGTTAATAGGCAAATCTTGTTCTATTGTATGACCGAACATGCCACACCCTCATTGTGCAGAAGTCCCTTTATTTCATCTTTCAAATTCATTATAAAGTTAGATTTCCTTGTTCTTTCTGTCAGATATGTTTTACATGCAGGCATTTAGCATGTTTATATTTAGCTGCCTTATAAACATTTACTTTCACAAGAACACATGTCGTGTGAATATTTCTCCCTATCCAGTGGTGATTAAAGGTAGTGTTTTTTTATATATTTCGGTAAATGAAATCTTTGATGTCATTTGTTTGCACACCTCTGTGACTCCCGCTCTTAATCACCTTCTCTTAAGATGGTTCATTAGGGAGTTGGCACATTCCAAACATACACACCTGGCAAACAAACATAGATGGATTTTTTTTTTGTATATGTGAAATGTATGTATCTCTAGACTGAGGTCAGTCATTGACAGACATAAGTCTGTTAAAGATATTGCCTTCCTTTTAACTTTTTTGTACAATTGTGCCAATATTTTTTATTAAACAACATACATGATGCAACAAGTTTGATATACAGGTATGGGACCTATTATCAGAATGCTTGAGGGATACTGTCATGGGAAAAAAAAAATGTTTTCAAAATGAATCAGTTAATAATGTTGTTCCAGCAGAATTCTGCGCTGAAATCCATTTCTCAAAAAAACAAACAGATTTTTTTATATTTAATTTTAAAATCTGACATGGGGCTAGACATTTTGTCAATTTCCCAGCTGCCCCAAGTCATGTGACGTGTGCCTGCACTTCAGGAGAGAAATGCTTTCTGGCAGGCTGCTGTTTTTTCTTCTCAATGTAACTGAATGTGTCTCAGTGGGACATGGCTTTTTACTATTGAGTGTTGTTCTTAGATCTACCAGGCAGCTGTTATCTTGTGTTAGGGAGCTGCTATCTGGTTACCTTCCCATTGTTCTTTTGTTTGGCTGCTTGGGGGAAAAAGGGAGGGGGGTGATATCACTCTAACTTGCAGTACAGCAGTAAAGAGTGATTGAAGTTTATCAGAGCACAAGTCACATGACTTGGGGCAGCTGGGAAATTGACAATATGTCTAGCCCCATGTCAGATTTCAAAATTGAATATAAAAAAATCTGTTTGCTCTTTTGAGAAATGGATTTCAGTGCAGAATTCTGCTGGAGCAGCGCTATTAACATGATAGTATCCCTTTGGGACCTGGGGTTTTCTGGATAATGGATTTTCTGTAATTTGGATCTTCATACCTTAAGTCTACTAGAAAACAATTTAAACATTAGTTAAACCCAATGAATCGGCTTGTTTTGCCTCCAATAAGGATTAATTATATCTTAGTTTGGATCAAGTACAAGCTACTGTTTTATTATTACAGAGAAAAAGGAAATAATTTTTAAAAATTTGGATTATTTCATTATAATGGACTCTATGGGAGACGGCCAGTCCATAATCGGGAGCTTTCTGGATAACGGGTTTCTGGAAGATGGTTCACATACCTGTATATCATGTTTCTTATAGTAACAGCTGTTTCCACATCAATGCCAAAGATCACCAATCAATAATATTAATGTGTGGGGCAACCAATAGTATAAAAATAATGATCTTGCAATGTTCTTTGCTGCTACACTGAGATGATGAGACCAGATAAATCTTTTGCAATATATATATATATTTATATACACATTTCTCAAAACTCAACGACATACTATGTGTCAAAAAAAAACACATAATAGGCGTCCAAAAAAACAGCCCCGGGCATCAAAAAAACAGACGCCGGCATCAAAAACGAGACACCGGCGCCGTTTCGTGAATTTTTCGCCGTTTCGACGAAACGCCCCAAATTCTCCCATTACTATAAATGCACAATAGCCAAAGACACCCAGTTTAGCCTTGATGAACGGTACTTTCATCTGATGCAATGCAAATGGTTCTTCACCATTTTGCGAATTTGGCGGTAACGACACAAATTCGCCCATCACTAATAATAACATAATATAAACAATCATAAATACATTGTTGTCAGAAGTACTGCATATTGAATACATATAAAATACATACAGAGCGTTGTGCAAGTGCAGACATTAAAGCTGTCTGAGGCAGCATTCGCAATGCCACCCCCCGCACTTACCTTTACATCAACTGCGGGGGTCCTCCCCGTAGATAAAAAAAAATAAGCTCTATGAAAATGAAGCATATAAATATAGTAAACCTACATCTACCCCAGCACACATAGGAAAGCTGCAATAAGCAGGCCCTGTATAAAATAATTTTTGGGGCTACTGAATTCTATATAAATGGCCAGATATAGTAAAATTGCATTTACCCCAAGTGCTGTGAAACGGCAAGTGCTGTTTGCTGTGGATTTTATATAAACCTGGAACATGAGGGAATGCTTGCCAATAAACAACCATACTCCACCTTCCGGGTTACCTGACATGCTGGCCACCCAATCACTAGGGGTCAGGTGGGCAAGTGTAACCACATAACCAATTGTCATTACTCCTATGAGACCCATGCCCAACAAGAGCCTTTCTCATTACCAGTCTGCTACAAAGTCATATTATCACTGGCCAAAGGCTGAAAGGCAAGCATTCTGACATTGTACTAGGTGTATGGTATTGAAGGAAATTACATGCTGGCCACCCAATTGCTAGGGGTCGGGTGGGCAAGTGTAACCAGGCAACCAATTGTCACCACTCCTGGGGGCCAATGCCAGACAAAAGTCTGCCTCATTACCTTATAAACCCTAGCCATAGGCCCCAAGGCAAGCATGTGGATTACAACCCAAATATAAATAAAAAAAAATAAATACCCCAGGCACTGTGAGACCTACAGTGTGTTGGAGCTATATGCTAAACATTCTTGACGTGTATATGTATATATATATCCATAGATTCTAAATTTTTAGGTCACATTGTGCCCTGCTGGGAAATCACACTGGTCATATTAAGAGTGGGCAGCAATAAGGGGTTAGGAAACATTTTTTAAAAATGCTTCATAATGGCCCAGTTACTGTCTATAAATGTGTGTTCATATAGCTTTGGTTTTTTCGGGGGGGGGGGTGAAATGTAACATTTTTTTCTCTTATTCGCTCTGGATTGAGACTATTCTTTTATAATCTTGCTTGAATCTTAAAACATCAATTTTAGATTTGCTTCACTTATCATTATATATTTAGGCGGTGGTTTCATTGTAACCACCACACACACACTATGTCCAGTGTGTTCTTTGATTAGTAAGTTACAATTTAATTACTTTAATTGAAATAGCCTGGCACGTGCAACAGAATTGTATGAGACATGTTTAAGATCAGCTTTCTGAACATAATGGAATGTCAGATATTTGGTCCTAGGAATTCTCAAACTAACTTCCTTTTACTATATAACATGCCTTATGGAAACAGTAGTATTTCAGCAGTGACATAAAGTTTATTGGATTAACAGAAAATATGCAATATGCATCATAGCAAAATTAGACAGGTGCATAAATTTGGGCACCCCAATAAAGATATTCCATCAATACTTAGTTGAGCCTCCTTTTGCAAATGTAGCAGCCTCTAGACCCCTGCTATAGCCTTTGATAGCCTGCTTCATATAATTCCATAGATCTTCAATGATATTCAAGTTGGGGGACTGTGACGATTCCAGAATATTGTTCTTCTCCCTCTGCATAAATGCCTTTGTAGACTTCGAAGTGTGTTTAGGGTCATTATCTGCTTGGAATATCCAACCCCTGTGTAACTTTAACTTTGTGACTGATGCTTGAATATTATCCTCAAGAATTTGTTGATTTTGGGTTGACCCTCGACTTTAACAAGGGCCCCAGTCCCTGAACTAGCCACACAGCCCCACAGTATGATGGAACCTCCACCAAATTTGACAGTAGGTAGCAGGTGTTTTTCTTGGAATGCGATGTTCTTCTTCCGCCATGCAAAGCGCTTTTTGTTATGACCAATTAACTAAATTTTTGTCTCATCAGTCCAAAGCACTTTGTTCCCAAATGACTGTGGCTTGTCTAAATACACTTTTGCATACAATACGTGACTCTGTGGTGCGAGTACAGAACGGGCTTCTTTCTCATCACCCTGCCATACAGATGTTCTTTGTGCAAATTGCGCTGAATTGTAGAAAGATGTACAGATACACCATCTGTAGAAAGATGTTCTTGCAGGTCTTTGGAGGTGATCTTTGGGTTGTCTGTAACCATTCTCACAATCCTCCGCATATGCTGCTCCTGTATTTTTCTTGGCCTGCCAGACCTGGGTTTTACAGTAACTGTGCCTGTGGCCTTCCATTTCCTGATTCCATTTCTAACAGTTGAAACTGACAGTTTCTGAACAATCTTTGTTTTCAGATCGTATAAGAGTTGCTTTGAGGATCCCATGCTGTCACTCTTTAGAGGAGAGTCAAACAGAAGCACAACTTGCAATTGGCCACCTTAAATGCCCTTTCTCATGATTGGAGATATCTACCTATGAAGTTCAAGGCTTAATGAGCTAATCCAACCAATTTGGTGTTGCCAGTAATCAGTATTGAGCAGTAACATGAATTCAAATTAGCAAAATTACAAGGGTACCCAAATTTTTGTACAGCCAGTTTTTCACATTTGATTTAATTCCATACAACTGAATACTGCTTCACTAAAAATTTTTGTTCAGAAAACACCCCAGTGTTTTTCCTGGGAAATGAAAGACATACCACTGTTATCTTTTTTGTTGAAAGTGGAGTAAATTATTATGCAGGCTGAAAGGGGTTTCCAAACTTTTTTTATATGACTGTATATTAGTTCATAATGTTTGGAGCTCTTGAGGGTATAAATTATATTTTAAACATATTTTATAGATGATATTTATTGAGAACGAGCTATTATATTGATCCATAGACATGCATACAAAGGTTTATCCTTGTAAATTATGTTTAATGAGAAAGGGATACTTTGTTAAAGTTTCACATAAACGTTATGCTCTCTGTAGATAAGCATACAAATTATTTTATTTAATTAATTTTTTTAATAAACAGATGTATCAGTTTTTCGAGATTGTGATTTTAAAATCCATGATCGACTAAATAACCATTAAACTCTTCTTTTCATTTTGTTTTGCAGTTGCGTTTTTTCCATGATCATTAACACGTTAAAGAAAAAAATGTTTTAATTGTTATTGTGGAAAAAAATGAAACACAATAAATTACATAGTTCCACTGTTCATACCTTGCAATGATGTGGCTTGGGAGGGAGTATGGTGGACGCTCCAACAGCCTTCACTTAACATGCACTGTGCATGTTCAGATTCTGTAGAATCTCTGCAGGTTTTAGGAATTTTACCTCCATATTTTCAAGACTTTTTACTTTAAGACATCTTGAAAATAACAATTAATAACTTAAAATCAGCTGCATTTGAAATCATGTTTTGTTTAGCAATGATTTCATCAAATAGTGGGGAAATATGCTTTAATACAGTTGCCCCGAAAATTAAAGAACACAAAAGAAATACTCACTATAATCATGGTTAATAATTAGTTCATAATAGGGGATGACAGTAGACACAAGACAATATAAATTTTTGTTTCAAACTGATATACAGTAATAATACAGTTTATGATATAACAAAACTATTTACAAAAGAGGCATTCAGTGTCTGAAATGATATAAATTGGGGTAAACTTACTCAAATAGATGGGGGGTCCAGGTGCTCAAGCCCCAGACCTTCAGCTCAGGGAGGCAAACAATTGTAAAATAGAAAAAGGCTGGCACAATCCGGACCACGCTCCACAAGTTGATGAAGTAAAAAAGTATTTATTAAGCAAAAAACATCACATCAATTGGCCGTACGCGTATATTGCCTAGAGACACTTAATCATGCCTATGATTAAGTGCCTCTAGGCATGAAACTCGTAAGGCCCTTTGCTGTGATGTTTTTTGCTTAATAAATACTTTTTTACTGCATCAACTTGTGGAGTGTGGTCCAGATTAATCCAGCCTTTTTCTATTTTGTTATAATACAGTTTAGCCATGGTCATTTATGTAAAGCAATATTTTAAGGAGAACGGCTGTATACAATAAATCTTAAAAAGGGAAAAGTAGCCTGCAGTTATAGAAAATAGTGATTTTACAAAAGATGATTTTAGAAAAGAGTTCAAAGCATAAGGGTACTGATGGTGTAATGAAGTGAAGAAGCTGGAACTACAGAAGGGAGGGCTGGAGTTTAAGTCAACTTTGAAAGTTGGAGAGTTGGAAGAAAGAGATGGGCAGGGGTTTTGCAGTATATTCTAAATGTATCAATGTAGGTTGGAATTAGTGGTGGTGCAGATACTAGAAACAGTTTATTAGTTCATTAGGATCAAGTCTGTTGCATACATAGGTGCACACTCATGCATTAAACATACACAATGACATTTTGAGATATAAGGTTCAAATGTTTTAGCTACTCTAAGTTGAATTCACATTAAATTTGCAGTCTTCTTTTGTCTGCCATCATTGCAACTACGGTCATGAGTTTAATTTCAGCTTGGTTACTATCTGTAGGGAGTTTTATGTTCTCCTGATGTCTGTGTGTGTTCATTTTCTACTGCCAAAATTGATTCTGCTGTGTGTGAATGTGAAGAGATTGTAAACAGCCACTTGGGCGTGGAGTCTGGACTGATGTGAATACAACATAACTATACCAGCGCTTTTAAATGTAAAATCAATTTATGTTCTCGGTAGGGATGCACCAAATCCAGGATTCAGTTCTGGATTCGGCCAGGATTCAGCCTTTTTCAGCAGGTTTCAGCGCATGCGAATCCTAATTTGCATAAGCAAATTAGGGGGTTTGGCTGAATCCAAGATAGTGGATTCGGTGCATCCCTAGTTCACATGAAGCAAAAAGATGTTTAAACAGCCTAAACAAGTATAGAGTGAACAACCGCCCCTACAGAGGGGAGTGCAACTTTTTCGTAGTAGAGGATTGGTGGTTTGACAAATATATCTAAACTACCTGTTTGTGTGTCTGTCTCAGCAGCAGGCCAAACCAGCCAGGAGCCCTAGGCAACCTGACCGACTATGTTGCCACCCCTGCACCTGTGTACGCACACACACTCAAATGAGCATGTGCCTGGAGAGTTGCAGAAGGTAAAAGAAGAGTTGATGGTAAAATAAGAGTGAGCAACGTTGGGGAACACAAGAGCATGGGCTAGAGCATGGAGGCAGAAAAGGTACATGCCTGGTGCCCCCCACAGTTGTGCCCTAGTCATGTGCCTCTTCTGCTTACCCCTTGTTCTGGCTCTGGCCTGCCTGTGCTATCCTTTATCTTATCCTCCCCTCTGTGTGTGTCTGTTTAATTGCTATGTGCACTCACACAACTAAAGGAGAACAATGCAACAAACAAACACATAAGAGAACACAGTTTCATGTAGCATTAGTACTGAGTGTCTCTTTCTGGAAGCTGCCACTAGTAGCTGTAATATCTCTAATACAGAACAAGGGTGGGCCCTTGATGCTCTATGCCAAAGCTGCTAGAATGTGAAGGATATCTTCCATGTACTTTGATTTGTTCCCACACAAACAAATAGCAAACATGGTACACTCTTTGCAGATGTTGCCCAGGTCAGAATCAAGCAAAACCATTACTGTAGGCTGAAATGTTAACCACTGAGTCATTATAAATAGTGACGGGCGAATTTGGGGCGTTTCACCGGAAAATTTGTGAATTTCCTGCGAAATTAGTGAAACGGAAAAAGTTTGTGAAACGGCGCAGGCATCTCGTTTTTGACGCCAGCATCTGTTTTTGACGCTGGTGTCCGTATTTTGGACGCCGGCGCATTTTCACTGGCAAATGTGCGCCGGCATCCAAAAAAAACAGATGCCGGCATCCATTTTTTTTTGGTAATCGGGGGGGATTCGCCACAAATTTGCGCCTGGCTATAAATTCGCCCATCACTAATTATAGAGCCAAGAAGAGAGAAAAATATCCGCTCCTCGGAGTACAAACCTGCAAAGAAAGTCCATACAGGTCAAGCCAAGCTATTCAAGGGTGAGGAAAAATCAGGAACCAGCTCAGTAACAGCAGCAACCCAGAAGTATAGGGAGGTAGCAGAATAGCTAAATAATTGTAGGCCAAGTCAAGAGCCAAACGATTAAACATGCAAAAACATGCACCCAACCATTGTCCTTTAAACTATATTAACCTCAAAGGCATTGAGGCTGTAAAAGATGACTGGCAGGTTACCTGCGAAACAGACACCTTCCTTGTATATCTATTATAATAAGTATTGCCAGAGCTGGGACAATTCTATGAGGCTCCCTAGTCAAACCCTGACCCCCAGTTGAAGGGGGGTGATGAGCTGGAACAGCAATGCGATGCATGAAGGTCATGCAGATAGTTTGTAAGTGCCTCCCCCACCACACCCACCATCTGGCGTATATTAAAAATCTGGTGTATATTAAAAATACCATTCAAAAGCATTCAAAGCATTATTCCTCTGAATAATGAGGAAATGTACTTGTGATATTACTTTGCAAATACATAGTTATAACACATAGTTAGTTTGGCCTAAAAAATAGTTCCAAGTTAAACCATTTAAATCTATATATATATATATATATATATATATATATATATATATATATATATATATATATATATATATATATATATATATATATACACATATGAATATACACAGACCAAATGTGTGTGTGTGTGTATATACAGTATATATATATATATATATACCATACTAAACCAACTGTAGACCTCAATATCACTGTCCCCTAAAATATTATGCTTGTCCAAAAAGTCACCATGCTGCTCTAAAGGCATTAACCACCATATGTAATAAAAGGCAGTTTGCCCAGGTACAGAAACCCATAGCAACCAATGATATGTTTGCTTTTAAACAGGTGACCAGTAAATTCTACTTGCTGATTGGTTGCTATGGGTTACTGCTCTTGGACAAACTTAGTGCCTTTAATTACATAATCCCTTTATAGAATTTAAATTAAGGAGTAAGAAAAGTATCCTTTATTTACCAATCACGTTAATTCACTAACACGGTTTCTATGAAACAACTGGATGCTTGTACTTTCTATGAATTAACGTTCTATTATAATTGATAACAATTGAGATAAAATTGTAGGTGAAATTACATTTCTTATAATCAATAAAGTGCTGGTGTACTGATATTGTGATTTAATTAATCTATTTATTAGCACCTAAAGTGCATAAGTGCCAAGAAATATAAAGTGACATGTTGCTTGATCAATCCATAAGGATTTTTCGAATTGATTAAAAATTCATTCTATCTGTTGTATTCAATTGTGCAAAATTAATTAATTATAAATATAAAGTGATGAAGTGCTTAATAAAATCCCAGTTAAACCAGAAAATTCATATATCTGCTCAGATTGCTTGATTAGTAGAAAAAAAGGAAATTGATAGTAGGTGGAGAAGTCCCGTTAGGCTGTCTGATATTTTTCTGTCTCAGGGACCCCACAAAGCTGAGAAAGTCAGGGTTTCACGGACTGTAGTCTCAATATTATTTTATCTTTCTTGTCTAAGAACTGGCTATCCTATAAAACCACAGATCCCCTGGCCCTTAGAAGAGAAAACAATATTGGCTTAGGTGAAGGATTTTCTGAGCAGAATAAAAAAGAAACCGTTTATAAAGAATTTCACTAAAACACCCCCCAAGGATTTCAATAAAATGGTATAAACCGTCTATGTAAGGAAGCTGCCGACGCGCGTTTCGCTAGTTAGCTTTCTCAAAGGCAATGCGGGTGGATAAGGACGCTGAGTATTTATAACCTCCTACGGTCGCGTCATCCACTTTGCGCAGCTGTTTGTGGGCGTAGTGACGTCTTGGAGTTCACTTGTGTCTGTAATCTTGCCCATTGACACACTAAATCTCGCGAGATTTGCAGGTTCCATCTTTTAACATTTGGGGGCCCATTTACTTAGTTCGAGAGAAGGAATAGAGGAAAAAAAGTTTGAATTTCGAATGGTCGAATATGGCTACTTCGACCATCGAATGGGCTACTTCGACCTTCGACTATGACCTTCGACTTCGAATCGAAAGATTCGAACTAAAAATCGTTCGACAATTCGACCATTCGATAGTTGAAGTACTGTCTCTTTAAAAATTTCTTCGACCCCCTAGTTCGCCACCTAAAACCTACCGAGGCCAATATTAGCCTATGGGGAAAGTCCCCATAGGCTTCCTAACAATTTTCCTGATCGAAGGAAGGTTTGTTCTAAATTCCCTTTTCTGATCCCTAAATTTATGGATAGAATTTGCCATCCCAATAAGCAGGGTGACAATGAATTGAATATTTATAAGGCTGGAGCTTGTAGAAGCCTGTTGAGATTTTTCTTACACACAAAAATGAAAATGTAAATTGTATATCTCTGCGGTTATTTACACAGCTTTGTAATTTCTAAACCACTGCATTAATAAGTACAATGTACTGTAAATCTATTTTACATGTTAACATGAATTAACACGGGTATCAGTAATTAAAATAATGATAGGAAAACAATGAGTCACAAAATGGATAAAATGACTTAGATATTAATATAGAAGCAGAAACATGAGGAAATCTTGGAGAAGACACAAATAATTGTTGTTATGCCAAGGAAAGGCATGAAAGGAATTGTATACATAGCACACAGAATGGATTTTTAGATCCTTTTATATTTAAAATATTTTAATTTCAATATTGCTTTCACTATTAACAATTCAAACATGTAAATAGTACTGTCACTTGATATTGCTTAGTAAAACTATCCACCAGGCATGTTGAGCTGTAGATGGGGTTCCCACCTGGCCGGTGTTTAAGTGGGCTGGCTGGTATATCACAAACTCAGGATGGAGATGGTAGGTATTTTGCCAGTAAATCTGTAATACAGGCTTAGCTAGTGATATACCCGCTAGCCATGTCAAATACCATCCAGTAGTGATGAACTAGATTTTTTCGCTGCGAAAATGACACCCATAGAATCTAATGGGTTAAGTCACTGAGCGTGCCGTACATTTTATTGACTGTTGCAAGTCTCTTAAGACTAATGGCACATGGGGACGATTTGTGGCCCACATCTAAATCTTTACTAATGTGTGCGACAAATGTTCCAGAAATGCCTTCCCACCAGCAATAGGAAAAAAGTAAATTTCAAGGAAACGTTTGGTGATTGTGGGAAAGTGCTGTTACTTTATTGTCAGTGAGAAAGCATTTTGGGGAGATTTTTCACCCATGGCAATAGTCTTTGCACTTTTGGTGCCATTTTGGGGGGGGGGGGAGTATAATGTTTGAGTTCTCAACCAGATTTGTTACTCTGACAAAGTTCTCAATGGAAAACTGGAACATTAATTTACTCTTTTTTTGCCTTATTCTCAAACCCTCAAAAATAAAAGTTAGTGCAGTGAATATTTGCTGTTTTGTACACACACACATATATAATTATATATATATATATATATATATATATATATATATATATATATATATATATCATATAATATAATTCTTAATGAATCAGATGAAAATTGAGCATAGGACTGGGATGTGGGATGACTTTGACGTAGTTGGACAGCTTGGGTGTATTGCGATATATGGACAGGCAATCGAGTGCAGAGGATCTCTTGTATATACTGTATATTAATATATATATATATATATATATATATATATATATATATATATATATATATATATAAATACTGTAAATGAATATCCTGTTATTTATAAAAATAGAAGACATCCTGGGATCACTTTGGAGTTGTTTGCAGCCTTCCTGATATTCAAGTTTTTTTCAGAGAAAAAACGTGAATGGAGTTTTTAAAACTTAAAGTAAATTAAATTAGAATTCGATTCGAGCTTTCAGGTCGATCCTATTCAACCGAGTTTTGGAAAATCTTTTTTTTTAATAAATTTCGATTGGTCGTATTTCGAGTTCTTGGGAGTTTATGGGAAAATTCAAATTCGAAATTCGACCTTTGATAAATGTGCCCATAAATAAATCCAAGAGGATTTTCAAATCCTACAATTTAGGGGGTCTGAGATACGTAACTCAGGATTTCTGGATACTGAAAATTGTTCACAGTTGTTACAGAATAGTTTTCCTTAAAGCCTTATCAAGATTTGCTTCTGTCAAACTAGACTTTCAAAGAACATACAGCTACTTCAAAAGAAAAACTAGTAGCCAACATTAGATCAACAAGTGTTTCTCTAAAGCTCTGAAATCAATAGCCTGTTCAGGATTTTAAATTTATATAGTCATAATTGGGCCTATTTATTAAACTGGTTGAGTTTTTAAAGGGGAAAACTCGAGATTTATTATACTCCGAAGCTGCTACAAAATTAAAATCTGTAAATACTCAGGCTAAAACCTATTGAAGTCATGTAGAAGTCAGTGGCAGATGTCCCTTTTACAATCTGAAGATATTTCTTGCCATCGTGATCTGCGCTGGTTTTTGTTCGATAATCCAAAAATTTTGTGGTTTTCGGACAACAATTTGAAAAAGTCGCACATTTCAAGTGGCAAATTCAAAAAAGTCACACAATTCAAATTGTTAAAAGATTTTGTCGAGACTTTTCCCACATTAACTTTTTTCGACCAGAATTTTGGATAAATGAAGGCAATTTGAGAATGGGAGAAGCTGAATTTGATTCTATTAAAAAATGCAAAAAAATACCACCCCCATAATGTTACCCCCCATAATAACAGTGTCAGACTGGGAAACCAAGGGTCCAGCAGAGAGCTTGTTATGAAGGGTCTGAAGGGTCATTACAGAGCCAATGAAACATTTTTGTTTTGCTAAGTACGAATATGATTGAGATGTTTGTTGTCTTTACAGCCTAATATAGCCAAATCATAAACCCAATAAGACTGATGTTGTGATTTGATGTAAGACTAATGTGCCATGTTTCAATGTTGTCCTTTGGCACTCAAATCTTTGTATATGTGTAATTTATACTGTGCTGGTGGGCCGCATTATTAATATTTTTTATTATTATTTCATGACAGAGGCTGCACTCGACACTCAGCAATTATTAAATCTTAGTGCCAATTAACAGATGGATTGTGTGATCCTTTCCAGCCCATTTCTAAAATGGCGACTTAAAAAAAGGAAAATTGACAGGGAGCGCCGCCGTTTCCAGGACAAGTGGAAATTGGAGTATTTTTTCACTGAAATACGAAACAACTGTGTCTGCCTAATCTGTCAAGAGACTGTGGCTGTTTTTAAGGAATTCAATATCAAGAGGCACTACCGGACGAAACATGATAACGACAAGCTAACTGGGAACAAACTCAGGGAAAACTTTAAGCAACTGGAAGTTGTTTTAACAGAACAGCAGTGCTTTTTCACAAGAGCCCGTGAGTCAAATGAAAAATGCCACAAATGCAAGCGACGAGGTGGCAATGCTGATTGCCAAGCACTGCAAACCTTTTACTGAGGGCAAATTTATTAAAGAATGTGTGATGAGAATGGTGGAGAAAATTTGTCCTGAGAAGAAGTGTGAGTTTGCCAATGTTTGCCTGGCTCGTTACACTGTGGTACAGAGAATTGAAGACATTTCATCTGATATTAAGAGACAGAGGCAAAAGGAGTGGAGGTCGATTTTTTTTTTGTTAGCCTGTGATGAAAGCACGGATGCATGTGACACTCTCAGTTACTGATTTTTTGAGAGGAGTGGATAATGAAATGAACGTGAGTGAAGAGCTACTTGACCTCCAGAGCGTTAAGGCCAAAACAAGAGGAACAGATTTATTTGTTTCTGTTTGTTCCGCCGTAGATGACATGAAACTGCCATCGAAAAAGGTCACTGGGATTATTACTGATGGCGCACCTGCCATGGCGTGTGAAGTGGATTATAAACCCTAGTCTGTAACAAAGTCAGCGAAGAAGGAAGCAAAGCTATAAAACTTCACGGTATTATTCACCAACAAGTTCTTTGTGCCAAATATCTAAAATATGATCATGTTATGAAACCCATAATAAAGGTTATTAATTATATTTGCTCCAAAACCCTGTGCCACCACCAGTTTCAACAATTTCTACTTGACACCCAAGCTGAATACAGAGATGTTGTATATCACAACAACGTAAAATGGCTCAGTTGGGGGTCTTCACTGCAGCGCTTTTGCTCTCTTAGGGAGGAAATGGACAATTCTTGACAAAAAAAGGAAAACCAATGCCAGAACTATCTGATCCTGTTTGGTTGGTTGATTTTGGATTTTTAGGTGACATAGAATGACATCTGAACACGAGCCTTCAGGGACAAAATGCAGTGGTAAGCCAACTGTATTCACACATCAAAGCTTTTGGGACCAAGCTGCTACTTTTCGCAGCCCAATACCACACATTTCCCATCGCTGCAGGAAATAAGGACCAGTTTTCCACAGAACAATATCAGTGCATAAATGAGGAGGTATCTCATCTCTGGCTGAAGAGTTTCAACAGCGCTTTCGGGATTTTGCAGCTATTGAAAAAGAGATCATGCTTTTTTCCTCTCCTTTCGCCGTGGACCCTTGTGAAGCTCCAGACCACCTGCAGCTGGAGCTCATTGAGCTGCAGTGTGACACAGAGTGTCGCAGTCGGCAACAACAGCTCCCTTTTGTCAACTTTTACCGCCAGCTGGATAAAGGCAAGTTCCAAGAGATTCGAACATTTGCTAAGCTTGTTTGGCTCAACATACTTGTGAGAGAAGACATTCTCTGTTATGAACTTTAACAAGAACCGTGTGAGGATGAGACTAAGTGACTCTCACCTGCGTGACATCTTGCGAATCAAAATGACTGTTTTGGAGCCAGACCTGGGCTATTTACTATGGTCGAGATCTCAGTATCACCCTTCACATTAGTGCAGGCAAGTTATTTTGTATGTTTCAAATGAACCTAGATATGCTTAATCTTCCTGAAAAGTTTTTTTTTTCCAGACAGATTTTTTCTTCATTTTATGAGACATAGTCATTCAAAAAAGTCATAGAATAAAATTAAGAAAAAGTCTGTCTGGAAAAAAAAACTTCAAATATGAAAGTGATCTCGGTAAAAACTTGTTTAAGTTTATTTCTGTTCTGTGTGAAGAAATAACAAGTAGTATGTATGCCATTTGCAATAAAAATGTCATAAAAAGTTCATTTGCATTTATGTTATGGTTCAAAGAATGTCAGGCTGAATGGTCGGCCCCTAAACATTTTCACCTCACCAAATCGTTGCAAAAAGTTTGGACACAGCATATGCTGTTTAGAGCCCAGACAATGTAGTTTGTTTTGGGGAATCTATTAGCTTTTGCTTTCCCATTTACAATTCTTCCTAAGACACTAACCATGCCAGCCCTGTATAATTAACTGCCTCCCTGCTTATCTGGGTCAATAATTTGATTATTCTCTGACCAGGACACCCACCTTCTAAATTAACTCTTTGCTACCTTTCTAACATCTTTTATCATTTAGATTGTATTGTACTTTGTAAACCTTTTATAACACTTTTCACAATTTTTTTTCATTCTGATGAAGAGGCTAGGAATACTGGTGGAAATAAATCCATGAAAAAGTCAGTTAAGATTTAAGAATCTGTACTCCAGAAATGGTTAAGGTCAGCTGCATGGGCTTCCTCCACTTATTTGCTGTACAGATAAGTGCTAAATACAAGGGGGTTATTTATCAAAATCAATAACGTCACCAATGTTGCCCTACAAATGTAGTTTCATACCTATTTTTGCATTTTAGCATTCTCTCTACTGCATTCATTCCTGATTCTAATAACCTCCATGTTTGCACTCTTCTTGCGCCCCTAA
This sequence comes from Xenopus laevis, assembly GCF_017654675.1. NCBI lineage: Eukaryota > Metazoa > Chordata > Amphibia > Anura > Pipidae > Xenopus > Xenopus laevis. Next base: position 82,457,415 of record NC_054386.1, read on the forward strand.
CTCTTCTTCTTTTGACTCCTTATTAATTGCTCATCCTGTAACTGCATCTTTTGACCCTTATCTCCTCCACTAGCCACCATGCTCTGGCTGCCCTGTCTTTCACACAATTAATATCGTTTTGCAGAGCAAGCCTCTTTCTGTTCTTGAAATCCATTTAGAGAAGTGAAAATAAAATAAAATGGGCACAACTGACAGGCCCAGGTGGTGGAGTCCACCAGGATTTCCCTAGTATCCAGCCACCAGTCCATACTTGGCAACTGAAATTTGGGGTACTTCTTCTCAAAACTGTTTACATCCATTAATACATAGGATATTTGAGAAACAAAACTTTGTCAATTGGTAATACAGACTTTTTTTTAGTAAGTTGCACCGCTGAGGCATCCATAATTTTACCAATTTTTAGCAACATCCTCTTGGAAAGGATACATTTTAGAGAATTTGCACTCAAAAGCTTTAGGGGTAACAGGCTTTCTTATTATTATAATAATTATTATAATAAGTCATTGGAGACTGATGCTGAAGCTGAATAGGCAGCAGACCTATTAAGTGAAGAAATTCAGTCCACCATCAGAAGATGAATACATTTCCATATCATCCTTTAGATACATTACATTAGCTTGTTTGACTTGCTTAGTCGCGGTTTCATTAATCCACAATAATATATCCTTCAGTCAAGACTCCTCTCTGTCTCAGCTCAGAAGTAGCAAAATCAATTTTTTTAGGAATAAGGAATTCTACAGAACTTTCATTGAGAAACTATACTACTAATATACTACTAATATACATTACTTACATACATTTATTTTTGCAGGATTTGCCCTATGATTTGCAAAATACTGTAAAAGTACTGCCTAATAAAATCTGCCCTCTATTTTGTTTTTGTTACTATTATACAGTAATAATACATTGTATGGCTCTTAAATTGATATCTCACAAAGGCACTGACATCTTGAATTATGTCACAGCTTGCACCAATGGCAAAGTGTTGTTAAACAAGGAGACCAAGGATTGGATCAAGCAACAGAAGTGAAGCCAGAAACACCCAAGGCAAAAACCTAAATGGGGGAGAGGGGCATGAGACAATGACAGTCCACAGTCTGTGCCACCAGTATACTGTTCAATATACATAGACCATTGTGTGCGTATTCCCAATTAGGTAAAGAAATCAATATAAATAATATTTCCGCAGACTCCTAATTTTAATTCAACATCTTTTTTCTATAAGTATATGCAAATAAGTACCTAAAGCCTTACTAAATATACTGCACACAATGTGCATACAACTTCACAATTCACAAGAGAGTACAGGAGTTTTGGGAGTTTACTCAATGTACTACAGTCATTAAAAAAAAAAAAATTTCTCTTTTGTCCCCCAATAAAGGTGAAGTTGGAGATTACAGATTTTCTGTTGTTTACTTTTTTGAATTTTTATGTAAATGAGACATCTCACTTTGATGATTTTTCTCCATATTAAACATACGTATGTTTTTAGTGTTATTCATTTTGTAGCTGTTCTTGCTACTGTAAATGTCCTTTGAAGCGATACTCATATTTGGTTTAAAACTAAGGTGTAACCGAGTGTCATATCCTACTTTTTGTCACCTATTACAAATTAACACTTATCTGTGTTTAGGTCCAATTTTGTACATCTTTTTTTAACTGCATACTTGTACTATGTGTCATGGCTCTTTGTACAGTGAACATCTTAACAATTTGAGCTAATTGTCTAAATCATCTAAGTAGAGAGCAAACACTTAATAAGAATGATAAAGGGTGTAAACTCAAAGCAATTATATATAAGGGTTGTCCTTCACCCAGAATAACTGAGCATAAAACCCACTGTAGGTTTAGTCTATCAGAATATTGCTTTTGATTCTTCTACACTGCTCTACATTGGAGAAGTTTGCATCCTAAACAAAACAATCGATATTGAATACCATGGGATTATTAAAGAACTATCTCATATTCTGCCTGGTGTTACCATGGGCCTTGTTAACTGAGGTACAAGGTGAGTTGTGGAGTTCTAATCTGTTATTTAAAATGTTTAAATCACAGAAATAAGTAAGTGTTTAGCAATTAAAACATTTGCAGAATTCTAAGATTTAATGTATGTGATTAATTGATAAGAAAGGATGATGAGTGGGATGTTACATATTAATCCATCCAAATATTAATATTCTGGATTTAATTTAAAAAGTGATAAGAAATGAGAGGTAAATTAAGTAAAGGCTCTGCAATTATACCAAATCTAGCAGTTGTGGCTTTTGTTGAAGAAAAAGAACGTTAACCACTAAATGCCATTGTTGAAGAACTGATCTTGTGTAGAATCTTAAACAATCCTGTTAAAGCAAACAGTTCTCAGGGCAAATTTATTAGCATGCTGAGCCCCATTACCCTATATTAAACTAATTTTTATGAAAGAGATGATATGTTGTAAGATAAACATATGTTGGTTGCCAAACAATCCTATTTGGATTTTCTTTTTGTCGTTTAAATGTTTTTAGAAGCCTTAATACAAGATTCTTTAATATATGTAAAGATCTCATCCCAAGATATTTTATTTTATCACTGCAAAATATATTTTTATTTCTACTCAAAGGGGGAGAATTAAATCATGTTTAAAAATTGTCAAGCAATGATACATTCTGATAGTTGACTTACATACATTTCCATTTTGAAATTTTCTTATATTCACTAATTTAAAATGGTAATGAAATATTAAGTAAAATAGTACAGGTACCAGTTATATTATCTGAAATGCCTTTGTCTGTAATTTGGATCACCGTGGCTTAATGCTAATAAAAAATATTTAAAAATGAAATAATCCCAATAAGATTGTTAATAAAAGTTCATACTAGATCAGTTAATATCAAGTACAAGGAGCTGCTTTACTATTACTACAAAGAAAAAGGGAATGAGTGGAAAAAAACATTTTTAATTCGAAAATGTTGGCTATGTGCTGTACATACTGAAAATTTCTATTTTGCATTTATTCAGATGTTCAGTTTTATAACTGTGTTTGTAGCCACAAAATCATTGTACTTTACTACCAATTTAACTGGTTGGTCCGTACCTTGATCCCCTAAGGGGCAGATTTATCAAGGGTCGTATTTCGAAGTACAAAAAACTTCGAAATTCGACCATCGAATTGAAAAACGTTGAATTCGAATATCGAATTCGAAGTTTTTTCACAGAATTTGGCAATCCTACGATCGAATAAATATCATTTGACCGAACGATTAAATCTTTCTAATCGAACGATTCAAGCGATTTTATCGTACGATCTAAGGATTTTTATTAGATGTGTAAAGACTTAGAAAAAGTTTGTAGAAGGTCCCCATAGGCTAACATAGCAATTCGGCAAGTTTAATTTGGCGAAGTATTGAAGTCAAAGTTTTTTTTAAAGAGATAGTACTTAGATTATCGAATGGTCGAATGGTCGAATATTCGAACGATTTTTACTTCGAATCAAAGTCAAAGTAAATTCGAAGTCAGGGCAGATTTACTATTGGTCGAATATTGAGGGTTAATTAACCCTCTAAATTCGACCATCAAAGCTAAATCCTTTGACTTCGAATATCGAAGTCGAAAGTATTTACCGAATTTCGTTCGATCGAACGATTCGAAGGATTTTAATCCATCGATCGAACGATTTTCCTTCGATCAAAAAATGCTTAGAAAGATTATGGGGATCTTCCCCATAGGCTAACATTGGTGCTCGGTAGGTTTTAGGTGGCGAAGTAGGTAGTCGAAGTTTTTTTTTAAGAGACAGTACTTCGACTATCGAATGGTCGAATAGTCGAACAGTTTTTAGTTTGAAACGTTCGATGTCGTAGTCGAAGGTCGAAGTAGCCAATTCGATGGTCGAAGTAGCCAAAAAAATACTTCAAAATTCAAAGTATTTTTCATTCTAATCCTTCACTCGAGCTAAGTAAATGTGCCCCTACATGTTACAATGGCTTAAGTGTTTATCTGTTCTAGTGTCTACTTCGCAATGCAGTAATCTATTAGTTATTTATGAAACGTCATAGCTAGGCATCTCCTGCCCAAGATGTAATCATCCTCTCTATGTAAGGAGTAGCCTATCAAGTGTATTTCCTCTGCATGCTGACTTTGTTTTTTTGAAACTATAGCCCCTAAAGAAGTGAAGGGAAATTTCCCTAAAAATCCATTAAAAATACTGCTTATGACCATTATATTGTGTTGCTGTTATGCCAAAGCTGATACTTAGACATCCTTGAGCGGAACTAAGTGTTAACACATGACCAAGTATGAACAATACAATATAGAGAAATGTGGTTATACATGGTGTGACATATTGTATGTTTATACTGCAAATTGCTAATTATTATTATTACACTTTTTGTTCACTAAAATACATGCTATATTGTTTCTGTGGGATATTGTTTCTACCTGTGCGAATATGTTATTATTATTAATAACCACAAGAGTATTTGATTACATTAATTATCCATTACAATTAAGGAAAACCTTCCTGATCAGGGGTGTACAATTCTTGCTCTTCTGCCAGAAATTCCTTCCATATGTAATTGTGGTTCATGTGCTACAAAGTAAATTAAGCTTAATTATGTGGCCTAAAAACAATACGACAGTTGGGTACTCAAAGGGATACTGTCATGGGAAATTTTTTTTTTTTCAAAATGAATCAGTTAATAGTGCTGCTCCAGCAGAATTCTGCACTGAAATTCATTTCTCAAAAGAGCAAACAGATCTTTTTATATTCAATTTTGAAATCTGACATGGGGCTAGACATATTGTCAATTTCCCAGCTGCCCCAAGTCATGTGACCGTTCGATAATCAAAGTACTGTCTCTTTAAAAAAAACTTCGACTTCATTCTTCACCAAATTAAAGCAAGTGTTAGCCAACGGGGAAGTTCCAGAGCACTTTTCTAAGTTTTGTTTGGTCGATTAAAAATCCTTTGATCGATCGCTAAAAATCGTTTGAATAGTTCAAATCAAACGATTTAATCATTCGAACGCTAAATTCGGTGCAAAATCCTTCGACTTCAATATTCAAAGTCGAAGGATTTCAATTCGAGGGTCGAATTTTGAAGTTTTTCAAAGTAAATCTGCCCCTTAATGTGCAAACATAATTTTAGGGTTTTATTGGCGCTGCAATTGTCCTTAAGAGCTTTTTAAATATGGCATAATAGCAAAGAGATTTTAAAAATTATTAATTCATATTATTTCATATTTTTACATTAATCTATAATTTAAATATAATCATTTATAATTTGCAAAATTACCATCAAGGATAAATTGGAAACAATGACCAAGAAACACCCATATAATATGTGAGTCAATTTCAAATATTTGTGCGCAATGTGCAGCTAACCATGATGCACAAAAATAAGGAGAGATTGAAAAAGCAGTGCAATATTGAAGTGTTTAAAGGGACTTGTAAAGACACACCCCATAGAATAACAACACCATAGAAGCTGTGCATCAGAGCTGCTCAAACTTCATTTGCACTTTATTTTGATCCAATTGGCTGACTCTTTCAAGTCAATTGTATTGGAGTATTTGCTTCTACTCTGAGGGTCAGCTGATAATTGTTTATAGTTTTTGGAAACTGTTGAATAATTTGCACAAGGCATATTTGCACTTTAAAATTGACCAGTAAAGTGATTGGTCAATTGAAGAACTATTTGAATGTGTTACACAATATATTGTTTTCCTCCTTTTTCCCCTTCCTCTCTAGCTCTGATAACATTGTCTGTTTATTTATTGGAGTGGAAATTCTCTTAAATATTGGATTGGGTGTACAGCATTTCTTTTGAAATATTGAAAGCTATTTGACATTCAAACAGAAATAAGACATTAATTTGCAAGCTCTACTGGGCAAATACCTTTATGTATATTTAAAATTTACAACATAATTTATGTAAAATTATACACTTCTGTGTATCTTAGTAGTCTTATGCATACTTTTTACCTATACTAGGTATCTTTAAGGCCACAATGGAACCTGAATGGGTTCTAATGTTTCCCAGACTTTTTTAAACCTATACATTATTACTATTGTATTGCTGCACATAAGGGTACAATGCTCACAAACAAACCAAAACATTTGGCAATGAGGGCCCTTGCCACAACACTTTAACATAAAGATAAAGACAGGAACACCCTTTTACTGGCACAAACTATCATCATCCCCACATTATCAAGGCAGTACCCTACTCACAGTTCTTAAGAGTAGTTAGATACAATATTGTAAAAGTCAAAGCCAGGTAAATAGAAGGGATGCAAGAATGCATTGCAGCCAGAAGGTATGACTAGCATCTCCTGTCTTGCCAGCCACAAAGAACATTGAAAACAAATCTTTTATTTTTTCTTGTTTCAAAAAGGCATGGTGGCTTATTTATTGAAAATTAGATTTTAGTGTTTTTTAAAAACACAACTAAACTGATGAACTCTAAAACCACGATTGTCATTGAATTTATTTAAAGAATATAAAATATAAAAATATATAAAAAGTATGAACAAAAAATAAAACACATGCATAACTTAAAAAAACCTCTAAAAATTCAAGTTTTTCCTGATAATTTCTAGCAAAAAAACCCTGAAAACCTCTTAAAGTCCAAATAAATATATTAGAGTACATCCAAAAACATATGAAAAGTCATGGAAGAGATTCCATTTGAGGTGCAATTCAATTTGGAAACATTTATATTAGGGCTTATCGTGTGAAAACTCTATTGAAGTCTATGGGAAAAAACTGGAACTGAATTAGGAGAAAAGTTTTTCTTCTTGAATCTCGACCATGGGTTTTCACGTGATAAACAGTAAGCTTACTTGTTCTCATTGAATTGAATCTGGCCCTATGTTTAAACTTTTGTACCTGCCCAAGGCAACCATATCCCTTAACAGAGAAGATCTGTGTCACCAAATTTCAATATCAATGTTATTAACCCCTTACCATTTTTCTTTCCTTCACCACAGCTATTTCATTTTCTCTCCCCTTCCTTCTCTTTTTTATTACCTTCCTTATTTTAGCCATTTTCACCATTCATGCCTTTCCATTGCCTTTTCCGCTCTTACTGTACATCTGTCTCTCTGCTTCTGTTACCCTTTGCTACTCTGTGTAAAGTGAATGTGGTGCGGAGAATTTTGAGGAGATGGTCTGATAGCAAGTTGGATGCACACTTTAAGATAAATCCTCGAGCAGAGAGAACAGAAGAGCAGTGTGGCAGAGGTTTGATCCATAGCCCTGCAGTGAGGGGTATTTAAATGTTAATGCTTCCACATGTGAGAAGTGTGGTGCTCCATTAGGGTTGCCACCTGTCTGGTTTTGACCAAATTAGGAAAACTGGGCAGGATTTCCTGAGACTGACGCAATCACTGATCGCCACATCACAGTCCCACTCCCGACATCCCAGTTCTGCCCCCATCACATCATGGCCTCACCCCACTACATCATGGCCCCTCTGCCCCTGTGTCATGGCCCTGCCTCCCCCAAAGTTTTCCAGGGAGAAAGGTGGCAACCCTTTGCTTGCTACTAGAGTACTCACTTTTTTTGTACACCTTAAGTATATATGCTGCATTGCAGAGACTTTCAACCCATTACACTGAACTGATAATTTCTTCAGAAGTTTTAAACTATAGGTATGTAGAGGATCAGACAAGTCTTTCCACTGTTTTTTTCTGTCTGTGACATCATCCAGCCCGGTTACAGACTGGAGAGCAATCCAATTGGCTGGGAGCCCCAATGCATCTCTGGAAGAGGAGAAAGACAAGAGAAGTGCCTTGCTTTGGACAAATGCACAGGGTTACAGAGGGAGCCCCTGCTGCAGAAGTCAGACAGAGACAGATCTATGAAGAAATGAACGTGCAGGCTATGAGTAAAGGAGCTGCATTAACAAAGAGACTGCGTATGTGTGTGTGTGGTACTCAGATCGATAACTTTGAGTTTTCAGTCTAAATAGAGAGATTACCCTATGTCCAGTTCATCTGTTGGATGCTGTTGAAATCCTTGTGTGTCCCTGGTTTGAGGACAGGTATGGCTCGTATACCTGCCACATGGAGCAGCTACTAAATCCAAAGGGAGAGGCACCTTGGGGCAGGTATTCCTACTTGTGGACACAAGAGCTCTTAGGGAACAGAATTGATCTGAACTGTGTTAATCTGCATTTATCCACCCAGAGTGGAGCAGGGGACTGTACCAGGGGATTAATAGTCAACACAGGTTCCCCAGGGCAGAGTTAATTGTGTGATTTATATTTAGATTTATTGCATTCAGTTTTATATAAACTTAAATTAGTTTACTGCAAACTGCGTGTTTTATTTTCCTAATAGAAATTCCCTGAGCTGTGCTCCTCAGGGCTCACTTGGTGGAGACAGTGTGCTGTAAATCCCAGTATCTTTCATATGCAAAGAGAGCTCACTGCCCTGGATTGCAAGGGGTTAATCACTATTTAAAAGAGCGTGTAACCAAGATAGGGTTATAGGTGTTCTTCTAAACAGCACTCCTTTCTATTTGGACTTTTTAAAGCTGAAAACAGATAAATACAAAACCACATACATGGACATATCTGTTTTTTTAAATTAAAAGAGGGGATTTCCTCTATGTGTACTTTGTATAATTTAGTAAGAGATGATGCTGCGAAAATAAATTAAACTGTTGCAAATATCTGGGGGAACCGAGTGGGTGCCTTAAACTACAACAAGTTAAAATTGGTGATTTTTTTGCTGAATAAATCAAATATTTATGAAGTATGTAGCAGTGCCCTAATAAGTCCTTAATTTTATCCTTAAAGGGATACTGTCATGGGAAATTTATTTTTTCAAAATGAATCAGTTAATAGTGCTGCTCCAGCAGAATTCTGCACTGTAATCCATTTCTCAAAAAAGCAAACAGATTTTTTTATATTCAATTTTAAAATCTGACATCGGGCTAGACATTTTGTCAATTTCCCAGCTGCCCCCAGTCATGTGACTTGTGCCTGCACTTTAGGAGAGAAATGCTTTCTGGCAGGCTGCTGTTTTTCATTCTCAATGTAACTGAATGTGTCTCGGTGGGACATGGGTTTTTACTATTGAGTGCTGTTCTTAGATCTACCAGGGAGCTGCTATCTGGTTACCTTCCCATTGTTCTTTTGTTTGGCTGCTGGGGGGAAAAAGGGAGGGGAGTGATATCACTCTAACTTGCAGTACAGCAGTAAAGAGTGATTGAAGTTTATCAGAGCAAAAGTCACATGACTTGGGGCAGCTGGGAAATTGACAATATGACAATATGTCTAGCCCCATGTCAGATTTCAAAATTGAATATAAAAAAAATCAGTTTGCTCTTTTGAGAAATGGATTTCAGTGCAGAATTCTGCTGGAGCAGCACTATTAATTTTTTTTCCCATGACAGTATCCCTTTAATATTTTCTAAATGACTGATTAAGCGACAGGAGCATATCCCCTTATAAAAGGGAACAAGTGTACTGAGGTAGTGCCAACCTTTAGCTGTAGTATTATTGGTCACTTACAATATCAGTGTAAGGATCAGAGATTAAAAGGTAGGTAAATCCGCATAATTAAAATGTTCTACATATATTTCTGTTTTATTTACCAAAGATGAAAAAGTTCTTCTGCACAAAGTCTATATATAAAAGTAATCTATGTACTTATGTACTTGTAAATAAATTCATTTGAGGATTGGCCATTTGATAAGTATTCTCCACAAAACTATTAGGGAGTTATTTTCTAAAACTAAACTTTAATAAAAACTAACTCGACCTAACTCCCATCCACAAATTTAATGTATTTACTAATAATTTAGGTTCAAAAAGTCAGATTGAGAAAAAAACTCAAAAAATTTGAGTGTCAATGCAAATTGTGCGACTTTTTCAAACTGACACACGACAAATTTGGATTTACCGAGTTTGTAGTCGAAAAACACAAATTATTTGAGTTTTCACACGAAAACCAGCTCAAACTTTCAAGAACCATGAAGGCATGAATCATGTTCCATTGGTTAAAGGAACCATCTGCCATTGACTTTTACATGATTTCAACAGGTTTTAGCTGGAGTATTTTTAGATTTGAATTGTTAGCAGCTTCGGGGTATAATAAATAAAAAGCAAAAAGTTTTTTTCTCTAAAAATTCAACTCGACTAGAAAAAGGGATAGTACATAGCAACCTAAATGTATCTGCATTCTGAAATATTTAGCATAATTAAAAAAAAAAAGTTTTTATTTTGAAATTTAAGTTTAACAGTTGATAACGTAGAAGAAAGGTTACAGTAGGAGTAAGAGATAATTGTCTTACAGTAGGGCATATAAATTCTAACAGGTACATAATTCCTGCTTTATCTTATATACAGTACATTTGCAATTCAGTGTAACACAATATATTTCAATATATTTCAGAGCCACTATCTCATTTGTAGAGGGTTTATTGTCGGTTGTGTCTAGATGACTGTTGGTCTGGGTCTCTAGTGGGGCCTATACCAGTGCATGGTCTACTCTAACCACTATCTCCAGCCACAAACCCCACACATTGATAGTTAAATATTTTGCCTTTTGTAGGGGGAGAACTGCATTAATAACTTTTTTCCAACAAGTCAGTGTCGGGTGTCTGGTTGAATTCCATGTTAGGAGGATGATTTTTGTTTTTAGCATAATAAAGCATTTGAAGGTAGAACAGTCTCTGATACATCCTGAGAGTGAATGGCTTAGTGTGTCCCATCAGGCATAGTTCAGGGGAGTATATATTGGGGAGGGCAAACTTAGTGTGTATAAAGCAGTCATCCACAACCAGTAGCTCGTGAGCAACATTGGATATTGCTTCCAGTGTCCTTGTAGCAGGGGCTTACTTTTTAATTCCAGGCTGAGAAGCAAGTTTTAATTGCATAAAAATGAAGTATAGTGTCAAGTAGAGTCTCCTGTAGGCTGCCAGTACACACAACATGTTTTTTACACCCAAGGACTTTTTCAAGTGTTGCTCCCCAACTGTTTTTACATTTGAATGTGGCTCACTGGTAAAAAAGGATGGGGACCCCTGGAATAAAGTTTAAAACCAAAAAACTTTAATTTAATGCTAACCCAGTTTATGAATATGTTTCCTGTCTTTGTACAGGCATAACTAATACACCCACACCCCCAACTAGTCATCAGTCCTCTACTAGACATTCTACAAAAACTGTTACTACTACTTCCTCTTCTGTTACATCGAATCCATTGACAAATACTACTCTTGAACCAATGACCACAACTGCAAAACCATCCACTACTACTACTTCAATAACTACTTCCAAGATTACTACTACAGAATCAATCCCTACTACCTCTACTGAAGAATCCACAGCTACTGTTGAATTAACTACAACTGTAGAACCATCCACTTATTCTACTTCTACTACCATTTTTGACATTACTACTACACAATCCCTTACTACTACCTCTACTGTAGAACCCACAACTACTACAGAATTTTCTACAAAGAAGTCGCTCCTGGAACCTTTAAGAGTACAATTTCACTTTCTGCGCTAGCTATGCAGCCCCCCGACCCCCTCCAGAACAGGAAAGGTAAGTGCTGGGGGGGGTGAAGTGGGGGCGACACTGCAGGAGCTGCCTGAGGCAGAAAGATGCCATTGACTAGAGTTACAAAATATCCTATTAATTCCTACTGCTAAACCTTCCCACTAATACTACTATGATGATAATTAACAGCTGCTGCTACTAGTACACAAAAAAACTATTATTCTGTAAGAGAAAATTGTTAATAGCTTCACCTTCTATAAAGACTACAAACTACTATTTCTATTGTAGTTCTATTCTGCAACTTCTGATACATTTTCCACAACTGCAGTTATTTGTCATAAATATATTTAATCAACACAGACAGGTGCGCAGAATACAAGAGTTTTTTTATGTAGGTCATGAGGTTAATGATGGCCTTTTCTTTTCATCAACCCAAATTATGATGTAACTGTAGAGGCTTAAACAAAATAATACCGTTGCTATTTCAAATCTGTTTCAGCTTACGCATTTATTTTTATTACAGGGACCAGTCCTACCACCGCTACTAAAAAACATACAGGTATGTACTACTAAACCAACTTATATGCTAGTTATGCTATCAGAAACTCTTAGGGGGTTATTTACTAATCTCCGAATACCTGAAATTACCCGAAATTACCCGAAATCCGAAAAATTTGTGATTTTCTTTTTATAAAATCGGACTTTTAAAACTAATTTTTCGTAATTTATTAAACCCCGAGGGCTAAAAAGCCCGAATATAAAAACACGGCATCTCAAACCTGTCGAGGTTGCATAAAAGTAAAGGGGAACAGTCCCATTGATTTTTGGTAGTGTCGGGGGTTTCGGGCAATTTCACAATGTTTTCAGAGTTTTCACTCGAAAGGGAGATTTCGGGGAAAATTCACAAAAAAATAGTGAAAATCGGAGCTTTTCCCACAAAGCAAATTATCGGGAAAATGTAATAATAAATAAACGTTAAAAACCCGAGCGGGTTAGATCGGAGTTTGTAGCAGCCGATATTGAGATAAATTCGGACCTTGATAAATAACCCCCCTGCTGTTACAAGCAACCTACTACTGTTATTATTGCAGAATCATATAGTGCTACACAATATCCAAATTTTACTACTGCAAACCCTTCTACTGCTTCTAATATAATTAAATGAATACAGTATTTCTAAAAAAAGAGCCAGCAGGTACTAAAACAACTCAACTTACTACTATGCCATAGCCCAGCATTGTTATAACTTATATCTGCTATACCAACTACAAATTACTTACATTTGATTAAAATTTCTGTGTAACTACTATCACAGCCACCTCTACAATTGAACCATCTTCAACCACTGTTACTACAGCCTCCACAAGTTCTGCCAGATCTACTTCTTCTCAGTCTTCTAGTTCCACAGCATCCTCATCTACTACTGAACACAGCACACCTGCATCAACCACTGCTGAATTTACTAGTCTAACATCCACTCCTACAACAAGATTTAGTGCAACTACTATCGCAGCCACCTCTACAAGTGAACCATCTTCAACAACTATTATTACAGCCTCCACAAATTCTGCCGGATCTACTTCTCAGTCTTCTAGTTCTATAGCCTCCTCATCTACTACTGAACACAGCACACCTGCATCATCAACCACCACTGAATTTATTAGTCTAACCTCCCCTCCACCAGCAGGAATTAGTTCAACTACTATGCCAACCACCTCTACAAGTGAACCATCTTCAACAACTATTATTACAGCCTCCACAAGTTCTACTGGAACTACTTCTTTTCAGTCTTCTAGTTCTATAGCCTCCTCATCTACTTCTGAGCGCAGCACACCTGCATCATCAACCACCACTGAATTTATTAGTCTAACCTCCCCTCCACCAGCAGGAATTAGTTCAACTACTATGCCAACCACCTCTACAAGTGAACCATCTTCAACAACTATTATTACAGCCTCCACAAGTTCTACTGGAACTACTTCTTCTCAGTCTTCTAATTCTATAGCCTCCTCATCTACTTCTGAACGCAGCACACCTGCATCATCAACCACCACTGAATTTATTAGTCTAACCTCCCCTCCACCAGCAGGAATTAGTTCAACTACTATGCCAACTACCTCTACAAGTGAATCATCTTCAACAACTATTATTACAGCCTCCACAAGTTCTACTGGAACTACTTCTTTTCAGTCTTCTAGTTCTATAGCCTCCTCGTCTACTTCTGAGCGCAGCACACCTGCATCATCAACCACCACTGAATTTATTAGTCTAACCTCCCCTCCACCAGCAGGAATTAGTTCAACTACTATGCCAACCACCTCTACAAGTGAACCATCTTCAACAACTATTATTACAGCCTCCACAAGTTCTACTGGAACTACTTCTTCTCAGTCTTCTAATTCTATAGCCTCCTCATCTACTTCTGAACGCAGCACACCTGCATCATCAACCACCACTGAATTTATTAGTCTAACCTCCCCTCCACCAGCAGGAATTAGTTCAACTACTATGCCAACCACCTCTACAAGTGAACCATCTTCAACAACTATTATTACAGCCTCCACAAGTTCTACTGGAACTACTTCTTTTCAGTCTTCTAGTTCTATAGCCTCCTCATCTACTTCTGAGCGCAGCACACCTGCATCATCAACCACCACTGAATTTATTAGTCTAACCTCCCCTCCACCAGCAGGAATTAGTTCAACTACTATGCCAACCACCTCTACAAGTGAACCATCTTCAACAACTATTATTACAGCCTCCACAAGTTCTACTGGAACTACTTCTTCTCAGTCTTCTAATTCTATAGCCTCCTCATCTACTTCTGAACGCAGCACACCTGCATCATCAACCACCACTGAATTTATTAGTCTAACCTCCCCTCCACCAGCAGGAATTAGTTCAACTACTATGCCAACTACCTCTACAAGTGAATCATCTTCAACAACTATTATTACAGCCTCCACAAGTTCTACTGGAACTACTTCTTTTCAGTCTTCTAGTTCTATAGCCTCCTCGTCTACTTCTGAGCGCAGCACACCTGCATCATCAACCACCACTGAATTTATTAGTCTAACCTCCCCTCCACCAGCAGGAATTAGTTCAACTACTATGCCAACCACCTCTACAAGTGAACCATCTTCAACAACTATTATTACAGCCTCCACAAGTTCTACTGGAACTACTTCTTCTCAGTCTTCTAATTCTATAGCCTCCTCATCTACTTCTGAACGCAGCACACCTGCATCATCAACCACCACTGAACTTATTAGTCTAACCTCCCCTCCACCAGCAGGAATTAGTTCAACTACTATGCCAACTACCTCTACAAGTGAATCATCTTCAACAACTATTATTACAGCCTCCACAAGTTCTACTGGAACTACTTCTTCTCAGTTTTCTAATTCTATAGCCTCCTCATCTACTTCTGAACGCAGCACACCTGCATCATCAACCACCACTGAATTTATTAGTCTAACCTCCCCTCCACCAGCAGGAATTAGTTCAACTACTATGCCAACTACCTCTACAAGTGAATCATCTTCAACAACTATTATTACAGCCTCCACAAGTTCTACTGGAACTACTTCTTCTCAGTCTTCTAATTCTATAGCCTCCTCATCTACTTCTGAACGCAGCACACCTGCATCATCAACCACCACTGAATTTATTAGTCTAACCTCCCCTCCACCAGCAGGAATTAGTTCAACTACTATGCCAACTACCTCTACAAGTGAATCATCTTCAACAACTATTATTACAGCCTCCACAAGTTCTACTGGAACTACTTCTTCTCAGTCTTCTAATTCTATAGCCTCCTCATCTACTTCTGAACGCAGCACACCTGCTTCATCAACCACCACTGAATTTACTAGTCTAACCTCCCCTCCACCAGCAGGAAATAATCCAATTGCTATGACAACCACCTCTACAAGTGAATCATCTTCAACAACTATTATTACAGCCTCCACAAGTTCTACTGGAACTACTTCTTCTCAGTCTTCTAGTTCTATAGCCTCCTCATCTACTTCTGATCGCAGCACACCTGCTTCATCAACCACCACTGAATTTACTAGTCTAACCTCCCCTCCACCAGCAGGAAATAATCCAATTGCTATGACAACCACCTCTACAAGTGAAACATCTTCTCTTAATCCAAATATCAATACCAATACTACTACTACTATTACTACTACTACTACTACTACTGCTGCTGCTATCACTACTGATGTTACCATGCCTTTGGGAAGTTCTTCATCAGACAATAACTGTAAGTTGCATATTTATATTTTTTTTTTATTAAAACTACCTAGAAGAAAAGTTAATCTTTTTTACTTAGCAGGAGTGTATTTTGCATAAGTCATCAATGTAAGTTGAGGTCAGTTTGTACTAAAATTAAATAACTACCATGGTGTAAACTGACCCTTTCCAAAAAAATTTTGATTTAAAGTTTGCTGAATTATTAGACAATAACTGTGCAGTTACTGTCAACATTGTACTAATTGTAAATTAAAAGGTGAACTAAGCCTTTAAGACAGTGTTGTGTGTAGAATGAGGTATGAGACATGGAAATACCTTCAATTTTCATTTATACCCTTCTTATCCGAACTCTTAAGGGATACTGTCATCGATATGCATCAGTTAATAGTACTGCTTCTTCAGCAGACTTCTGCAGTGAAATCCCTTTTTTCAAAAGAGCAAACAGTTTTTTTAATATTTCATTTTGAAATCTGAGAAGGTGCTAGACATATTGTCCGTTTCCCAGGTGGCTGCAGTCATGTGACTTGTGCTCTGGTAAACTTTAGTCAGTCTTTACTGCTGCACTGCATGTTGGAGTGATATCACTCCTTCCCTTCCCTCCCCCCCCCAGCAGCCCATCAGAAGAACAATAGGAAGGTAACCAGATAACAGCTCCCTGGTAGATATAAGAACAGCAATAGTAAAAATCAATGTCCCACCGAGACACCTTCAGTTACATTGAGCAAACAATGTAATTTAGAAATAGAAATGACTCCAGGTAATAATAGGTTTTATTTTATTTATTTGGATACTATAAGAGTCCAGATTGATGGCTATGAACTATTAGGTTGTATCTAGATACATAGTTTGTCACGGGGTCATAAAGGTGTATTTTGTATGTCTCTGCCCTCAAAAAAAGTGAAGTTAATAAGAGTTTTCATGCAGTGCTATGTTTGTGTATGTTAAGTTAATAAAAGAGAGAGAGATAGAAACACTGGGGAAACACTATTAAAAAGCAGCAGGAGGTGCAGCCTGTATCTAAGGCAGGTAGTAAAGATTTGGCTTGGTTGTACCTCCTGACACTGTGCACTTTGTCTCACACTCTGCTTACACAAGTGCATAAGTGAGAACTGAATGCCAGAAGTGCTCGCTAAGTGAGGGCACACTGTTGTAACTTAGTGCTCTAGCACTTGGGCCCCAGGGTAGCGTAAATGTTGCATTTGTGCTTGAATTATAACTAGAAATGTGTATAAATATGGAGTATATAATACATTATTGTCTATGTATCTTCCTCCAGTGCCATTCTGGGCTATTATCCTTATTGGACTAGCCTGTATTCTTGCTCTTGGCTTACTACTCGGTCTGCTGTTTGGAGTAAGTATTGCATTTTATTTATAAAGACTATACTATAAAATGTGGAATCATTGGTGACAAGTGTGCAAATGAGGTGTCAGAAATATGCCAAATTAATTGTCATGGTAACTCATGGCATGGTCTGGGAGGTATTGGTTAAAGTCGATGACATTGTATTTCCATACATTATACTAAAAGTTCACTACCACTTAATAACATATAGACTTTTATGGGTCTTTCTATTTACAATTGGTCTTATTAAGCCATGATCATCTGTTTGATAGAAGGGAGTGAATCTGGTTTGTGACATTTGGGGGCAGATTTACATAGGGTCGAATATCGAGGGCTAATTAACCCTCGATATTCGACTGCCGAATGTAAATCCTTCGACTTCGAATATCGAAGTCAAAGGATTTACCGCAATTAGTTTGATCGAACGATTAAATCCTTCGAAATGAACATTTCGAAGGATTTTAATCCATCGATCGAACGTTTTTTCTACAACCAAAAAAACCTTAGAAAGCCTATGGAGACCTTCCCCATAGGCTAACATTGAGGTTCGGTAGGTTTTAGGTGGCGAAGTAGGGGGTCGAAGTTTTTTTAAAGAGACAGTACTTCGACTATCGAATGGTCGAATATTCGAACGATTTCTAGTTCAAATCGTTCGAGTCGAAGTCATAGTCGAAGGTCGACGTAGCCAAAAAAAACATTCGAAATTCGATTTTTTTTTATTCTGTTCCATCACTTGAGCTAAGTAAATGGGCCCCTTGATCAAAATGTCAAAATTTCCCCAACGTTTCTGCAAAGCACCAACATATATAAATGGAACATGGGGAAAATGAATTGTTGTTAAGCACAATGTCCCTAATATCTTGTATTGTGCAAACACTTAAAAAGGTCTCTCTGTCTCCCTACAGATATTTGCCTGTGCAAAACTTGGTTTTTATAGTGTCGGGGCTTTGCCTAGTTACTTTCCACATTTGGGATTTTCGAATGCTTTTGAATCATCCAACATTACTGACCCTGAAAGAGGATTTCAGCCTGTACGGCAGACAGGCGGAACTTCGGCTCAAGGAGAGAGATTTGAGCTTAGCCCAAAACAAGTCCACTTTTGATATAATACAGTATTCTCTTATTGTCTCCACTAACCTAATTACTATGTATAACTAGAAAGGATATACCTCTTGCTAGGTGGCCATAGACACACAGATAATATTTACGGGAAAAAAAATTCGGACAATATTCTGTAAGGTGGGAAAAGAGCAGTCCGATATCGGCAGAAGACTTGGATATCAGTCGGCTCGTCGATCGGGCTGGATGGAAAATTTTGATCGGGTGCCTTTGAAGGCACCAGAACATCGGCCATTGTTAGTGCTGAATCGTCAGATACAGGTAGAATTCTATTATTTATACCTGTATATCTGATGATTCAGCTCAACACGTGTGTATTTAAATGAACAATATTTCTTGGAAAGATCCTTTTCAAGAAAGATCGTAATTGGAACGTCTATGGCCACCTTTAATGACATCAATACATGTATGATTACAAAGTTTGTGGGGGTAGGGACCAAAAAGGTTAAAATAGGTAAAGATGAAAGCTATTTAAATTATTCTAAAATAAACACATGGCATTTTATTGTATATAATGTATGCAACTGTTCCTACTTTATTCATTTCCAATATTTTTCTGTTTATTAAACCTATTTCATATCTAAAAATGGGTGCCTATTTAATATTTATATATTTGATACAGGTAGAATTCTATTACTGTAGACTGTAAATTAATGAAATTAAATAGATTAATATTTATATATTTGCATACACATCATACATCTATGATGTTTATGATATTTATTTATCTTTATATAAGTGGATAAACAGTAGATATGGGATCTGTTATTTGGAAATCCGTTATCCAGAAAGGTCCTAATAATTGGAAAGCCATCTCCCATAGATTCCATTTTAATCAAAGAATCAAAGAATTTTTTAAAAAATATTTTCTTTTTTATCTGTAAAAATAAAACAGTACTTTGTACTTGATGCCAAGATACGGTGGGCAAAGCAATCCTATTTTTAGTAAAAGGTATGAAGATCCAAATTAAGGAGAGATCCCTTATCCGGAAAACCCCAGGTCCCAAGCATTCTGGATATGTAAATATACATATATATCGACTTCAATAAATGTAATACTTAGGGGCAGATTTATCAAGGGTCGAATTTTGAGTTCATGGGAGTTTCTAAAAACTCCCATAAACTGCCATGAATTTATAATAAAACAACCAATCGAAATTAATTGAAATCAAAATCAATTTATTTTCAATTCAGGGGTATAGGATCGAACCGCAAACTCAAATCGAATCGATTCGAGTTTTTTCTCTGAAAAAAATTAGATTTTCAGGGGTCCACTAAACTACTCCAAATTGATTGTAGGATGTCCCCCATAGGCTAAAACACCATTTTGGCTGGTTTATGGATAACAAAAAAAATACGTTTTGATAAATTTCTGACATGATGCTTTAATTGAAAGCAATTTCTATTATCTGGAAAAACATGTTCTGGGCAGTAGTATTAACATACTTCAAAACATGCTACATGCCCATATGGTTTTCTGCATTATTAATAGCAAATTTTAAGTTTAGAATTTGTATTTAAAAACAGTTCATGGCATTTATGAAGTCAGTGTTCTGTAACTATAATTTGGCTTAAACAGACAAATACCAACTAGTGGGGTAGAACATGGACTACAATGGAACCTTTTTCTACAGGATGGGCTTTTGCTATGTGGAAAGATCACGTGAGGGTGTTGTTGAACTACACCTCTATACTGCCTCTCTATACTCAAAATGTAGCAGACAGCCCCCTCCAAATATATAATTAGAAAGCCTTTATTAGTTACTTTTTGGCTTCATAATCTGGACAGATACAACGTTTCAAGCCAAACAATGGCCCTTTATCGATCTTATTTGGCTTGAAACTTTGTATCTGCCCAGATTATGAAGCCAAAAAGTAACTAATAAAGGCTTTTTAATTATATCTTTGGATGGTGCTGTCTGCTTCATTTCGTGGATATTTAAAGTCGGTTGCAGTGGACACCGATTGACGTGCACCTGATTAATTCACAAAAAATTTGGCGAGTGCTGGCTAATTGTATTTCTATTCCTCTCTATACTGCCACAAGTTTAAAATAATGGAGAAATCATGCCAGGGGTTCTTTGCAAAACAATAACACAGGCTGTATTCAATTATAATGCACAGGGTTGATAATACTCACACAGGAGATAGTCAAAATAATGGCAGGTACAATCAAGGATGTAGAAGAGACAGCACAGAATGGCAACTCTGAAGGAATAGCATGGGGAGTTGAAAATATACACCTTCCAGGTTTTCAGTACCTCGTGTGGTCTGGATCCCTACAGTAGACGTGGAATAGGGATAGAACAATAACCTAATTCCCTTGTCAATACTGCAGTCCCTTCACTACAGACAAGTGGGGCCTGGGGAGAGCTACTCACTTCTATCCTCCTTGGTGGAGCTGAAATGCTGCTCTTGCTAACTACAGCTCACCTCTCCAAGAGAGTGTTATAACAGTGGTTATCCTGCATACTAGCTTAACATCATTCATGGGATCCCTGTCCCCCAACTTCTCTAAAGGGGTTGTCCCTTTAGGGCCTAACACTTCTGGGGCCTTGTTGACTCCAGGGTCAATGGAACATCCACCCAGATCAACTGCTACAGGCCAAAGCAGAAGGACCTCCCCCTGCAAAGCACTATATTACAGTAATGCAGGATATGGTCATCAACCTAAGGGCCAATGAACTGGGTATGTAAAATAGATACAAAGCAGTACATGGGCTTTAACCCTGCAACAAGGAAGTGAGGTACTGTTAGGGACATGAAGCCATAAGGGACATTTTAATTTTAAAGTATTATTATGTAAGCTTTTACTTGACATTTAAACAGAAAAATTTCCCTATTAAAATATTTAAAATACAAGATTAAAATGTTATACAGTGGCCTATGGGTCTGATTTGTATAAGCAACCTTTAAAGGAACAGTTCAGTGTACAAATAAAAGCTGGGTAAATAAATAATAAAAATGTTTATAATATAGTTAGTTAACCAAAAATATAATCTATAAAGGCTGGAGTGACTGAATATGTAACATAACAGCCAGAACACTACTTCCTGCTTTTCAGCTCTCTAACTCTGAGTTAGTCAGTGACTTTAAGGGGGGCCACATGGGACATAACTGTTCAGTGAGTTTGCAATTGAGGGAGATTTGTGGGGTTTGGATAGGTTAAGTGCCTCCATCCAGGACTTAAACCATATATTGTTGGGCATACAACTCCCTGGGAATTGTAGTAGAAGTGATTATGGTACCCAGTCAAGCAGACAATAAACCACACAATAGGTCACTTGTAATGTTAGCAATGAAATATATAGACAATGAAATGAGAACAGTAAATGAATAATGTCAACATAACACATAAAATGTTAAGCAATACAATAGTGATCAACCTTTGTATGAAATTGTCCAGGGTCCCTTTAGAAATTCTGAGTGTGCACACTGTGCTTTCTGCAAGGGTGTACCAAAGTAATATGAGCAGAATGGTCTGTTACAACACCAGAAAGTAAAAGGTCTCACCAACTCCTAATGATAGTGAAAGTGAATTACAGGATATCCTGTGAGGCAGAGCAGATGAAGGGGAGCAGGTGGCAGCTTTAATCCACAATGCTGCTGTAGGAGAAGGCTTCCTGAAATTCTAAGGAAATTCACTGCATGTGTCACTGAGGCTAGATGGGTAATCCACAGTCCAGATCCGGTGTACACAATGGCAACTCACTACAGGGCTGAAGCCCTATCTATCTAAAAGGGATTACTACCCTAGCAATAGCTCAGACCTGCTGCATAAGTCCCATTCACTATGATGGCTGAATGGAAAGGATTAACTGACTCCCTGCACTCTGACTTTGGGGTTCCCTATGTAGGAGGGTAAAGGTTCTGCTAACTTTTAGGTCCTTTGGTCCCCTGGGCCTAATTTAGTCAACTAGATTGGGTTTCCTATGTGAAAGTATTCTACTGGCAGTTCAGTGACTGGCCAGTAGATGTCACAATTCTATTTTATAAAAGGGTACGTTTTTTCTATACCCCAGGGATTTAATTTGCCAGCTAGGCTGGGTCCTTTCTCCCATTTTTTTGTATTTGGGAAGTGATAGGCCTTCTGGAAGTGTACCACCTATCCAATAAATTGTACAACTGTTTTTAAAGAACCACTGGTGCCCATAGTTAAAGAGTAATGGCTGTGTGTCCATACCAGAGAAGTATCCCTTCCTCCATACCATAAGCAGGTGCCCACATGAAGATGTAGGGGTAGATTTATCAAAGAGTTTAGTTAGAGATCTACACAGTCCACAGAGTGAAATACCGCATCTCTCCATTCATTTCTATGGGGTTTTAAAGGCGTATTTATCAAAGAGTGATAGTGAAAGTTCATCATTTCATAAATACGCCTTAAAAATCCCATATAAATGAATGGAGAGAGGCGGTATTTCACTCTGCAGACTGTGGAGATCTCTAACTTCACTCTTTGATAAATCTACCCCATAGAGTCCAATTGTATAGTGCCCGCCGGGAGTTGCTGGGAGTTGGACCCCTTGCCTGGGTTCTGTAACCAGTATATAGTAACCCAAGAAAGGTTGAGGCAAACCCTAATCAATCCACCTGTTACACCCACTGTATATGGGTAAATGTTCTACATATGAAACCCCTAGCTACGTCAAACAGATTAGCAGGAACACTCACAAGTGAGAAGGAAGAATCTCAGGCTGGCTCTTGGTAATCAGTGCAGAGTCCATGCTTTATGCCTTCTCTTCTTCTTGGAAAGTTATGCCTCTCTCTCATTTTGGCTCCAAAACCTCCTTCAGAGAGGTCATATGGTCAGGAGCAAATGCAACCTCCTGATTGGCCAGGCTGTGCTGATAACTGTCTCACTGCAGTACAAGCAGCAGTCATATTTTTGGTTGTCCCAGATTTAAAGTCATGGGGTTATTTGTTTAGGAAAAGAGTAAGTAAAAATTCCTACAAAACTATGAAATAACATGTTCTCAATGAACTGACTCTGGCCCAAAGTGTCCCAATATAAACAGCAACTCTCA
Organism: Xenopus laevis; assembly: GCF_017654675.1. Lineage (NCBI taxonomy): Eukaryota > Metazoa > Chordata > Amphibia > Anura > Pipidae > Xenopus > Xenopus laevis. The sequence continues at coordinate 82,480,653 of NC_054386.1, forward strand.
GGCTTACAAGGCAAATATGTTTGTGTATCGGAGAATACCCCAATGTTTCAGACACAAGTCCTTTGTCAGATTCTAGATTAAACAGTGCCCTCCATTAATTGTGCCAAAAAAAGTGCCAAGGGAGTGCATGATACATGTTGGGTGAGAGGATTTTTATTGATATTTGTAATCAGGGTTGTTTCTGCCATGAGGCAAGGTGAGAAGGTGGCAGTGAGCAGTCAGTTACCAGGGGAGGCAAAAAGCTGGCTCTGGTAAATTTAAGAGCTGAATTTCTGTTTTTAAATATGGAAATTCGGCTCCGCTAATACAGACAGAGCTACTGTATATTGCTCATTGCACTTGCGATGCGGCCCCCCCTTTGACCCGCTCCAACGCTGAAGTTCAGTGTAAAAATAAAAACTGGGTAAATCAATAGGCTGTGCAAAATAAAAAATGCTTCTAATATAGTTAGTAAGTCAAAAATGTAATGTATAAAGGCTGCAGTGACTGGATGTCTAACATAACAGAACACTACTTCCTACTTTGCTCTGTACTGAGTTAGTCAGCAACTTTAAGGGGGGCCACATGGGACATAACTGTTCACTGAGTTTGCAATTGATCCTCAGCTTTCAGCTCAGATTCAAAAGCAACAGTTATGATCCATGTGGCTCCCCTCAAGTCACTGATTGTTTACTGCCTGGTAAATCAGTGGACACTCATGGGCAAATTCACTAAAGGAAGAAGCGCCTAACGCCAGTGTGAATTCGCCAGCGTATCGCATTTTCGTTATTTTGCCGATTCCCTAACGGACGCTGGCGTAAATTCGCTAGTGTTACTTCGCACCCTTACGCCTGGCGAATTTGCGCAATGGACGTAACTACGCAAATTCACTTACGAGCGAACTATTCTGAACGCTACCTTTTACGCCAGACTTCCTTCGCCACCTCAGACCAGGCGAAGTGCAATAGAGTAGATAGGGATTGCTTCAAAAAAAGTTAACATTTTTTCTAAGTCCCAAAAAACGCTGGCGTTTTTTCTTTTTTTAAAGGTGATAGGCTGAAAAAGATCGAAATTTTTTTTGGGGCTCCCCTCCTTCCCCCCTACATTTCCTAACTCATGGCACCTTAACTATACAGTGGGCACATGTGTAGGGCAAAATAAACATCTTATTTGCTGTTTTGAAGGTTTCCCAGGCTTGTGTAGTGCTGCTACATATACCTCCATTGTAACTTCAATTTGGCGCCGTATGCAAATTAAGCATCGCTAGCGTAACTTTGCTTGGCGAATTAGCGCTAGCGCAACTTCGCAACCTTACGCTTCCCCTCAGCGCAAGGAAAATACGCCTGGTGAAGCGGATGCAGGCGCAACTACAAATCTTAGTGAATTTCCCACTCAGAGAGCTGAAAAGCAGTAAATAGTGTTCTGGCTATTATGTTAGACATCCAGTCACTCCAGTCAGATTATATTTTTGGCTAACTAACTATATTAGAAACATTTTTTTATTTTGCACAGCCTGTTTATTTACCTATTTTTTTTATTTTTTCAATGAACAATTCACAGAGCGCAGAGCAGGAGAGGGGTGTGGAATCGCCCTTGTTTGTAATGAAAATAAATTGTAACCACTGAATGTGGGTAAAACCTTTCACATATTTCAGAAAAAAAATAACAAAGGTGGAAGCAGCAGCAGTAATCCTGCATGTGTCCATACTGTGCTTTAGGGAGGTTCAGTGGAACTGGAACATTGCAACATATGAACAGATTGTATCACCATCTGTGTCAGTAGTCATTTAGCGCTGATTACATTTATTCATCAGCTTTTATGGTTACACCAGTGACACATTTACAAGGATTCACTCTTATACTACAAGTATAACATTTAATTCTGTTCTGCTGTATTTGAGCCAGCGGAAACATGGGAGTCACCTAATTCTGTGAAGGTCCTCATTCATTCATCGTATAGCAATAAGTCAAATCAACTGGACTTGCTGGAATTTTTTTTCTCTTGAAGACATATCACTAGTCATCCAACTGGCTTTTAAAGCTAAACGTCTTCAAGGGGAAAAAAAAAAAAATCAAGTCCAGTTGATTTGACTTATTGCTATAAATATATTGTACCATGACCTGAATGAATGAGAACCTTTACAGACAGGGGAGTCTTATACAGGGTCGGACTGGACATTGGGGGGCCAACTGGGTTACAAACCTCCAGGGCCCCCTATGCGCATGTGCGAACGGTGCCACGTGTTGCCCATTCGAGGCTGATGCGAACGCCGGCGTGCATGTGCGGACAAAGTGCACGTCGTCACTGCAAATAGTATAGTGTATGTGGGGCGGGCAGATCAGGAGAGAGGGTCTGGGCTGGCAGGGGCCCACCGGGTTTTTTCCTGGTGTCCCGCTGACCCATTCCGACCCTGGTCTTATACTTTTACCTCACTCTACAATTCCTTGTATTTCAAACAATGGGGGGTGAAAGACTTAGATTTTGTAAGTAAGGAAATAAACACAGGTACTATTTATAACAACAGTATGAGACAGCAACTTTTTATTTAATCATGAAAAAGTCATGAGGCTTGGCTGTGTTCATAAGGAGGGGGAAAGAGAGAAAGTGAAATTAAAACTTGAAACTGTCGTTTTGAACCAAACAAAAATTCCACTTCAATGTGGACAAAAATTATAGGGCTCATTTTAAAATGCAATAACAGTGTATAAAAATGCAATTTAGACACAATATGCCCACTTTTTCTACCCACAATGCAGCATTTTTCCATTTCATTCCAATATCATTGTGACCGAGCACAGCATTAAATTTGCCGCAACTGCAGCCAAGCATAAAAACAAATACAATTAAGGAAGCAGGACAGACTGTGTCCATTTTTGGCCTGATTTATCAACATTAGAACACAAAATTGTACCACAATTCATGTTTTTTAATAGATATAACTTGAAAGTTCAAATGACAGTTTCAAAAACTCAAATTTAAAAATTCGGTATTAAAAGCTGCTGAGTTCATGCAGAAGACAATGGGAGTCATCTAGGCTTAATTGGTTGGTAAACCCATTGAAAATGAGGAGTAAAATATACATTTGATGCATTCAAGTTTTTTTTCAGTTTTATTTTATCACATTTTTAGATTTAGTTTTTTCATAACTAAGCAAACTTCAAATCTTGTAACATTTCGAGTTTATTCAAAATAAAAATATTCTAAAATTCACAAATTCAAATTTCGATTATAAGCCTCCAAGTCTCACTGTGACACTCACTCACAAGCCTTTGAATTTATTCATATTCATACAAACACAATCTCACACAGATTAAGGGGCCGATTCCCTAACTTCGAGTGAAGGATTCGAAGTAAAAAACTTCGAATTTAGAAGCGTTTTTTGGGCTACTTCGACCATCGAATGGGCTACTACGACCTTCGACTACAACTTCGAATTGAACTATTCGAACTAAAAATCGTTCGACCATTCGATAGTCGAAGTGCTGTCTCTTTAAGAAAAAACTTCGACCCCCTAGTTCGCCATCTAAAAGCTACCGAACTCAATGTTAGCCTATGGGGAAGGTCCCCATAGGCTTTCTAAGTTTTTTTGATCGAAGGATATTCCTTCGATCGTTGGATTAAAATCCTTCGAATCGTTCGAAGGATTTTATCGTTCGATCGAAGGAATAATCCTTCGATTGTTCGATCGCACTATTTGCGCTAAAACCCTTCGACTTCGAAATTCGAAGTCGAAGGATTTTAATTCCCAGTCGAATATCGAGGGTTAATTAACCCTCGATATTCGACCCTTTGTGAATCGGCCCCTAATATATCACATATCACACATATCACACATACACATAAATGACATATTCCTATCCAGTCATGTATGAGCAAGTTTACTAAAATCAGAGCTGTTGAATCCTAAAGGATTTCTAGCAGGTACAGGTATAACACAGGTATAAAATACTTGCAGGAAACATATATTGAAGCTGCTATGAAAGCAGATGAATCTGTAAATTGCTTTGAGCAGTCAGACTTCATTCTACTCTGTGTGATGTTGACACAGCATTGCAGTAACATCTGAATCATTAATCTCCATTGATCGATAATAATTTCTACTGTTACTGCTAATGAGTCCATTCGATTCACAAATACACGTGTACTGTTACATGCATGCTGACTCATCTTCACTTGTTTTTTATTAACACACAATCACAAGTTACAATTTACAAGTTCCTACAACTCCTTTATCTCATAGAAATTCATTAGGCTTTTATTGCATTGCAAATCTTAAATGTGCATTGCAAACCTTTAACACCTGCTTGAAGGTGGTGTAAACTTTTGGAGCAAATGTAACAACTTTTTCATTTAAAAGTTTTATTATATACACTGTGCAGTCTATAAAATTCACAATCGCTATCCTACTGTCGCACGAGAGGCAAAATGTTTGCAAATGCAAAATAGTTCACTTTGAAAACATTTATTCGCATAGCGAACAAATGTTGTGTTAGCGACCAATATTACATTTGTTTATATGTAGTGAATAAAGTATCCCCATTTTTAAAATATAAGGATTAGTGATGGATAAATTTCTCCCATTTTGCTTCGAAGAAAAATTTGTAAATTTCCAGCAAAATTCGAGAAACGTCCGACATTAAGGGGCAGATGTATCAAGGGTCGAATTTCGAGGGGTTAAATCTCTCGAAATTCGACTGGGGAATAGAATCGAATAGGCAATTCTGGCGAATTTACGCGCTGGCGAATAGTCGAATGGGCGAATATTCGCCTGGCGAATAGGCGCACGATCGAATATTCGATCAAAGGATTTTCATTTGATCGAATGATCGATCGAATGCCTTTTTATTCGTTCAAAAACGTAGAAAAACAAGCCTATGGGACTTTCCCATAGGCTTTTAAAGCAATTCGGTAGGTTTTAGGTGGCGAAGTAGGCAGTCGAAGTATTTTTAAAAGCGACAGTACTTCGACTATCGAATGGGCGAATAGTTGCAGCGTTTTTGCGCTCGATCTATTCAAATCATTCTACTCAGACGAATTTACGCCAATGCGATAGTCAAGGAGCACAAAAAACGACTCGAAATTCAAGCTTTTTTCCCTCTATTCATTCACCCGAGCTTAATAAATGTGCCCCTAAAGTCAATGGCCGTCCGAATATCGTTGACGCGTGACGGTTTTGACACAAATGACTTTTCCGACACGCTTCCAAAAATTTTTGACACCAGTGAATTTTCGCGTCAGTTTTGTGAATCTATTTGCCGGCGGCGAAACGTGGAAGTCTTAATTTATTCGCCCATCACTAATAAGGATATTATTAGTTACCGAGGAGTTCCATGACCATATAACAACACTAGTGTTTTTATACAGGTCATGGAACTCCGAGGTGACTTCTAATATCCTCATATTTTGCAACGGGGGTACTTTATTATGATACACGAGTTTCAGTGAGTCATCTGACAGAAATGACATCACTAAGCTCCGATTATAACAAATGACATCACTAAACACCGTTTATAAGGATATCATTTACAGATTATTTTGTGTATTATAAAGCTATAACAGATTCTGCAGTAAAAGATAGTTAAATGCTCCAACACCAGCCGGAATCCTGCATGTCAAAGCTTATAATCACTAAAATATTTTTCATACACAGAAATTAGAAACATTATATCAAACACAAGTGCATGAAATATTTTTTAATTGTGGGTTACAAAAAGAATACATCTTACCTAAAGTCTGTGGTGGTTGCTCTTGTTGAAATACTGAGAAACATATTTACATTGCAGTATATAGGACAACATCATTATTCCTAATTTATTCTTAATTGCTTCTTGCCTATAGCATTTTGAAAGATTCTTCCCTTTCCAATTTTTAAGGCACACCCTCTGTCCTCCAATGCATGTTAACTAATCAGTGTCATTGCCCAACAAGAACACTTTTGCCAACAGTTCTTCCCTTGCACAAAATCAAGATATGTTTTTCCAACAGATGTCAGCCAACTGCCAGCACAACAAAAAAGTGTGTAGTGTTTGTAGTTCACTATCTTTCTGAACTCACAGTTATTTTGTCCAAAAAAATTATACCACCTTTAAGAAGGCCATGAAAATCTGCAAGGCACAATTAAAATGTGCACACAATGGCACTGAATGGAGAAGTGAATTATTCCAGCACTCAGGGGCAAATTCACTAAGATTCATAGTTGCGCCAGGCGCAACTTTGCCGCACTTCGCCACACTTCGCCAGGCGTAGTTTCGCCAGCGCTCCGCAAATTCACTAAAATCCGAAGTTGCGCACAGGGGTAGCATAAGGTTGCGAAGTTGCGCTAGCGTTGATTCGCTATCGATGGTTAATTTGCATACGGCGCCAAATTCAAATTTCAATGGAGGAATACGTACAATCACTACAAATGCCTGGGAAACCTTCAAAACATCAAATAAAATGTTTTTTTTTGCCCTACACATGTGCCCACTGTATAGTTAAGTTGCCATGAGTTAGGAAATGTAGGGGGGAAGGAGGGGAGCCCCAAAAATTTTTTGGATCTCTTTCAGCCTATCACCCATAATATAGAAAAAACGCCAGCGTTTTTTGGGACTTAGAAAAAATTTGAACTTTTTTTGAAGCAATCCCTATCTACTCTATTGCGCTTCGCCTGGTCTGAGGTGGCGAAGGAAGTCTAGCGAAAAGGTAGCGTTCAGTACACTGCGCGCGTTAGTGAATTTGCGTAGTTACGTCCGTTGCGCAAATTCACCAGGTGTGAGGGTGCGAAGTAACACTAGCGAATTTACGCCAGTGTTCGTTAGTGAATTTGCGAAGTAACGAAAATGCCCAACGCTAACGAATTGACGCTAGCGTTCGGCGCTTAGTGAATTTGCCCCTCAGTGTTATAATTACATTTGTCAGTGATTCTATTTTGCACAGTATACAGCTGCAGAATACTATATACAATGAGAATCAAATGATTTACTCTAGCACACTAAGGGGGAGATTTACTATTATTTGTACCCTTTGTTTCTGGGCATTTTGCCATAAGGTAACATTATAGATATCTTAAAGGAACAGTTCAGTGTAAAAAAAACTGAGTAAATAGATAGGCTGCACAAAATAACAAATGTTTATAATATAGTTAGAGAAAAATGTAAATATAAATACTGGGTAAGCGGATGTCTAACCTAACATAACAGAACACAACTTCCTGCTTTTCAGTTCTCTAACTCTTAGTCAGTCACTTTAAGGGGACATAATTGTTCAGTAAGTTTGCAATTGATCCATAGTATGTAACTCAGATTCAAAAGCAACAGTTATGACCCATGTGCCCCACCTCAAGTCACTGAATGGTTACTGCCTGGTAACCAATCAGTGGAAACCAAGAGAGCTAAAAAGCAAGTGTTCTGGCTATTATGTTAGACATCCAGTCACTCCAGCCTTTATACATTACATTTTTGGTTAACTAACTATATTAGAAACATTTATTTTTTGCACAGCCTATCTATTTACCCAGTTTTTATTTGTACACTGAACAATTATTTTTATCGTGTTCTTGCAATGATTGCTTCTTTTTTAGTGATGGGTATTTTAATCCACAATTAGGTTTAGCTTTTTTTTTTAATTGTGGATTTAAAAAAAAGGCCATCATGGAAAAAATGAATTGATAGAAAATGCAAGCATGATTAAGAACACTGTTTCATTTTTGCACAATGATATTCCTGAAACCCAGGTACAAATAACAATAAATCTGCCCCTCAATGTGCAATAAAACAGAAGGGTATATTTTTTTATCTTGTACAGAAAATGCATTCGATGTATATGTGTATTTGAGAAATATGAAATCATACAGAAAGTGATTACAGTGGTATCCAGATCTTTTTCAGGCAGGTAAGTGTAATAAAAAACACTCACCCTGGTGGTCCAGTGGTGCGGTGGGGACACCGGCCACGCTGCTCCTCTTCAGCAGCCATGTCTATCTCTTAGGGCGCGCACCCACGTCTCGTTTCTAATATTGACGCGGACGCGCTGACGTGGTGACACCGGCGCGCAATGGCGCAAAAATCAAAACACTCCCAAGGCCAAGAGCGGCTGCTACAGGCAGAAGCATGAGCTGAGGCCAGGGTGCTTGGCATCAGTTCTGGATTTAGGGTGCCAACCGTGACATTAAGAATTAAGTAAATATCATGGACATTAGGATTTTATCCTGTACTATGTTATATTTCTTGTATAACACGACTGTATAAGTCTGGGAGGATAAAAGGAATAATTAAAACGCAGGTTGCCAAAACAAAAATAAATATACACAACCACACCTTATATATCCAGAAAGATGCTGCTTCCCAAACACTTTTATTTACAGGTATTTACAATGATTTAAAACAATTTACTCTACTTTTTTTTAACTCATCTTGCCCAGCAAAAACTATGGAACTAAAGCAGTTGGGGCAGTGGGCAAATGCTGGCAGGCTCTAGTAACTTGGTTCTACCCATCCAAATAAAATGATTGTTATAAATATAGAACTTTGGTCATACATACTGTATTTTGTTGTCATTTTTATTGAAACTGGTAGTTTTCACAGTCTGACACAATTGGCTGCTTTTTAGAGTCTATTAACCCTTATAAAAACCAGGCTACACAGCATTAAATGTAAATGTCTGTTAGTAATTTGCTTAGTATATTGATATAGTCTGTAGACCTGTTTTCATTCTAGCCACACCTTTATTTCTTGACTATGATTTTCAATATATAATATAGTTACCAATATATGTGATAGGACCACAGATCTCAAGCTCATCGTGCCAAAAGGTTTTTCTGGCAATGGTTTGCTGCCTCCATGTCTTGTGTCAGGTCATCATTTACTCACCCATTGTCTATCTGAAGATTTTCTTCAGCATCTGCAAATGCAGAGCCAAGTGTTGCTTTACCAACCACAGTGGATTACCACAGGGCTCTGTACTAGGTCCTTTGCTTTTCAACTTGTTTATTAATGACCTGGAGGTGGGCATTGAAAGTACTGTTTCTATTTTTGCAGATAATACTAAATCGGGTAGAATTATAGGTTCCCTTCAGGATGCTGCCACTTTGCAGAGTGATTTGACTAAATTGCAAAACTGGGCAGCAAACTGGAAAATGAGGTTCAATGTTGATAAATGCAGGTTATGCACTTTGGCAAAAATAATGTAAATGCAAGTTATACACTAAATGGTAGTGTGTTGGGAGTTTCCTTAACTGAGAAGGATCTATGGGTTTGGGTAATTAACAAGTTGTCTAATTGTTGCCACTGCAGCAAATATAGTTCTGTCTTGCATAAAATAGGGCATTAACTCAAGGGATGAAAACATCATTTTGCCTCTTTATAGGTCCCTGGTAAGGCCTCATCTGGAGTATGCAGTGCAGTTTTGGGCTTCAGTCCTTAAAAGAGAAACAAACCCATACTAGAAAAAATCCCTACCCCCCTACACTGCGTAGACCAACCTCCCTGAACTCCCGAGGCCAGATTTGCACAGAGGGTAAGGTAAAAAATTAGGGGCATTTGCCCGGGGCATTTTTTCTAGTACAGGTTTTTTTCTCCTTTAAAGGACAATTCAACCCTAAATAAAAAAAACCCTCCCCCTACCCTGGGTAGACCATCCTCCCCCCAGCCTACTTGGCCCCCAGGGCAAATGCCAATTGTTTACTCACCCCTCAGTGCAGATTCTGGCCTCAGAGTTCACGGCAGCCATCTTCTTCTTCTCCGGTAATCTTTGTGTCTTGAAGACATTTTCGTCGCATGTGTATTTGGAGTAAATTTCTGGTCTGAACAACTGCGCATGTGGCGAAAGTCACAAAAATTTACAAAAATGTGTCGGAAATTTTCTCCAACTGCGCATGCTCCGAAACTTTTGAAAAAGACAGAAGAACAAAGATGGCGTCTGTGAACTCTGAGGTCAAAATCTGCACAGAAGGATGAGTAAAAACTTAGGGGCATTTGCCCGGGGGGAGGGGCAGGTAGGATGGGTGGAGGAGGGAGGGGTGTCTACCCTGGGTAGGAGAGAGGGTTTTTTTTATTACGGGTTGAATTCTCCTTTGAGAGGGATATAAATGCCCTGTAGAGAGTGCAGAGATGTGCAACTAAACTGGTTGGAGGGATGGAAGACTTAAATTATGGGGGTAGACAAGATTGGGGTTGTTTTCTCTGGAAAAAGGTGCATGCGAGGGGACATGACACTTTACAAGTACATTAGAGGACATTATAGATAATTAGTGTCTATTCCTGAAGAAAAAAATCTCTCTTTCACTGACCCCAACTGCAGGAACAACTGTAACTCAACACTCTAACACTGCAGCATTAACAGCAACTGTTCAGGACCAGCTACTAAAACCGTCACTATTATTGCAGAATAGATTAGAACTCTAAGCACTGAAAAAATGTAATTGTAGTAAAAATGTAACATTTGTAAATCACCCTTAGAACAATATACCTGTATTAATTCATTTAATCCACCCTTTTCAAAACAGTAGGAGCTACTGTATTTGTACTAGAGTTCTAGTCCTTTAGTATCACTGTGTAATCTCTTCCAAAGAAAGGAACCTCATCCCCAAGCTGTTCTGCAGGATCTACATGAACAAACCTTCTTCTTCCTCACCAAACGTGCTGATCAAGCTCCTGCTTTATTGCTTAACTATTTCTGTGGTTTTATAAATGCCAGTGTATATCATATGTATGACAGAGGAAATCATTACTTGATCTAACAATAAAAGTGAATACCGAGAAACTTTCTACTATTACACAGTTCAAAAAGGTGAATAGGGCATAAACAAAGTCCTTTTATTTTAATAAATATTGTATCTATGAATAGGAGTTTGTACAACTGGCTAATATTATAAGAGAGAGGTCAGTACAGAAGGGATAAGATCCTAAGAAAGCGTACAAAGCATTTCAGACTTTTTTTGAATTCCTGCGTCAATTTGTGTAAAATTTGATGCCATTAAAGTCAATGGGGGTCCGAATAATGTTGACGCGAGACAGTTTTGACGCAAACGACTATTCCGACACACATCCAAATTTTTTTGCGACTGGAGAATTTTTGCCTGCGAATTTTCGCGCGCAGTTTCGCTAATTTATTCGCTGTCGAGAAAACGTGGAAATTCGCCCCTGGCGAATTTATTCATCCATCACTATTGGTCTGTAATATAAGCGTATGCTACAAGGCTGATTATTAAATTCTGATGGTAGTTGTACTGGTTTCTGTGCTGCCATGTAGTAATTATCTGTATTCAATACTAATTAACATGCTATGTTCAGTGCTTACATGTGCCTGTGCCAGTATTGGCCATTTAAATCAATAGGCTGTGTTTCTTCCTGCGGCAGGGTTGTATGTACGAGCCCTTCGATACAAAATTACCAATTGTCTGACTTTACTGAATAACACTTTGGGGCAGATTTACTAAGGGTCGAATTTCGAGGTTTAAATAACCCTCAAAGTAAAATCCATCGAATTCGAAGGATTTTAGTGCAAAAGCTTCGATCGAATGATTCGAAAGATTTTAAGCGATCAATCGAAGGATTTTTATTCGATCAAAAAAACTTAGAAAAGTGCTGGGGAAGGTCCCCGTGGTCCAATGGTCGAATGATTTTTACTTTGAATCGTTGAATCATTTGATTCGATCGAATTCGATCAAATTTGACCAATTCGATGGTCGAAGTACCCAAAAAAATACTTCGAAATCTGAATATTTTTTTATTCGAACTATTCACTCGAGCTTAGTAAATCTGCCCCTTTGAATACTGAATTTCTACTATGTTATATTTTTTATATTTAATCCTTCGTTAAACATGAATCTTTATAGCCTGTCTCACACTGACACCTTGTGGTCAATACGAACAAAAATATCTTTGCAAAAAAGATCACAGCCACTTATCATAGCAATACATTGCAACATCTTTTAAAAACGACTTATCTGTATGAAGCATTCCTCCCGTTTAAACACACATTCAGGAAAGATGATAATTAATATAAAATAATGTATCTATTAATCCAAAATGCCATGTAAGTCATAACTATAAAAGACTCAAGTCATCTTTTATACATAACATTTTTATATAGAAGCTCCTTCACTCTTTTCTTTTTATGGAAGCAGCAAGACCTTTTATTTTCCTTCTGTGTTTAACCCTGTAAAAAGTCTTTCCTAGTTAATATATTATAGAGATGCTAAGCTTTTTCTGTTTTATCAGGTGTTTAAGAAATTAAAGGCCCCTATATCAGCCTGTAGTATTCTCTTATGATTCTGGAGGATAAAAAGACACGGAGGACGCTGAGCAAAGGTGCCTTTAAATAAGAAAGCAAATAGCACCTTGTGGTTTAAATAGGGTTTATGATTTACAAGTACATTTCTATATATTAGGCACCAGGTGTCAGTGTTAGACAAGCTATACAAACTGTACATTGTACCACCTGTGAGGGCTTAAGGTGGCCATACACGGACAGATAAAGCTGCCGATATTGGTCGTTTGGACCGATTTGACAGCTTATCTGCCCGTGTATGGGGGCTTCCAACGGGTCTTCCCGATCGATATCTGGCCACGGGAAGGTTGGATTTTTAACGGACGCAAATCCGGCCCTGGTGCCAGGTCATTTTTTCTTACAATATTTGTTTTTAAGACGTTTTATTTTTAGAATGGACAGCATAACTTCAAAATGTAAATACATTTAACCCTTTATGTGGAACAGTCTTAGATAGTATGGTTCCTGGTTCCTTGTTGCTATCTGTTATCTCGCAACATGTTGTGCAGCATTGATCAACTATAACCACAAACTTTAAAACTTTAGCACAATGATACTTTTATATGGCTCACTTTTTAAAGCTATAAAGGGGCGCTGTCCTCCGAACAAAGAAAACATTTTAACAAAAATATAATACAGTGTGCACAAGCATTTTACAGGAATAACAGCTTTGAGTCTTTAGGAGTGAATAGGTGACATCTCTGCACACTGCTCAGGGGTGATTCTTCCATTCTTCCAGGCAGATTTGCTCAGGTACGGCAAAACATATGTGTCTGCATCTCACATCAGTAACGGAACTAGGTGGGGGCTGGCCCTTGTGCGATGCATGCAGCCGCCTCCCCTTGTCCGTTCGCATTTTCTTTGCGGCTGCAGCCGACTCCAGCCGGCTGCAGCACACGCGATTTGCCAGGGGTGCGGACCCTGGCCCAGTTGCACCCCCTGCTCCCCTGGTAGTTACGCCACTGTCCCACACTCACTTTAGGCGCACCTCCTGCTGCTGCTCACTCCTCCATACCCTGGTCTCCAATCCAGCCAATAATGTAGTCCAAACAGCACAAAAGAGTTAGGGAATGTATGCAGTCAGCAGTTCTTTAAAATCAACAAGCTTTATTCCAGGTTTCATTTAAAAACAGTGGACAGGGATCCACATGAAACATACTTCCTGTTCTATGACAATGTGATCACCTGACGCGTTTCATGCCTCGTTATGACACTTCATCAGAGGTGATGTCAGTCGTTACTCTAGTCTTATATAACAGTGTCTATTAAAAAACATCAATTAAGTTTAAAACCAACTTTTTGCAAAAAAAAAACAGGCCATATCAATTCAAGCAATTTTGCAGTACATTTCTATTGGCATTATGTAGCAGGGGTAAATATTGTAAATTTTACTTTGGATTTTATTTATTTAAAAAAAGCAGGATACCTCCCAATCACTGTTCAATCCTAGTGGATACCGTGTTTTATGGGTAAATATCCAATACACCTCCCTTTGATCAATTATTTTTTGAATATCTCCTTCCCTTGCTCCTAATTTAACACTCTCAATGCCTTGGAATTTAATATGGTCAAAATTTCCTTGATGTTCATACATGATATGTTTCCCTATTACCATACCTGCCAACATTTTGGAAATAAAAAGAGGGACAAAGTTGGCGTGCGTAGCGTGGCAATTTTTGACCTCGCCTGTTTTTGTGGCCACACCTCCTAATTATCATATTCATTTTACAAAATTTGGCAGGTTATGAAAGCTTGAACACATTTCTGTGTTTTTTTTCTGTTATTACAGTTTTGCTAATGAAGGTGAATTGCCCTTTAAGCTGTGAGTCTAACTTTTCCCAAGGGACCTGTTATCTTATATTGTTACAATTATTTATTTGCTTATTTGAAACTGTTACAAAAGTTTCCAAGTGCACCTTGTGGCTGTTCTCGGCTCTCTGCCAAAAGCCAATTAAGTTAGAAACATTGTTTCTTTTTCTGGCTGTTCAGTACAGAGAAAAATGTTACTTTCCAGTACAAACGAGGGACTGCAGGTTGAGCTGTCAAAAGAGGGACTGTCCCTCTAAAAACGGTTGGGAGGTATGCTATTACTGAAATTTTGTTTATTACTTAAATTATCATGCTCGAATTTCTCCAAGTCAATAGGTATAAGATGCTCTCTGGCTTACTCTTTTAAGGATCTGTAAGTTCTACCCACATATTGTTTGCCACAACTACAGGTGGCTAAATATATGATCCCTCTAGAGTCAAAAGTAATGTAACTTCAAATTGGGAATCTGTCTCCTGTTACTTTTAAATGAAGTTTGTACAAGTATGTGTTTACACACTTTGCACCTATTTCTTCAGCATCTATAACTTCCCTTTCTCGTTAGCCAATCTGACTCATCAACTTTCTTTAACAGTTTTTTAGGATGATACAGACTGGGTGAGTTTTCCTTGTCTAAATACAAACTTTATGCTATCCAGCATTTCTTTGTCCAGAAAAGGCTCCATTTCAATACATCCAACCTGTTTTCAATTATGTTTCTAATTTTTGTAGCCTGATAATAATAAGTCATAAAAAGTGTTTGCTCTGGCTTCACATAAAGGTCACACTCAATGCCATAAGTCTTTGTTCCCTCTAGTGTAATATCCAAAAAGTGAATGACATTTCTATGAAAAGTATGCGTGAATTGCAAATTACAGTTATTATTACAATATTCCCCAAATTTCAATGCTTCCAATTCAGTACCTTTCCATATGAAGATCAAATCGTCTGTATAATGAAAGTGTCATATAATATTTTGTCTGAAGGGGTTATCACATCCATAGATGCAGAATTGCTCCCACCAACCCATTACTAGGTTGGCATAGGTTGGGGCAAAATACAGTATGCATAAGCATTTTGCAGGAATAACACTTTTTACTCACTCACTTTTTAAAGATATAAAGGGGCGCTGTCTTCCGAACAAAGAAAACATTTTAACAAAAAAATAATACAGTGTGCACAAGCATTTTACAGGAATAACAGCTTTGAGTCTTTAGGAGTGAATAAGTAACATCTCTGCACACTGCCCAGGAGTGATTCTTCCATTCTTCCGTCCAGATTTGCTCAGGTGCCTCAGATCTTCGACTGGATTGAAATCAGTTATTAGACCAGGGCAATGTAGGATAACAGACAATACAAAATTCAGCCATTCCAGCTAGGGTTGCCACCTTTTCAGATAGGGGAAAACTGGCAGGACGGATAGCTTTGGGGGAAGGGACGGATGATGTCAGGGGCGGGCGGTGATGTGGGTGGGGTGGACAGGTTACGTCGGGCGGCAGTGATATTGGGGGTGGGGCCAAATGTGTAGGGGGCAGAACTGGTGATTTGGCGATCAGCAATTGGCTGATCACCATGTCATTAACTTCAATTAGGTCAATTTGGAAATCTGGACAGGCAGTTTTCACCCAGACAACCCTTCCAAAAACTGGGCTGTCCGGGTGAAAAAAAAAAGCTGCAAGTCCATATGAAGGGTAGAGGATCAAAAAGTTAATTTGTTTCAAGCCTGCACACCCTTAAATGAGAAGGAAAGGCTAAAATGAAGTAAGCTTTATTAGACAGGTCTATATAAATACACCAGTAAACCCTCAAAGTAATGCTGTTCTGTCAAAAGAAACACCACGTTTCTTTCCTTTTATTGTGTACACATGGGCTTCTGTATCAGACTTCCTGTTTTCAGCTTAAGCTTCCAGGGCTAGGGCTTGAGCATGATCAGTTTGCTCCTCTCCTCCTCCCTCCTCCCTTCCCTGTTGTAATCTGAGCCCAGAGCTATGAGTGAGCAGGGAGAGACTCAGGCAGGAAGTGATGCCACACCAAGACAATATGGCAGTTGCTATCCTGAACAAACAGAGAACACTTCAAGAGCTGTTTACTCAAGTATGGTAAAGCGTTCTGCAGAATAAATATAGTGTTATAGCTTGCACTATTGTGGCTAATCTATTGCCAATAAACTGCTTCAGTAGCTTTCCTTCTCCTTTAATTATAGGCATCAAGCCACTCATCTGTATTCTAGGGAGAATTGAGGATGCGCAGGGCATGACTGCAATGCTCTTCGCAAAATTTTCACAGATTGGCCCATCACTACCTAGGCCATCTAAGGAGCAGATAACTGAATTGTTTTTTAGAGGAATGTGCTCACTTTTCACTAAAGCAGAATGATAACTTTATACCCCAAACTATACACCTTATGTAATGTGATTGTATACTGGATGTAAAGTGACAATAATTATTCTCCATTAGGAAAGGCAGCATCAATCTAATTTTATTCACCAAGGGGAGGGGGGTAGTATGTATCAACTATTGCATATTACTACACAAAATGTGTTTATACAGTTTGTGTATCAACTTTTGCATATTACTACACAAACTGTGTAAACGCTTTAGTTTGGCATATAAAGAAAGGAACAAACCTTTAATGCACACATAACCTCACTCAAAGAGTTATTATTATTACACATCTAAACAGACATCCATTTAAACCATAAACTGGAATATGTTGGGACAAATAATACAGTCCTGGTGACACGTTACAAACAGCCTTACATTATAAGAAACTGGAGAGAAGCAAAGGAAGAATGCATTTCAGAAGTAAGGGAAAGGGTGATGCAAGAGGGCAAAAGATTAATAAATTACACTAGGCAGTTGTTTGAAGTGATTAGGACTTCTGTTCTGTTCTGTTCTGAATGTGAAAACACTATTGCAAATGATACATTTGTGTTGGTACAACTATGGAAGCTGTCATGTTATTATATATTATATATTTTGTAAAAGGTAAATACTCATAAATGCCATTTTGGCATTTACAAATTTAAATTATTCTTTAATTGATTAAGGGGCCCATTCACCAAGCTCGAGTGAAGGATTCGAAGTTAAAAAACTTCGAATTTCGAAGTGTTTTTTTTGGCTACTTCGACCATCGAATGGGCTACTTCGACTTCGAATCTAAGGATTCGAACTAAAAATCGCTCGACTATTCAACATAGTCGAAGTACTGTCTCTTTAAGAAAAAACTTTGACCCCCAAGTTCGCCACCTAAAAGCTACCGAACCCAATGTTAGCCTATGGGGGAGGTCCCCATAAGCTTGGCTAAGTTTTTTTGGTCGAAGGATAATCCTTCGATCGTTGGATTAAAATCCTTCGAATCTTCGAATCCTTCGAATCCTTCGAACTTTTTGCACAAAATCCTTCGACTTCGATATTCGAAGTCGAAGGATTTTCATCTTCTGTCACTTACATGTGACCTGTGTGCTGAAAATGCATTAACCAACTTTTTTTGGGTAATTGGTTTTCTCCAGACATTTCCTAGCATATGGAACATTCATTTTACAGTGGGCTCATGTGTAGGGCATTATATAATTTGTCTTGTCTTTATTAAGGTTCCTTGGACATTTGTAATAAAAAGTGGTAACTTCAAGCATTTTCACCAACATCTATAATAAAGACGTCCATACAACTTTAAATTACCCGCAGTATGTAAAGTGACCTAAGCGCAAGATCACTAGCGAATTTTCACTATGCAAAAAAGAAAACTAGTGCATCTTCGTTATGAAATGTTCGCACTACCGAAGAAACGCTAGCGAAAAGTCCCCAGTGCTCAGGCCTAGGACGCAAATTCGCATATTAGTGAATTAGCATAGTGGTAGCGAATTTGCGCCTGGTGAAGCGGTGCGATGTGTGCAAAACAGTCGCTCACTACAATTCGCCCCTTAGTGAATCTGCCCCACGGTGTCATTACCATGGGTTGAATACTCAATGAAATCTTATTATTTTTAATTTTATTGTAAGATTGCTCTCTGAGACTATACATTACATTTATTTGTCTTTACATAAGACGTAATTTACGCCTGTATATCTGTTGTATATCATTACTGTGTAAATACATCGTTTCTGCCTGATTAGAAAATAAAAATAGTTTTACAGTGCTACAAAAAAAAACATAGCAACTGTGATTTTACAATATTAAATATATTTAAAATATTTTCTACATTATGCAGCATTGTTTGTAAAGCAAAAATAGGGGTATACCCCTTCATCATACCCATACAACAGGGCCTTTATTCTGGTTTTTGGCAGAGCCCATCTGGCTTAAGGTGGTCCACATTGGGCTGTGCAGCGAGGTGGCCCTCATAGCAGATTGCCCGTTCACTTCAATGGAGTAGGCAAGTATTTCTGGGGAGTATTGACCATTTAGAGCATTGATCCCCAACCAATAGCTCATGAGCAACATGTTGCTCACCTTCCCCTTGGATGTTGCTCCCAGTGACCTCAAAGCAGGAGTTTATTTTTGAATTCCAGGCTTAGAGGCAAGTTTTGGTTGTATAAAAACCAGGTGTACTGCCAAACAGAACCTCCAGTAGGCTGCAAGTCAACATATGGGCTTCCAAATAGCCAATTACAACCATTATTTGGCACCCCATAAAGTTTTTGCATGCTTGTGTTGCTCCCCAAATCTTTTTATTTTTGAATGTGGCTCACGGGTAAAAAAGGTTGGGGACCCCTGATTTAGATCAATGTTTTATTCAGTAGTGTGAACTTTGTCAGTTTGATTGCTGTGTTAATAAAGCTGTGACCTTTCACACCCATCCTGGACAGTTGTTTATGCTTTTTTAGGAGCAAACAGGGAAAATGGTGGCAGCTGGTCCATAGGGGTTCTAATGACCATGTTCTTTGATGCTGCTCTGGTCAAGCTATCCAAAGCAGTATGATTCCCTTTGTAGCATAAACCATAAATGGAATGGTAAAGATGTGGAAGAAAAACAAGGCAACAAAGTATAACCACTCAGCAGATATGTCAAGATGTTAAACTTTGTGTAAGAACCAGATTTTCCTGTTATGTGGCAACAAGAATAATTATTAAGCACTAATTAAGCCACATGAAAGAAAGAATGTTTAAATCAAAACACAAATACCTGTTTTTTGATGCAGAAACGCCTACATTATAAATGGTTGGTTTTGTCCTAAGGTTGGAAATCCAAACAACCCTATTCTCCCCCTTTTTGTTTTTGTACAGGAAACATAATAAAGTTATCATGGATTCACTTATCTTATAGAATACATAGCATACTGATTAACAAAATATAGGGACCCAGACTATACAGAAGCCCATAATATCTATGTTATTGGCTTTTAAAGATAGTGACCACTTCCTGTTACACTCAATATAGTGATTGGAAAGGAGTGGCAATTCCTCTTTGAAGTTCCCTCTGCTCTCCAAGTGGATGTGTCTTGAGAGCTTGGGGTCAACAAAACCCAGTAAAGAGTTCAGGACTGGACTGGGATTCAAAATAGGCCCTGGCATTCCTATTACACAGAGGCCCAAGCAGCCCCCCCCAGCCCACTTAATAGTCACTTTCTATGGCATCTTACAGCAGCCCCTCTGGCATTTGCCAGAACCCACAGATTGCCAGTCCGGGCCTGAAAGAGTTCTGCCCTAGAGGGACAAGCCTTCTAATAAAGTCAGTTACAGGACTAGTTTTTTTTCAAGAGTATTTTCTAGGAATATAAAATTCTTAGGAAAATACAGAAAAATAAGCCTGTGCTCCAATAAGGATTGATAACTGGAGATAGCACTCCCTTAGGCTTTACTACTCTAAAGTGAAGGCACAACTCTGAACCATTTCTGCTAGACCACCCTTGCTAGAAACCCTAATGATGAACCTTGAAACCTACTAAGTTGATTTCACAGGGTGTCACATTGCTGGCTCTATACATGACTGTACCTTCATAACCATAAACATCTATTGAATCTGTGAGTAGTAACTGTGCGAATTGTCTTGGACAATAAAATAAAATTTGTTTCCACTTATACACAGCAATAGAGAGGTGTAATTGAGCAACACCCTCTCCCTTCCTTCTCCACTTAGCAAAGGCCTGTCTGGAAAAGTGGACCAAGTCCAGTGTGATCCATGTCACTAGTCTGGACAAGGCATTATAAGACAAGATAGGGCTACAAAATCTCTATTTGTGCAACTAGTCATAATATTGCTTTAGGATGATATTAGAAATATTGTGTTTCAGACTATAGGTTAAATATTCTGAAGATTGGGAGTTGAGAGACGTGGGTAAAGACAGTATATAGAGTGTTTAAAAGAATGTTGGTTATTGGGAAGTTGTGGTTTTCTCTATAAGCATTAAATAAACCCAATAGGATTATTTTGCCACCAGTACGGATTCATGCAGATTAGTTTCCATCAATTGTAAAGTACTGTTTTATTATTACAGAGGCAAAACATTTGCATAATTCAGAGTATTCTGGATAAGTGGTCCTGTATTTAGATAGTTCTGTTGTTGTAGCTGTCATTATACTCTGCATCAGTATGTGAAAGCAGTGTGGATTTCATGCAACAAGGGTATAAAATACTTTCTAATATAATTTATTCTATAAAATGTGGCTGAATTAGAATTTATAGAGACTAGTAACATCTGAAATGAAAATTATTAATTTGGATTGAAATATAAGAGAGAAAGGGGGGGGGGATGTAATAAATGACATCATCAGAAAAATATAGATATACAGGTATTAGACCTGTTATCCAGAATGCTCGGGACCTGGGGTCTTCCGGATAACGGATCTTTCCATAATTTGGATCTTCGTACCTTAAGGGGCAGATTTATCAAGGGTTTGAAGGGAAAATTAGAAGTGAAAAAATTCCAGATATTTTTGTGTACTTTGACTAGGGAATAGTCCAAATTCTATTCGAATTTGGAAAAAATTGAAAATTTGAATATCAAAATTTATCATGTACTGTCTCTTTAAAACTTCGACTTTGACCATTCACCATCTAAAACCTGCCAGATTGCTGTTTTAGACTATGAGGGACCTGTTAGAATTGGAGTCAATTGGTGGACTTTGAAAAATCAAAGTTTTTTTTTGAAAATACTTTGAAACAAATTTGATCTTACTTTGATTCGAACGATCAAATACAGCATATTCACCCGCAAAAAAAAACATTATTTTTTTAATATATTTTGGTTGCTCTCTTTTTTATTTGAATTTCGAAGTTATGGGAGTTCAAAAAACAGGTATGGGAAATGTTATCCAGAATGCTCGGGACCTGGGGTTTTCTGGATAATGGATCTTTCTGTAATTTGGATCTTCATACCTTAAGTTTACTAAAAAAACATTTAAACATTAAATAAACGCAATCGACTGGTTTTGCTCCCAATAAGGATTGATTTTATCTTAGTTGGGATCAAGTATAGGTATGGGACCTGTTATCCAGAATGCTTGAGACCTGGGTCTTGCCATAATTTGGATATTCATACCTTGAGGGGCCCATTTACTTAGCTCGAGTAAAGAAATAGGAAAAACTTTGAATGTTTTTTTTTGCCTACTTCGACCATCTAATGGGCTACTTCGACCTTCGACTACGAATTTGACTTCGAATCGAACGATTCGAACTAAAAATCGTTCGACTATTCGACCATCCGATAGTCGAAGTACTGTCTCTTTAATAAAAAGTTTCGACCCCCTAGTTCGCCACCTAAAAGCTACCGAGGTCAATGTTAGCCTTTGGGGAAGGTCCCCATAGGCTTCCTAAGCATTTTTTGGTCGAACAAAAATCGTTCGATCGATGGATTTAAATCCTTCGAATCGAACGATTCGAAGGATTTAATCGTTCGAACGATCGAACGAATATCGCTAAATCCTACGACTTCGATATTCGAAGTCGAAGGATTTAACTTCGACAGTCGAATATCGAGGGTTAATTAACCCTCGATATTCGACCATAAGTAAATCTGCCCCTGAGTCTACTAGAAAATCATTTAAAAATTAAATAAACCCAACAGGCTGGTTTTGCTTCCAATAAGGATTAATTATATCTTAGTTTGGATCAAGTACAAGGTACTGTTTTATTATTACAGAAAAAAGCTAAATATTTTTTTTAAACTTTGGATTATTTGAATAAAATGAAGTCTGTGGGAGACAGTGTCGGACTGGCCCACTGGGATACCAGGAAAACTCCCGGTGGGCTCAGTTGTCAGTGGGCCTCTTGTTTCGAACCATTTGGCCTATTTCATAATCATTCCCTTCTTATTTATGGGAACAAAGAGGCTTAATAATGGAAGAATAGAGTATAGTATGTAGAGAAAAGAGACTTGGTAAAGAGGTTGGGTGAGGAGGTATAATAGTTTGGAAAGTGCGCCCTCAGCCTAAGGTTTTCTGATGGGCCCCTGGCATCCCAGTCCGACACTGGTGGAAGATGGCCATTCTGTAATTCTGAGCTTTCTGGATAACGGGTTTCCGGATAACGGATCCCATACCTTTACTGTTTACTGACAAAAAAAAAAGCACGTTTGGATGTGTTACATACCATCAGAGATTTTATTATTAGGATGTCTGAGGTAGAGAATACATACTGATCCTGGATATCGGCATTGACTACTGTTGCAGTAGAATTCCCACTAATTCCCACTGAAACAAAGTCTTTCTAAAAATAATGAGCTTAGCAATTTGTTATGTGCATCAATGTTGTGTGTGTACAGTTTGGAGCAGCTGACCCCCAGACAGTGGTTGTCACTACCTATGATATTTATCTTAGTGGCCTAAAACTAGGGGATCATTTTTGAATTCGTGACATAGGAATGTTCGTCGGCGTCAAAAAGCACACCGGCGTCAAAAACGAGACTAATTTTTTGGCAAAGCGAACCCTCAAAGATGCTTCAGTTTCTTCTATATTCTACCCCTGGTTATAGAGAATTTTATCAACACCTTTCTCTGCTCAATACGTGATTGGAAAGAAAGAAAGAAAGAAAGAAAGAAAGAAAGAAAGAAAGAAAGTAGGAAAGAAAGAAAGAAAGAAAGAAAGAAAGAAGGTTTCAAATATTTATGGAGTGAGTCACAGTAAGATCACTTGTAACATTAATTTGATTCACAATAATATCATTTGTACCATTCATGCAGAGTTATTATTAGATTAAGTGTTCTGACTTTGACCTGCATTTCCAGTAAATTATAGTGCTGTTATGTGTTCAGCTGAGAATATATTGTCGGTGCATCTTCCAAGCCTATCTGTAGTAGCTATTCTACAGTATCTTGTACACTGAAAGTTTCAGGCGAATCAATGCAATTGATAAAAAATAACATGTTATTCGATGCAAGTTGTTTAGGTTTCTTCTCCTGTAATTATGTCTGTATTAAATTTGTATAAAAGTTGTATTTTCGTGCTCCAGGTTATTTTTATGGGGTTATTTATCAAAGTCCAAATTTATCTTATTATTTTCTGCTACAAATTCCGATCAAATCCGCTTGGGTTTTTTGCACTTTTTTATTATCAAATTTTCCCGAAAATTTGGTATGCAGGAAAAAAATCAGATTTTCACGATTTTTACATCGTTTTCACCCGAAAACTCAGAAAACAGGGTGTTGCCCAAAACCCAGCACACATCTACAAAATCATTGGGACTTCTCCCATTGATTTATATGCAACCTCGACAGGTCTGAGATGCCAGATTTTCAGATTCAGACTTTTTCATCCTTGGGGTTTAATAAATTCCAAAAAAAATTTCGTGATTTTTGCATTTTGAGTTTATAAAATAACCCCCTTAGTTGTGGTTACTTGACAAGGTGATCAAACTGCTTGGAATTATTTTTGCCAAATACTTCCTCAATATTTTTTACTGCTTAAGGGGATTCTGGAAGAGATAATCCCACCATCTGAAAAAGAGAGAAGCAATCAATTCAATTAGGAAATAAATTAATGAAGACATGCTGACTTAAAGGGGAAGGAAGATCTTCTTCCTGCTTTGAACGGCGCATGCGCAGTAGGATCATTTCGCCGGTACGATCTACTGCGCATGCGCGTGACTTTTGGCGCATGCACAGTAGATCCGTACCGGCGAAATGATCCTACTGCGCATGCGCCAAAACGCCGTTCACAGCAGGAAGAAGATCGCGTGGAAGAAGATGGCGTCTGTGAACTCCCTGGACTGGACCTGCGCAGAAGGGTAAGTAACAAGTTAGGGGCATTTGCCCAGCGGGACGGGTAGGCCAGGGGGGAGGAGGGAGGGGGGGCAACACAGGGGAGGGGGGGTGGGGGGTTTGCGCCGACTAGGTTGCCTTCCCCTTTAAGGATTGTTTACAAAAGGTTCCACTAAGGAATATGATCACTATGTACAATATATTGTAAAAGGGCCTTACAGTAAACTCATTTGTATTCTATAAGCCAACAGATGTATTCAGAGGACAGAACAACTTCCTTGGAAAGTTGTGTAGTCTTTTAGAATCACATGAACTGGCAGACACAACATAGCATTTCATGATAAGAGATTGCATTTTTTATGACTTGTATTAATACTTACAAAAACAATGCTGTTCTGATAACTGGTATGATTGCCATTATGAAGTTGGGAAGGATTTCTTCCTTTCTGAAGCCAATTGGAGATATATTTGAAGAAGGGTTTATAGATCATTGAGAATTTGCCATTACATTTCTATTTGAATTATAAGGTGTAGGGGGGGCTTTGCCTTTTAGAAGCTAATTTATCAATTTTTTCAATTGAAAACTTTTTTTCAGTACATTATGGCATGCATATGGATTGAGATGAGTAATACAATGTCATATTTGTAATTAGAATTTATACACATTAATATACCTTTTTTACATTTTTTTTTATCAAGCTGAATACATAAATTACCTTTACTACGATCACTTGCTTCAATATCATTTTAACCTGATGACAGAACCCACAGATACAAGCATATATATAATTCAATTAACTCCCTAGCTCCAAGAGATGTACAATACAGACTGCACGGTATACATTGATAATACTGGAGCCTTTTGCCAGGCATTGTATATAAACACTGTGCAAAACACTACAAGAGCCAAATAGAAATGCATGATATTATAACTATTGCAGGATTAGTCAGGGCCTGGAAAAAAACCAAAGACTGGGCTTCTCTCCTGCCCACTCATACATCAATAAATTTACATGGATAGAGAAGGGTTGGGCCCCAAAATTGTGCTTTTATTGGAAGAATGGGCACTGTAATCCACCTGTTGAAGAAAGTTAACTGAGGTTCTCTTACCCTGTGTATTAATACCACCTTTCTTTAAATTATTTGTTATAAAAGATCTATGGATATGAATGTTATGCTTTTACCAGTCATCATTATTGATAGCTCTTTCTCATATAATTAATAACTAGTGATTGGCGAATTTGCGCCGTTACGCTTCGCCGAAAAATTTGCGAAATTCGCGAAACAGCGCAAATTCGCAAAACGGCGAAAAATTCACAAAACGGCGCCGGCGTCTCGTTTTTGACGCCGGCGCCCGTTTTTTTGAAAAAAAATTTTGACGCTGGTGGCGAAACGCGCAAATTCGCCGCGAATTCGCGCCTGGCGAATAAATTCGCCCATCACTATTAATAACTCTTGTCTGACTATCTAGACTCCATCTCATGTTAAAACAGGGAGAATATTTTGATTTAGAGATCAACGGGGGAATGTAATAAAAGTCGTTATCGGAAAAACTATTCGCAATGCGAAAAGTTATGCCTTTGCTCGAATATATTTTGCTTTGTGCGAATTTAATATAGCTTTTGCGAGCCCGGAAACTGTTTAGCGACCACTTCCGACATTTGAAGACCGTTTGCGAATTTTATAGTTTGTGCCAACGTGCAGTAAATGTAATAAAACTTCTTACTGAAAAAGTAATGTTTGCTACAAACGATTACGACAACTTCAAGTGTGCAATTAAAATTCGCAATGCACAATTACAATTCACAATGCGCAATTAAAATTGACAATGCGGCAATTAAAATTCAAAAGGCAATAACAGTTTAAGGAACAATATGACATTGCAAGATGTGGATTTGTGTTACTTTTTGCGACTTTACTGACATTCCCTCCCAAGTGCTTTACACTTTAACTGGGTTTTTATCTTAATATCCAGTAAAACAGATGTGTATAGTCATATAATTGTAAATCTATTCTTGCATTAGTGCCAGTTGTGCTGGCTTCATTACTTAACTTTACATGTATCTAAATTTGCGATAGGATTATTGTAAATGTCATAAGGGAATGCCCATATGAGATGAAAGTATTCCTTTAAAAAATCAGTGCAGGTTTGAGTTGTTGGTCATCCTTGTATTTACTGTTCAAATTCAAATTTCAAATTCAAATTTATTTGTCACATACACAACATACAAAGTACGACATGTAGTGAAATGCTTGTTGCTGTGCAAAGTCAAATAACGTCCGACCATAAAGAATTAAGAATTACAGTAGAAAGAAAAGAAAGAGTTACATAGTAGATAGATATTAATGAGTTATTAAAGTGCATGTGCATTGATGTGATATATGAGATATAT
Source organism: Xenopus laevis (assembly GCF_017654675.1). Lineage (NCBI taxonomy): Eukaryota > Metazoa > Chordata > Amphibia > Anura > Pipidae > Xenopus > Xenopus laevis. Next base: position 82,507,217 of record NC_054386.1, read on the forward strand.
ATATATAAGAGAGAGTCCAGTCCTATAGTTTTACACTTGGTTCAGGGACCGAATAGCTTGAGGGAAGAAGCTCCTCCTCATTCTCTCTGTTTTAGCCTTAAGGGAGCGGAAGTGCTTTCCTGTCCTCATCAGTGAGAAGAGTCCATTATTAGGATGGGAGAGGTCTTTCACGATCTTCTTGGCTTTTGTCTTGCACTGCCTAGTGTAGATAGACCGCAGGTCAGGAAGCTCAGAGCGAATGATGCGTTCAGCCGAGCGCACCACTCTTTGAAGAGCTCGTCTGTCTTGCTTAGTGCTGTTCCCATACCAGGTACAGATATTACCCGCAAGGATACTCTCGATGGTGCATGTATAAAAATTCTTAAGCACCCCCAGAGGCAGATGGAAATCTTTTAGTCTTCTGAGGAAGAAGAGTCGTTGACGGCCTTTCTTCGCCAGGGTGTCGATGTGACAGGACCATGACAGGTCTTGTGTGATGTGAACACCCAGATACCGGAAACTGCTAACTCTCTCCACTGGCACTCCACAGATGTATAAGGGCTCGTAATTCCTCACCTGTTTTGTGCTAAAGTCCACAATCATCTCCTTAGTCTTGCTGACGTTTAGGAGAAGGTTGTTCTTCTGACACCAGTTCTCCAGGTTCCTTATCTCCTCCAGGTAGGTCTTCTCTGAGTTGTCGGAGATCAGGCCCATCACCACAGTGTCATCAGCAAACTTGACAATGGAGGAAGTGTCTGATGTCGATACACAGTCGTAAGTATACAGTGAGTATAGAAGAGGGCTTAAAACACAGCCCTGAGGTGCTCCAGTACTGAGCGAGATGGAGGAAGAAACGTGTTCCCCCACCCTCACTGATTGTGGTCTGTCTGTGAGAAAGTTGAGGATCCACTGACACAGCGATGAGCTGAGTCCTAGATCCATCAACTTGTTGTAGAGGTTAGAGGGAATTATTGTGTTGAATGCTGAACTATAATCTATGAACAGCATCCTAACATAATTCCCTCTACCAGAGTCTAGGTGACTCAGGGAAGTGTGTAGCAGGTGTGATATGGCATCACATGTTGACCGATTTGTACGGTATGCAAACTGTAAAGGGTCGATGGTGGCAGGAAGTGTGGAAGTGATGAAGTCTCTGACTAGTCGCTCAAAACACTTCATCACTACTGAAGTCAGTGCTACTGGACGGTAATCATTGAGACAAGCTGGCTGTTGTTTCTTCGGAACAGGAACAATAATAGACTGTTTGAAGCATGCGGGAACAACTGCTTGGGCAAGGGAGAGGTTGAAAATCTTCGTGAACACCGGTGCCAGCTGGTCAGCACAGGCTCTCAGAACTTGACCTGGGATTGCGTCTGGTCCTGCTGCTTTCCTGGTGTTTACCCTCTTGAAAGCATTCCTCACAGCATGCTCTGTGATGATAAAAACTTTGTCTTCACTGGTGCACTCCGTACGCATGCAACTGTTTGTTGTGTATTTTGCTGCGGCGTCGAATCGAGCATAAAACGTGTTTAGATCGTCAGCCAGTGAAGCATCAGCATTCATCATCAGAGAGGCTGATTGTTTATAGTCAGTTATTTTCTGCAGTCCCTTCCATAGGCTCCTAGAGTCACACTGTTGTAGCTGTGACCTTAATTTTTCTCCATAGCACCGCTTTGCCTTTTTAACTGCGCAGCGCACATGGTAAGACGCAGTTTTGTATTGGTCCATGTTACCAGAAATGAGTCCTGCTTTGTAGGCGACGGTGCGCGATCTCAGAACATCGCGGATGTTTTTATCCACCCACGGCTTCTGATTCGGAAATGTCCGGATGGTATTTCTTTCTAATGTATCATCCATTAGTTTACTGATAAATCCCATAACCACGTCTGTAAACATGTCTATGTCAACTGAGCTGTGCTGAAACATGTCCCAGTCTGCATCCTCCAGCGCATCCTGCAGCACGTCCACTGATTGGTCCGTCCAGCGTATGACCTCCCTTGTGACTGGTGCTACCTGCTTTAGCCTTTGTTTGTAAACAGGTATAAGGAAAATGGCGGTGTGATCCGATTTTCCAAATGCCGGCAGAGACTGTGCCTTGTAGCAGTCCTTGAAGGGGGTGTAGCAGTGATCTAGTGTCTTAGTGCCTCTGGTGGGGCAGGTAATATGTTGGTGAAGGTTATGGAATGTACGTTTGAGATTTACTCTATTAAAATCTCCTATAACAATAAGCGCGGCCTCCTGGTGAAGTGTTCGATGCTGTGTAAGAGCCTCATGTAATTCACATAGGGCAGAGTCCGAGTCTGCGTGAGGAGGAATGTAAACAGCACATACTATGACCATGGTGAATTCCCGAGGAAGATAGAACGGGCGACATTTTATGATCAAGAGTTCTAGATTGGGTGAGCAGGAGCGCGTAAGTGTAGTAATGCTCGCGCTGTTGCACCAGCTGTTGTTCACCATCAAACATACTCCGCCACCTCTCTTCTTCCCCGACTCCAATGTTCTATCCGTGCGGTAAACCGAAAAGAACTCCGCTGGCTGTATAGCGTGGTCTGGTACCGCTGGGTTCAGCCACGTCTCGGTGAAGCAAAGGAGATTGCAATCCCGAATATCCCTCTGGAATTTGACTCTGGCCCTGAGGTCATCCAGCTTGTTCTCGATGGACTGGACATTTGCTAGCAAGATGCTGGGCATAGGTGCGCGATGTGCGCGAGCTCGTAGCCTGTTCCTAATGCCGGCACGTTTCCCTCGCGGCCGGAGCTTTGGGTCGCGTCCTTTGTTCACTCTCAGGATCTCCCTTGGCCAGGTTGGAACCGGAGTTAAACTTGACGAAATGTGAGCAAATTGTAGTCCAATAGAAACGAGAGTATCTCTATTGTATCTTATCTGTGTGTATGCCATTTCGCCTGTATAAGAACCAGGCAGATAGAATAAAAAGAGTATAAAAAGAGTATAAAAATAAGAAACTAGGTCGGAGCACCCAGCGTGGCAGCCTCCCTCACCGGCGCCATTCAGATGGCATGTTCATAGTAACAACAAAGTGTTATTCATGTGCCTACCTTAATATTCCACAATCATTGTTCTTGTTTATTTATTATGCCCAGCTTCTGTTTGTGTCATTATCTATTAAGACAAAGACTACAGCTTGCTCACCCCACCCACAACCCACATGTGCTTAGGATGTTCCTGAATTTCAAGAACAAGAACCAGGAAGAAGAACAAAAGGGCATTGTTTGGAAAGAACAACTTGTATTATATTAAATAACTAAATGGAACATGCACAGTGTAAAGTCAAATGGTAGAATGGAATGGAAGAATTTGGGTAATTGGTTTACCTGTATTTATTATTAGCTACAAAGAGGAGTCCAGGTTCAGTAAAACTTAATGTAAAAACTTATTTTGTGGAGAAAAGGAAGACATTTAACAAATGCATATAATGCATTTTAATATTAGATGATATATAATAATCCAGTAGGATAGGCAGAGCCATGAAAGTGGTTCCACATGAACAGAATATTTAAAATAAGACCCTCTTTTTGTTTGGATGTAAAACCACTGATCAGAAAACTACACTGATGATTGTTGTAAAGACCCAACTAGGGCCAAAATTAGGTGGATGCAGAAGGACGCAAACGAAGTGGTAGGCACCAAGCACATACCACTTTCTTTCTCCTACCCCTGGTCCGGACCCTTGATCCCCAACCGGTTCTTGTCTTCAGCTAGCATTGCCACCTTTTCTGGAAAAAAATACCGGCTTTCCTTTATATTTATCTTTTTTCCCTATTAATAACATTGGGATCAACCATCATTTTTACCGGCCAGGCCGGTAAAATACCGGCCAGTTGGCAACCCTATCTCCAGCATGTCTCTTCTCCTCCCCCCATGCATTGTCACAGCTTGTTATACTTTTTTGCATGCGATGGGGAGGGTGTGAGGTGGCTGGCCAGGTTGCCCAAGGCCTGTCCCAACATATCAACTAGTGCTGTACATATGAACCAGGGTGTACTGTATACAACAAACTTACACAATATACATACTGACTGACTCAAGAGGTAAGGGGGTGCCCGGCTCTGGCATGGACTGGGATTCAAAATAGGCTCTAGCACAGGGGTGTCCAAACTACGGCCCGCGGGCCAACTGCGGCCCGCGATCCATTTTTAATTGGCCCGCAGCAAATTCCAAAAAATACTAGAATATGATAGCAGGCATGGCCTGGGCAACCAGCTCCGCCCTTTTCCGACCTAGTACCCTAGCCGAGCCCCCTTGCCTCCAAGTCACGTGATCCTGACATCACAGCAGTCCGTTCACTCTCCCAGCGCTGGAATATAGTAAAAGAGCAATGTCTGCGCTGTGTGCGTCCCCACTGTCCGAGTCTGTGGGCGCGCACTGGAGCGTGCACTGGAGCGCGCACGCAAGGTACGGATCATGGGAAACCTTCCTTCATGTTTCACCGGACGTTAGTTCCATTGCTCAATTTAGGAACATAATGCAAATGTCTTCGCATCTTCCTCTGCTCTTTCGCAGTGAATGGGTTGGGCTGAATCCGCACGGTGGGGAAAGGCAGCAGCGGTCAAGGCGAATTATTTGCCCGTTAGGGGTTAAAATAGAGAAGGGGGCGCGATGATAAACCAGACCAGGGGAGAGCTAGAAAAGGCTTGGCCTAACCCTCATCCAAAGGCTGTCAAAAGTCCTATTTGTTTTTTGCCAAACCGCAGGTTGGTCATCCTAAGCCCTTAGTAGACATATTGTTCAAAATGTGATGATGGTTGAAACTATTGCAAAAATATGCTATACCTGAAATTGCAATTGTGTCATTGTGCTATGAATTCTGTGGGTATTTATAAATGAAATTGCCATTGTGCGGTGTTAGTGTTAATGTGACCTGTTGAAACTAAGTTGTTGTGATGTTAATAAACATGGAAATAGCGAAATGGTTTTGAATTAAAGTGGCCTTAACTAGAAAGTATTGGTGGGCGAGGCTTATAATAATGGTAGGCATGGCTTATATTTGTGGTCGGCCCCCACACATTTTCACCTCACCAAATTTAGCCCTCGTTGCAAAAAGTTTGGACACCCCTGCTCTAGCATTTCAAGAATACAGCAGCTCAAACAGCCCCCAATGGCCCAATACATTGCATTTGCAGATTGCCAGTCTGGGCCTAGCCTGTCTCATTCCAGTTATCTAATACATGCTAACATGAGTATAGGATACGAGATACAAGATATAGGTGACTATAGTTGGGATTAGTGATGGGTGAATTTGTCCCGTTTCGCTTCACCAAAGAATTTGCGAATAATGGCGAAAAATTAGCTAAACGCATTGAAGTCAATGGGTGTCAAAATTATTTTGACGGGCATCAGTTTGACGCCCGCGGCAATTGTTATACGTGTGCCTATTTTGGCCAAATGCATTAAAGTCAATGGGTGTCCGAATAATATAGACTCATGACAATGTTCATGCACACGACTATTCTGACGCACGCCCAAATTTTTTTGACACGGTCAATTTTTCGCCTGTGAATTTTCGCCACAGTTTTGTGAATTTCTTCGCCAGCTGTGAAACACGGAAATTCGCTGCAAATTTGCTCCTGGCGAATATATTCGCCCATCACTTGCTGGGATTAGTAGTTGCTCTGGCTGTGTTTTTAAAACCATCACCCCATAAATTATTTTTACATAAATAGAGATTTTAAGAAGAAAAACTTGCTTTCTTTTACAGGCTTCCTATTGTTTTGCATCTCAGTATCTCTTAATCGATCTCACTACGCAGAGTCTCACATATTTGTGGTAGAGATTTAATGCACTGCCTTTGTCACCTGTGACACAACAGAAACATAATGAAGTTGCTTAATGTGGGTTTTAAGATTGCCCGATTTAGTAATGAATGGGGAGTGGTTCAAAAAAAATTCCAGCATTTATATATATATATCAAAGAAACAACTACTTATCTCATTGATAAGAGAGAGGACACATCCTATCAACTACACATGAACATGTGGGGCCACAAATGGGGAACATTGCTCTTCCTATTAGGTAAGAATAAGTTGTGTGTGTGTTCATTTTCTATCTTTTCTGTTTTCGTAAATCAATCTCAGGAAGTTTCATCCTCTTAATAACGGAAAATCTAGAATTGTAAACTGGAGCAAGTCTAGTAAAATTGGATCAAAATTTGTAGAGGGTTCTTTGCCATGTCCAGTGTCGGACTGGCCCACTGGGAAAACTCGCGGTTGGCCCAGGTGTCAGTGGGCCTTCATGCTGCTAAACATTTGCCTATTTCATTGTACTGTCCTATTTCTTTATTGGGAAAAATGTGTAATAAAGTAAGAATATACAGTAGTAGATATAAAAGACTAGGAGAATAAAGAGTATGAAGGAGGAGAGGAGGAATAATAGTTTGAAAAATGGGCCCACCATCTAAGTTTTTCTGGTGGGCCCCTGGCATCCCAGTTAGACTCTAGCCAAGTCCAACAAAGTGTACACTGTATTACATAAATCAAGAAGTAACACTGGTGTAACCAATCCAAGGGCTCACTGACTATGGACAAGTGCAAATGCTGGAGGCTGGAGCTCATGAACAGGCAATAAATATGTCATTTCGGATGAGCCTTACAATGATGGACAATGATGGACAAGTAGGGCCTTGATTGGGCCACCCACATGACAAACTATCGGCATGATGAGTTGTTGGATTATCAATGATAGGTCCACACAACTCCCTGTGGAGCAATATACAGAACTGGATTTATTAAGTATCTTTCTGCATTAATCATGGATACTTCTACTGTATATCAAAATATCACTGACACTCTCTGGGAATTTACCTTAAATAAATATACCCAATGCTGATGACAAAACCTTATTTTGTCCAATTTTCAGAAATGCTGGGTGAGTTTCTCAACAGGTCCAGTAAGGCCTGTGAAAAGCTTGGATATTGCACTCTGCTGGGACTTTAACATGAATGCTGTGCTGGGCTTATTCCCAAGGAGACTGTAATTCTGCTTATTTTATAGCTGTATGTAACTGTAATTCTTAATACACTGAGCAGCATCCTAAGGTAGTACAGATATGGTATCTGTTATCAGGAAACCTGTTATCTAGAAAGCTCTGAATTACGGAAAGGCCACCCCCCATAGACTCCATTTTATCCAAATAATCCACATTTTTAAAAATGATTTCCTTTTTCTCTGTAGTAATAAAACAATACCTTGTACTTGATCCAGACTAAGATATAATTAATCCTCGTTGGAAGCAAAACCAGCCTACTGATTTTATTGAATGTTTAAATGATTTTTTTAGTAAACTTAAGGTATGAAGATCCAAATTATGGAAAGATCCGTTATGTGAAAAAGCCCAGGTCCCAAGCATTCTGGATAACATGTCCCATACCTGTAGTCTCTGCATGAGATTCCTCATCTTACATTTAAAGACAATTATTGTAATCTAATTAAGTTATCAGCCCTGAATATGTATACAAACGATTGGAGAACCCATGGAATAAACATTGAGAGAAAAATGTAATTTATTTAATATTATACAATAAGTACAAGAAGTACATGTAGTACAAATTATGTCACCCTGCCTAATACATTTCACTCCATTCTGCGGGACATCTTAGCCTAAATTTCCCCTAAAGAACTGAGGAACAATTAACTGTACAATGAGTACAAAGACCTTAAGGGATTTGGTTTGAAAGACAGCATAGAAGAGCTAGAAGCTAACTCTGGACATGAGTAAGATATGGAGAAACTAAGTAAATTAGTGGTTTACTCTTAGCTCAACAACGTTTTACTGGAATTTTATTGCGATGTTACTGTATATAAGAGACACAAGGAAAAGCTAGTGTTGGGTTATGTTGGTCCCAAGTATGAAAACTGGGGAATATATATATTTATCACATGAGTGCACCAAGACAATTTTGTCAGCACTAAATTTTTCTTCTAAAAAAATCTTCTTGAACCTTCCAACCTTCCAAGGCTTAGGGGCTGATTCACTAAGGGTCGAATATCGAGGGTTAATTAACCCTCGATATTCGACTAGGAACTAAAATCCTTCGACTTCGAATATCGAAGTCGAAGGATTTAGCGCAGATAGTTCGATCAAACGATCGAAGGAATATCCTTCGATCAAAAAAAGTTAGGCAAGCCTAGGAGGACCTTCCCCATAGGCTAACATTGACTTCGGTAGCTTTTAGATGGCGAACTAGGGGGTCGAAGTTTTTTTTAAAGAGACAGTACTTCGACTATCGAATGGTCGAATAGTCGAACGATTTTTACTTTGAATCCTTTGATTCGAAGTCGAAGTCGTAGTCGAAGGTCGAAGTAACCCATTCGATGGTTGAAGTAGCCCAAAAAATACTTCGAAATTCGTTTTTTTACTTTGAATCCTTCACCTCTTGCATGGGTTAGCGTTGGTATGTAACCTGCATGTTTGGTGCATGCACCCTTCTGTTGCACAGCATTGTGGAACATGATGTTTGTTTATAAATACTTGTTAATAATAAAACCACACATAGAGGTTTTACTACACACCCAATGACTTCATTTCCACCACATTTCCACCACAGAGTTATTGTTTTATCTGCCTAACCTTAAATTAGTGGACATTTATTCCTGCCTTTAAGGGGGACCTCCACCCAAAACTCTTTTGTTGCATGATGTAAGAATCAAATATTATTCTAAGCAACTTTGCAAAATATATTCAACTATCTATTAATATCGAAATCGATGATTGTGTGGCTGTTTATAGTCTCTGCATTCCTGGTTCTGATTCCTGAAACAATGCAGCAGAATTCAGAGGAGAGACCACAGGAGAAACGTTTCAATAGTCAGAACCAGAGCAGAAGAAACAAAGTTTTACTTTAAATTTAATTTACAAATACCTTTAAAAATGTTGAAATATTTGATTAATGTGCCACGGAAATGTGCTTTCTATCTATCATGCAAAAAAAAGTTTTTCAGTGTAGAACCTGTCTATAGATACATTCTACGGATGTCTGAAATGTCTATCAAATGACCCTGAATCGTGATGCACATTCTCTACCATATATAAAAGCTTGTATCTATGTATTACCATTTATATCTTCACACACATTTCCATTGCAGGAACAAGGAATTAGGCTATACATTTAGTAAGTACTACAGTCGGAGACACATTGTTATTAAAGGGATACTGTAATGGGAAAACATGTTTTTTTTTTCAAAACACATCAGTTAATAGTGCTGCTCCAGCAGAATTCTGCACTGAAATCCATTTTTCAAAGGAGCAAACAGATTTTTTTATATTCAATTTTGAAATCTTGGGCTAGACATTTTGTCAGTTTCCCAGCTGCCCCCAGTCATGTAACTTGTGCTCTGATAAACTTCAATCACTCATGTACTGCAAGTTGGAGTGATATCACCCCCCTCCCTTTCCCCCCTAAGCAGCCTAACTAAAGAACAATGGGAAGGTATCCAGATAGCAGCTCCCTAACACAAGGTAACAGCTCCCTGGTAGATCTAAAAACAAGACTCAATAGTAAAATCCAGGTCCCACTGAGACTGATTTAGTTACATTAAGTAGGATAAATAACAGCCTGCCAGAAAGTAGTTCCGTCCTAAAGTGCAAGCACAAGTCACATGACTGGGGCAGCTGGGATACTGACAATATGTCTAGCCCCATGTCAGATTTCAAAATGGAATATAAAAATATCTGTTTGATCTTTTGAGAATTAGATTTCAGTGCAGAATTCTGCTGGAGCAGCACTATTAACTGATGTGTTTTGAAAAAAACATGTTTTCCCATGACAGTATCCCTTTAAAGTATCTAGTATAAGTAATTCTACTGGACTTGCTAACCAGTTTTTTTTAGGATTACTCATACTAGATATACCATGACCTGGATGAATGAAAATCTTTGTAGTCATTGTTATTAAAGAGTGTTTTTGCAACAGATGCTTTATCAAACATTAATGCACGTGTAACTGCAAAATACAAATAATATGCTAACTTCAATAACATACTATTTCATTTATTGTAGGTGTGCTGTGCAAAAGTGCTGTTGCACAAGGTAAGCAAAGTAGTATCACTGACATCTGGTTTTTATGATATGTGGTAAGAATATAACACCTTGCATCTCATTAATGGGGCACAGAGTGCCAAACCCCTGCAGAGACTGAACCAAATACTGAATCCGATCCCACCCAGCTTATTTACTTACTGACTGTATGCATTGCTTACATCATTAATAACTACAATGTTTTGGCTGCTCCCTTCCAAGTCATGTCCATGTCTTTGTGTCTTTTGCATAATATGAAAGGTCTAAGAGCAAGAGAGACATTTTACTCCTTGTATCCCCATCACCTTTTGGGCTACTCTTGTATGGCTTCTTCTCCTCTTACCCCAGGGTAAATTTACTTATCTGGTTACTTTCACAGAAGTTAAAGAAAGTAAAACATGAGGGGCTGCAACTACAGGCACATAGGGCCAATGGTACTGTTAATCATTTATACTAATCAAGTGAACACGTCTTATAGGTTTAGGGGCAGATTTATCAAAGGTAGAGGTGAATTTTCAAATCCAAAAAATTCAAATTTCAAGCTATTTTCGACTAGGGAATATTCCAAATTCAATTTGAATTTGAAAAAAATGTGAAAATTCGAAGATCGAAATTTATCATGTATTGACTCATTAAAAATTCGACTTTGACATTCGCCCTCTAAAACCTGCCGAATTGCTGTTTTAGCCTATGGGGGACCTCCTAGAACCCATTTGGAGTCAATTGGTGGACTTTGAAAAATCAAAGTTTTTTTGGGAGTCAGCCGAACACGGACCTATTCGATCGAAAACTGACCTATTCGGCCAAAAAAAAAACTTTGACTGATTGGTTTTGAATTCGGATTTCGAAAGTTTTTCAAATTCTGACATTTATTGCACCATAACTTAAAGAAAATGGATGTCAGATGAGGCTGTTCTATGTAATGAAAAATATTTTTTGGCTTCAAGTAGGCAGTGAGTTCAGTGAATAAGGCTTGTACTGAACATAATTGTTGCCTATCATTCTAATCATAAAAAATCGGTGGTTTTGTTACATTTTGAACTAAACAGCACAATCAGGGAAGCTCTAGCTACGCCATGTTTGATCCTTGAAAGGTGGATAATTAAATTCCCAGTGTACAGATGCCAAGGATAATGGACTCCTGCTATAACAAAGGGAAATAATTTCTCTGCAGTTTATCTTAAGAAATAACAAAAAAGCACACATTTTTCATGATTAAAACATTATAGAAAATGTATGTTCAGCACAAGGCGTATTCATTGAACTCACCCTGTTGAGCTGCTCCTTTAAGTGAATTGCTTAACAGTTCTGGCAAAAAAAATCATGAATGTCACACTATTAAGTGCAAGCATATAGTATATCATTCCTGGAAGATCTTATAATAATAATATCACATAACTTATAAATAAAATATATTGCATTATTTCACTAATTATTTTTATGTCTTTATTTTACATTATGTTGTTTTTTTCCTCATAAATTATAAGTTATAGGAACCCGGCTGCCATTTTGGGCGATAATTCTCATTAGTCTTGCTGCTGTTCTGGTCTTCCTGATCTTCATCGTTCTCATCTTTATAGTAAGTACATTCAAATATTCAAATATAGGTGACTATCTGTATGTGTTGAAAATAAAAAAAAGATATCGCGTATGGAACGGAAAAAAATCAGTATGTTCTGAAAATTGTTTGGCGAGTGTGCCCCCCTTTTATCCACTGTGTGCTAAAGCCTTATTTACAGAATTGTATAGTTTACTTTTTAATGCAATGATCACTTATGACCTATAAAGTCCCTAAGCTAGACTGAACATCAGCTCTTTTCCTGCAGAGATACAATAATGTACAAGTACAAGTGTTAAATCAAAGGTCCACCTTCAAATAAACTTTTAGTATGTTGTTATTCTGTATAACTATGATGTTCCAGATTTCAATGTCCTTTTTCATTGTTTCAACTGTGATCAATTATCCTGATTGTGTTTACTGATAGGGGTCTATTTACCAATGATGTTGCTCAAAGCAGCCAATCAGATCTTAGTTTTTGTCTTCTTAAGGTGGCCATAGACATAGAGATCCCCTCGTTTGTCAATGTCGCAAAATGAGCGGATCTCTCCCCAATATGCCCACACTGAAGTGGGCAAAATCGGGCTGATCCGATCATGGGCCCTAGGGCCCAACAATCGCATCATAATGTATCTGATACGGGCGGTCGAATTGTGGGACCAGATCAGGCCTGGATTGGGAGTCAAAATAGGCCTTGCCATTCCAAGTACGCAGAGGCCCAAACAGCCCCCAACCAGCCCACTCTATGGTAACTTTCTATGGAACCATACAGCAGTCCCTCTGGCATTTGCCAGAACCCACAGATTGCCAGTCCGGGCCTGGACCAGATAGACATATAAATGCGGCTGCAATCCGACTGGATTTTTTAACCTGCCCGATTGAGAGTCGGCCAGATATCAATCGGGGAAGCCTGTCAGATGGCCCCACAAACGGGCCAATAAGCTTTTATCGGCCTGTGTATGGTTGCCATAACTGTTAAAATCGAATTGCTAATTGCTTGCAAAGGGCAACATCACCAGTAATGTTTCACTTCACTTTTTCCACAGCATGATAAATAGGCCACATAGAGTACGCTAAAACAATAGATCAGTTCACTGTTGGACTTTTGAATCTACCATAAAAAGTCATAATGATATTGGAATGTGGAAAACATGTCACTTAGTAATCTCTTTGCATAAACAATATGCACTTTTAAATTTCTTGTTCTGCCTGGATAAGACAGTTGGGAAAACAGCTCTATAAACAGGAAAGTCTCGTATTAACCCTTCCTTATGCCTCCTGATGTTTGGGGTAAGAGGTAACTTGCATAAGTTTCTCCAGAACACTTTCAGTAATTCTGGTTAGTTAGTAGTAGTGATAGGTGAATTTATTGGCCAGACGCGAGTTTGCGGCGATTCTCATCGTTTCACTGCTGGCTAATAAATTTGCAAAATTTCAGCGAAAATTCGCCAGTGTCAACGTTTTATGACGCAGGTGACTGTTCCGTCTCCGGCAACAAGTAAACGGACGCCCATTGACTTTAATACGTGTCAAATGTCGACGACGTCGGAATTGTCGCCAGTGTCAATTCTGACACCCGAGAATTGACGCTGACGTCAAAATTCACGTTTTGCAAATTTTCCGCCCGGGGACAAATTCGCCCATCACTAGTTATGAGATTACACCATCCTCTTATTTATAGTGAGGATTGGAGTTAAAATATTTCAATTCATACCCGTTTTGTCCCCCTAACAATTTGCTGTTAGTTTAAGATTACGCTTTCTAGTAAACAACATTTTGTTTTACTCCAGCGCTATCACTGCTTATCAATTTATAGAAGTCCTTTAAAACTGCATCTCCAGTTTAATGTACTTTTAATAAAATAAATAGCACATTTGTCACATTGCCCCTCATTATAATTGCAATTGTGAACAGTCCCATTATGATGTATTGAGAGTTAATAGTTTTATATTGTGTAAACATTAACCCAGCATAGCAAAACTACTGCAGTCATTCTAATTTTTACTATTTCTTTATCTCCAGGGAGTAGTGTTTATCTGTCCCTCCTTGTTACCTAAACGCAGTATGGTGCGCTCCTATTTTCCACATCTGGCTTTCTGGACATCAGAGCAAAGATCAACCAGTAATTTAGGATAACTGCACAGTACTCTTTGGGAGAACCCACTATAACAGCAGAATATATCATTTTATTTTCATCAAACGACATTCAACAAACAGCTAATGTCATAACAAGGTGTCAATATACTGAATATCATCATTCTAGATTCATCCCTTATAAGAAGAGCAGCCAGACCTTAAAGAAGAGCTGTCATTAAAACAACATTCTCCTAAAAGCTTGATCTAATGGAAATAAGAACATTTTTAGATATAATCAATAAAAGGGAATGACATCCACCCCAAATATTTTTTTTTTGCCTACTAAAAGAGATCATAATTTTGCAATCATTAGTATCAGTTTTCCTATGATTTATAAGTTATTTGTATATGTATTGCTATTGAAAACAGCGTTTGTTTATCCCTTTCTAGTCTCTTCCCCGGTGGCTCAGACTGTTGATACAATGTAAGACAAGGCAGCTGATTAACAGACCTGTCTTTGTTGGGAAACTCAGACTTTTGAAACATTGTAACAACTAGGAAATGCTGCTTTCAATAGCTAACCTATGTTTAATAAATGTAATATCGGAAAGTTGCTTAGAATTATGTTATCTTTTATTATGCAAATTTATATTTTGGGGTTGACTTGCCCTTTAAATATTCTGTACCGTTTCCTCAGCAATTGGTCATGCAGGAGTCAGAGCAAGAACTTCTGACCGTGACACAAAGCCTGATGAAGAGAAACAGATTTAACCTACAGTTATATTGTATATTGTATATTGTAAGGTGGCAAAATATACCATAATATAGTGAATAACTTCTCCCCTCTTGTAAATTATAAGGATATTATAAGTTACCAAGGAGTTTCATGACCATATAAAAACACAAGGCCGAAGGTCATGGAACGTCAAGGTGACTTCTAATATCCTCATATTTTGCAACTGGGGGTACTTTATTTATTATAATACACAAGTTTCAGTGAGTCATGTGACAGAAATGACATCAGAACTCACCGTTTATAACTGATGACATCAGAACTCACCATTTATAAGGATATAATTTACAAGATATTCATGGCTTTTGTGTATTATAATCTGTTATGGGCATCTGTTACTGTAATCTGTTATTGATAAATGGACAGATCATATGTATGAGTTAAGATAGTCTTTGTATGTTGTCACGATTGTATTATTTATTTGCTATTCATCTAGTGCATGCATTTATACCATGTTAGCAAGTGATGAATACTTTGATCTATTTATCTAGTTTTTTTTAGAACCCTGATATGATTCGAATATTGTAAAAGAAAAAAAGTTGTTGTTTTTTAATGACAGGGCTGAATAAAGATGAAATTGTCGACTGTTTTTATTTTGCATGTCTACTTTCCAGTCCAGTTTTAATAATTCCTGTGTTGTTTAACTACTAACTACTCATGAAAACTTCATGGACAGAAGGATGCCTTATAATTCTTTTTAGGGCAGAGACACACGATAAAATTCGGGGAGATTAGTCGCACGACAAATCTCCTCTTCTTCGGGGCGACTAATCTCCCCAACTGCCTCCCCTGCCTTCCCACCGGCTAGAATGGAAATCGCTGGCCGGATGGCACTCGGAATGCTTAGTTTTCCAAAGTCACCCAAAGTCGACTCACGACTTTGGGTGACCCAATTATAATACCCAACAGTATAAGGTAAAATGCTAATAATGCTTTGAGTCTTTATGACCCACCATTCATCATATTTTTTTTTTTTTTTTAAGTTTTATAAAAATTTTTAAGTGGGTGAAATGAAAGCAAAGCCAGCTGGGTTGTTATTCTAACACGTTTTCCTTATATCTGTCACTTGAATTGTGTAATAAGGGCGACTCACCCTGGTGGTCTAGTGGGGGAACGGCAGGGACCCCTGCCGTCCCCTCGGCGGGGACGCCCGCCACAATGTCTTCCTCCTCAGTGAAGCTTTGCTAAGGCGCGCGCCACGCGTCTCCTGTATTTAAAGGTGCATGCGCACTGGCGTTGGGACGTCACGAAATTCTAATGTTTAAAAGGGACATCTATGTGGAAGCACGAGCCGAGACCAGGGTGCTTGCCATTGGTTCTAAATTCTGGGTGCCAACCGTTACAAATTGCCTGTGTTTCTCCTGTTCATTTTGACCACACCCTGTTGCTCACTTGCATATAATATCAAATGACTAAGAAGGAAAGGAGTATCCCTGCAATTTGAGACTGTGTGATTAACACATCAATATATGTATTCCATATTTTTGTACTCTGTTAATATCAGTAGGTCTTTGTAGCCTGCCTAATTATTTATCATATTTATGCTCAGAATGCCCTTATTATTATATCCAGCATTCTAAAATTCTTAGGGGTAAATTTACTAAGCGGCAAAAATTCGCCAGCAATGGCTTCGCACACATCACAACACTTCGCCAGGCGAAAATATCTGGGACAACACTAATTTACTAAAATGTGGTTTCATCCTGGCCAACGGACGCTGGCGAATTTTCGCTACCATTGCTTCGGCAATGCGAGCAAATCAAATCAAAGATGTGCTAGCGGGAATGAAAGCAGATAGGCGGCACTCCAGATAAAATGAAAAGAGAATTTATTCCAACAATGGATGGATCCACATGGCCTTACGCGTTTTGGGAACAGAATCCCTTAATCATAAGCCTATAAGGCCATGTGGAACCATCCATTGTTGGAATAAACTATTTTTTCATTTTATCCGGAGCGCCGCCGATCTGTTTTTATTCCCATTTACTACAGCTGAGGCGCTGGGGGCTGAGCACCTGGTTCTGGAGTGGAGCAAGTGAAGGAGAAAGACCCACGGGGGTTAGTTTGGAGCGGCTATTTATTTGACTGTCTTGGAAGATGCGCTAGAGTTCAATTCTGCCTAGCGGAAATTTGTTAGAGGTCTTGCGCTCAGGCTAATTTGCGTACAGTGGGAAAGTTGAATGGACCTCTTTCTGTTACATGTTGCATCTAATACATTCCATTTCCACTGTTAATTACACATGTCCAGGGAACCTTAATAAAGACAATAGAGTTGTTATAATGCCCTACTCATGAGTCCACTGTATTATTATTAACATGTATTTATATAGCGCCAACATATTGCGTAGCACTGAATAGTTAGGTGCCGATTCACTAACTTCGAGTGAAGGATTCGAAGTAAAAAAACTTCGAATTTGGAAGTTTTTTTTGGGCTACTTCGACCATCGAATGGGCTACTTCGACCTTCGACTACGACTTCCAATCGAAGGATTCGAACTAAAAATCGTTCGACTATTCGACCATTCGATAGTCGAAGTTCTGTCTCTTTAAAAAAAACTTCGACCCCCTAGTTCGCCATCTAAAAGCTACCGAAGTTAATGTTAGCCTATGGGGAAGGTCCCCATAGGCTTGGCTAGCTTTTTTTCATCGAAGGATATTCCTTCGATCGTTGGATTAAAATCCTTCGAATCGTTCGATTCGAAGGATTTTATTGTTCGATCTAAGGAATAATCCTTCGATCGTTCGATCGCACTATTTGCGCTAAAATCCTTCGACTTCAATATTCGAAGTCGAAGGATTTTAATTCCCAGTCGAATATCGAGGGTTAATCAACCCTCGATATTCGACCCTTTGTGAATCGGCCCCATAATGTTCCATATTTAAGGAAATGTATGGGGGAAACCGGTTATACAAAAAACTTTTTTAGGCTTTTGCAGCCCATCACCCTGAAAAAAGGATACGAAAGGGGCGTTTTTTGGAACTTAGAAGTTTTTCCACAAAATATGATGTAAATAACTGAAGATTGAGAAAGTTCCATGCACTCCATTGCACTTCGCCTGGTCTGAGCTGGCGAAGGTAACGTTCACTAAAATCGCCATTTTAGTGAATTTGCGGAGTAACGTCCATTCACCAGAGCGAAAAGTCTCCTGGGGATCGAGTGCGAATCACCAATAGCGTCTATCTCCTTCGAAGTGACGCCTGCACCCGTTAATAAATCAGTCCCTTTAATAAATCTGTCCCTTAGCCTTTTCTGTGGTAGAGAAAATGAGTTGTTAGTATTACTTCCATACACTCTAAAGTTCCCATGTGAATGCTTCAACATTTGTCTCTTATTATGTTAGTTGTCCAGTACATATAATTACCTTAAGGGGGTACATAACCAGGAAAGGAACTACAGAAAATATTATTAATGTCAACAAACATATGTCAGTGGATTAATATTCCACACACAGTCAATATTTGTAGCTAGAATATCTGAATCACATTAAGGTATTTAAAGCAATAATATCCATTCCGCAAATCTTTTTTTTTCCCAGCATATATAATGGTTATCAGGTCCGGACTGAGAATTAAAATAGGCCCTGGCATTTTAGGTACACAGAGGCCCAATCAGCCCACATAGAGGCCCAAACAGCCCCCACCAGCCCACTAAATAGTGACTTTCTATGGCACCTTATAGCAGCCCCTCTGGCATTTGCCAGAACTCACAGATTGTCAGTCCGGGCCTGATGGTTATACAAGGGTGTATTAATCACCTTGAAGATAGATATATTGGAAGGAAACAATCACCATTTGGCCAAGAAATGCATTATAATTTCAAAACTCTTCCATTTGTGAGCTCATTGCTGGAATGTTTCTGCAGATGCAGAACTTCGAAATTCGAC
This sequence comes from Xenopus laevis, assembly GCF_017654675.1. Taxonomy (NCBI): domain Eukaryota; kingdom Metazoa; phylum Chordata; class Amphibia; order Anura; family Pipidae; genus Xenopus; species Xenopus laevis. The sequence goes on from NC_054386.1 coordinate 82,525,539, forward strand.
CAATCGAAATTCATTAAAAAGATCTATTTTTTAAACTCGGATGAATGTAATCAACCCGAAAAATCCGAAAAATCCTTGAATGTCAGAAAGGCTGCAAACATTGAATCCCTGGACCACTCCCATTGACTTAAACAGCAATTCGGCAGGTTTTTGGTGGCAAATAGTCGAATTTGAGTTCTTAAAGGGCCAGATTATGATAAATCTCTTTAAAAAACTTGAATCAAATTTGAATAACTCTCTAGTCGAATTTGAAAGTTTTCGAATTTCGAACTTGAATTTTCAATTCGACCCTTGATGAATGTGCCCCCTAGACTGTTGGTTGGATGCAGAAGCAGACAACTTACTTTAGCTTTGCTATTGATGGCTCATGTTTGACAAAGAGCATCAAACCAATTCATGCCCTAAAGTTACAGAAGCTGTCCAATCAAAAACTGTTTTAGCATAATAAAAGCAAATGCCATTTTAAGCAACCATTAAACTAGTGATACTTTTCTCGGATCTCATACATACAATTTTCCTGAATCCTTAGATTAGTTGCCCAGCGACAAATCACCTCTTCTTCGGGCCACTAATCTCCCCTAAATGCCTTCCCATCGGCTACAATGTAAATCGCCGGCGGGATGGAACTCGGCTTTCCGAAGTCGCTGAAGTTTCCTCGCGAGGCAGCTTCGTAAACGTAGCGCTCCAAGTGCCATACCGCCGGCAATTTACATTCTAGCTGGCGGGAAGGGATTTAGGGGAGATTAGTCGCCCGAAGAATAGGCGATTTGTCGCTGGGCATCTAATCCCCCCCAGTAGCAGCGTGTGCCACTGCCCTCAGGAAGAGTTTGACATAAAAGATCTTTCCAGATTTCACAGCTTGATCTTTCAGGATTATCCTCCTTATTTGGACAGGATCATATTATAGTCTTTGGAAACAATAACAGTTACATTTGTTCACAAATGAGCAATCACCACTAGAGGGTGCTTTTTCCATATTATTTTGTATTGTATCTATCATCGTTCTAGATAACTATATATCTATCAACCTATTTTTTCAATATATTTGAATTTTTTGGATTGTAACAGCCCTTGAAAATTATAGTGGGGCTCTATATTGCTCTATACTGGCTTTGAGAGAGATTGTAGAAGGGCTTCATATAACATTCAGGGATATTGTATTAATGTAGCTATACACATTCATAATAAGGGGTAGCCCTTTATACTCAACTATTGGCATAGCCAGTAAAGGAGATTGTAATTTTGTGCTCTGTACAAAATGTTTAGTCACTGTATCCTTGTACTTGTTTATACTTTTTATCACCAACTCTGATTTTCAGTATGTTCTGAGCATATACTGGTAAAAATAACTAAGCCTCATACTGTTGGATTCACTGTGATAGGGGTAGATGCCCTTAATAAAACTTTTTAATCACTTAGGGACAGATTTATCGAATTTCGAGTTTATGGGTGCTTCTAAAAACTTATACAAACTCGAAATTAGAAAAAAAAAATGACCAATAGAAATTTATTAAAAAATTTGTATTTTTTAAATCCGGGTGAATAGGATCGTCCTGCAAACTCGAATCAAATTCGAATTCTTAAAGGGACAGTACATGATACGTTTTGAAAATAGAATTTTGTTTTTTTTTTTTTAAACTCAAATTGAATTTGGACTATTCCTTATTTGAATTACTCAAAAATTTTAATATATAGCCACTCCGGCTAAGGATGCATGAGAAACTGAAAGAGAGTAAAAAAAGATTGAAGCTTTCTACATAACAAATTATTTTTTATGTTCAAAGCTGTTATGTTCTATAGGATCAAAGTAAAGGCAGCTTTTTCTTATACATGCAGTCTCTTACTATAGAGAGCTTTCCGATGGCAGCATCAGAGTTTCTTAGAACAAATCACACCGCACACGATGCACAATACAAATCCCACAGCCACACAACAAACATCATAACATAATGTGAAATAGGCTCAATACAAATGAACCCACAACAAAAGAAAAACATTTTAAATAGTAATGGGCAAATTTGGGGCATTTCGCCGAAAAACTCCATTTTTTTTACGCCGGCAAATTTTCGCTGTGGTTTCGCGAATGTATTCGCCGGCGAATCACGGGAAACTGCCGCAAATTCGCGCCTGGTGAATAAATTCACCCATCACTAATTTTAAATACTTATACAACACATACAGCCGAATCCAGATACTGCTGAAAAAGGATGAATTCTGAATCGATTTGGTGCAACTCTAATATCAGATATCTGATTTCCTACTTTCCCCTAATATCAATTTTTCTGCCGTTTTCACGGGTGCCATTCATTTTATATATGATATTACTATCTTATTTTGATGTATGATGATCTCAATTAAATTACATTTTTAGTTTAAATGATAGAATTATTATTATATAAAGATTTCCATAATATTAATGCACAAAACATAAACAGTATACAGTGATCTAATTTGCTTTTATAAGTCACATTGGAGCCTATTGCGTCTTTTTCACAGCTGAAAATTTATTTTGAGTTTTTTTAATATAAAATCTGAATTTTTAGTGGAAAAAAAACCTTGAACCTTGAATTTATTTATACCCTGAGGCTGAAAAAGTTAGAATTTCGAAAATACACCATAATTAACCTGTCGAGGTCCTGTAAAAGTCAATGGCAGAGGTTCTATTTGCAATTTGAAGATATCACTGTCATCGATGTTTCGTACGATAATCAGAACATTTTGGACTTCTCAGCGGATTTCACTGAAAATTCAGATTTTTTTCGTCACAATCCGAAAAAGTTGCTGTTTTCGTACGACAATCCAAAAAAGTAGTGGTTTTTCCAGATGTGATTTTTTTGAGTTTTTTTTTTATTGAGAAATAATGGCAAATTGTGAATTCTAGTTTGGTCATACTTTTTTTTATTCAAAACATCAGAAAAAATTGGATTCTGATAAATAACCCCCCTTAATCTCTGCCTCCAATCTTTAGCTGTTTAGTGCTGCAGGTTGCTTATGGTGTCCTGATATTTATTCCAGGGCCTTCAGGTGTGCCATACTCTGCTGCTCTATACTCCTTGTGTGTGCCATACTGTGCCTGGCCTATGCTCCCTGTGTGTGCCATACTCTGCCTGTCCTATGTTCCATGTGTGTGTCATATTCTGCCTGCCATTTGATTCCAGATCACCCCATAGACTACTGTTTATGAGATAAATCATAACACATATTTCTCTCTCTCTCTCTATATATATATCTGGCATAAACATATATTTTCTGAATCATTCCACTGGAATGTTGGACAGGCCAAAATAGTAAAATGGCTTTAAAATATAGTTATGACTCTGCAAATGAATGTATTGCACACACAGTAACTTATGTTCCTTGTAAATCTCTATAAACCAGCTGAATGTAGAATTAATGTCCGCCCCATCATAAACCTAAGAGGCATTCCTTTCCTAGCAATAAAGGTTATAAAGGCCAGTACTGAAAGGCAAAGAAGATGAACATTGCTAATCCTGCAGATATTAACACCTGGGAATAGCTTGATACTCATATGGCTTCCAAACGTTACCTGTGCTCTTGTGGGCTGTGGTTTCTGGCTGCTTTTTTGATACTTTGCTTAAATGGAGCAGGTACGAGTATTATCTCTTTGCCATTCTGTTCATCACCATCTCTTTTTCATCTTATATCTAATTCTACATTCTATTTTTTTACTTTATGACACCCTAAGATTTTATCTTATGCCTCACAGTATCACTTTGCCCTCTTTAATGCCTTCTTGCTCACCTTCTCTTTTTCATGTTAATACTTACGTATGCTACATTTTCCTTTTTCCAGGTGCCCAGACGACAAATTCAACAGCTACTGGTACTGTAACAATCTTATAAACTGTATGCTATTTATACAATTATAATTACAGGGTGAGGGAAGTAAAAATTATATACACTGTCCCTGTGGGAAAATAGATGCAGGTATGGATCATTCAGGGCAGTCTTTCCAGAAAGCTACATATCTTCTTGGTAAAAGGAACCACCTATTTATAAAGTGCAGGTAACTGTTTCTTTGCACTTGTGTACTAAGAAACCAGGGACAGCATTACTAACACTCAATCGCTAATATTTTCTCTAAATAGTATTCTAGGAATAACTGCAGTGTTTGATGTGTTACATTGCCTAGAATGTGTATCATTATTTTCTTGAATGAGATCTATCATGTGCTGTGTGTATTTTTTCACACTTCAAATTGATATCTCATTAACTTATGTAATAAATAAATTCTTAGTTTAGTATATAAATCTATTTATTTTATGCAGTTTTATTACAGTACCACAATGCCATGTATTTTAAAATATGGGCAGACGTCATAATCATGGATTCACTAGAGGCATTGAACAGCTCCAAATATAGGCAGACTGTATGATTACACTGTAGACTCCCTGCAGCTTTCATTCTGCTTACTATGTAATAGTGAGCCTAGAGGAGAGACAGAAAATGGGATTAATGCCATAATTTGGAATATAGAGGGTCATTTATTCTTCTGAAGTTTATTTAAGTCAGTTCACAGCTGAATTAAATAGCCTACCTGCTCAGGTAGCACCAGTTATCATAGAGCTATTTATATCTAACAGACAATAAAGGCATACTGATATTAAACTGATCACTTGAGCTTGCTAAAAATAACTTGAACAGAAAATAAATAAATTAATTGTATTGCCACCAATACAGATTCGTTTTATTATTACAAGGAAAAAGGAAGTAATAAAAAAAAATAGAATTATTTACTTAAAATGGATGAGAGATGGCCTTCCTGTAATTTAGAGCTTTCTGGATAATGGGTTTCCAGATAAGGGATCCCATACTCAATCAGGTCATTATTGAATCTAGCAGGATTCCTTTTTGTAGGAATTTTGACTGAATTGATCAAATTATAGTAATATTTGGTTTGAGTTAATCAAATATTTATTTAACATTGCTATTTAATGCATCCTGCGTGAATCCACTTTGCTGGGAGGAAGATTAATCGATCACCATTAAAACCCATCAGTCAATCAGTCCAATCAGCTCTTGATCAGTCATTGTGGTAATAAATGATCGCAGTTATTACTACTGTAACGACTGTGTCTATAACAAACAAATGTACATTTGCCCAAGTGCACAAAAAATCTAAAAACGAACCAGATGTTAAATTGCAACTGTATGTTGACATACAGTAGAACCAACATTTTACGTTTTTTCAAGGGACCAAGAAAAAATGATGGGAAAATTAAGGGAAATTTTTTACAAATTATTCTTCAAGATATAAACCCTCCTCATTTTTACTAATAATAACATAGAGGACAAACAGCCATTTTTGGGAACACAAGGAAAACATTTTTTATGTATGTAAAATCAGAGGAAAACCCCCTGAAATGTATCATTGGTGGTGCATTTGAATATACACTTTTATCTCTCTCCTTGGCAGATGGAGTTCCTGGATTTGCTATTGCACTACTGGCGATGATGTCCATTGTTGTTGCTGCTCTCCTGGGTGGTTTATTTTTCTTGGTAAGATTTTAATATCAATGCAATTCAGTCTCCAACTAATATTATATTTGTCTTCAAGGTCTATTCAGGAGGGTTGTTGGGGCTTGCAGTGCACCAGGCCCTTTTGGAGACTTTTTTTTGCAGGGGGGCCTGGTACATAGTGATGGGCGAATAAATTCACCAGGAGCAAATTTGCGGTGAATTTCCGCGTTTTGCCGCCGGCAAATAAAGTTGCTCGTGTCAAAACCGACGCACGTCAACATTATTCGGATGCCCACTGACTTTAACGCTGGTGTCAAAATTGACGCGGGCGTCAAAATTCCAGTTTCGCAAATTTTTTGCCGTTTCCACAAATTTTCCTGCAAAGACAAATTCCCTAGGTACACTCTACTTACGCTACTGAAACTATTGTATCTGTTGGCACATTGACTTCAGGGAGAAGATTCACTCCCACTACAAAACATCATTTTCACATCTTAAAATGAAACCACCTTACTCTGTCCTTTTACAAATAATATCACCAAGACTAAAAGATCTTAGTTTAAAACACAAATGTTTATGTGCATCATCATAATCTGATTACTACTTACGATGTTCATTGTATTTCTAGGACAGTTTTTTAGTTTTAAAGTTACTCAAAAATAAAAATAAATTCTTGGTCTACCTGACTATAATTACTTTTTTCTTTTGAATTTACAGTTTATTACTTTTCCAGATATCTGAGTTTTAAATTATTTTATCCTTTTTTTTTTTTAACTTTCAGCTTGTTCAGCTATGTTGCCGTAGTAGGAGGGAAGACTGTAAACCAGGAATCACTTTCTATGTGCCTCATTTTGGATTAGGCAATAAAGAATAGAAGACAACAGTCATGTTCTGTCGTTAAATTATTACTAATTATTATTAATATAATAACTTATTCTGTTAATTTTACTGTTTCACTAGTTTCTTCTTTATAAGATAACTGTTTTATAAAGAAGCTGTCAAATAGTAGTAGAAATAAATATTTTTATGTTGCTTGAGTATGTGAACTATCAAGATGTACAGATGAAGCCACTTGGATTTGTGAGATAAATGCGTCATGACTCATGGTTAATTGAAGAAACTGCGTTATCTAAAGTCATCTTAACTCATTTAATGCATTTAACCTTTGCATTAGCATACCAAAACACCATTGTGAACAATGGTGAATGCCTTAATTAGATGGGATGTTGTGACGCAGTTTTCTGTGTTAAATGAGATAAATGGGATATCTGTGTTTAGTTATTCTGTGTTAAACAGACAAACCAAAGTGGCTGCATCTGTAAAACGTGTTGTGAGTAATTTTCAATTTATTTGTGTCAACTTACAATAAATATAAATATATATTTTCATAACGACCCATTTTCACTCTGCTTTGTTACACTAATTATAAGTTTGCTGCTTCCAGGTTTAAACCCTTGAATTCAATTATAGTACAATAACAGCGTAACCCTATTTTAAGCTATATATTATATTATGTCCAGCTATTTACAGTAGAGCAAGGGTAACACTTCACTGACTTCAAAACATAGGAATGGGCCTTCACATGTGGAAGGAACGAAGAGGAGGTGTAATAAAACTGCAACTCACTGTGCATAAAAATAAAATAAGAACACCAGGAGATCCAGCAAACAAACAAGATAATAAGATCTTGGCTTAATACTTACAAGATCCACTGAGGCAAAGTGGTACAAGGTGTTAAATGTCAGGACAGTTTGAGCCGAATCAACACAATGCATACCATGTGAAGACAGCTATGGAATTGTAAGGGTCAGTCATAAGGTTTCATTGCCCCATGTGGTCCAGATCTCATACAGTGGAATTTGATCAGGGAGACTAATCTAAGCATGATTCCATATCCAGACTGCAGTCCCTTGCCAATGCAGAGTGTAGGGGAGAGCTACTATCAATCCTTGTTGGAGCACAGGCTGCTCTTCATATCTAGATCTGACTATCTCACTTTCCTAGAAAGTGCTAGTAAATGGAATAACCTCTCACTGACTAAGCCTTGTTAACGGGTCCCAGCTCCCCTTCTTTCACTAGAGATAGAGTCCCTCTAGGGCAGCACAACTTTACTGGGGCCATGTTGTACTCAGGCTCCCTTGAACACATCCAGCTGAGTCAGCAACTGAGGCCAAAGAGAAAGACCCACCCCTTAGCAAACACTATATTAAAGTGTGGCAGGAGTGGTCATAATCCTTAGGGCCAATAATAGAAGTATGTAAATTAGATAACTAGATACTGTACATGGGCATCTGCCCAGCAACTATGGAGATGAGGAAGTGTAGGGACTTAAATTTATAGGGACTTACTAAACCTATGGAGGGGTGTGTGTATGGATGCTGTGTTTCATTTGGAGGAGTTGGACTTTTTCTTTTTTCAACCCGATTTCACTACGTAACTCTGTAACCTATGGGTCCCTACAACATTTTATGATCTAAATTTTTAAAGCTTTTTTCTTAGCTTTATTCAATTCTCTTGCACTCTCTCATTGTTACGTATCAAGTTACTGTAAATGACCCACAATAAACAATTTATACAGGACAAGGAAAATGTTGTAACTAAGGAAAATAAAAGGAGCACAGTATATAACGAATCTTGAAGCACAAAATCATGTACCAAATCACACATTGGGGGTCATTTATCAACACTGGGCAAATTTGCCCATGGGCAGTAACCCATGGCAACCAATCAAATTGCTGCATTCAGTGTTCTACTTTAAAAAGCTAATCACCGATTGGTTGCTATAGGTAACTGCCCATGGGCAAATTTGCCCAGTGTTGATAAATGAGCCCTATTGAGTTCTTACAATATCCATAATGTCTAGTTGGCCTAAGATATAGTGGTGGTTTTTCATAACCTGAAAAATGTGGTGAGCCATAGCAAATAATCTTTTTTTATGAATTCATCCTAGGCATTAAGACATTTTCCCCATATGTAATAAAAGGCACTAAGTTTGCCCAGGAGCAGTAACCTATATTAACCAATAAGATGTTTGCTAGTGACTAGTATATGCTACCTGCTGATTGGGTGTTATGGGTTACTGCTGGGCAAACTTAGTGCCTTGTATTACATAACCCCCCCCTTAAAGGGGAGCTAAATCTAGAATAATGCTAGAAATGCTGTATTTTGTTTACTCAACATAAACTTACTGCACCAAAAGCCTAATAAAACAAATGATTTATTAATTCAAAGTTGGCCACAAGGGGTCACCCTCTTGCAACTGTTAAACCATCTTTGCAAGACTAAGACCATGCACATGCTCAGTGTGGTCTGGGCTTCAGTTGGGAGGCTATGCTTAGGGATCATCATAAATGATCAAAAAAGCACGAGTCAAATAATATCTGCCAGAAGACGATACATACAGCAAGACTGATTAATATTATTATTATTATATAGCGCCAGCATATTTTGCAGCGCTGTAAAGTAAATGTGTTTATACAACTAAATCACATTAATTACATACATAGAACATATGGAGTTATATACATCACAACCAATACCGGTACAAAAGGTGAGGCAGGACGTGTTACAATCTAAGGGGAAGGAAATAAGACAAAAGATCTTCTAAATCTGGAAAGAAAAGAAGTAAGTTTGGCTTTACACCAAAGTACACTTATTAGATATGTTAAAGCTAAACAAATACCTCGTGGCTTAAGATTGGATATTTCTCCTAATCTCTGCAATGATGATGCGATTTTGATGCAGCGGTGGCATGAAATTACAAATAAATGCAGCCTTGATCTGATGGTGCTTATGATCGAAAGAACCCAAGTTAAACTTACTGAATTGAAGGAACAGATTGTTACGTGCAAAGCCGAAATAACAGCCGCGGTGGGATTGGAGGAAGCTGAGAGGCTGCATGTGCGTCATAATGAGATCCTGGAAAGACTTCGCCAAAACATCCTGGCTAGGAAAGTGACGCGGAGGACTACGCAAGAGAGAGAGTATATTCGTGGCGTCAGGATCGGCAGCTGCAGCACCAAGAACCGAGATCCCCGAGAGGCAGAGCATCAGGTCAGCGCCCTTATAGACGCGCATGGAGGGAACGCCGAGGTCCCGCAGCATACACGAGCAGTGAAGACGATATGCCTTATACTTCACAGCGGCCTTTTTTAGAAGAACGCACAGGGGGAGAAGACGTGGAAAGACCACGATTAAAGAACAATCCCAGAATCCCAATACCAAGGGACATGTATCCGCAGAGAAACAGACGGCTACCGAGGTAACTGATTTAGTAATTAATTTATCCACCCATGAGTTATCACCTCCGGAACTTTCCCTTCTTAATAAGGGACTTGGATTTGTACCCTCTTATAATGTACACATGGAAGATTGTGAAATTGACTTTCTAAAATTCACTCGCAAACTTAAATTAAAAATGTGTTATACTGATTGCATTAAGCCTGAACCCAAGAGCGTGTTTAAGAAAAAAAGTACCTTTATACCTGATTTAACAAATGACTCTGTTGAAACTTTTGAGCATGTAGTACTTACTGAAATGAGAAAGATATGGGCTACCAGTAAACAGAAGAGTGTAGATAATCTTAAACAAACTGAACAGAAAGCTTTACGAGAGTTACAACAGAATAATGGGGTTATTATTCGGAAAGCAGACAAAGGGGGGAGTATTGTGGTGCTCGATAAGGATCAGTATAACCAAGAGGCATTTAGACAACTAGATACCCCAGGGCATTATGCTAAAATTGGATATGACCCCACCAACATGATAAAGAAACAAATTGATTTGATGGTGGAAGATGCAAACTTAAATTCTGTTATTAATTCCACAGAAAAAGATTTTTTGATCACAGACAGTCCTAGGGTTCCTGTACTATACCTACTACCTAAAGTGCACAAAACACTTATTAATCCACCAGGGAGACCAATAGTCTCCGGTATTGGGTCGGTACTGGAACCACTATCATTGTTTGTTGATCATTTCCTACAGGATGAAGTGAAGAAAATTAATGTATGTTTGAGGGATACTACTGACCTCCTCTGTAGATTAAACCAACTTGAGGCCCTCCCATCGGGGGTAATTCTTTGCGGAATAGATATACAGAGTCTCTATACTTCGATTCCCCACAGAGAAGGCATGTCATATGTAGAGGAAATCTTGTTGGAAACAAATTTGCATAGTGCAAAAGTATATTTTATATTGGATTGCCTCAACATGGTTTTGACAAAAAACTACTTTGCCTTTGAGGATGCCTTTTATTGGCAAACACAAGGCACATCGATGGGTGCTGCGGTTGCGCCATCGTATGCAAACATTTTTGTAAACTGCTTGGAAAAAAAAGTTGTTTTTGGAAAAAGAACCTTATTGCAGATTTATTTTGAAATATTTCCGTTTTGTGGATGATATCCTACTTATTTGGACAGGCTCTAAGGCAGACCTTATAAGTATGATACAGGAGGCTAATTTGAGTCACAATACCATAAAATTCACGTATGAGTGCTCAGAAGTTGAACTCAACTTTTTGGATGTTACAATTACGATTAATAATGGTGTGATACAAACTAGCCTCTACAGAAAATCAGTTGATAAAAACAATTTGTTACATGTTAAAAGCTTTCATAACCCCAAAGTGAAAAAAGCAATACCAAAGGGTCAATTTATGAGGGCAAAAAGGATTTCTTCAAATATAGAGGGATATGTGGAAGCCTCGAACACCTTGACTGGTCGCTTCCTGGAGAAGGGATATAGACCGGAATGTATAAAAAAGGCCATTAAAGAGGTTGAACCTATGTCAAGGGACAGCTTATTGATTAAAAAACAAAATAATAAAGTTGAACAGAGAATAGCATTCGTGTCCACATATAGCCAAAATAGTGATAGGCTTGAAAAGGTGATCAGAAAGTATTGGCCACTAATACAATCAGACCGACAATATGGTCGGCTTTTTGCAGATTTGCCTCTTTTTTGCTACAAACGTGGTCGTACTCTAAAAGATCTATTATGCCCCTCAGACACTAGACCCAAAAAGACCAAATTTCTTGGTAAACCAAGATTTGGTACATACCCATGTCTAGGATGTAATTGTTGCTCTTCAATAATTAAGGGCAACAAGATTAATCATCCGACAAAGGGATATGAAATAAATATAAAATGTCACACCACATGTAATTCTACATTTGTAGTGTACTTGTTAAAATGTCCGTGTGGCATGGGGTATGTCGGTCAAACGAAAAGAGAAGTGAAAAAGAGGATTCAGGAACATAGAGGGTATATTAGGAACTTTAAAGCAGGTACACAAACAGACACGCAGGTGTCTAGACATTTTTTTGAATGTAATCATAATCCAATGCAATTTAGATGGTGTGTACTAGATGAGATTGGGATGGATATCAGAGGTGGAGATAGACATAAGAAATTACTCCAAGCAGAAGGGAAGTGGATTAGAAGGCTGAATACATTATCCCCAAATGGGCTAAATGATAGTTGGAGTTTGAAACCATTTTTATAATCTTTTCATACCTTTCTTTCTTCTTTGAATTTGCAGGCCCTGAATTTTCATCAGCATAGATGAGTAAAGTTATGTGGTAAGAGTTAATACTAGTGCAAATATATGTCAGCAGATTAAATGTAATGCTTTGATCCATAGTAAGTTAGTGATATTTTGAATACTATGTTGCAGTTCATTTTAGATACGTTTTGAGAGCAAATAGACTACAATGTAATTACTTGAAAAGAAAGTACCAGTTTACTAGTATTCACCAGACAAATAATGAAAGTATCCTGTCAAGATTTGGTGTTTTAAAAATTATTTTAATTGTGTGTTGCATAATTTTAGACTTTCATATTTTTATATGTTGTTTTACAGCACTTTCAGAATACCGAAAAATATTAAGCACTGTGTTATGGACAATATGGATTTTTCATTCACTTGATGTCGAATATGGTCTCAATGGTTAAATGTCGTTTTATAGCTTTGTATTATTAACTTATGACACGCCTGTGGGCTAATTAGTCACTTTATGGGAGGGCCTATATAAGCCTGATTTGTTCTGTATTAATTGCACTTGATAAAGGATCAACAAGGATCCGAAACATGTCGTGTAATAGCCTGAATAAACACATCACAGCATAAATTGCTATCTATGAGTGCTCTCCTCATTCTTGGAAATTTGAAATAAGACACAAAGTGTGGGAGTGGGCAGGATCAGCATTAAGTGACGAGAGATGTGGTACTGTATGTGGTATTGAATTTGCTAGTGGAAGTCATTAATAATCAGAATATACAGACTGCACTGGGTCCTGTGTTGTCATGTACTGTAATCTAATTATTTTTAGATATATATATTTTTTAGATATATATATTTAGATATATAGTTTTTGTATTGTTTAATACAAACTTTCTCCAACTCTGCAGAACCAGTGGCTGCAGCAAAATAATCCTTCAATGAGAACCCCAATTTTCTGTTTAAATCTGACTCCATGATCTTTGTCCTGACTCTAGAGTTGGAAACATTATAGGGAACGTAAAGACAAAAATAAAATCCAACACGTATCTCTATACAGTCGTCGACTGCTCTACAGGGAAACAAACAAAGCTGCTTGAGCTCTGCACGGCTGAAAAGTAAGGTGGGGGGTTGCCCCCTGTTGTTTAAAAGTATGATCATTTCCCTGCAGAGCAGCTAGGGACCATCTGAAGTTTCCTATCCTAAACGAATGAGGAATTTCACTGCATACAGTCAGGTTTCTTATAAAAACGGTACACATTTTTTAATTAAAATATATTGGAGATTGGTTTCTTTTTCATTAAAAAAAGTAAAAATTATTTTATTTATTTTTTGCTTTTACATCCCCTTTAATGAAAGATGTCTAATGATATAGGAATAGATAATATAGCAATAGATAGATAATACTAATAATAGGAATAGAATTGCGAAGAATATAATGTTACACTGTAGCTTTAAAGTATGTTTTCAATGGAAACAGGAACCTTACTTTAAACTATGGAAAACAACTCCAGACTACCATTCCTCCTCCTCCAAAGTTACTTTCGGAAACATGCATTCAGGCAGGTAATGTTATCCTGGCATCTACCAAACCCAGATTGGCAGATGATTCTATCGCTCCATATGACAGTTTTTCACTGCTCCATGGTTCAATAATGGTGACCTTTATGCTTCTCCAGCTTATGCCCCATTGTGATGTTAGGTTTGTTTTCATTTGATAACCCACAAAAAAAAAACATGCTTTCTTGTGTTCTAGCACTAATAAAGTGTCAACATTAAATGTGTCTCCTAATAAAAACATGCTTTCTTGTGGTCTTGCACTTATAAAAGTGTCAAAATTAGTTTTCTCCCAATACTGCATGTACACAAACACATAAACATGTACACTGGAGGTACAGAAGTTTTCACAAGTCAGGGAAGGTGTAAAGGGAAACAAAACTAAAGAAATACTGAATCTATGGGATATATTGGCCTCTGTTGTATAGTTGTGTGTAATGTCTGCATTCCAACCTACCCTGATGTATCTTCTTATCAAAGTATTAGAAGAAAAGTGTAGAACAATATTTGTCATGGGGGGAAAGAGTGTCATGAATTGAAGGTTCAAAAGCAGGTCGTTACCCTGACCAAATCTAATGACTGGGTCTACAATGATTAAGCCACAGTGTCTAAACAGCTGATAACTCTGGTTTAAGACAAGAATGTTGGGGCTCATTTTTAAACTTCATGCAGACAGTGAATATATTTGCCCTGTGCATGGTTATATTTATAAAGCCGGATACACTGCGCATGTCCATAAGAGCTTTTTAAATGTGGCAAAAGATCACAAATTGCGAATATTTATGCGCACACTCTGCGTTTGACATACACCGCGACTTTGGTGGTGGAGAAACTATTCGCAAATCAGTTTTGCAAATTGCGAATTTAAGTTACTGTCAATGCTATTTTCACATACAACAACCTCGTGCAGTGGGCCCACTCACACAAACACCCGTCTCATTTGCAAGTCATTTGTGAAAATTTGTGGGCAATGAGAATTCGCAAAAACCAGAAAGACAGGCACAGCAGTGCAATATCATTGTTTCTAAGAGCTGACAGCAAGAAAAGAGGTCCCCTGATTAAGCAAAACATACAAAGTTTATGCTTATAGTTGTGATTCAGAGTTGCAATAAAGTCATCTCCATCCCAGCCATGTGACCTACATGGAAGAGACACTTCTCTGGGGAGGGGACCAGTTGACTGAAGAATCTGATGTTAAAGGTCAGTGCTGCACAAATGGAGTAACATACTGTAGCTGTGTGTAAGCTGACACAGAGCAGAAAATTATACTATTCTATCACCACAAAATAATTAAGCTCTGTAAATTACTATGTTTAAAATGTATGGGTTCAGAAATTATACAGGGCTGTTCTGAGTTCTGCTCAACTGCCTCCCAGATCATCTTCCCAAACTCTCCTCCAACACCAAATGAAGCCCTGCCACTGATATTACTTCAACATCACTGCAATTGTGACAGATGTGATTGCTGCTGGACAGATAATCAACTCATAACCAGAAAAATGCACTTAAACTTTTATTTGAATACAGTTTTATACATATACAAATTCTATTATACACAGTTTTCAATCAGCTTTAACCTCATCAGTAGAGGCACACACGCTGATGAAAAAGAGAACAGACTCTATATATATATATAAATATTAATATTAAAACATTGCTAATATAATAATAGTACTACTAGTGAGGTCTTTATATTGCCAGTCCAGTTCAGTAAGTATAGATCAGAAAATGGCTTCAGCATCACTTCGAGAAGGAGAATCCGCTTTGGCACGAGCTACAGCTTTTCTTGCACAAAAATGGCTGAAAGAAGAGAAGATTCATGGTAAGTTTCATCTAGCCATAATTCTTGTATTAATATGCTTAAGTTGAACTCAGAGCTAAAGAGCAAACTTCTGCTGGCTATGAGAAGCTATTAGCCTACAAACGCTGTGTATCTGCACCTGGGAAAATCCTATCCTTTCCATACAACGTGACTCAGAACATACTGAAGCTCAGCTCAGAGTAGGTGTGGTTCAGAAGAAAAACCAATGACTATCTTTGTAAAAACAAATATATTATTTAATGTACATGCTGATGTATCAGAAAGTGACAGTTGTGATTTCAGGAGAACGCTGCAATAGGTAGCAAAAAAATAAGCTTTTTGTTTGTAAATATTAATGTTTCAACTATAACTGGTATCATCCTGTTGCATTGTTAGGGTCTTGTAGTTGAGCACAGGTTTAAGTGATATCTGCCCCTAGAATAAAAGCCCATTTGGACTGGATTAAGAAGTGCAAATGAGCCATTGAGAATCGCAGACCATGTAAAGTATAATAATTATTGGTAAACAATTTAATACTTACCACACAACATAGGCTACATAGGCAAGCAGCCAATAACAGTGAAGTCAGGACCAAGAGGGCAATCCCCCAGGGAGGTACGTAACCTGCACATGTGGAGAGTAGAAGTATAAGTATATCAAGCTTATAACAACTGCACAGATACAGAATGCACTGTAGGTGATATATAGTTTACAATAAAAATGAGGGCTTGTTTACTATGGACAAGGATTGAAGTGCTAATGGGCAGAAAATTATGCCCTTTAGAGCCTCTACCCACAGTCAGTGCTACTATACGTTGCATTTTCTGACATATTGCGGTATGAGTGGCTTTTACGCGTGTGAAAAGGCTTTGTCCTGAGCAACATTAAGAACAGACGTCTCTTGCACCTTGTGTTCCTTGATGCATCCAAAAAGATATACATGGTAGGGTCATTCCAAGGGATATTTATTTCATGCCTAACTACAATCCCAGGCTCAGGCAGGGCAGCATACTGATTTGCTACCCTACTGTCTAACACGTAAATTTAATATAGCTTTTGCAAACCTGGAAACTGTATAGATACCCTTTCCGACAGTGGAAGACAGACTACAAATTTTATAGTTTGCTCGTGTACACAGTGTGCGACTTTTATTACATTCCCCCTAAGTGCTCCATTCTGGGAGAGGAAACATCTCCGTTAAAAAGAGCAAGGCACAACTTGGGGAATGGCTAGCTGCACTGTGGGCAAAACACATAGCACTTTGTACCTGTTCTCTGCACTTTGCACCTTGCCATCCGTAATTACATAAGCCATTATATTCTTTCTTTGTATATATTTCTGAATAATACCATCTCATTACAGTTTCTATTGGCTATGTGCTTTGTGGTTTAAAATTAAAAAAAAAATGATATATATATATTTTTAAAATTTTGTTAAACATGCAAAATCAATGCATCATCTAAAGCTTTGGAAACATATTAGTTGGTTCAAAGTATGAAATGCAAAACTGAAACCCAAGTATTTCAGAAATATCTACATTTGTTTCATTCTCAGAATAAAATGCATAGTCATTTAAGGAGAATACTTACTTGCTGTACAATTGGTTTGTGCCTCTGAAAGACAAAATAGTGTTGTTTATAAAAGCAAAAAAAAAGAAGACAAGAGATTTAGAACATGGATGAAAACGAGTGAGAAATATATATATCATAGAAGACAAAATCATGAAAATGATTAAAAGTTGTTAATTACTATCCTTCATTTATGAAAGACTGGGTTATGTGTATGTCAGCCTAGAATGAATAGGCATAGGCATACACCTCAATGTAGCAAATATTTAGTGGTATAATATAAACCCATCCGTTTATAATACAGGTTTGGGACCTGTTATCCACAATCTTTGGGACCTAAGGTTTTTCTTAATTTGAATCTTCATATCTGAAGTCGACAAAAATATAATTTAAAATGTCTTAAACCCAGAAGAATTGTTCTGCCTCCAATAAGGATGAATTATATCTTAGTATTAAAACGGAATATATGGCAGATAGCGTTCTTGTAATTCAGAGCTTTCTGGATAACGAATCCCGTACCTGTACTGTATACATGCTAAATATCACTGCATTTTCGTAGCATTTTTATGTTTGAGATTTGTTTTAAAGCTTTAACCGTTTGTTTGCTCTGCCTTGGTTAAGCAATCACAAATCCCTTGCTCTCATAGTTAATAATAGGGCTGGTTCAGCCTGCAGTAATACACATATACATGGATTTTCAGATAAAAGGTAGTTAAAGCTAGTAAAGGCATAACTGAGGTTTGTTCCAGATAAAACACATTCCCATACAAAATAAACTATGTATTTTCTTACTCAAAAGAGTAAGACAATATGTTTGTTGAAAGCAAAAAGTAAGTTACAAATAGGAACAGAAAAACATTTCACAAAAAGCAGAAATATAGAAGATAAATATACAGTACCTAAAAATACTTCAAAATTTGAGAATACAAAAGGTTCTCTCACCTGCAACTCCTTTTTGCAGACTGAGCACCATACAAACAGCCAAGGCCCACAGACCGGCTTTACACAGGATTCCCTCAGAAGCCATGTTAGATCAAACTTTATTCAAGGATAGCTGCTTCTCTCAACTGGATCACTTAAGCGATGCTGTCTACTAACCTGGAAGCTGTAGCTTTTTATAGTTCCCAGGACCAGACGGAATGACACGCAAAGTCCACCCTTACAAATTCTAAAATGTATGAGTGTAAGGAATTAATGCTAAATAATTACATATTGCAGTAGTACAGTCCGAGGTTTCTTTTTATTGGCTGGCATTCTTTAATGTCATATAGATATTTACAGTTTTTGATTTGGGTCAAAAATTGGCACACTCCCTTACTCAGAGATGTTTAATGTGCACAATAATTAAATGACTGCACATGATATTACTCAGATAAAAGGCATTTGCCTGCTTATGGGTCATTTTTATGGAACACCGAGCAGGAATACATCAAGCAACCTAACTAGGGATGCACCGAATCCACTATTTTGGATTTGGCCGAATCCTTCGTGGATGATTCGGCTGAACACTGAACCAAATCTGAATCGGGATTCAGCCAGGATTCTGCCTTTTTCAGCAGGATTCGGCTGAATCCTTGTGCGGGCAGGACATGATTTCTCGTGACTTTTTGTTATAAAACAAGGAAGTAAACAATTTTTTTTCCACTTTTTCCTGCCCTGCCAGCATATGCAGTTTAGGATTCGGTTCGGCCAGGCACAAGGATTCGGCCTAATCCGAATCCTGTTGAAAAAAGACCGAATCCTGGCTGAATCCCAAATCAAATCCTGGATTCGGTACATCCCTAAAACTAACAAAAAACCCATCCTTCTGTTAAATTCTTAATAAAAACCATTATGAATTTAGTGCCGAACATAGAAGTTCTGAGCTGCACACGTAATTTTAAGAGATTTGAATTATAAGTTTCTTTGTGCACCAGTCAAAAAGTAGTAGAGAGAAAGACAGCATATAGCAGAGGTAGAAGGGTAGCAAGAATATAAGAGAAGGAAGAGGTACTTCTGGGTTCTACATTTTGCAAACATGTATAAGACAGATGGCAATACCTACCAATATGTATCAGAGGGACAACCATTACATTTACGTAGGACCTCAGGAAATACTTGCTGTTATTTATGAAATAAAGTAAGCGTGGCCTGAAAAGGGATGTGTAATTATGTATAAAAAAAACTTCTCTTCTACTGGGTCATGCAAAATTTATTTGCAAATATTTTCTGGAACTACCTCTCTAAAAAAATACTGTTGTATGTTCCAAATAAGTGAATGATTGTGTTAAAAAGCAATTAGCTTGTTAACGAGGACATTTGTTCCTAATTAGGCAATCAGGCTGGTTTTGAAGGGGCAGTGTACACCTATATACACCTTTTTTGATCATGAACAAAATTAATAAATATGAAAATGCTGAAAATGCTGAAAATACAAATACGAAAGCATATTCTTGAGTTATTTGTAATTTACCGTCATTTTTAACTTTAACTTCACATAGCTGATTTGCTTTAACTAATAATGTGCTTTGCATAAACACCCCCCCCCTCACATTACCCTTTGTTGTCACTGTTTTGGCTTGCAGATAAGTAAAATTCTATTATAAGCTCGAATAATAACCAAAAACATAATTTTTCCATGATTTAACAATAAGCAAAATGTATTTTCAGCACAAGCCCTACTGAAAGCATGTTGATCCGACAGATGCAATGATAAACTTGGTTTCTTGTGAAATATTTTGTTTAACCTTACTATATAACTGTCTGCTCCACAAAACGAGTGTCTATGTACCCAGGAATGTACTAAGGCAATAAACCTGACTTTT
The DNA here is from genome assembly GCF_017654675.1 of Xenopus laevis. Classification (NCBI taxonomy): domain Eukaryota; kingdom Metazoa; phylum Chordata; class Amphibia; order Anura; family Pipidae; genus Xenopus; species Xenopus laevis. Next base: position 82,545,250 of record NC_054386.1, read on the forward strand.
ATTTTTTTACATGTTATTTTATTACATGTTTAATATGTCCGGATATATATGTATAAGAACACAATAATCCTCTTTAGTGATGGGCGAATTTGGGGCAATTCGCTTCGCCAAAAAATTAGCGGATTTCCAGCGAAATTCACAAAACTGAGAAAAATTAGCGAAATGGCGCCGGCATCTCATTTTTGACGTCGGCGTCCAAAAAAACGTATGCCGGCGTCCAATGTTTTTTGGAATTTTCACAGCAGTTTCGTGAATTTATTCACCGGCGGGGAATCGAGGGAATTCATGGCAAATTCACTCCTGGCGAATAAATTTGCCCATCACTAATCCTCTTCTAAATACTGGATTGATCTTATTGCATCCCAAAAAGTGTAGCAAGACCCATTAAAATGAGTCTAACTAAAGCTGGGAACGAGGCAGGATCCCGCACACCCAATCAATAACCACGATATGTCTAGTGCACAATGGAAGAGGTACAGCAGAGTACAGCAAAGGAATTCCAATGGCACACAGGACTGTAGGAAATCTTCAATATTTATTTCAAAGCGGAGTGTGATGCAATGTTTCGGGGAGTAAAACCCCTTTGCCAAGCATACGTGATCCACATACAAAGTGCAAATAAATAGAACAGTGATTCATTTAATTAATGTGTCATAATTGATTGTCCAATCAGTGTAAGTTAAGAACACATCTAAAACACTTTCTATAAGATGATTTAAATAATCCAATAAATAGTATACAATACATAGTATATCTTAAAAGTACATACAAGTGAAAAAAATGATAACAACAGAAGTGTATCCAATAGAAGGAACATAAATACAATAAATACTCCAAAAATACTATATTAAGTTTAGTGTATCACAGTGCAGCCATAAATGGTTAAATTAACACTTGCAGAGTATTGTTCTAAATTTAATCTTACCCTATACAGGAATAACAAAGAGTAGCTGACCCTGCTTGAAATTTACGCTGCCATTTGTAGTGATTATCTGTAAATGATAACGTTGCATCGCACTCCGCTTTGAAATAAATATTGAAGATTTCCTACAGTCCTGTGTGCCATTGGAATTCCTTTGCTGTACTCTAACTAAAGCTGGCCATAGACGTAAAGATTTGATTGTATGAGTCTTCGTTTCGTATGATTTTGGACCGTGTGTGGAGTGTCCCGACATTTTTTGTGCCATGACGCTTGGTCGTTCAGAAGATCAGACAGGTTAGAAAATTTCTGTCGGCTGCGTTTAATATCTCTGCCGATCAGACGATATTAGTGGGAGACTGTCATCAGCTTTTTTCATAACTTTCGTATAATTGCTGTCAGGGGCAGAACATCGGCTGATCTGTTCTTTTACTACTTTATTTGATCTGAATGGTTAGTGGCAGGTCGAGAGATGGCACCGAACAATTTTTCGTCCACTATGAAGTTAAATCTGCACGTCTATGGCCAGCTTAAGAGTGCGTGTTTCCTAGGATTCTTGTTCTGGGGCAATATACTTCCAAATCCAAGCCCAGAACTTCCTGAAAACTTCCCAGAATTAGTGTCCTACTCTCAGAAAATTCCCATGCCTGTATACAAATATGCACTTTGCAGAAGAACGGATCTCAGGGCAAAGAAAAAAGAAAACGTAGGGCACAAACACCAGAAGAACAGGCAACAGTGAGATCAAAAGAATCAGGGGAATGGAGGGAGATTTTAAAACTGAATAATGGATGGGGGTGAGATTATCCAGTTGCAGCATGGTTCCATACAATGTTCTGCAATTAGTGTTTTTTTTTTCACTTCTGTGGCTAAGGAGTAGCTAATGTGGAACTGAGTGGTGACACGGCCTGACTTGCTAAAGTACGACTATTACTGTGTATCTGAAAAAATAAGCTATATGCCTGATTTAAGGGCTTCAGAGAAAAGCACCATCCACATGACAATATGCATATTATGTGAATCAAATTGACATTTTTAAGTCGTAATTATAATATATTTAACTATATTATATTATATGTTATCTATCAACAATTCTAATTTTGATTAATGCAATAATGAATTACTTTTATAATAAACTTAGAGCTACCCATCAAAACAAATTATTAAGCGAAGTGCAACTTTTATTTAAATACAGTTTTATACATATACAAATTCAGCTTTAACCTCATCAGTAGAGGCACACACGCTGATGAAAAAGAGAACAGACTCCATATATATATATATATATAAATATTAAAACATTGCTAATACAATAATAGTACTACTAGTGAGGTCTTTATATTGCCAGTCCAGTTCAGTAAGTATAGATCAGAAAATGGCTTCAGCATCACTTCGAGAAGGAGAACCCGCTTTGGCACGAGCTACAGCTTTTCTTGCACAAAAATGGCTGAAAGAAGAGAAGATTCATGGTAAGTTTCATCTAGCCATAATTCTTATATTAATATGCTTAAATTGAACTCAGAGCTAAAGAGAAAACTTCTGCTGGCTGTGAGAAGCTTTCCATACAACGTGACTCAGAACATACTGAAGCTCAGCTCAGAGTAGGTGTGGTTCAGAAGAAAAACCAATGACTATTTTTGTAAAAACAAATATATTATATAATGTACATGCTGATGTATCAGAAAGTGACAGTTGTGATTTCAGGAGAACGCTGCAATAGGTAGCAAAAAAAAGTAAGCCTTTTGTTGTAAATATTAATGTTTCAACTATAACTGGTATCATCCTGTTGCATTGTTAGGGTCTTGTAGTTGAGCACAGGTTTAAGTGATATCTGCCCCCAGAATAAAAGCCTTTTTGGATTGAATTAAGAAGTGCAAATGAGCCATTGAGAATAGCAGACCATGTAAAGTATAATAATTATTGGTAAACAATTTAATACTTACCACACAACATAGGCTACATAGGCAAGCAGCCAATAACAGTGAAGTCAGGACCAAGAGGGCAATCCCCCAGGGAGGTACGTAACCTGCACATGTGGAGAGTAGAAGTATAAGTATATCAAGCTTATAACAACTGCACAGATACAGAATGCACTGTAGGTGATATATAGTTTACAATAAAAATGAGGGCTTGTTTACTATGGACAAGGATTGAAGTGCTAATGGGCAGAAAATTAGAGCCTCCACCCACAGTCAGTGCTACTACACGTTGCATTTTCTGACAAATTGCGGTATGAGTGGCTTTTACAGGTGTGAAAAGAGCAACATTAAGAACAGACGTCTCTTGCACCTTGTGTTCCTTGATGCTCCAGCCTATTACATCCAAAATGATATACATGGTAGGGTCATTCCAAGGGATATTTATTTCATGCCTAACTACAATCCCAGGCTCAGGCAGGGCAGCATACTGATTTGCTACTCTACTGTCTAACACGTAAATTTAATATAGCTTTTGCAAACCCGGAAACTGTTTAGATACCTTTTCCGACAGTGGAAGACAGACTACAAATGTTATAGTTTGCCCGTGTGCACAGTGTGCGACTTTTATTACATTCCCCCGAAGTGCTCCATTCTGGGAGAGGAAACATCTCCGTTAAAAAGAGCAAGGCACAACTTGGGGAATGGCTAGCTGCACTGTGGGCAAAACACATAGCACTTTGTACCTGTTCTCTGCACTTTGCACCTTGCCATCCGTAATTACATAAGCCATTATATTCTTTCTTTGTATATATTACTGAGTAATACCATCTCACTACAGTTTCTATTGGCTATGTGCTTTGTGGTTTAAAATTAAAAAAAAAAATTATATATATATTTTTAAGATTTTGTTAAACATGCAAAATAAATGCATCATCTAAAGCTTTGGAAACATATTAGTTGGTTCAAAGTATGAAATGCAAAACTGAAACCCAAGTATTTCAGAAATATCTACATTTGTTTCATTCTCAGAATAAAATGCATAGTCATTTAAGGAGAATACTTACTTGCTGTACAATTGGTTTGTGCCTCTGAAAGACAAAATAGTGTTGTTTAAAAAAAAGAAGACAAGAGATTTAGAACATGGATGAAAACGAGTGAGAAATATATATCATAGAAGAAGACAGAATGGTTAAAAGGCAAAATCATGAAAATGATTAAAAGTTGTTAATTACTATCCTTCATTTATGAAAGACTGGGTTATGTGTATGTCAGCCTAGAATGAATACACCTCAATGTAGCAAATATTTAGTGGCATAATATAAACCCATCCGTTTATAATACAGGTTTGGGACCTGTTAGCCACAACCTTTGGGACGTAAGGTTTTTCTTAATTTGAATCTTCATATCTGAAGTCGACAAAAATATAATTTAAAATGTCTTAAAGGAAAACTATACCCCCAAAATTAATACTTAAGCAACAGATAGTTTATATCAAATTGAATGAAATATTAAAGAATCTTACCAAACTGGAATATATATTTACATAAATATTGCCCTTTACATCTCTTGCCTTGAACCACCATTTTGTGACTCTATCTGTGCTGCCTCAGAGATCACCTGACCAGAAATACTACAACACTAAGAGGCACATTTACAAAGCTCGAGTGAAGGATTCAAATTAAAAAAACTTTGAATTTCGAAGTGTTTTTTTGGCTACTTCGACCATCGAATGGGCTACTTCGACCTTCGACTACTACTTCGACTTCGAATCGAACGATTCGAACTAAAAATCGTTCGACTATTCGACCATTCGATAATCGAAGTACTGTCTCTTTAAGAAAAACTTCGACCCCCTACTTCGGCAGCTAAAAGCTACCGAAGTCAATGTTAGCCTATGGGGAAGGTCCCCATAGGCTTGCCTGCGTTTTTTTGATCGAAGGATATTCCTTCGATCGTTGTATTAAAATCCTTCGAATCGTTCGATTTGAAGGATTTAATCGTTCGATCGAACGAATAATCCTTCGATCGTTCGATCGTAGGATTAGCGCTAAATCGTTCGACTTCGATATTCGAAAAACATTTCACAAAAAGCAGAAATATAGAAGATAAATATACAGCACCTAAAAATACTTCAAAATTTGAGAATACAAAAGGTTCTCTCACCTGCAACTCCTTTTTGCAGACTGAGCACCATACAAACAGCCAAGGCCCACAGACCGGCTTTACACAGGATTCCCTCAGAAGCCATGTTAGATCAAACTTTATTCAAGGATAGCTGCTTCTCTCAACTGGATCACTTAAGCGATGCTGTCTACTAACCTGGAAGCTGTAGCTTTTTATAGTTCCCAGGACCAGACGGAATGACACGCAAAGTCCACCCTTACAAATTCTAAAATGTATGAGTGTAAGGAATTAATGCTAAATAATTACATATTGCAGTAGTACAGTCCGAGGTTTCTTTTTATTGGCTGGCATTCTTTAATGTCATATAGATATTTACAGTTTTTGATTTGGGTCAAAAATTGGCACACTCCCTTACTCAGAGATGTTTAATGTGCACTGCACATTATATTACTCAGATAAAAGGCATTTGCCTGCTTATGGGTCATTTTTATGGAACACCGAGCAGGAATACATCAAGCAACCTAACTAGGGATGCACCGAATCCACTATTTTGGATTTGGCCGAATCCTTCGTGGATGATTCGGCTGAATGCTGAACCAAATTTGAATCGGGATTCAGCCAGGATTCTGCCTTTTTCAGCAGGATTCGGCTGAATCCTTGTGCGGGCAGGACAGGATTTAACGTGACTTTTTGTCACGTTAAATCCTGTCCTCGAATAATAACCAAAAACATAGCTTTTTCCTTGATTCAACAATAAGCAAAATGTATTTTTTTTTTTTTTTTTCTTTTCAACATTTTTATTGAGTTTTCCAAAAACAAGCAAGATTTACTTATCACAGCGCAAATTGAGTGTGATTAAGCTATTTAACTGCATGCATACATCATGATGTTTACAACACAAAGGCATAATAAAATTTTGAAAACATAAAAATAATAAATGACTTATATTAGTGTAATGAGTCCCTTGACCCATACAATAAAGTTTAGTAACTAGATCTACTGTATAAGCTAACAAAAGCAACATACAACTAAAACAAATCTAAGCAAAATGTATTTTCAGCACAAGCCCTACTGAAAGCATGACAGATGCAATGATAAACTTGGTTTCTTGTCAAATGTTTTGTTTAACCTTACGATATGAACTGTCTGCTCCACAAAACCAGTGTCCATGTACCCAGGAATGTACTAAGGCAATAAACCTGACTTTTATTTTTTTACGTTATTTTATTAAATGTTGAATACTTCTGGATATATATGTATAAGAACACAATGATCTTCTTTAGTGATGGGCGAATTTGGGGCATTTCGTTTCGCCAAAAAATTAGCGGATTTCCAGCGAAATTCATGAAACTGAGAAAAATTTGAGAAACAGCGCCGGCAACTCGTTTTTGACGACGGCATACATTTTTGACACCAGCGTCCAATGTTTTTTTCAATTTTCGCGGCGGTTTTGCGAATTTATTCACCGGCGGGGAATCGCAGGAATTCACCGCAAATCCGCGCCTGGCGAATAAATTTGCTCATCACTAATCCTCTTCTAAATACTGGATTGATCTTATTGCATCCCAAAAAGTGTAGCAAGAACCATTAAAAACTAAAGCTGGCCATAGACGCAAAGATTTGAGTCTTCGTTTCGTACGATTTTCGGACCGTGTGTGGAGTGTCCTGACATTTTTCGTGCCATGACGCTTGGTCGTTCAGAAGATCAGACAGGTTAGAAAATTTCTGTCGGCTGCGGGTAGTATCTCTGCGTGTATTGCCGATCGGACGATATTAGTGGGAGACAGTCACCAGCTTTTGTCGGACATAACTTTCGTACGATTGCTGTCAGGGGCAGAACATCGGCTGATCTGTTATTTTACTACTTTATTTGATCTGAATGGTTAGTGGCAGGTTGGGAGATGGCACAGAACAATTTTTCATCCACTATGAAGTTAAATCTGCACGTCTATGGACAGCTTAAGACTGCTTGTTTCCTAGGATTCTTGTTCTGGGGCAATATACTTCCAAATCCAAGCCCAGAACTTCCTGAAAACTTCCCAGAATTAGTGTCCTACTCTCAGAAAATTCCCATGCCTGTATACAAATAGGCACTTTGCAGAAGAACGGATCTCAGGGCAAAGAAAAAAGAAAACGTAGGGCACAAACACAAGAAGAGTAGGCAACAGTGAGATCAAAAGAATCAGGGGAATGGAGGGAGATTTTAAAACTGAATAATGGATGGGGGTGAGATTATCCAGTTGCAGCATGGTTCCATACAATGTTCTGCAATTAGTGTTTTTTTTTTTTCACTTCTGTGACTAAGGAGTAGCTAATGTGGAACTGAGTGGTGACACGGCCTGACTTGCTAAAGTACGACTATTACTGTGTATCCGAAAAAATAAGCCATATGCCTGATTTAAGGGCTACAGAGAAAAGCACCATCCACATGACAATATGCATATTATGTGAATCAAATTGACATTTTTAAGTCATAATTATAATGTATTTATATTATATTATAAGTTATCTATCAACAATTCTAATATTGATTAATGCAATAATTAATTACTTTTATAATAAACTGAGAGCTACCCAGCAAAACAATTCTGAATTATTAAGCGAAGTGCAACATTTTCATTCACTTGTATTTACATGATACACGTTTGTTTCAGTTTTATTTCCTTGTCTCAAGGCACCACCTGGACTCAAAGTAATTGCTCTAATATTCAGAGTGTGATTCAGCCAATATGTACAAATTATATTCTGCAGAAGTATACACATTACTCTTTGAACTATTGTAGTATTTCAAAAATTCCCATAAACAATTACCAACATTTTAATACCTAATAGTGGATTTACTTAAAGACTTCTGAGTAAGTGCCCTATTATTGGCCCATGAATAAGTTAGGCTAAATTAGGCAAAAATGTGTTAGGTCATTGTTTGCAGATTTATAGAAGCTTGGCCGGCAGCATGTCTTCCTGCATAGTCATGGGCAGAGCTAAAGCATCCAACCCCTTTCTGGCCACAGTTACTACAACCTCTCAATGCCATAATGTAGATTGTAATATAATGGCAAATTTCTACCAGAGATGTAGATAATATGTCATTGGCAGGGAAAGGGTACACATGAATAATCCAGTCCTGGCCCAGAATACTTTCTGTAAAGTGCCACCTTATCTTATTATTTCCTTTTACTGTAAAGTACTGTGGGCAGGTGCCAGTGGCATTATTAGAGGGAAGCATACCTTGGGGGTCCTTTTCCTATACAGAAGAATTGTAGGTCACCTGTGAGCCCCCTCTTGCCGCTCACAAAAAGGGGCTTGCGTGTGACCTGTGACATTTTCAGCGTAGGCATTTAGGAAGGCATTAACCTTCTACTTCTTGATATCATATGTTTTGGAGTAGCAATGCAGTAGCCCTTTTGATATATAACACTTTCTGGTATGTGTGGGGTTATAAAGTATCAGAAAGAGAGGTGAAAAAATAAGTTATTCAATGGCTATCCTATCTATGCCTGCGAAGTATACTTAAATTCAACTCAATGTCAATAATTTAAATTAAAGCCATTATTTGGGTTATTTCCATGTTAAATGTATTGGCAAATAAATCTTAATTTGCTCCCTCCCGGTAATCCTCATCCAATTGGTGGCATATGTGACATCCCTTCATTTCATGCGCTAATGTTTTAGATGCTAAGTGTGGATGGAAAGAAATACAGCATTAATTTGTCACTTGCTGACATCAATTTGGGACAAGCTTGCCATTAGCCCTGACTTCATTTCCCCAGATGCCAAATACTTCCTATAACCAGGTCTGGACTGAGTATGAAATTAGGTCCTGGCATTTTAGGTACACAGTGGCCCAAACAGCCCACAAAGAGGTCCACCAGCCCAATAAATAGTCTATGGCCATTTACAGCAGCCCCGCAGTGGCCAAAAATGTGATTGTGTTCTAACAATAACTCTTCATTGATGACCAGTAGATCAAGTAATAAGCCTCTCATTGTCTACAAATAGTTTAATTAGTTGCTTCTGATCCAGATTTTATATAAATGGCATGGGGAATTGATTTAGTTTACTAAAATACAACAATATTTGTAAAGCAATAAAGTTACATTTTCCGTGGCAAGGGATGTGATAGTTTCAGCAGAAGTAAATACTATATCAGTAAGGTCCGGGCACCCCTTTTCGGACATTATCCTCTGCCCACCTCTTGCCAGGATCAGCTTGGCCTAGCTTTTGAATAACATCTACTCATCAGCATATTTTGGGGGGTTTTATATACCCTTTATACTGAAAATTAAATAATAGCTTAACCAGAATTCCCTTTTACCCTTTTGCTCTTCTACTAAAGTACATTTGCTGATGAAGGGAAATTGTAACCAGTAATGCTGTTTACTTTTTGGATGCTGTTTTCTATGCCTGTGATGGACAAATATATACTACATTATACTATAAACCCATAACAAGCAATACCCTGTTGCATGCTGTTAGCGGACATTCAAAATCTTGTATACTGGGTACTGAACTTATACGTCTGAGATGGCTATGCTCTACTTGGGCAAAGTTCAATCTAAGGCTATGGAGCTATGGGACAGATTATTGCACGGGCTATGAGATATCGGTTGTAAACGAAGCCGATAATAGAGCTGTCACATGCAGCAGAGATTAATTGTTGAAATACAAGAAAGTAGGAGGTAGGAGCTTTAGAAGATATAAAAATACACCTGCTATTGGGTCCAAGGTACGGTTTTGTGCTTTGCAGCTCCATCCTTTGTGTTTCATATTGGTAGGATATAGCATCTTGGGTATCTAAGAGCATGTACATCTTAGGTTACATACCAGTGTGGACATGGCAGGTGCAAAGCTTGTACTATGATGTTTACCTCTAAGGAATTTATTACTACCTACACTGGGAAGAAATGCAATTCCTTTGGAGGACCATCAGTCACTGATGCATGTATTTTGCTACATTTTTTTTATTATGCTATTTTGTACATAAGGGGTTGGAATGTGTGCAGCATAGTGGAGGTTTGAGGTTAAATGGTTTTAATGGGTGGGTCCTGAAGATGATTTAAGTCCATGTGTGCCTTTTAGAAAGTGGCTGTTGGGCTACGAAATGCGTCAGAAGTATGGTTCTGTGATATAAATGTGATCCTGCTTATGTTTTTTAGTGGATAAATAAATAATGGAGTTTTAACTTTATTCTGGGGTTTGTGGTGCTCTGTGATATACACTTATTGAATGGACCTAGATGCCTTTTGGGGGCTGGACTTCATGCTGTAGACCTTCTACTGGGGTGCTTCTATACGCTACTGTTTATTTTGAAGTCATGTACTGTGATCTACGATAGATCACTGATCACAAGTTTTCTATATTCAAATTACAATATATATAAAATGTATGGTAGCTTAACCTAAGTGGAGAACCTCAGATCATGCACCGGAAAGTGTGTAGCTGCTCTCCTATGATCAATTAGACAACTAGAATAACTGAGAAATGCCAATCAAACAAGTGTTTTTTCTCTGAGCTAAAACTATTTTGCCATGAGTTGTTTTGATCATTTTTGGTTTCTGTTTTGAATGTCTGCCCCTTACAGATTCTACCAACCATTAGGGCAAATGTTATGCTATTAGGCCTAGTTAATCCCCAACCCCAAGTAACAAAAGATTGAGACGTGACAATTACTGCACAGAACTTTTGGCATCACTTGGAGTCACTCAAGGTCCCCTCTGTATGTTGACTCCATGGGGCAGATTTATCAAAGGTCGAGGTGAATTTTCGAATTGAAAACATTTGAATTTCGAGCTGTTTTTGTGTACTTCGACTAGGAAATAGTCCAAATGTGATTTGAATTTACAAAAAATTTGAATATCGAAATTTATCATGTACTGTCTCTTAAAAAATTTAAAACCTGGCGAATTGCTGTTTTAGCCTATGGGGGACTGCCTAGAACCTATTTGGAGTCAATTGGTGGACTTTGAAAAATCAGAGTTTTTTGGGGGAAAAACTTTCAATCGAATTCGATCAAATGCGCTATTCCTTCAATTCGAACGATTCGAATCCGGCCAAATATGGACCTATTCGATCTAAAACTGACCTATTCAACCCAGAAAAAAAACTTTGACTTAATTTCCGTTGGTCTTTTTGAATTCAAATTTTGAAGTTTTTTTTAATTCTTAATTCAAACCTTGATAAATCTGCCCCCAAGTGATACTACATCCTTCTTTAAAGGAACATTTATGTAAATGGGACATAGTAGGCATACTGAGATAAAATGTGGAAATGATTCCTGCTTTTAACTGTATTACCTGCATTTAGTTCTCTTCTATCATGATTCCACTAGTATTATAAACACCAGTGACATCAGCAATGTTTTGAAGATTATTCCCATGATCTAAGCACACTAAAATGTTTCGATAAAAGACATGTTGGTACTGGCAATTTCTTTCTATGTTGGTACAACATGACTGAGCTGCAGAGACATGTTTAACAAGCTAAATAATGATTATAATAGCATTATAATTGTATGCGGAACCAACATATTGCTTTTATTATCATGCTATTGCTGTTATACACTAGCTTGGTATTACAGCAATTTGGACATAATAATAAAGGTGTTACAGAGAACATCGATACTTGATCCAGACCAAATCTATCACAGAATCTGGTATTACATCGACAATCAACCCATCCATTGGGTAAAGGAGACATTAGATATGTCAGTTTATATATCACTTTGCATTACCATGAGTCGGTCAGAAGCTAATATTGTGCTATACTGAAATTGTGCTATAGTTTGTTTTTTATTGTTTTTTTTAGAAAAGTCAGGCTGTCAACTGGCCAACCCATATATCACCAACAAGTACAAGAGATACCATGATGATGATGATGATGATACCAGAATGCAGAAAGAAGACTGTGTTAAAGCTCAATAAATAGTAGAGTATTAGAAGAATTAGAGCATACCACCCCCATGATAAAATTCAAAGAAGACCACAAATAGACATAAGTCAAATCAAACCACTTAATTGAGACTTGCTAAAAACTGTGATGCAGAAATGTGATGTTGTTAATGTATAGTATACGGACCCTGAAGGATGTAATAATTAATGTTATTTACTTTCAACCATATTAGACCCCTATGGGCAGATTTATCAAGGGTCGAATTACGAAGATAAAAATACTTTGAAATTCGACCATCGAATTAAAATACTTCGAATATCGAATTCAAAGTTTTTTCAGTGAATTTGGGTATCCTGCGGTCGAAGTAAAATCATTCGAAGGATTTCAGTGATCGATTGAATGATTTTTCTTCGACTTAAAAAAACTTAGAAAACTGCTCTAGAAGGTCCCCATGTATTAACATAGCACTTTGGCAGGTTTAATTTGGAGAAGTATTGAATTTAAGTTTTTTTTTAAAGAGACAGTACTTCAATTATCGAATGGTCGAATATTCGATCTATTTTACTTCGAATCGAATTCGAATTTGAAGTCGTAGTATCCTATTTGATGGTCGAAGTATCCAAAAAATTACTTTGAATTTCGAGTTTTTTTACTTCGAAAATTCCCTTGAATTCACTTCGATCCTTGATAAATCTGCCTCCTAAAATGCCCCTGAACAAGTTCATGTAATCACACTATAGCTAAATCTTGGTTGTCCATATTCTACAAGATAATTTTATGTAGAATTCTATGTACTTAAGGCAAAATTATGTTTTCATTATGTTTGTGGGTAGACTGTCAAGGTTGAAGTTGTTGTGGAAAAAAAATACTTTCACAGGGACATGATTAACTCTTTATAAGTACATAAGAGAGAATTATAGACAGATAGAGAGGGATCTTTTTTCCCATAAAAAAGGATCAAGGCACTGAGGCCGCCCCTTTAGACTAGAGGAACAGTGAGGGCAGTGAGGTTGTGGAATGTCCAGTCGGATGTTGTGATGGCCGATTCTGTTAATGCTTTAAGAGTGGCTTGGATGACTTCTTGGACAAGTATAATATCCAAGTCTATAGTAATACTAAAATCTACAATAAGTATATCTTTTGTGTTTGTATGGAGGCTGGGTTTCTTTGGAGGGGTTGAACTTGATGAAATTGATGGTCTTTTTTCAGCCCAACTTAACTATATAACTATGTACTTGCATTTTAATAAAGGCGATAATACAAAAACAAAGTCATTAAACCCACAAGGCCTAATGGTACCCAAATGATGGCATAGAAGTAATATACTTTCCAACATATAATAATTTTAAAAATATAAGTCCTGTGACTGCAGATTCTGTTTTGTTTATCTCTCTGAATGACATAACCTGATTTTAAGCTTTAACACATTTTTCTGTGGTCTCGCTATTATATAGTGCATACTGTATTACATTTCTCTGATTTTAAGCCAATGACGTTCTCCGCACTGCCCTTTCAATCTTTCAAAGAATGCATCAAATCCTCGCTTGGGTAAACCGCTATCCCAATATCTGGCAAAAATTAAAGGATGAGGAGAGCACTTCTCAATAGCAAAACGCTGTGGTTATGTTTATTAAAGGCTACTACACGACATGTTTCGGGTCCTTACATACCCTTTCTCGAGTGTCACTTGAGAAAGGGTATGTAAGGACCCGAAACATGTTGTGTAGTAGCCTTTAATAAACATAACCACAGCGTTTTGCTATTGAGAAGTGCTCTCCTCATCCTTTAATTTAATTTCTCTGATTTTACCATTTCCAGGAAAATACAGCTTTACAGCATTTTTTCTGGTCCCCTGAAAAATGCAAAATGGGGGTTCTACTAACAGCCTGATGCACTCCGGGACTTCAGACTTCACCATGTAGTGGAAATAAAAAATATTTATTGTCGGTGTTTCGTCCCTGTTGGGGACTTGAGCTGAGTCTTGATAAAGATCCCATATATATCTCTTTGAGAAAGGCTTCAGAGGAGGCTGAAACGTCAGTCTCGCATTGAACAATAAAACATTTTTTATACTATATTTAAGACCTGAGAGTGCGGATCCTTTTGTTGGTTACTATATATATATATATATATATATATATATATATATATATATATATATATATATATATATATATATATATATATATATATATATATATATATATATAAATATATATAGTCTATGGAAAGAAAGCACTCAGAGCAAAGAACAAGTTTAGACATCAACGTGTTTCGATCCTCTAGGGACTGAAACAAGGATTGAACTATGTTGATGTCTCAAATCGTTGTGATGTAGTAAGCATTATATTTGCTTCCATCAGTTATATATTGCTGTAAGTGCTTTCTTTCCATAGGCTGTATATAATTTTCAGTAAGCAACCGGCCAATGCTATAACAGGAGTGGTGAGTATATATATATATACTCAAAAAGATAAAAATAACGACAGAGTGGGAGTTTCAGGTACCCCTCACAGATTTACTTTATTTTCAGTCCTGTACTAATAACTAATTTCACCAAAATTACCTTTTAACCCTTTTGCCTTCAGCTTGATCACTGAAGAAGGGAAATTGCAATTAATAATGCACTGTAACTTAAATGACGATCATAAGCTTCTATATTTAAACTAAAATTATTTCTAAAATGTATGGCAGCTTGATCTGGGTGGAGAACCTGAGCTTATGCATGAGCCACGGGAATGCTTGTAGCTGCTCTTCTAAGATCAATTAGACATTAATTTACATCTAGAAACACTGAGTAAGACCTACCAAACATAAGGTAAGACAACATTGGAGTGAGTAACTATGATTATTACTGGTTTCTGTTTCTGTAAATGTCTTTGCAATGTAAATACACAGGCAATGTAAGACATACATATTTGCATCAAACTTGACACCTAGGGGCAGATTTATCAAGGGTCAAATTTCGAGGGTTGAAAAACTCTCGAAGTAAAATCCTTTGAATTTGAATATCGAATTCGAAGGATTTTAGTGCAAAAGGTTCGATCGAATGTTTCGAACAATTTTAAGTGATCGATCGAATGATTCTTATTAGATCAAAAAAAAAACTAGAAAAGTGCTCAGAAAGGTCCCCATAGGTTAACATTGCACTTCGGTAGCTTTAATGTGGCGAAGTATGATGTTGAAGTTTTTTTTAAAGAGACAGTACTTCGATTATCGGACGATTTTTACTTTGAATCATTCGAACCAATTCGATGGTCGAAGAACCCAAAAAAATACTTCGAAATTCGAATATTTTTGCATTAAAACTATTCACTCGAGCTTCGTAAATCTGCCTCCTAGCTTTGGATCTGTAAATTTGCACACCATTCTGCATCATCATTTGGCATTTAGGAGGTAGTCCATGGGAATCCTTAAGGGGTGCTAAATACTGAGCTGGATGCGTCACCAATTTATTATTTCAAAATGGCAGCATTTTGATAAATACCCTTAAAGGAGAGGAAAGCTACCGAAGCAAATAATTGCCAATAGATTAGCCACAATAGTGCAAGCTATAACACTGTATTTATTCTGCAGAATGATTACCACACCTGAGTAAGCAGCTCTAGAAGCTCTCTCTGTTTAAGTATAGCAGCTGCCATATTAGCTTGGTGTGACATCACTTCTTGCCTGAGTCTCTCCCAGCACACTCATAGCTCTGGGCTCAGATAACAGCAGGGAGGGGAGGAGGGAGAGAGGGAGAAAAGGGAGGGTGAGAGTGAGAGAGGAGCAAACTCAGTAACTACCGGGGGAGCAGGGGGTGCAATTGCACCAGGACCCGCTACCCCTGATCCCCTATGGGGTCCGTCTGAGATCGTTAGTTACGTTACTGAGCAAACTGAGCATGCTCAAGCCCTGGCCCTGGAGGTATATGCTGAAAACAGGAAGTCTGATACAGAAGCCCATGTATAAACAATATACAATATAAGGAAAGAAATGTTGTGTTTCTTTTGACAGAGAACTCAGAGCAGCATTACTTTGAGGTTTACTGGTGTATTTACAGTTACATAGACCTTTCTGATAAAGCTTACTTAATTTTAGACTTTCCTTCTCCTTTAACCCCTGTTCTCAGGAACATTATACACTTTGCCTGTCCTATTGTGCATTCCCATTCTCTAGATTTATAGAGAGCCATTTGACCCCTGTGTATCTTCCTAAAATGTTGTATTCTATACATCTCATCCGTGATCCGATATTCAATTTCTAACAGATTAGCCCTATAGTAATCATGGAAATAATCAATTACAAAGAAATAATGGGAGTAGTTGTAACAATGTATATTATTTCATGCTAAACCAGCACATATAATAAAAGCATTCTTTTACACTTTTCTAGAACTGGCCCTCTTCAGAAACAATTTCAGATGTAAATCAATTTCTGCGGTAAAAAATAGCTCAAATATTTTCTAAAAAGTGACAGCCCTTAACACAGATTTTAATGCTATTTTTTTTTTAAATCATCAGGTTCTTATAGCCAACTACACATTAGCATAATATCATTTCACAGTTTTTTTTTTTATAAATATGGTCCTCTATGTCAGATGGATAACAGAGGGCAATAGCCCCTCTAACTCATGCATATATTTCACTTGGGGGCCGATTCACTAACTTCGAGTGAAGGATTCGAAGGTAAAAAACTATGAATTTCGAAGGTTTTTTTGGGCTACTTCGACCATCGAATGGGCTACTTCGACTACAACTACGACTTCGAATCGAAGGATTCGAAGTAAAAATCGTAAAAACCATTCGATAGTCGAAGTACTGTCTCTTTAAAAAAAACTTCGACCACCTAGTTCGCCATCTAAAAGCTACCGAAGTCAATGTTAGCCTATGGGGAAGGTCCCCACTTTTTTTGATCGAAGGATATTCCTTCGATCGTTGGATTAAAATCCTTCGAAACGTTCGATTCGAAGGATTTTATCGTTCGATCGAAGGAATTATCCTTCGATCGTTCCATCGAACTTTCTGCGCTAAATCCTTCGACTTCGATATTTGAAGTCGAAAGATTTTAATTCCTAGTCGAATATCGAGGGTTAATTAACCCTCGATATTCGACCCTTAGTGAATCGGCCCCCTATTGTTACTCTATACTACTGCTACATATATTCAAGTAACTTCTCTCTTTAAGCAAAATGCTCCCCTGCTTGAATATTTAATGTAAACATTACTATGGTATGTGTTAAAAGGCTGATGGCTACAGTGCATTTTGAAAGTGTACACCAATAATTTAGTCATCTTGTACCCACACCCAAAATGCTGTTGCACAGCATGATTCTCTGCATAATTACCAGTTATGAGTAAGTGTGAGCCTAATACCAAAAAGGAAAGTTGTGCTTATCATTAAACATTTAAATTAAATAGCAGAGCTGCAAAGAGGGCATGACCAACATCTCTGTTTTTTGACTGATGGGCTACGACAGTCAAGATCAGTTCATACATGATAAAAAAAAGTTCAGTTTTCAATATAGTTAGCCAAAAATGTAATGTGTAAAGGCTGGAGTGACTGGATGTCTAACATAATAGCCAGAACACTACTTACTTAACCAGTAACCAATCAGACTTGAGGGGGGGTCACATGGTTCATAACTGTTGAGCTGAAAAATATGTCCCATGTGGCCCCCCTTCAAGTCTCCGACTAAAGGTAGCCATACATGCTCCGATATTATCATGCAAAACTAATTTTCGTACGATATTTGGTGTGTCATGGTGGGAGATGAGCCATCCGTTATCAGTAGAAGGCTTGGATATCGGTCGGCTCATCGATCGGGCGAGGCGGAGAATTTGAAGGCATCTGAACATCAGCCACTGTTAGAGCTGAATCATCAGATACAGGTAGAATTCTATTGTTTCTATCAGTATATCTGACGATTCAGCTCTACACGTGTGTATTGAAACTAACAATCTTTCTTGGAAAGGCCTTCTCCAGAAAAGATCGTAATTGTAATGTCTATGACCACTTTAACTCAGAGTTAGAGAGCTGAATTGTTAATTTTTCTGGTAATAATGAAAAGACCATTTCTAAACTTTTGAAACTTATTTGGAAATTGAAAAAAGTCTATATGGCACAGGTTAAATAGTGGATAACAGATAACACCATTATGTTCTACAGAGCTTATCTGCTGTGTAACCTGAGCCTTTTCTCTTTTGAATGGCTGCCCCCATTGCTACACAGCAGCTTATTTATATGAACTATAGTAGTGTTTCTGAAGCAAACACAGCAGTTTTACCAGTGCAGAGCAACACTGCATTATATTTTTAATACTTTAAAACACTTTCATTTTTTGATGTCACCGTTCCTTTAAGATAAAGAAATTATGTTGGAAGAAGCTCTGAAAGTAGATAATGCTATCTATGTTTAGAAACACATCTGCCTTTCTATTTTCTCACATGATAAAAAAGATATAATTATAGAACAATAAGGGGCACATTTACTATGGGTCAAATATCGAGGATTTAACCCTCGATATTCGACCATCGAAGTCGAAGGATTTACCGCATTTCGTTCGATCGAATGATTCGAAGGATTTTAATCCATCGATCGAACGATTTTCCTTCGATCAGAAAATACTTAGAAAGCCTATGGGGAAGGTCCCCATAGACTAACATTGGTGCTCGGTAGGTTTTAGCTGGTGAAGTAGGTAGTCAAAGTTTTTTTTTAAAGAGACAGTACTTCGACTATCGAATGGTCGAATAATTGAATGATTTTTAGTTTGAATCGTTCGATTCGAAGTCAAAGTCGTAGTCGAAGGTCGAAGTAGCCAATTCGATGGTCGAAGTAGCCAAAAAAAATACTTCAAAATTCGAAGTATTTTTTATTCTAATCCTTCACTCGAGCTTAGTAAATGTGCCCCTAAATATGTGTGAAGAACAAACAAGCAATGAAAGATTTGAACGATAACTGAACCGAATCTGAAATTAGGGGTGGGAAGGGGAAAACATTTTTTTTTACTTCCTTGTTTTGTGATAAAAAGACATGCAATTTCCCTCCCCGCCCCTAATTTGCATATGCAAATTAGAATTCGGATTCAGTTCGGTCGGGCAGCAGGAGTCGACTGAAAAAGGCTGAATTCTGGCAAATCCTGAATGGTGCATCCCTAGAAAGTAACTAAATTGAAATCCCCGATTCTTGTGAGCAACTGTGGGAGGAGCATGTACTGTATGGAAGCTCCCTGTATAAGGAGCTCATATCTCGTAGCTCCTATATTTGAAATTCTGACACAGACTGCAAATTGGAAGAGGCGGATTTATGTATACAACACACTACATAATGAACAGTCAATGTTTTATCATTCATTTTATATTTATTAAAACATAAGCAGAATACATGTTTACAGAAGTTCTATTGTAGTCTTGTTGATATATAGACATTTAATGACTTTAAATTGTGCAAAAAAAAAATGCTAGAATTAAGAAACAGAAAAAGAACTCTATCAGGGCTACAGGGACTAACATAAGAGAAAACTCGTGGTAAATAATAATAAAAAAAAAACATAACAGAGAGTCCAACAATGCAAAATATGGGGGCAGCATTTTAATCTGTCTCAACTTGCAAATGTTGTTGAAAAAGAACAGTACTAAAGAGAAGCGGATCTCCTTCAGATTTTCTCATTTTCGGTTATTTTCCACAGGAAATTCCTTGTACGCTGTCAGTTCTACAACACTTGCTCAGGAAGGGCTGCATGAGAAACATAAGAAATTAGAGTTATATTAACTTTTTCTTTGAATCGGTCAAATCCAAATTCTCATAATTAACAATAGAAATGTTACTGTGCTTGAGGTTTATCATGATAAAAAATGACATTTTAGCAGAATTAGCACCCTATCATGCCCCGTATAGGGGTTGCGTGAAAGTGATTTCAGTATAATTGCCATAGCGGCGATTGGGGCAAATTTTTGGATTTCATTAAACCAGTCGAGTTACTAAAAATGTGTGCAGCAAAACTTCTGAAATCTACCCATGTGCCCTTGCCTTTATTCAGCTGCATGGAAAACATAGAATGTAAACATTGTATAAAACCTATGTGACTATATTAAGAACCCCCCACTGTTCATATGTTGCTGCTGCAAGTAGGGTTGCATCACGCATGTGACACATGGGCATCTCCTATACTTTGCACATAGTCAAGGCAGGCGAGAAGAATTTCATTTGTGATTTAATTTGCACCTATAAACCTAATGCAGCAAAGGAATGGCAATCAGAAAAACTGGAACATTGTGGTAGTACAAATTAGTGCTTTTTGTACGCTGATTTAATGGGCCGAGTTCCACATCTATTTTTGTACTTAGGCCTGTTCTTAGCAATAATGAGCATTAATAAGCGTTTACAGTCATGATGTTTTTATAGGTGTTTGCATCACTTTAATGAGTTTTGCATACGCCAAAATCCTGTGGTTTACATCGTCATAAACTAAAAGTATGCTCCTTAAATGTAACAGTTAATACTTACAATAGAACACAAGCTGCAGAGCAAACAGGCCAGTATGAGACATATCAAGACCAAAAGGGCTATACCCCAGCCAGGCACATCTATGGCAGAAAAAAAAGACAAAATGTCACCCTGGAGATCATTACATACAATACTATTACATTAAAGGGGACCTGTCACCCGAAGAAATAATTTCAAATTCTTTTCTATCATGTTAGTTGAGCAAAATAAACTTTACTTACACTGTATTTATTATTTAAATTTTGTTTCCTTCTGTCTTGGAATTATACAATCACAGCAAGCAGGCAGCAGCCATTTTGTGGACACGGTTATTAAGGGAAATTGTGTATCACCCCAAAATCTTGTGTATGAATCAGAATGGGGGACCTAATGTCCATGTGCAGTGCCCTACACAAATATAGAGCCTGAGGAGGGAAGGGGGAATGTGGGGAGAGCAGTGACATGTAGGAAGTGCTGAATGGAAAGTGAAAGTAATTGACTGCCCCTCCTCTATGCCACGGGCATAGAGGCGGGGCATGTAATATTTGATTGACAGTTTAGATATTTAAACACCTTTATAACAGGTATGGATGTTTTATTGAAATTTTTTTTGGGGGTTTCATATTTAACATGCAAAGGACTTTCATTATGCAGTTTTTTATGTGTAGGTGACAGGTCCACTTTAAATACACAATTACAGGTATAGGATCCCTTATCTGGAAACCTAATATCCAGAATGCTCCGAATTACCGAATAGCTGTCTCCCATTTTGTCCAAATAATCCAAATTTTTAAAAATGATTTCCTTTTTCTCTGTAATAATAAAACAGTAGCTTGTACTTGATCCCAACTAAGATATAATGAATCCTTATTGGAAGCAAAACCAGCCTATTGGGTTTATTTAATGTTTAAAAGAATTTCTAGTAGCCATAAGGCATGAATACCCAAATTACGGAAAGATCTGTTATCCGGAAAACTCCAGGTCCCCAGCATTCTGGATAACAGGTCCCATACCTGTATAACTTCTTTCTTTATCACTTTGTGACTTATATGCTTCATTGTGCTGTAGTAAGGTAGTAAAATAAGTTTCTGGAACCCCCCAGCACTGTGTTGGCATTAGGGCAATATTCAGTTATAACTACTATAGAGCATTAGTATTGCACTGAGATAATTCTGATGTCTGCTCTAACAATTCTCATTACTCCAGCTGCAGAGGTGCTTCTCTCTCCCTTTGTCACTTCCATAACAGAGGGAATATCTTCAGCTTTGTGGTCAGCAAGATTTTAATTTTAGGGGAAAGAACAGGCTAAATCCCATACTATCGGCATCACATATCAAATCGAAAAAACTATCTACATCTTAATAATTCTAATCTGTTACATACCAGTAGAACATGTTGTGTTTGTCTGAGCCACTGTGGAAATAAAAAAAAGACTATGTTACTATGGTATATAAGACCAAGAAGAGAAGTGACAGGTGCAAGTCTGTACCGGTGGGTATCATGGAAAACGTTGTTTGTACTGATGTTATCTAAATGTTTTTAATAGTTTGGGTAATTTTGAAAATAAGGGAGAAAAGCAATGATAATAATTTATAAACATACAAAAAATGGGAAAAAAATATGGGGTGTATTTATTAACATTGGAGACCCATAGCAACCAATCAGATTTTTTCTATGTTTTCTAACATGTAGGTGACTACGATTGGTTACTATGGCCAACATCACAGATGATATTTGTCTCCACTGTTAATAAATACACCCCCCTAACATGTTTAGGTAATTGTGTAATTGTTCAAAGAAGGGTTGAAGTGCAGGACAAATCCACAGCAGTAGCCTATGACTGCAAATAATCATTTTATTGGGGAAGTGAATAAAGGGCCTAGTCCGAAACATGTAGGGGCAGATTTATCAAGGGATCGAATTTTGAAGTACAAAAAAACTTCAAAATTCGACCATCGAATTAAAAAACTTCGAATTCGAATATCGAATTCAAAGTTTTTTCAAAGAATCTGGCAATCCTGCGGTCGAATAAAAATTATTTGATTTGAATGATTTTATCGATTGATCAAAGGATTTTCCTTCGACCTCTAAAGACTGGAAAAATGGTTGTAGAAGGTCCCCATAGGCTAACATAGCACTTCGGCAGGTTTAATTTGGCTAAGTACTGAAGTCAAAGTTTTTTTAAAGAGACAGTACTTCGATTATCGAATGGTCGAATATTCTAACGATTTTTACTTTGAGTCGTAGTATCCTATTCGATGGTCGAAGTATCCAAAAAATTACTTTGAATTTCGAATTTTTTTACTTTGAAAATTCCCTCTAATTCACTTCGACCCTTAGTAAATCTGCCCCGTAGTGTTTTGGATATTCACTTCCCCAATAAAAGGATTATTTGCAGTTTTAGGCTACTGCCGTGGATCCATCCTGCACTTAAACCTTTCTTTGAACAATTCAATTGGGGAATTAACACAGGATAAACCGCAGGACAACCAGCAAAGGAACCCTTGTAGGTAATGGTGTAATTCAAGTGCAAAAGAGGCAGATCCAAGAGTGAATAAAGTGAAGATACATTACAGGCAGAGAAATAGGCAAACAACTAAAAGTTAGGAGAGAAAATAAGGAAAAGGATGAAAATGGGTAAGAAAAAGATAAGCTGATAGAAAAGTATGATCTTCCTGGTTTGAATAAGAAAGAACAGCACAAACTAAAAGAAGAGAGTGATATAAAGTGTAAAAACATAGAAATTAAGCCTGAAGTCAACATTCAATAATGATACAAGGAACCAAAAAGTGACAGACATAAAATAGAGAAAGATAACATCAAGGAAGAAATGTTGGTTATAGGGTATTATGTAAAAGATCATTAATCTCACCTGTTCCTTGCAGACTAAGCACACAGGCAAACACAATGCACAGGATTTTGGCCTTAGACAATGGGCACCCAGTAGCCATTATGAGCTCAATGCAATTCCAAGGACAGATGTTCTTGTCAAGAGTGTTAAGCAGAGATTGATGTTCCTACTGTGAAATGTCACTACTTATATACATTTCCAATGACACGGCAGTCACTCAGCCTGTGACATTCGTCCTGGTATGTCCATTCACAGGAATTCCCAGGCATATGAATGTAACAATTTACAGTAGTAGTTTAAAATAATTATAGCGTTGTGTGAAATATTTTAATAGAATGTACAGCAGATGTTCAATTAATGCTCCCTTGTAGGCAATAAACACTTTGTTGTTATTTCCATGATTATCCAAAAAAAATGTTCTTAAAGGGATTCTGTCATGATTTTTGTGATGTCGTTTTTATTTCTAAATGACACTGTTTACACCTAAAAAAATACACTCTACCATAAAAAATGTAATTCCCAAACCAGCAAGTGTATTTTTTTAGGTGTGTAGGCGCCATCTCAGGTCATTTTGCCTGGTCGTGTGCTTTCAGAAAGAGCCAGCACTTTAGGATCAAACTGCTTTCTGGCAGGCTGTTGTTTCTCCTACTCAATGTTACTGAATGTGTCTCAGTGGGACCTGGATTTTACTATTGAGTGCTGTTCTTAGATCTACCAGGCAGCTGTTATCTTGTGTTATGCTGGCCATAGATGCAAAGATCTGAACCTGGAACAATTAGACTTCCCTATCTCCCAACCTGCCACTAACCATTCCGATCATATAAAGTAGCAAAAGAACAGATCAGCTGATTTTCTGGCCCTGACAGCAATTGTACGAAAGTTTATGTCCGACAAAGCAGGTGACAGTCTCCCCCTGAAAATGTCCGATCGGCAATATACGCAGAGAAATTATCGGCACGACGATCTCCATGGGATGAAAAATGCCGGGACACACGGTCCAAAAATCTCACGAATCGAGGATTCTTACAATCGGATCTTTAGAGAGCTGCTATCTCATTACCTTCCCATTGTTCTGTTGTTAGGCTGCTGGGGGGGGAAGGGATGGGGATTATTTAACTCCAATTTGCAGTACAGCAGTAAAGAGTGATTGAAGTTTATCAGAGCACAAGTCACATGACTGGGGGCAGCTGGGAAACTGACAATTTGTCTAGCCTCATGTCAGATTTCAAAATTAAAATTAAAAAAATCTGTTTGCTCTTTTGAGAAATGGATTTCAGTGCAGAATTCTGCTGGAGCAGCACTATTAACTGATGCGTTTTGAAAAAAAACGTATTTTTTTCCCATGACAGTATTCCTTTAACTTTGCATTGCTATTGATGTTTAAAAGAGGAGAAATATAGGATAGAAGGAAAGTTGAGTAAAAAAATTTTTCCTTTCTTTGTAAAACAACAAACTGTGGCGGAGTTGAAAGATACAAAGGGCAGACATCTCTGCAAAATACAAAATGTATTAATCTATTGCCAGTAAATATATGAGTCCAAACAACTATTGGCCCACTTACATGATTTATTAAATGTTATACACCACTTGGCTATACTAACAGGGCGATTTATTAAAAAATCAAGATCCCAAAGAATACAACTATAAGTACATTTTTGAGTAGATCGGTGCATGTGTGAATTGTATGTGTAGATAGGTTAGTGTGTGCATTTATTTAGTGTGAGTAAACAGGGTTAGATTGGACTGGCGGGACACTGGGAAAAATCTGGTGGGCCGTACTAAACCAAACCCACTCCCTCTGAAAACCCTTCCCCACTTCTTCTCCCCCAATCACAGCAACAGAGGAAGAAGGTAAAAGAGACGCATAGTGGGAAGGTGGTGGCCAAGGAACGCGTCACACTGGGAGGGGGGTTCTGTGCAGATGATGCGAGGGGGACCTGTGGGATACTGGGGGGGCCTATGGGATGCTGGAGGGCCTGAGCATTGTTGGGAGGTGGGCCCTTAAGATCATGGCCGAACGGGCCCTAGTGGAGTGCTGCATGTAAATATGCATATTAGTTGGGAGCAATGGTCTTCCGCTTAGCACATCATCCCTCCTGCCTATGCCAGTCCAAAATGAGCCTTCTTGTCTGTACTGTTATCCTAAGAAATACTAAAATAACATTTCAGATAAGATTACATATACAGTCTTTTGACAGAATTGGCTGAATTTACCAGCTATGAAAAAGTAATTACCTTCCAATAGCCAGGCATCATTTCCAATTGTTTTATTCTAACTGTACATTTATGGGTACAGGACTGTTGTTTTTACCCCGGGAGACTTCGGATTTATTTAGTCAGCCGTGGAAGTTCGGGTAGCGTGCGAAAGGGAACAATTGAATAGGGTATTTATATGTTTGGCAATCTTGTGGCACATCAGAATCCCCTTGACAAAGGCCGCTGTGCTGAAACATTGGGGTCATTCTCATTTTTGGCAGGTGTATTCGCTCCTCGTTGCTTCCTTTCTGCCTTATACAATCTTTTGGGTTGTATGTACAACATTGTTATGTAAGAGGGATGTTCTTGTAAACATTGCTGTAATTGCCAAATTGTTTTTTTTAAATAGTTAAGAGTTTTTTTTGATACCACCTGAGTCTAAGTTAAAGTTTTTTGTCTCTGAGTTAGCAAACCTTTGATATTGTATATTGAGTATTTGGTTACTCTATGTAACCTTGGGTCTTTTGCACCTCTAAACACATTTTGCTAAATGTTTTATTGATTTATTTATATTATTTATATTTTTCTAGACTTCGGATTTAACCCTCGGTATGGCCAACAGTCCCACCATCTTTGGCCAGGTAACTCCCATGATATAATAAGGCATCAAGGACTTTCAATCTGAACTACGTCAGTTCTCAGATAATCATTAGTAATGGGAGAATTTATTCGACAGGTGCGAATTCGCAGAGAAATTCAGTTTTTCGCCGCCGGCGGGGAACAAATTCGCAAAATTGCTGCAAAAATTAATAGGCGCCCATTGACTTTAATGTGCGTTACAATTGCAGCTGGCACCGCAAATTGTCGTCGGCGTCGAAATCCGTGTTTCACAAATTTTTCGTGAAATGGGAGAAATTCGCTTATCACTAATAATCATAACTAATGTGCGTTGCTTGTGGAATAATTATCTATATTATGTGATAGATTTTGCAAAATACAGCATACATTATTTATAAATTTATTTATTTGCATATAATACTATATGATGTGTATAAAATGTACTTTACATTAATGATGGGCACATTTTTTCACCAGCCATGGATTTGCCGCGAAATTCAGCATTTCGCCATCTGCAAATTTTTTTGCAAAAATGAGCTGCTGATAATTGGCTGTGAAAAAAGTCACGCAACAAAAAAAAAAAACAATGATTACCCCCAATGTATTTTGCAAATTTTTCACAGTTTCGTAAATTTTTTCGCAGTTTCATGAATTTTTCGGCGAAACGAAACTGGACAAATTTGCTCATCAGTGCTTTCCATTATCCCCCTCTCAGCATCTGTCTCTTTTTATACAAGAGTCACAGATTTTAACAGTTTGTGTATTGTTGTTCCAGTCCCTTTGCCGACACAATATTTTAGAGTTGACGATCTTTCAAAATAAGCAACTCCGAGACAAAGCTGCACCTAGACAAAGTGATAGAAGTTTCTTATTTCCACATACAATTCTGTGTTCACAATAGTTCCATATTCATTTTCCAATTGACATTTTCTATTGATCATCAAGCATCTCTTTTTTTCTGAAACACACCACTGATTCACTTACAATCAATAACTGATTTAACTGCCATGATAAATAACATGACATGTATGTGACTGCTCCAATGATTACTATTAGCATTTCAGTCTGTAATCATATAAACACATCATTCAATATATCACATAACTTACATAGAAGAACACGCAGATATAATTTAAACTATGCAGCAGGTAACGGAAGCTTCTGATTCGCAGGAAACATCTGTGTGTTCTCCTTTACCCTGATTTGGGCTTAATCTGACTGGTCAGTGAGATGCCACCAGAAATAACTTGGTCTTTATCTTTATCTATTTAACCCAACAAACTGGGGTTATATTTATGAAGAAGTGCCTTTATACACTTCCAGCCTTTGCAAAATACAGTTTATTCTATAGGTGTACCACTGATATGTCTGTTTAATTGATTGCTAATCAATGATGTGCTGCTTTTTGGTGAACAACATCTATGTTTCATATGAAAAAGTGTATTCTATTTTTATTTGTTCAAGGAACATGTTCTGTTCAAGGAACAAGTTTATCTTACTTTGGCTGGTTTATAATTCATTATAAACCAGCATGTGATTTAAATAATGAGTATTCTATAAAAAAAAAAAAATTCATTATAAATGTTTTGTCTTTATTTCAATTTATCAATATTTGTAATCATTAAAAAGATATGAAAGGAAAAAAAAATAATAATGCGATACAGCTACTAAACTTGTAGTAGTTAATTGAGACAAATAATATCAACTCATTAGAATTCATGCATGTCTGCACTGCCCTTCAATTAAAGCATTGTGAATCATGTCTGGCATCAGATTAATATTTATGTATGTTGCTCCTTGGGGAATTTATAGATGGCCATTTATTTATGGAGGTTTTGTGCTTCTATTACAGATTTTCCCAGAATAGAACTAAAGTGCAGCTCTCATTGTATTTTCCATTTCCCTACTGCTGGAAGCCATCACTGGGAATGAGCATTACGTACATCAGCTTGTTTTATATAATAACACACTTGCTACTATGCGCCTTACCCAGCTTCAACTCTCTTGTGTTTTTATTTTACACCCTTGAAAAGGCTCCTCCTTCCCAAAAAGTGTTTGCTAATATTTATATAACAAACCTTGAAAATGTTTACTGTGTATTTGAAAAGTTGTGGGAGTTACATTTACTTTTTCTGTGCGTGGGTGGAGGAATCCTTAAAGCATTCTGCCTTTCTGCACTTCAATACACACACAAGTGCACAGAAATGTTTGTAACCCTGTAAATAACATAAATTCATTCAGATTGGCAGATTTTGAAAACCCCAATTATGTAGGTCCTACATGCTGCCAGAAAAAATCTCAATACAACAACAAAAATATGTCCGGCACGGTACCGTCGCAAATAGTGATGGGCGAATTTGCGCGAAAAATTCGCCCATTTTCCGACGCCGGCGACCGTTTTTGACGCCGGCGAATTTTTCCTGCAAATTTTCGCGGGCGTTTCGCGAATTTATTCGCTGGCGGCGAATCACGCAAATTCGCCACGAATTCGCGCCTGGCGAATAAATTCGCCCATCACTAGTCGCAAAGCCACACCATCTGGATTGTATGATTTTCCATGACACAACCAAGGGTGTCATACTGTGCAATGGTAACTGGAGAGCAGTTTGAAGGGAGATATTTCCCATATTTATAGCAGTCCTGAGTGGGTTAATTCCCCTAGAAAGTCTCACCTGGGGAATAATTAGCAGGCTAGATCAGATAGCTGATAGAGAGGGGAAATATCAGAGAGGGATTGAACTATATGTTGAAATGGTTGAGACCTGGGATTAGCCTGAAAAAAGTTTGGAGTGTTGCTGTTTGTTTTCCCCAAAGGAAAAGATTCTGTAACAATGCTGTGACTCTGGGGAGCTGTACATTTTGGTTTTGCCCTGGAATCCCAGTAGGGGAATGTTAGTAGAGAGGGAAATACCCTGTGTAGTATTTTATTTTATTTTGTTTCATGCCTGTTTGCTCACAGGACAGGTTTAGTTTCGGCAAAAATTTGCCACCGGCCATTAAAGTCTATGGGCATCAAAATTGTTTTGACGCACGCAATTTTTTTTGACACACACGTCATACAAGTCGATGGGCGTCATTTCCGCGGTGAAACAAGGTGAAAAAATTCACCCATCCCTACTCACAGAGTCTGTACTTATGAACAATAAATAGACTTTACCCTGTTAAAGAACTGTCTGATCCTACTCACAATACATAGTAGATTACACCAGCCAATGAATGAACAGAGCAATACCACTAGGGTTGCCACCTGTCCAGTATTTCACCGGCCTAGCCGGTAAAATACAGTACCAGCCGGGGCTGGTATTACATATTTACGGTCAATGTATTAGCCGGTAAATTTGTAATCTCTATTGTTCCGCTGCTTCCCTACTCACCTAATCCAAGGGCCAGGGTCGATCCTACCGAATTTGCCGCCCCAAGGCGGCCTTCGTTTTTGCTGCCCCCATCTCCCCGCGGCACTCACCTTCAGCACCAGATGGGGGTCGGTGGGGGGTCCACGTCGCTAGTGTAGAGAGCGCAATTGCGCTCTCTGCACTAGAAGAGTCAAATTTTCAGGTTTAAAATTCGGCTCTTAGTTACAAGGAGCAGCATTTTTGCCGCCCCTGGCAACCAGGGGGGCGCTGCCGTCTGAGGCGAGTGCCTCAACTCGCCTCATTGGCGGAGCGCCCCTGCCAAGGGCTGCAGTCCCTTTATGGCAAAACTTTGCCCCCAAACCATAATCCTGACCCTCTAACATCATAATCCTGCTCCAAAACTGCACAACCCCACCCCTCTCTGGCCCGCACCCACCCTCTACGTCACCGGCTGGTAGGGCCAGATCTAAAAGGTAGCAACCCCACACTACTTCCTGTTACATTCTGGTTCCTACTTTCTGGTCATGTGATCTCTGAGGGAGCATAAAGACCATCCCAAAATGGTGGCTCAAGGTAAAAGATGTAAAACGGCAATATTAATAGATATGTCCTCATTTATAAAATACCAACCTAGGTAACCTAAAGGATTCCCTGCCATTTGAGATTTTCCTGAATTATCAAAACTTTTCTGACTCCATTCCATCCTGATATTTTAATAAAAACAATACAACAAACCAACAGATTTTAGCAAACCTGTCAATTTGTGAGCAGCACCACTAGGCACTATCACCTGACTGAATCCTGTCTCCCCAGTATCCAACATATGTATGACATGAGGATTTGGACATTTATAAAAACTGTATTTGAAAAATACAGATTAACAATAAGGCCCAAAGGCATGCAAACTTTATTTTTTTTACTTTTTGTCTTTGGCATGAAAACAATTTCTTTGGCATGTGTGAAAAGGTATTTTGAACGCTGATCACAGTGTGTCCTTGCATAGTGTGACTAGTGCATCCGGTATTTAGACCTTTAATAACACTTAACAATAATTTATCTGAGTCATTTTATTGCATTTTCTGATCTACGTTGTTGGTGGTTATTTCATTTTGTCAGTAAAAATGCCATTACACTGTGTTGGCTTGTGAATAAATATTTTGGCTACTGGCCCTTTCATTCTTTGTTGCTTGAACATTTAATTACTCAAATTGACCTTCCTGAATATGAAAACACAAAAAAGGAAGGCAGTCTTTTAAGTTTAATAAAGTTATTACCTCGAAGAGAATCAGAGGCGTGAATTACTGTTAACAATTATTCGAAATAAAGAGAAAGATATTAAAAAGCCCCCGCACTCTCGAATGAAATGAATTGATCACTATCTAAATTTTACCGTAGACCGGTCAATTAATATAAATAAAGTGCGTGTGCTAATGATGAAATTAATTGCTTAGTTAATTAAAAACCTTCTAATAGTTTAATTAAATATTGAGTAAATATCGAACGAGTTCAGAAAATCATAGAATTGCTTTTTCTGTATATATTAAAAAATAATAGCTGGTGCTAACGTGGTGTTAAGTTTATGCTGTGTTCGTTGACAATTAATTCAAAATTCTAATAAATTATAAAGTGCAAGTGCTAAATTAATGACAGTCACTGACTGCTTGTGATTCAAAATTGATAATTTTTGCAAGTGCTAGTGCCTTATATGATCGAGAGGTAATTCATTTAACAATTCTTCCTGAATATGCTCAAGCTCAGACATAGTATCCCAGAAATATAAATGCACTCAGGACATTCTAGGAGGTCAGTTTAGAAATGGGTCTCCCAAAAAAGTCCAAAACACACCTCAATTATCTTGCCCCCTTAAGCTGGCCATAGACGCAAAGATCTGATCGTACGAATCGAGGATTCGTACGATTTTCGGAACGTGTGTGGAGAGTCCCGACATTTTTCGTCCGGCGGAGATCGGTTGTTTGGTCGATCGGACAGGTTAGAAAATTTCTGTCGGCTGCCGATAATATCTCTGCGTGTATTGCCGATCGTACGATTTTCAGTGGGAGACAGTCACCAGCTTTGGTTGGACATAGATATCGTACGATTGCTGTCAGGGGCAGAACATTGCTGATCTGTTCTTTTACTAATCTGACTGGTAAGACTTTGATCTGAATGGTTAGTGGCGGGTCGGGAGATGGGAAAGTCCGATCGTATGATGATTCGTACGATGGGATCTTTGCATCTATGGCCAGCATAAAAGGGGCTGTTCGTCTTCCAAACACTTTTTTCAGTTGAGTTGTTTTCCGATTGTTCACTATAAACAAATTGCCTTCCATCTTTTATTTTTTACCAGTTTCCCAAAGTTTAACCATTTAAGTGCAACATAACATAGAATCTACGTTCTGTTGATAAAAAGACCGACGTCTACGTATGTAGACACGAAATGCGTCAGACCTCAGAAGCTGTTTTACCTATAAAATCAGATGTGTTAATAAAGACTGTTATTTTTACCTGTAATCTGGAAACAAATGATTCTTTAAAAAGGTCCCGGAGTGCACTGCCACAAAGATCGGTGGGTCACACACATTCACAGCACTCACACGCGCCCACACACAGCATGCAATTTGCCAATTGTGTCTTTTTTTGCCTAAAAAAACTGTTTTGTTGCCATTGTGAATATTATATTTAGTAATTGCATTGTACAATACCTTATGTATGTTATTCTGGGGATTATATTGCAATTTCTGTGATTTTGGTGCATTTTTAGCCATTTTATTGCATTTTCAGCTCTGCGCAAATGTTCTCTTATTTCTCTGCGTAAGTGTTCTCTTATTACTGTCTGTAAAACCTATTTGGTCATGCTAAAATATTCAAACTGTGATTCTGACTGCTGATTACACTAGGCAGGAAAAAAACCATAGATTTTTGTGGTTTTGTTGGATTTAAGTGATTTTATTGCATATTACTCTGTTCTTTGTTACCTCATTTTGCCCGTGGAAATTTTGTCCATTTGGGGGGCTCTGTGCGCTACATAGTTTGGTTTATCTATGCACATTGGGCATCAAACTGTTGATTTAAATTTAATTGATGTAAATCAGTTGATACATTTCTTAGCAGTATCTGTGGAATATTAGCAACTATTGTATCAATTCTAACAGCTGCCTTTAAAGGGGGTTCTCACCTTCCAAACACTTTTTTCAATTCAGTTGTTTTTAGATTGTTCCTTGGAAATAAAGTATTGTTTCAATTACTTTCCATTATTTATTTTTAACTGTTTTTCCAAAATCTAAGTTTAAAGTTGAATGTTCGTGTCTCTTGTGTTTCAGTCTGGCAGCTCAGTAATTCGGGTGCAGATTCTAAACTGTTACAATTTTGCATTGAGTTGATACATTTCTCAGCAGCATCTCTAGAGTATTAGCAACTATTGTATCAATTCTAACAGCTGCCTGTAATGAAACCCAGAGATTCTGCTCAGCAGGGACAAAAATAAGAAATGTATCAACTAAATGTATCCATTTAGAACAGTTTACAGGGTCGGCGACCCCCCCTCCCAGAGCTGCTTAGAAGGTGAAAAAAGACACTTGACACTTCAATATTAGAAAAACGGTCACACATAGAAAATAGGAAGTCATTGGAAAAAGGTCATTATTTCTGGTGATCTATCTGAAAACAACTAGTTGTTTGAAGGTGAACCACCCCTTTAATGAAACTCAGGGATTCTGCTCAGAAGGGACAAAGATAAAAAATGCACCCCCCCCAGCTGCTTTAGAAGGTCAAGAATGAAACTTTACACTTCATTATTAGAAAGACAGTCGTTAAAGGGCACCTGTTGGGGATAACCAAAGGGGATAACAGTAAAAAAAAAAAAGCCCCCCCGCCAGCGCTACGCTACACGCACTGAGAGGGAGCTCCCGGTGCGAGCAGCCATGTCTCACATGCGCATAATGAAAATGTGCCACAAATTGCTCATTATGCGCATGCTAGTGACGTCACATGTGCGTTATGTGTATGTGAGTGATACAACATGGCTGCTCACACCAGGAGCTCCCTCCTGTGTAATGTTGGCAGGGGGCATTTTTTAAAAAAAAAAAAACTAATGTTATCCCCAACCGGAATGCAGGCTGTATTAGCCCACACCTTTGATTGGGGATAACATTTTTATCCAACAGGTGCCCTTTAATAGAAAATAGAAAGTAATTAGGAAAAAGTCTTTATTTCCAGTGATCTATCTGAAACCAACTGAACTGAAAAAAGTGTTTGAAGGTGAATGACCCCTTTAAAGGAAAACTATGCCCCCAAAACAGTGTAGGTCTCTATAAAAAGATATTTGCATTACACAGCTCATATGTAAAACCCTGCTTCATGTAAATAAATCGTTTTCATAATAATATACTTTTCTGTACTATACTTCTAGTATGTGCCATTGGGTAATCATAAATAGAAAATTGCCATTTTAAAAAATAAGGGCCGCCCCCTGGGATCGTAGGATTCATGGTGCACACAAACACACCACACATGCTAGGTCACATGAGCCAATTAACAGACAGAGTTCTGTATTTTGCTTCCACACGTTATCCAGTTACAGTTAGAGCTGTAGTATTTCTGGTCAGGTGATCTCTGAGGCAGCACACAGACCATCACAAAATGAGGGTTCAAGGCAAGAGATGTAAAAGGGCAATATTTACATAAATATATATTCCAGTTGTTAAGATTCTTTAATATGCCACTTAATTTGATATAGACCCATCTGTTGCTTAAGTATTCATTTTGGGGGTATAGTTTTCCTTTAAGTCAATTGTGTGCAAGCTGTGGCCAATGTTGTCATTGAGTTGGGATGCCTTAATAATACTGTGTCCCCTTATAATCCAGATCATGACAGCAATTATTAACAGGGATGGGCAAATTTGAGCCGTTTCGTTTTGCCAAAAATTCGCCGCCGGCGAATTGTCGCTGACGCCCATTAAAGTCTAAACTTAAATGGGCATCCAAAAAATTTTGTCGTGCGGCAAAACTTTTTGACATGCGTCTTTTTTTTTTGACACTCGCTGCCATACAAGTCTATGGGCGTCATTTCCACGGCGAAACAAGGCGAAAAAATTCACCCATCCCTAATTATTAAAAGTCTTGTAAGTAACTGGATGTTGGGCTCTATGGCCTAATACAGCATCCCCCCCTTCCCCCACTACTAAAGTCACCCACCCACCTGCTCCCCAGCCACTTGCACAGTGGAAAGTAGGAGAGCAGCTGAGCAGGGGCTTCTCTAACAATTATAGAGGAAGCAGACCCCATGGTTTGGGCTCCTCTTTCCAATGGTGTATCTACCAGGGGTGCAGGGGGTATGATCACACCCAGGCCTGCACCCAATAAAGGAAGTCTTTGTGTGGGTCTGGAGTGCAAATCTGGAGGTGAGGGGGCAGGTGGACACCCTGCATCTGGGCTTGGCCACCACTAGTTGTGTCACTGCCCCTTTCCTCAGGCCCCCTCTGTGGGATCTGTTTCCTCCTCAAATTTCCTAAACATTAGCTGTATACTTGGGCTTGCATTCTCAGGCTCCTGGTTTCATTAATTATCCCCATACATCAGCTAAAAAGATCTGGGGCATAACTTTGCTTCCATTATTTCTAGCAACCATTCTACTATTCCATCCCCTTATTAACATTGGGGCAACAGCGTCTAACTAATGTTTTCTTTGATATGTAGATTTCCTGTCCCATATTGACACCTAGTGGCCAACACACAATTACAATATGGGGAATGCAATAAAAGTCATTAGCAGAACAATATTCATAATGTGAAATGTATGCCTTTGCACCTGACAACTTTCAATTGTGCAAATTTAATATAGCTTTTGTGAACCTGGAATCTTTTAGCAACAACTTCCCCCATTGGAAGAAAGACTGCAGATTTTATAGTTTGATTCAGACACAGTGTATGGAATGAAACCTGTTACTGAAAAAGCAATTTCCCTTCAGTCCTATCAGCAGCACACTACCGCTACTACTTGCTCTGAGTAGGGCAGTGGAGAGTAGAAATGGAATAGTCAGCACAGCTACTTACACCTTTTCTTTTGGTGTCGTGGTGCACGTTCCCCAGTTGCCACCGTCCACTGGCACATGAAACAGCAGTAGAATAGAACAGCACCACTCAATCTTTTCCAGATAAAAATGCCTTTATTGCAGATCTCTGGGCATCACAGCAACGTTTCAGGCCTTAAATGGCCTTTTATCAAGATATTTGGATTGTCCGTTTAGCTTGATAAAAGGCCATTTAAGGCCTGAAATGTTGCTGTGATGCCCAGAGATCTGCAATAAAGGCATTTTTATCTGGAAAGGATTGAGTGGTGCTGTTCTATTCTACTGCAGGACAGTGGAGAGTAAACAGTTTATCTGGACAACCTACCCTAAAAGAATTTGATACCCCTAAAACACCCCAATTTTTTTTGTCCTATATGCGGTAGTTATGTTGGAGAGATTATATAAAATTATTTTATCTCTTTTTCTTTTAGTGGACATTGTTTTTAAGAGTTGGTCCAATATTACAAAACAAGGGACATCCAGGCACTCAAGAAACTCCACAAGGGTCACCAAGAGAATATTATAAAAAAATATTATATATTGAAGATTCATTTAAAAAAAAAAATCAACATCTCCATTGGCCCTACGAGTTTCGTGCCTCCCCCCCAGGCATTAATCATGATCTGGTCCCGGTAGCCACCTCGTCCAAGATAACCCAAAGCTATCAGTTGCGGACGTCATTCACCTAGATGAACTCTCAGTAGGGTGACATCTAAATTTACTGATTTACTATCACTCTGAAAAAAGGAAAAGACGCCAGCGTTTTTTGGACTTAAAAATAGTGATGGGCGAATTTGCGGCGAAAAATTTGCGAATTTAGCGCGAAATTCACGAAACTGCGAAAAATTCGCGAAACGGCGCCGGCGTCTCGTTTTTGACGCCGGCACCCGTTTTTTCGATGCCGGCGCCCGTTTTCGACGCCGGCACCCGTTTTCGACGCCGGCGTCCGTTTATCGAGAAAATTTTTTTTGCCGCGAATTTTCGCGGGCGTTTCGCGAATTTATTCGCTGGCGGCGAATCGCCCATAATAATAAATAAATTAATAAATAAATTCGCCCATCACTACTTAAAAACTTTTTCCACTAAAAAATATGATGTAAGTAACAGAAAATTGAGGAAGTACTATGCACTCCAGTGCACTTCGCCTGGTCTGAGCTGGTGAAGGCAAGTCTGGCGAAACTTCACTAGCCAAAGAGACAGAGTTCAGTTAAATCCGCATCTTAGGGAATATCGGAGTAACGTCCATTCGCTAGAGCAAAAATTTGCCTGGCGATAGAGTGTGAATGACTGCTAGCGTCTGTCTCTTTGGCTAGTGAAGTTACGCCTGCACCCGTCAATCGACAAAGTGCCTGAAAGTGGTAGTTAATCTGCCCCTTGGAAAGTATGCTTCTTAATGTCGCCAAACGGATCTCTTCCCGATATGCCCACCTTGAGGTGGCCAATATCAGGCTGATCCGATCGTGGGCCCTAGGGCCCAACGATCGGATCCTACGGTGGCTTTAAGGGCGGTCAGATCGCGGAACCGCATCAACGAACAGATGCGGCCGAGATCCGACGGGATTTTTAGTCCCATGCAATTGAGATCCGGCCGACGGGGAAGCCCGTCGGCTCGGTCTGTCGGCAGCTTTTATCGCCCCGTGTATGGGCACCTTAAGGTGTAAAATGAATGGTTCGGCAGAAATCATGATCATCTCATGTACAGTTTATGCAAATTCTGTAGCATCACCTTGATTCGATGGATGGCTCATAGCTTTCCTACTATGATTAACAGTTATTCTTAAGTATAGCCATCAGTCATTCTTGAGTATATGCAGACAGCCTATTACCCACCTGTATTACCTGAAACAAAGTTATGCAGATTGGTAAATGTTTTATTCATTCCTTACAAAAACAACAACCAGAAATGTGCAAACAATTAATGATCTCGTTAAAATCTCATTAAAAATAAAAGGTACATATAAAGAGGTTGCATATCTTTATTATTGCCTAATTAATTCATTGCCAAAAAAATCCATTGTACCTTGTTCTCAATAAAACACTTATTTATATTATGCAGCTATCGTGAAAGTATCTGGGACGCATGGAAAAATACAGAACTCAATTAATAGTGTGTCATGGAAGCACAGTATGTTACCTAGGTGAATATAAAAAAAATGCTTCATCTGTTACATGCATTTTCCCTTCTTGATCTGGTTGTTTTATATTTTGCCTTGGTAGATTGCCTTCCGACACCGATAACAGGCAGTTTAGTGATATTCCCCTCAGGCTGAAAAGAACTGGATTTTTCATTATGAGTAAAATCATCATGTATTGTATATTTTGGTGTCAGTGAAGAACTATTTTCCAGATAAAAATTAAGCCAGTCAACTTCATGACTGTTAAAGGCCAGGAGTGAAGAGAATGGGAGAAGGGGGGGACCTTATACTCACTAGGGCTCATTTATCAACACTGGGCAAATTTGCCCATGGGCAATTACCTATAGCAACCAATCAGTGATTAGCTTTTTAAAGCCAGCTGCAAGCAGAACATTGAATGCAGTAATTTGATTGGTTGCCATGGGTTACTGCCTATGGGCAAATTTGGCCAGTGTTGAGAAAAGGACCCCCAGTTGTCTGCGACGTTGCCCCACTTCTCACTCAATAAAACAGACCACACCACATTTTGTTGGATAATCATGGCCGCAGCTTCTTTAGTAACTTTTCCATATTCAAAGCATTCAACCACCAATAATCTGTAGTAATTATTAACCTATTTTCAAAAACATTTCAACATCCATAACATTCCATATCAATTATTTATTAACTTATCCTGATTCCCTTGGGCCGAGGGTCCTGGGATTACCAACTTGTGCATTGTACCTCCGTACCGCTGCACCCATCATGTATTTTATTTATTTACCCATCAGCCACAATACACAGACTTGATGATATTTTCCCTTTTGCCACCAGGGGAACCCATGCGCGAGTTGGTCTGTTACAAAGTATATCTCCATTTTTCAGGTACCCATTATAGTTCCACCTTTTTACTCTTTCTGATTTCCCAGGAACAGTCCAATAGCAAGCGCCAATTAACTACCCCTCTTAACCGTCCCTTCTTCCTGTAAGCTCCCCCAGCAACCTACACCCAGTTTACTTACATGTAGGAAACTCCTTATTACCCGAAAAACAGGGAGGGGGTGGTCAGTGTCTGACTAGGACACCAGGGGCCCACCAAACAACCTTATAGACCAGGGGCCCACCATAAAATCTTAGACCAGGGGCTCACTCAGTACAATTTTTATTCCTCTCCTCACTCTCCTCGTCTGTTTTCTTTACACACTATAAACTATTTATTCCATCTATTTAGCCTCTCCTCATAGATAGGGAATGGCCATGAAATAGGCCAAATGTTTTGAAGCAGGAGGGCCCACCGGGGCCATTTCGATACTGGGGGTGGGCCTGCTTCTGTCCTGTGAATCTCCCTCTGTCCAGGTAGGAAAAGGAAGTACCCTTCTCCCGCTCTCTCCTTATATGTATTTCCCCAACCCCCTGCCTGTGCTTAACCTATTACCACTTCCT
This sequence comes from Xenopus laevis, assembly GCF_017654675.1. NCBI lineage: Eukaryota > Metazoa > Chordata > Amphibia > Anura > Pipidae > Xenopus > Xenopus laevis. Next base: position 82,584,206 of record NC_054386.1, read on the forward strand.
CTACCCCTTCCTTTTCCTCCACCCCTTGCCTTCCAGTCATGCCCTTTTTCCGCCCATACAGGCTTCAATGTCACTTTCTCCCGATAAAAGAAAAACTAAATTTTCAGTTTATTTACAATTGAACCAATAGTTACACTTGTACTTTAACTTATACCACTGTAAAAATAATTATTTCCGTTTTTCGCAGAAGCATATAGGACTGTTGTTGAGTATATATATATATATATAATACACAAAAGCCATGAATATCCTGTAAATTATATCCTTATAAACGGTGAGTTCTGATGTCATCAGTTATAAACGGTGAGTTCTGATGTCATTTCTGTCACATGACTCATTGAAATTTGTGTATTATAATAAATAAAGTACCCCCAGTTGTAAAATATGAGGATATTAGAAGTTACCTCGGAGTTCCATGACCTGTATAAAAACACTCGGCCTTCGGCCTCGTGTTTTTATATGGTCATGAAACTCCTCGGTAACTTATAATATCCCTATATTTTACAAAAGGCGGTACTTTATTCACTATATAAACTCTGTATCCTGACATTAGTTTTGAGAAATACCCATACTGAAGGTTTTGATACAAATAAATATATAAATATGGTTTATTTTCTTATTTTTAGTTTTTAGGTGTGATTCATGAATTAATTACATTCTTTATTAAGATGTTAAAAATGCACCACCCTGTGACATACAAGAACCTGCAAGTCTGCCTGGCACAGAAAAGCATGAACCTAAGCAAACACACAGGGTAATCTAATTAATAGTGCAAAGTTTGCTACAAGTGTAGTCATCTACAGAAACTATTCATCAGGTAGAATCTAACTAGTTGCCTATTTAAACCTTATATTGGGTTAATAGACCTTGGTAAATGTTGTTCCTTTTATTACATGTAGTCACAAAATTACAAAAGAAGGCATTTTCCCACAATTAATTTGGACCACCGCAAGTTATGTGTTTTACACATGGTAGGCAAGGAGAAGGTATTTTCAGGAGATCTACAGATTTACTACTGGCGACAAAACTCCTAGCGCACCAGTACATAAAACAGAATAAATAGGATAGACAGGGGTAACAAACATTGCAATAATAATAAAATATACACGTGTTAAAGGAGAAGGAAAGGTAAATTTTAATACTTATCTCTAAGTGTTGCTTTTGCACACCCCTCCTGGACCGCTACACTTTCACGGCCCAATTCTGTCTTCCGTACTTTTGTCCCGTAACTGTCTTTGCGGCCGCCATGTTGGCCCTCTACGCGTCACATCCTGTGTCTCCCTGTGTCAAGTTTGCATGCACCAAATTGAATCCTCCCCCACACACACATCAATACCAAGGCATATTGTTTGCGTTGCTGCATCTCTCGGTGGAGTAAGTTTTAAACTGTCCACCAATGTATTAATACTAGAGCCAAAACGCTACCTACCCTGTGAAATCCCTGTGAAATCTGAAAGCGTTCTGACCAAAATAAATGCAAGATATACTAAGGAACGATTGCATTGCTATAGCAACCCATAGCGATTGTTCCTATTGGCACTGCAGCATGAAGGGGAGGAGAACCAGAAGTCAACGATGACGTTGACTCGCACCACATGACCGGTTTATCATCGATCGTATGGGGGAAGTAAAGTGGTGTACTGCACATGCGCAGGGCTTGCGAAATTACTACTGCACATGTGCAAGCCCTGTTACAGCCTCGTTGGATACCGAGAGGGATGTTTTTGGGATCACAAGCACTTATCAATATTTTTTACCACAATATTGAAATACAGTCAAAGGCAAAACTATATAGAGGCACAATTCTTGTAAGTAGCTCTCCAAAATGTGGACTATATATACAATTTTATTTGATTTTTACCTTTCCTTCTCCTTTAAAGGAGAAGGAAACCTAGTCGGCGCAAAAACCCTCCCCCCCCTCCCGTGTGTTGCCCACCCTCCCTCCTCCCCCCTGGCCTACCCGTCCCGCTGGGCAAATGCCCCTAACTTGTTACTTACCCTTCTGCGCAGGTCCAGTCCAGGGAGTTCACTTCGCCGCACTTCGCCAGGCGTAGTTTCGCCAGGGCTCTGCAAATTCACTAAAATCCGAAGTTGCACACAGGGGTAGCGTAAGGTTGCGAAGTTGCGCTAGCGTTGATTCGCTATATAAAGCGAAGTTACGCTAGCGAAGGCTAATTTGCATACGGCGCGAAATTCAAATTTCAATGAAGGAACACGTATCTGCACTACAAATGCCTAGAAAACCTTCAAATCAGCAAATAAAAATTTAATTTTGCCCTACACATGTGCCCACTGTCTAGGTAAGTTGCCATGAGTCAGGAAATGTAGGGGGGAGGAAGGGGAGCCCCAAAAATTTTTCGATCTTTTTCAGCCTATCAGCCATCATGTATAAAACACACCAGCGTTTTTTTGGGACTTAGAAAAAAAATGGACTTTTTTTTTTAAACAATCCCTATCTACTCTATTGCGCTTCGCCAGGTCTGAGGTGGCGAAGGAAGTCTAGCGTAAAAGGTAGCGTTCAGTACACTGCGCAAGTTAGTGAATTTGCGTAGTTTCGTCGCTAGTGAAACTTCGCCTGGCGTAAGGTTGCGAAGTAACACTAGCGAAACGACGCCAGCGTTCGTTAGTGAATTTGCGCAGTAGCGAAAATGCCAAACGCTAGCGAATTAACGATAGCGTTCGGCGCTTCGCGGCTTAGTGAATTTGCCCCTTGATGTCTGGTGACCTCTGATCCGCACAGAATTCCCCCCCCCCTATTTATCTTTTAAATATTTATCAGTACATTTGTCTGAAAATTTCCTGTTTGGTAAAAAAAATCTATAAAATCCTGAAAAAATCAGAATCATAAGAATTTCTTGGATTTGCCAACAAAAACTGTAACTTTTTTCGGATTTGGCAACCGAAAACCACAAAATCTTCGTATTATTGAATGAAACCCAGCACAGATCAGGATATCAACAAGACATCTGCAATTGACTTCTACTTGAGCAGGTCTTAGTTTTTGACTTTTAACATCATCTGGCATGAAAAAAATCAAGGTTTTTTTTCTATGAAAAAATTGGGGTTTTTCCCCTTTAAAAGTCCAACCAGAAAAAAAGTGACTTTAATAATTAAATAACCCCCATATATTCTGTGTGTACTGTATATTGTGAGTGAGTCCCTAAGCTCAGTAAGTGACAGCAGCACAGAGCATGTGCAGTAAATCAGCAGAAAAGAAGATGGGGAGCTACTGGGGCATCTTTGGAGACACATATCTTTACTGCAAAAAGGTTGTGGTTGACTTGGGCTTGTACAGAAACCCAAAACATAATGTACAATATTTCTAGCTACTTCTTAAGCTTTAGTTCTCCTTTAATTCATAACCATCAGTAAATCTGTATTATGGACTAAGCATGTTTAATAAAAGGTTCTGCTGGGAAGGAAAGGATTTGCTGGGCTGTAACTAATGTAGAACCTGCTCTCTAGGATTTGGAAGGAGGTTTCAGCCCCACATTTTCCAGATAGTCCAGAAAGTTTTAATAAATGATGACATTTTCTAGCTGCTGGCAATCCTTCAGAATTCATCAGTTCAATATTTAATAAACCTGTTACATATTGTTAGAATAGTGTTATCCCAACCCTTAAAATATCATATTTTTTTATCCTTGTTTTTTATTTGTTCGTTTAAGCAAAAAGTTTGCCAGGTGCAAAACACTATGAATAATATTAATAATAATTCTGGCCCTTAGTATATATAATTCTGACAGCTAATCATAGTACTCAGGTACGCCTTATCTGTTTGGTCCATTTCATGCTCTTTACATACAATATAATTCTTACAGAGGACTTTTAATTGTGACGTGACATTCGGAAACCACGTTAAAATTACCACCACATAATAAATTGCTTTCCTGGAAGCCTGCCAACAAAATAAAATTGCCATTTACTGTATAACACTGCTATTTTTAGACATTTGGGGTTTTGGATTACAAACACTCAACTATTAAAGGGGAACTATCATGAAAATGAAATAATATAAGCTTCCTCCTACTGAAATAAGAAACCTTCGAAATACAATCAAATACATTTTCTGACTTGTTTCTGAAATAAGCAAGTCTATATTCACTCTCTCAGCATCTGTTTCTCTTCATTCTGTCTTCATGCAGAAGTTGGGTGTCAGATCCAATATATCTTATTTTATTAGATTTTGTTTTTACTGGAACCAGTTATTTGAGTAAGCTCTAATTCATCTGCTAGAAATGGAAGAGATATAAGATATATTTAACTGCCTTTTGCACAAATTCTGCATGTAGAGAGACATGATGTCTGGTGATTTTAATAGAGTGAGCTCTAATACATCTTCTAGGCAAAAGGAGCCCCCCTATAAGATATATTGGATCATTCTGACACCCAAGTCATGAATGAAGACAGAATAAGGGGAGAAACAGATGCTGAGAGAGGAATAGGGAAGATAAACTTGATTATTTCACAAACGGAACATCATTTTTAATTGATTGTATTTAGAAAGTTTCTTATTTCAGTATGCTGAAGCTAATATTACATTTTAATTTTCATGATAGTTCCCCTTTTAAGTATGACTTTCTTTAATGGATGAACGTTCAAAACCAGCATTAATTCTCACCTTTTTATTGCCCTTCATGTGATATTGACACTTGCCGTACAGACGACTTATCTGGCTCTCGGGACTGCTGATAATGCACGAATGTGAAGTTTACCTTATACTTCGAGCTGAGCAAGCTATGGGGCTTATCCTGATAATCACTAAATGATATGAAATTATCTTCTATATATGGTATGCAAGCTGGCGTACAATGCACTTTAAATAATACTATAGAATATTATATTGTTATCTGAAACTGACTTAGTTAAATTAAAGTATATAGCCATGAGGAATAAAAAAAGGTTTGGCACTATGTATCTCAAGCCAGGAACCCAAGAACAGTTAAATAGCCTGCGGTGGCCCCTGGCATACCTCCCAACTGTCCCTTTTTTGGAGGGACAGTCCCTCTTTTGACAGCTCAACCCGCAGTTCCTCATTTGTACTGGAAAGTCCCTCTTTTCTCTGCACTGAACAGCCAGAAAAAGAAACAAAGTTTTTCACTTAATTGGCTTTTAGCAGAGAGCCCAGAACAGGTAACAGGTGCAAATAAGATACTTTGTAACAATTTTGAGACACAAAAACACAGTTTAGATAAGGAGAAGTATTTTCAAACTTTCATAACCTGCCAAATTTTGTAATACAAACATGGTAATTAGGGGGTGTGGCCACAGAAAGGGGTGTGGTCAAAAATTGCTGCGCTACGTGCCATTAACGTCCCATTAACTCTATCTACTGCTACATATAAAACCAGCCTTAAAGGAAAACTAAAGCTTAACTAAAGAAGTAGCTAGAAATGTTGTACATTATGTTTTAGGGTTTAGTACCAGCCCAAGACACCGACAACCCTTTAGTAGTGAAGATCTGTGTCTCCAAAGATGCCCCAGTAGCTCCCCATCTTCTTTGTGCACATGCTTTGTGCTGCTGTCACTTACTGAGCTTAGGGACCCACTCACAAGATACAGTACACATAGAATAGAAATGTCACAATATAAGGCTGATTGGTAATTAATACAGATAATTGCCACATGTTGGCACAGAAACCAGTGCAATTAGCATCACAATTTAATAACAAATCTTGTAGCATCTGCTTATATTACAGACAAGCCTCATTTTCTTCTTCACGATTTGCGACGACCCCTAAGCTTAGCTTCTCAACAGCTGCTCAGAGCCCACTGAGCATGTGAGTGTCACAGACACTTTCCAAGATGTTGACCCCCTGTGACAAGTTTGAAGTCCTGGATTATTGCTGCTATTGACAAGCTGAAACTTTAGGCTGGCGCAATAAATTCAGCATTTAAAATATGGCATTTTCAGCCATATTCATTTTTAGGGTTTAGTTCTCCTTTAAAGGCATTCATAAACCTTTAAATCGATATGCCATCTATTTTATAATTATTTCTAGAGAAAATATCTGCATTTTCTTTGCAGCATAATATTTAGCACAGAATTGTTCCTATACGTATGTGTTTCAAGGGATAAGGCAAATAATTGTAGAGTGGTATTAATTGCCTGGCAATCAGCTGGAGGTCAAAGTGTATCATCTGCGCACAGACATTTTTTCTGACATAGAAATGTAAATGCTGAATAGGCGTCTCACTATAAGAATCAAAGAACCCACCCTTCGTCCTTTTCCATGTATGCAGAACAAACTGTGCAGAGAGGTCATCATTAGTTTTTTCAAGCAGAAGACAGAGCAGAGAGATGGAATTTGGGCTCCGTCTGTTCATTCTGGCGGCTTTCTGTGGGACTGGTAAGATTACATAATGAAATAGTGCTCCTAACTATATATATATATATATATATATATATATATATATATATATATATATATATATATATATATATATATATATATATATATATATATAAATATATGCAGCGGTCGTTATCGGCACTCTCGAGAAAGTAGTCTTAGATAGTAGTCTTAGATGCCTGGGTGCAGAGAAGTAGTAGAACAGAATCCAACGTAAGGAAGCTGCACTCACAGGACTTACGAAAATAACAAAAGTTTTATTGGATGCAACAAACTAATGTTTCGCTTGTGGCACCAGCCTTTCTCACTTTGGGTTCTAATTTTGTTGGAATATGTAATTTGACATCTATACCAGCGGGACACTGTTGATTCTGCATTTGTACTAATGGGAAAATGTGTATAGTAATGAATGGGGAGCTGTAATATTCTGTAGTGTCTGCAGACATCACTGCTCCATGGCGAGGGAATTCAGCAATTGTACTACAGGGATAGAACTCTGTCAAAGGTGAAAGGGAAGGTTAAGGGCTAAACCTCATATCAGGGCCCATGGGTGTCAAGCTTTCATACCACCCTGATCCACTTGGAATGGGACAACTGCCTCTATTGTAACACCAGATCGATTTCCAGTTGCATAAACCCCTTTGATTAATGAATTATAATATTGCGGTGCCTGGTCTTCTTGACGTATAACAACATCCAAGTTGCATCTAAAACAAGAAGTAGAGACCACACTAAATTAGTATTGCAGGATGGGGAGCTTACCCCATTTATTTTGCCAGTGAAGCTACAACATTGGTCATTGTCACAGCAATCATCATTGTTGTGTTCACAGTTCAGCCTTTCAGTGTTCTGCATCTGATATTAAGGCTCCAGAAACAAGCGGCACATTAGCAGCAACTTTCTGCATATTTATTCAGCAAAGAACATCTAACATTACACCATACATAAGGGTGCAACTCTACTGTACAAGAGAGAGAGATATAGCAGAAAAGGCACAAAATAGAACTACTGCCGGTGCAGCACAACACCCTCTATATTACACCAGCGGTAAAGTCACAGACAAATACACTACATCTCTCTTCTTTGAAAGAAAAGTAGAACAATAGAATAATTGAAAACATTAATCTTAAACAAAGTCTTTATAGTGTCCGACCACTTTGTGTAACTGTGATATGATGGGGCTCAGCAGAATCTTCTGTACTTGATTCAGAATGATCCTCCATTGGTTCTGGCTGTGGACATGTTTCAGCTTGTTGGACCTGGTCTCCTTGTGCGCCATTGGTCTCAATGTTTCCATTTATGTTGCTGCACAGGTATTTCGTCTGGCCTGAGGTGTCTTCTAATTCTCCTGTAGTATTTTCCTTGGGGTGCTACTAAATCATAAGACTTGGGTTCATCTCTTTTTGTACAATTGCTGGCTGCCATCCCTGTGTTGTTTCCATTCTTACTCTGTCTCCCCTCTGATGCCTGGCTCTGCAGTCTTAGTATCTCTTTTGGTTGGCTTGGCACCTTTGGAAATGAGAGTAGGCATTCTGTGGAACTTCTGATTTTAACGTTTGTCTGTTTGTCAGCTTGTGGCTGTGCAATCTCAATGCTGTTACAAACCGCCAGTGCTTTATCCCCACCCACTGTGCAGTAATAGTGCAATCTTTGTGGGCTCAGGATTTTGATCCAGCCCTGCTGCTGTAATATATAGGGGGTTATTTATCAAAGTCCGAATTTACCTCAATATTTTCTGCTACAAACTCTGATCCGGGTTTTTTACACGTATTTATTATTCAATTTTCCCAAAAATTAGCTTTGCAGGAAAAAAAAATCACATTTTCACGATTTTTGCGGATTTTTCATCCGTTTTCCATTTTTTTCCCGGATTTTTCACCCTAAAACTCAGATTTTTGCCAAAAAGCTCTGAAAACTTCGGGGTATTACACGAAACTCAGAACACATCAGAAAATTCATTGGGACTTCTCCCAATGACTTTTATGCCGGATTTTCTGATTCGGACTTTTCCATCCTCAGCGTTTAATAAATTCAGAAAAAAATTGTGATTTTTTTAAAAGTCCAATTTTATGAAAAAAAAAAATCACACATTTTTCGTGATTTTTGCATTTGGAGTTCAGTAAATAACCCCATAGTGTACATTTCTGGGCCCAACAGATTGCCACTCATACACATGGGCTGTGGATGTCTGGAATGATACATTGCTGTCTGGCTTAAAGGAGAATTCAACAGTAAAGTTAAAAAAAACCCTACCGCCCTACCCTACATAGATCCCCCTCGCTCCCCCCCCCCAGCCTAGCTACTACCCCAAGCAAATGCCCCTAACTCTTTACTTACCCCTCAGTGCAGATTCTGATCCACTATAGTTCACGGCTCTTTTGACTTTCGGCGCATGCGCAGTTGTCAAAAAACAGAAAATTGTTCCAACTGCACATTCCCCGATATGGTACTTACTTCTCGAAGATTAGAGAAGAGAAGCAGATGGCTGCTATGAACTTTGCAGGACATAATCTGCACCGAGGGGTAAGTAAAGAGTTAGGGGCATTTGCCCAGGGTAGCAGCTAGGCTGGGGGGGGAGAGGGGTCTATGTAGGGTAGGGGGGTAGGGTTTTTTTTACTTTACGGTTGAATTCTCCTTTGACAAACAGATTTTGTTTGCAGTATCAGTGCCACTTTTACTGGACAATGATGAGGTTCTTTTGATTATTTGATTGGGACTGCAGAAATGTTTTATTCAACTACCTCATGTTCCTATTCCTGGGAGCTGTGCTTGTGAAAAACTTCTGACACCAAGTTGTGTTCATTGTTCAGCCTTTCAGTGTTCTGCATAAGATCATGGGGGGAATGTTATAAAATAATTTGCACAAATAAGAATAAAAAGTAGTAATTTCGCAATGTAATACTCTTCCTTTAACTGTAATTGCATTGCAAATTTTAATTGTACATTGCGTACTTTTAAAAAGTGCTTCAAGGCGTTGTAATCTTTTAGAGCAAACATAACTTTTTCAGTAAGAAGTTTTATTACAATTACTGAGCACTGGCGTAAACTATAACATTCGCAAACCTCCTTCGACTGTCTGAAGAGGTCGTTAAACAGATTCCAGGTTCGAAAAAGCTATATTAAATTCACACAAAGGAAACTTGATTTGCACAAAGGCATAACTTTTTGTATTGCAAATATTTTCTCCATCGGCTAACCAGTTCTGATATTTCTGATTCCCCTGCCTTCAATCAGTCTGAAATCTGCCTCAGACATCCAACCAGCAGCTCTTTTACTATTTAAGATGCAGGGCCGGATTTGAGGAAGTGGTGCCCCGAGGCCTCATGGTCCTAGTGCCCCTCCGGGAAACTGCCACAATGGGACACTGTCCTAAAGACAATGGGGCTTCCACTTGGCCTGGAATCCTCGGCCTTAGCCAGAGATACCCTCCTCCAAATCTCCTAAAATCCCGGTTTGAGGGTCACTGGGAGTCGTAGTCCAGTACCTTGAAAGCCACATACCAAAAGTGCTTGGCCTAAAACAGAGCTATGGCCGAGGCTATTGTTTTGGGGCCTTAAATAAGAAGGATCTAGGGGTTTTTGTAGATAACAAGTTGTCGAATTCTGGGCAGTGTCACTCTCTGGATTTAGAGCTATAACAAGAGGAACAAAATATCGTAGTCCAGTTACACTTGTTTTCTTTGTTTATTCATGCATTTTATCTAGCATGATATACACTTAAGTAAGTACACTTGTTTTCTGTGCTTAGATTTTGCAGAGAGGTCAGATTATGTAAATGTAACCCCAACGTGGAATAGGAGAAATAGAAATGGAGTTTGTTTGCCTAGGCAATTGCAGCCTCATTATTAATAAAGTGAATATTTCATTAGGGGGCAGAAGGAAAGTACAGTACATCCCCCATTATACAGGGGCTGTATGGGTTAGCGCTGTGCCAATTAGAATATGTTAGTTCTTCTTTAATTGTTCTAGCAATTACCTTGCTTATTTTGTGATTAATTACAATTGAACATTAGCTTATTTGGAAATTTCTAAATTTTTTTGTGCAGCTCAAAGTGGTTCCATCAAACATTCTTCAAAGCCGCTAGCATCTGCCCAAAACAAAAATGCCAAGAAGATCAACAAAGATCCTTTTTTCAGCGATGCACAGTTGTTCCCAGACATAATCAGAGGGACAGAAGTTTTGCTCAGCAAAGTTACCAAAAAACACACTATAATTGATATTAATATTTATATACCTCAGAAGATGACCAACTACACAAATATTGTTTCTTCCTTTATGAACTGTCCTTCTGCGACCAAAATAACATATGGGATTGTTGCAAAGCAGGATTCTTTCAGTACAGATCAATGCATACAGAGTGGCTTGTGTAAGGCAGAACCTAATGGGTCACAATTGGTAATAGGTATAATTGTGTTGACTGGGGATACCGAACTGGAAAGGTTGTCCATAAACCTAAGTAATGAATCTTACATATTACAATTTAAAATTGGTCAAAGAATTGTTATAACCGCTACAAGAATTTCAAGAGTCATCAACGCAGCAAAATTAGCCATTCATTTTGTTGCTTCAAATACCAGACACAGCAAGACTCGCATCAAGCCCCAGGGATACAAAGAAAATTTAAAATCAGTATCATTTAAATTGATATCTGTAAAAAGAAATAAACCATCTCCAACAATCCCCCCAAGGCAAACTTTGATAACAAATACCGTAATGGTCTCGAACGCTAAAAACTACCCTCTGTCAACAAGTACTAGAGCACTTTTTCCCAATCATGGGACCAGTAGCCTATATCCAGTTGCCACCTTTAATACTATGACCAGCAGTTCACCTTCAACAATTATCCCCACACTAAACTCTTCCATGACTGAAACAAGTAAGCAACAAACATTGGCCAACATGACAATAACCACACTCAGTACTAGAATAAAAACGAAACAGGTTTCAATTAATTCTGCAACAACCAAAGTCTACACAAATACCAGCAAAGAAGCAAAATTCAATCTTACAGCAATTTCTACTAGCGCTAAAACAAGTTGCCATCTTACAGCAGCAAAAACAGAAAACATGACGCTCAGTACTGAGACAAGCAACAATTTAAAACAAGTCAATGTCACAGCAAAACCATCTACCACTAAAACAACAACCCATCCAGAATTAACCAACATAAACACTTACAGCACTAAGATAATCAGTCAACCACTTTCAGCAACTTTTAGTACTGGGACTTATCTCAAGCCAACAACAATTAATACTGCAGTAACTTATTATTCCACTGACATGAGTAGTCAGTCAGTATCAGCCAGCACAATGTTGAATACTGAGCCAAGGATTCTACCAGTTTCAAAGCATTCTTCAACAAACAAGACAAGCAACGAGCTAGCACCAACTACTACTGAACAAGCTTCATCCACTCCTGAAAAAAATAGTCCAGTAACATCTGCCACTGCCACAATACCACAACTCACCATTTCACCAACAACAAATGTCTTGTTAACTTCGTCTAGTACTGAATCAAGAAGGCACATGGCATCAGCAAAACCCCCAAAAATCCATTTTAGTACTGAATCAAGCAGCCAAACGATCTCAAGAATCGGTTTAATGCCTACGTTATGGAATACAACTGGCAGCATTCCAGCAACAGCCAAGTTTACATCAACATCTTTTTCAAACACTTTAACAATGTCAGTCAGAACTAGAAACAGTAGTAAACCAGAAAAGGTTAACACAACAGTAACCCCTGTTATCACTGTAATAAATACTAAGACAAGCAGTAAAACTGAACGAACAGTAGCCTCTTCCAATACTGAAACCAGCTCATTTGCACCAATAACAAGATTAAGTACTAAAACCACCCAGGAATTAGAACCAACTTTTTCTAGTTCTGAAACAGCAAGTCATCTCGCAAATGTTACAAAAGTATCATCAGGTTATAAAACAAATGCTCGGTTAACATCAGCTAATACCATAATAAAAACTTTCAGTACAACTAATTCTAAAAAGATCACATTCAGTACTGAGACCAGCCACAAGCCCACTGTTCTACGTACTCATCCTGAGTCAATCACCACTGTATTCAGAACTGAATCCAAAAGCCCAGCAATGTCACCTTATATGTCACAGAGCACATTGAGGTCTGTGACCAGCAGGGAGTCAACACCAACACATTTTATTTTAACCTCTGAACAAAAAGGCTCTCCAACATCAAGAAATAATATAACTCCTATAATTACTAAGACCAGCAGCGTAACTTTCAGTACCGAGGGCAACAACAGTCATAAATCAACCAAGATCACAGCAGCATCTTCTATTACTGAAACAAACATACAATCAATATTACCCAAGACCAGGCGCAAACAGGCTGCACCACCTAAAGCCACAACTACATGTAGTACTGAAGCTAGCAGGGAAGTAACACCAACCGTTTCTACATCTCAGACAAGAAGTCATCCAACAAATACTACAAATTCTGAAACAAATGGCAATCTTTCATCACCTGGCACCATAATAGTCACTTTCAGTACTACTAATTCTCAAAAGACAGCATTGGCAACAAAGAACAGCCACAAGTTTATGAACATGAATGCCAGTACTGCAATAGGTACTCAACTTGATTCACTCACCACCAAGTCAAACAGCCCAGCAATATCTCCTAATGGGTCACTGAGCACATTCAAGTCTGAGACCAGCAGGGAGTCAACCCCAAGCAGTTTTATTTTAACCAGTTCTAGCTCTAAACGAAAAAGCTATCCAACATCAAGTACTACAACAACTTCTATTATTAATAAAACCAACAGTATAACATCACTAACCAATGTCACTCTCATATCATCTAGTACTAAGACAACTTACTATCCAGTATCAACAAGTATCAAGCAATCTCTCTCGACATGGAGAAGCAGTCAACCACTTTCAAATATTGCTCAAGGGACTTCATTTCTTACAGAAACCAGCACTGTGAAAGCACCAACCAAGCTCAAGCTTTCCTCTTCCAGTGTCACAAAAAGTATAAAACAATGGTTATCCAGAACCACCTTGCTAAACACCAGTACCAACACAGCTACCCAACCAGTATCAACCAATACCACATTAGTTACAAAACCACTTTCACTGAATACTTCTAGCACAACATTTAGTACTGAGGGCAACAGACATGAACCAACCAAGCTCACAGTGGAATCTCGTATCACTCAAACAAACAGACAATCAATATCACCCAATATCAGAAGCAAACAAGCCTCAACTTATACAGCAGTAAGTACATTCAGTACCGAAGTTAGTAGGGAAATAACACCAACCTTTTCTACATCCCAGACAAGAAGTCATCCAACAACTGCTACAAGCTCTGAAACAAATGGCCATTTATCATCACCCAACACCATAACAGCCCCTTTCAGTACTACTAATTCTCAAAAGACAACATTCACAATGAAAACCAGCCACAAGCCAGTGAACATGAATGCCAGTACTGAAATAGGAACTCATGTAGTTACTGCTAATTTAGCAGTAACTACATGTAGTACTGAAGCTAGCAGGGAAGTAACACCTACACTTTCTACATCTCAGACAAGAAGTCATCCAACAAATACTACAAGCTCTGAAACAAATGGGAATCTATCATCAGCCAACACTATGATAGCAACTTTTAGTACTACTTATTCTCAGAAGACAACATTCACAATGAAAACCAGTCACAAGTCAATGAACATGAATGCCAGTACTGAAATAGGTCCTCATCCTGAATCCCTCACCACTGAACCCAAACATAACAGTCCAGCAGTATCACCTTATGTGTCACTGAGCACTTTCAGGTCTGAGACAAACAGAGAGTCAACACCAAGCAGTTTTATTTTAACTTCTTCAAGCTCTGAACAAAAAAGTTATCCAACATCAAGTTCTACAATAACTCCTACTATTAATAAAACTTTCAACATAACCAATGTCACTCTCAAAACATCTAGTACTGAGGCATTTTACTATCCAATATCAACAAGTACCAAAATATCTCTCTTGACTAGGACAAGCAGTCAGCCACTTTCAAATTGTACTCAAGGGACTGCATTTATTACAGAGACCAGCAGTGTACAATTACCAACCAAGCTCAAGCTTTCCTCTTCTAGTGCCGAAACAAGTACAAAACAATGGTTATCCAGAACTACCTTTCTAAACACCAGTACAAATACAGCTACCCAGGCAGTATTACCCAATAGCACTGTAACCACATTTATCACAAAACCAAGCAGGAAACCCCTTTCACTAAATATTTCAGGAACAACATTGAGTACTGCGGGCAATAGACATGTACTAACTAAGGTCACAGCAGCATCTTCTATTACTGGAACAAACAGACAATCAAAATCACCCAAAACTAGAAGCAAACAAGCCTTAACCAATTCAGCAGTACCTACAAGTAGTACAGAAGCTAGCAGGGAAGTAACACCTACACTTTCTACATCTCAGACAAGAAGTCATCTAACAAATACTACAAGCTCTGAAACAAATAGGCAACTATCATTAGCCAACACTGTGAAAGCAACTTTTAGTACTACTAATTCTCAGAAGACAACATTCACAATGAAAACCAGCCACAAGACAGTGAATATTAATGCCAGTACTGAAATACGTACTCATCCTGAATCCCTCACCACTAAACCCAAACATAACAGTCCAGCAGTATCACCTTATGTGTCACTGAGCACCTTCTTGTCTGAGACCAGCAGAGAGTCAACACCAAGCAGTTTTATTTTAACTTCTTCAAGCTCTGAACAAGAAAGCTATCCAACATCAAGTTCTACAATAACTCCTACTATTAATAAAACTTTCAACATAACCAATGTCACTCTTAAATCATCTAGTACTGAGACATTTTACTATCCAATATCAACAAGTACCAAAATATCTCTCTTGACTAGGACAAGCAGTCAGCCACTTTCAAATTTCACTCAAGGGACTGCATTTATTACAGAGACCTGCAGTGTGCAAGTACCAACCAAGCTCAAGCTTTCCTCTTCTAGTGCCGAAACGAGTATAAAACAAACGTTATCCTTAAATACCTTTCTAAACACCAGTACAAACACAGAAACCCAGTCAGCATTATCCAATGCCACTGTAACCACATTCATTACGAAACCCAGCAGGAAACCCCTTTCACTAAATATTTCAGGAACAACATTGAGTACTGAGGGCAATAGACATGAACCAACTATGGTCACAGCACCATCTTCTATTACTGAAACAAACAGGCAATCCAAATCACCCAAAACCAGAAGCAAACAAGCATTAACTAATTCAGCAGTAACTACATGTAGTACAGAAGCTAGCAGGGAAGTAACACATACACTTTCTACATCTCAGACAAGAAGTCATCTAACAAATACTACAAGCTCTGAAACAAATGGGCAACTATCATCAGCCAACACAATGAAAGCAACTTTTAGTACTACTAATTCTCAGAAGACAACATTCACAATGAAAACCAGCCACAAGTCAGTGAATATTAATGCCAGTACTGAAATAGGAACTCATCCTGAATCTCTCACCACTGAACCCAAACATAACAGCCCAGCAGTATCACCTTATGTGTCACTTAGCACCTTCTTGTCTGAGACAAGCAGAGAGTCAACACCAAGCACTTTTATTTTAACTTCTTCAAGCTCTGAACAAGAAAGCTATCCAACATCAAGTTCTACAATAACTCCTACTATTAATAAAACCTTCAGCATAACCAATGTCACTCTTAAATCATCTAATACTGAGACATTTTACTATCCAATATCAACAAGTACCAAAATATCTCTCTTGACTAGGACAAGCAGTCAGCCACTTTCAAATTTTACTCAAGGGACTGCATTTATTACAGAGACCAGCAGTGTGCAAGTACCAACCAAGCTCAAGTTTTCCTCTTCTAGTGCCGAAACGAGTTTAAAACAAACATTATCTTTAACTACCTTTCTAAACAACAGTACAAACACAGCTACCCAGTCAGCATTATCCAATGCCACTGTAACCACATTCATTACGAAACCCAGCAGGAAACCCCTTTCACTAAATATTTCAGGAACAACATTGAGTACTGAGGGCAATAGACATGAACCAACTATGGTCACAGCACCATCTTCTATAACTGAAACAAACAGGCAATCAAAATCACCCAAAACCAGAAGCAAACAAGTATTAACTAATTCAGCAGTAACTACATGTAGTACAGAAGCTAGCAGGGAAGTAACACCTACACTTTCTACGTCTCAGATAAGAAGTCATCTAACAAATACTACAAGCTCTGAAACAAATGGGCAACTATCATCAGCCAACACAATGAAAGCAACTTTTAGTACTAATAATTCTCAGAAGACAACATTCACAATGAAAACCAGCCACAAGTCAGTGAACATGAATACCAGTACTAAAATAGGTACTCATCCTGAATCTCTCACCACTGAACCCAAACATAACAGTCCAGCAGTATCACCTTATGTGTCACTGAGCACCTTCTTGTCTGAGACAAGCAGAGAGTCAACACCAAGCAGTTTTATTTTAACTTCTTCAAGCTCTGAACAAGAAAGCTATCCAACATCAAGTTCTATAATAACTCCTACTATTAATAAAACCATCAGCATAACCAATGTCACTCTTAAATCATCTAGTACTGAGACATTTTACTATCCAATATCAAGTAACAAAATATCTCTCTTGACTAGGACAAGCAGTCAGCCACTTTCAAATTGTACTCAAGGGACTGCATTTATTACAGAGACCAGCAGTGTACAATTACCAACCAAGCTCAAGCTTTCCTCTTCTAGTGCCGAAACAAGTACAAAACAATGGTTATCCAGAACTACCTTTCTAAACACCAGTACAAATACAGCTACCCAGTCAGTATTACCCAATAGCACTGTAACCACATTTATCACAAAACCCAGCAGGAAACCCCTTTCACTAAATATTTCAGGAACAACATTGAGTACTGCGGGCAATAGACATGTACTAACTAAGGTCACAGCAGCATCTTCGATTACTGAAACAAACAGGCAATCAAAATCACCCAAAACTAGAAGCAAACAAGCCTTAACCAATTCAGCAGTACCTACAAGTAGTACAGAAGCTAGCAGGGAAGTAACACCTACACTTTCTACATCTCAGACAAGAAGTCATCTAATAAATACTACAAGCTCTGAAACAAATGGGCAACTATCATCAGCCAACACTATGAAAGCAGCTTTTAGTACTACTAATTCTCAGAAGACAACATTTACAATGAAAACCAGGCACAAGTCAGTGAACATGAATGCCAGTACTGAAATACGTACTCATCCTGAATCCCTCACCACTGAACCCAAACATAACAGTCCAGCAGTATCACCTTATGTGTCACTGAGCACCTTCTTGTCTGAGACCAGCAGAGAGTCAACACCAAGCAGTTTTATTTTAACTTCTTCAAGCTCTGAACAAGAAAGCTATCCAACATCAAGTTCTATAATAACTCCTACTATTAATAAAACCATCAGCATAACCAATGTCATTCTTAGATCATCTAGTACTGAGACATTTTACTATCCAATATCAAGTAACAAAATATCTCTCTTGACTAGGACAAGCAGTCAGCCACTTTCAAATTGTACTCAAGGGACTGCATTTATTACAGAGACCAGCAGTGTACAATTACCAACCAAGCTCAAGCTTTCCTCTTCTAGTGCCGAAACAAGTACAAAACAATGGTTATCCAGAACTACCTTTCTAAACACCAGTACAAATACAGCTACCCAGGCAGTATTACCCAATAGCACTGCAACCACATTCATCACAAAACCCAGCAGGAAACCCCTTTCACTAAATATTTCAGGAACAACATTGAGTACTGCGGGCAATAGACATGTACTAACTAAGGTCACAGCAGCATCTTCTATTACTGAAACAAACAGGCAATCAAAATCACCCAAAACTAGAAGCAAACAAGCCTTAACCAATTCAGCAGTACCTACAAGTAGTACAGAAGCTAGCAGCAAAGTAACACCTACACTTTCTACATCTCAGACAAGAAGTCATCTAATAAATACTACAAGCTCTGAAACAAATGGGCAACTATCATCAGCCAACACAATGAAAGCAACTTTTAGTACTACTAATTCTCAGAAGACAACATTCACAATGAAAATCAGCCACAAGCCAGTGAACATGAATGCCAGTACTGAAATAGGTACTCATCCTGAATCCCTCACCACTGAACCCAAACATAACAGCCCAGCAGTATCACCTTATGTGTCACTGAGCACTTTCAGGTCTGAGACAAACAGAGAATCAACACCAAGCAGTTTTATTTTAACTTCTTCAAGCTCTGAACAAGAAAGCTATCCAACATCAAGTTCTATAATAACTCCTACTATTAATAAAACCATCAGCATAACCAATGTCACTCTTAAATCATCTAGTACTGAGACATTTTACTATCCAATATCAAGTAACAAAATATCTCTCTTGACTAGGACAAGCAGTCAGCCACTTTCAAATTTTACTCAAGGGACTGCATTTATTACAGAGACCAGCAGTGTACAAGTACCAACCAAGCTCAAGCTTTCCTCTTCTAGTGCCAAAACACGTACAACACATTGGTTATCCAGAAACACCTTTCGAAACACTAGTACAAACACAGTTACCCAGTCAGTATTACCCAATGCCACTGTAACCACATTCATTACGAAACCCAGCAGGAAACCCCTTTCACTAAATATTTCAGGAACAACATTGAGTACTGCGGGCAATAGACATGAACCAACTAAGGTCACAGCACCATCTTCTATTACTGAAACAAACAGGCAATCAAAATCACCCAAAACTAGAAGCAAACAAGCATTAACTAATTCAGTAGTAACTACATGTAGTACTGAAGCTAGCAGGGAAGTAACACCTATGCTTTCTACATCTCAGACAAGAGGTCATCCAACAAATACTACAAGCTCTGAAACAAATGGCCATCTATCATCAGCCAACACAATGAAAGCAACTTTTAGTACTACTAATTCTCAGAAGACAACATTCACAATGAAAACCAGCCACAAGCCAGTGAACATGAATGCTAGTACTGAAATAGGTACTCATCCTGAATCTCTCACCACTGAACCCAAACATAACAGCCCAGCAGTATCACCTTATGTGTCACTGAGCACTTTCAGGTCGGAGACAAACAGAGAATCAACACCAAGCAGTTTTATTTTAATTTCTTCAAGCTCTGAACAAAAACATTATCCAACATCAAGTTCTACAATAACTCCTACTATTAATAAAACCTTCAGTATAACCAATGTCACTCTTAAAACATCTAGTACTGAGACATTTTACTATCCAATATCAACAAGTACTAAAATATCTCTCTTGACTAGGACAAGCAGTCAGCCACTTTCAAATTTTACTCAAGGGACTGCATTTATTACAGAGACCAGCAGTGTGCAAGTACCAACCAAGCTCAAGCTTTCCTCTTCTAGTGCCGAAATGAGTATAAAACAAACATTATCCTTAACTACCTTTCTAAACACCAGTACAAACACAGCAACCCAGTCAGCATTATCCAATGCCACTGTAACCACATTCATTACGAAACCCAGCAGGAAACCCCTTTCACTAAATATTTCAGGAACAACATTGAGTACTGAGGGCAATAGACATGAACCAACTATGGTCACAGCACCATCTTCTATAACTGAAACAAACAGGCAATCAAAATCACCCAAAACCAGAAGCAAACAAGCATTAACTAATTCAGCAGTAACTACATGTAGTACAGAAGCTAGCAGGGAAGTAACACCTACACTTTCTACATCTCAGACAAGAAGTCATCTAACAAATACTACAATCTCTGAAACAAATGGGCAACTATCATTAGCCAACACTATGAAAGCAACTTTTAGTACTACTAATTCTCAGAAAACAACATTCACAATGAAAACCAGTCACAAGTCTGTGAACATGAATGCCAGTACTGAAATAGGTCATCATCCTGAATCCCTCACCACTGAACCCAAACATAACAGTCCAGCAGTATCACCTTATGTGTCACTGAGCACTTTCAGGTCTGAGGGCAGCAGAGAGTCAAAACCAAGCAGTTTTATTTTAACTTCTTTAAGCTCTGAACAAAAACGTTATCCAACATCAAGTTCTACAATAACTCCTACTATTAATAAAATCATCGGCATAACCAATGTCACTCTTAAATCATCTAGTACTGAGACATTTTACTATCCAATTTCAACAAGTACTAAAATATCTCTCTTGACTAGGACAAGCAGTCAGCCACTTTCAAATTATATTCAAAGGACTGCATTTATTACAGAGACCAGCAGTGTACCATTACCAACCAAGCTCAAGCTTTTCTCTTCTATTCCCGAAACAAGTATAAAACAATGGTTATCCAGAACTACCTTTCTAAACACCAGTACAAACACAGCTACCCAGTCAGTATTACCCAATGCCACTGTAACCACATTCATTACAAAACCCAGCAGGAAACCCTTCTTACTAAATATTTCAGGAACAACATGGAGTAGTGAGGGCAACAAACATGAACCAACTAAGGTCACAGCAGCATCTTCTATCACTGAAACAAAGAGACAATCAAAATCACCCAAAACCGGAAGCAAACAAGCCTTAACTAATTCAGCAGTAACTAGATGTAGTACTGAAGCTAGCACGGAAGTAACACCTACCCTTTCTACATCTCAGACAAGAAGTCATCCAACAAATACTACAAGCTCTGAAACAACTGGGCATCTTTCATCAACCACAGCTATGATAGCAACTTTTAGTACTACTAATTCTGAGAAGACAACATTTACAATGAAAACCAGCCACAAGCCAGTGAACATGAATGCCAGTACTGAAATAGGTACTCATCCTGAATCTCTCACCACTGAACCCAAACATAACAGCCCAGCAGTATCACCTTATGTGTCACTGAGCACACTCAGGACTAAGACCAGCAGAGAGTCAAAACCAAGCAGTTTTATTTTAACTTCTTCAAGCTCTGAACAAAAATGTTATCCAACATCAAGTTCTACAATAACTCCTACTATTAATAAAATCATCGGCAAAACCAATGTCACTCTTAAATCATCTAGTACTGAGACATTTTACTATCCAATATCAACAAGTACTAAAATATCTATCTGGAATAGGACAAGCAGTCAGCCACTTTCAAATTATATTCAAAGGACTGCATTTATTACAGAGACCAGCAGTCTGCAAGTACCAACCAAGCTCAAGCTTTCCTCTTCTAGTGCCAAAACAAGTATAAAACAATGGTTATCCAGAACTACCTTTCTAAACACCAGTACAAACACAGTTACCCAGTCAGTATTACCCAATGCCACTGTAACCACATTCATTACAAAACCCAGCAGGAAACCCTTTTCACTAAACATTTCAGGAACAACATTGAGTACTGCGGGCAATAGACATGAACCAACTAAGGTCACAGCAGCATCTTCTATCACTGAAACAAAGAGACAATCAAAATCACCCAAAACCGGAATCAAACAAGCCTTAACTAATTCAGCAGTAACTACATGTAGTACTGAAGCTAGCACGGAAGTAACATCTATCCTTTCTACATCACAGCCAAGAGGTCATCCAACAAATACTACAAGCTCTGAAACAAATGGCCATCTATCATCAGTCAAAACTATTAGTACTACTACTTCTCAGAAGACAACATTCACAATGAAAACCAGCCACAAGCCAGTGAATATGAATGTGAGTACTGAAATAGGTACTCATCCTGAATCTCTCACCACTGAACCCAAATATAACAGCCCAGAAATATCATCATATATCTCCCTGAGCACATTCAGGTCTGAAACCAGCAGGAAATCAACATCAAGCTATTTTTTTGTTACCTCTTCTAGCTCTGAACAAAAAAGCTATCCAACATCAAGTACTACAATAACTCCTTCTATTAATAAAACCAACAGCATAACATCATTAACCAATGCCACTCTCAAATCATCTAGTACTGAGACAATTTACTACCCAGTATCAACAAGTACCAAAATATCTCTCTCGACTAGAACAAGCAGTCAGCCACTTTCAAATATTACTCAAGTACCAACCAAGCTCAAGCTTTCCTCTTCTAGTGCTGAAACAAGTATAAAACAATGGTTACCCAGAACTACCTTGCTAAACACTAGTACAAACACAGCAACCCAGTCAGTATTACCCAATTCCACTGTAACCTCATTCATTACAAAACCCAGAAGTCAGCCATTTTCACTGAATACTTCAGGTACAACATTCAGTACTGAGGTCAACAGACATGAACCAACCAAGCTCACAGCAACATCTTCTATTACTGAAACAAACAGACAATCAATATTACCCAAGACCAGAAGCAAACAAGCCCCAACTACCAGTACTAATAATTCTCAAAAGATCACATCTAGTACTGAGACTAGCCATAAGTACATAGAAAGTACTCATCCTGAGTCAACCACCACTATATTCAGTGTTAAAAGCAACAGATCTGCAGTACCACCTCATACCTCACTAAGCCCATTCAGGTCTGAGACCAAGATGGAGCCAATACCAAACAATTTAATTTCAACCTCTTCTATTTCTGAAGTAAAAAGCTATCCAACATCAAGTACTACAATAACTCCCATTATTTCTAAAACCAACAGCATACCTGCAATAACCAATATCATTTTCAACTCGTCTATTACTAGAACAATTTACCATTCAGCGTCAACAAATGCCACAGTTACTTTCCAGAAAAGGGCAAACAGCCATTCACTATCAACTTATTCTCAAGGGTCTGCATTAAGTACAGTGACCAGCAGTGAGCAAGCACCAACCAAACTCAAGCTTTCCTCTTCCAGTACTGAAACAACCACAGTAAGAAGTACAAAACCCAGAACTTCCTTGCAAAAAACTAGTAAAAGAACAGCTATCCGGTCAGTATTAACCAGCACCACAGTAAAACCAACAAGAACTAAAACTAACAAGCAACCAGTAACTACTCGCATGGTGAAGCCGTCTAGTAGCAGAAGTTACTGGAAAACAGAATTTAGAAGAACTACCGAAATATCTGAAACAAAGAACAGCAGGCAAACGGCATCAAGAAATATCAAGACAACTACAAGACCTAGTGGTAATTTGTGCTAAATATTGTAGACTTAATGCTATGACATATTTATCTATAGAAAAGAGATTGTAAAGAGGGGTACATCCAGCCAAACTGAATAGACCAACTAGGACAGTCTCAAACCAATTTACTGATCTCTGCTCATATGTTTGCTTAACAAACATTGCATTGGAAAAAAATGTTATCAGAATAAAGACATGTCAGTTATTGTCTAATGTGGGCATTATGTGAAAATAGTCAGATTTGTTCAGTTGATCCAGGATTAGGAAAGAGATGACAAGTAAAGAAAATAACAGTAAGGGGTGGTGTAATGAATACAGAGATAGATAAAGTTAGAGTAAAAGATGGTTGACAAGTCAAATTTGCTCTAATACAAAGCTTCTTTTTGTACAGGCATTTCAAATGTACCTCTCTGGGCAATTGTTGTCATATCTGCAATATCTGCCGTCGGCACCACTTTACTTCTTTCCTTTTTGTGCAAGGTAAGCAAACATGACCATTAGATTTTCTACCATGAACAATATCTTGAATTTCCTACTATGAGACTCATTTTGATAAAGAAATATATCCAGATACATTCAACTGTCATGGCCAATATAAGTATTGAGTGTTGACAAAAGAATGAGTTTTTAAACACAATGCATACAATAGAGAGATGATAGATAGATAAATAGATAGCGAGATAAATAGATAGGTAGATAGATAGATAGATAGATAGATAGATAGATAGATAGATAGATAGATAGATGATAGATAGACAATAGATAGAAAAATAGATAGATAGGTAGATAGATAGATGATAGATCAATAGATAGATAGATAGATAGATAGATAGATAGATAGATAGATAGATAGATAGATGATAGATAAATAGATAGATAGATAGATAGATAGATAGATAGATAGATAGATAGATAGTTAGATAGATAGATAGATAGATGATAGATCAATAGATAGATGATATATAGACAATAGATAGAAAAATAGATAGATAGATAGATAGATAGATAGATGATAGATAGACAATAGATAGAAAAATAGATAGATAGGTAGATAGATAGATGATAGATCAATAGATAGATAGATAGATAGATAGATAGATAGATAGATAGATAGATAGATAGATAGATAGATGATAGATAGATAGATAGATAGATGATAGATAAATAGATAGATGATATATAGACAATAGATAGAAAAATAGATAGATAGATAGATAGATAGTTAGATAGATAGATGATAGATAAATAGATAGATAGATAGATAGATAGATAATAGATAGATGATAGATAGATAGATAGATAGATAGATAGATAGATAGATAGATAGATAGATAGATGATAGATAGACAATAGATAGAAAAATAGATAGATAGATAGATAGATAGATAGATAGATAGATAGATAGATGATAAATCAATAGATAGATAGATAGATAGATAGATAGATAGATAGATAGATAGATGATAGATAGACAATAGATAGAAAAATAGATAGATAGATAGATAGATAGATAGATAGATAGATAGATGATAGATAAATAGATAGATAGATAGATAGATAATAGATAGATAGATAGATAGATGATAGATAGATCAATAGATAGATAGATAGATAGATAGATAGATAGATAGATAGATAGATAGATAGATAGATAGACAATAGATAGAAAAATAGATGATAGATAGATAGATAGATAGATAGATGATAGATAGATGATAGATAGATGATAGATCAATAGATAGATAGATAGATAGATAGATAGATAGATAGATAGATAGATGATAGATAGATAGATAGATAGATAGATAGATAGATAGATCTTACAATGTTTTTCTGCAGCAAACTATTTTACACACTGTCATTCTCACAATCTATTTATTCTGTTCTCTACTTTCAGACGGCAAATTGTTTAAGACAAGCAAGAGCTCCTCGACGGTTTAATATTTATGCCCATCGCCTATAATGAACATCCAGTTCTGCAAGTGAGAGAGGTTTGATTTGGGATTCAGTGCTGCTGCTGCTGCTGCTGCTTATACTGTGCATTTTTTTGGGCAATTTTCACAGTTACTAATACATCACATCTGAAAGAACTGTCCATATCTCAAAGAGGCGACTGTGGGTTTGGTCAGGAGAACTTCTGAGTCTGAGAAGATGCTGCCCCATATTTTTCCTTCACTGGAGGGGTGAGAGGGGAACAGACTGCTAATGCAGTATATAGAGTGCCATATTGTTTCACCCTAGTTGACTTCTGGACTAACTGAGGGTTCTTATTTGGGAGCTGATTCACATATCCTGATTAAAATTTTTTTCTGATTTACCTCAATTTTTAGTGAGCTTGGTACTGATAGGCTTGACAACAGGTAGAGTGGGTTTGAGCTAACATACCACCATCAGGAGTCAGTGGTGGGCCAAATTCCTGGAAGGCCCCTTACCACTGATGATTTCATTAACCTATATCCTGCACCTGGTGCTTTCCATTGTCATACCTCCCAACATTTTGGAAATAAAAAGAGGGACAAAAAAAAAAGTTGCCGTGCGCAGTGCAGCGATTTTTTTGACCACGCCCATTTTTGTCACCACACCCCCTAATTACCACGTTCATTTTACAAAATTGGCAGGTTATGAAAGTTTGAACATATTTCTGTGTTTTTTTTCCCAGTTATTACAGTTTTGCTAAAGAAGATGGATTGGCCTTTAAGCTTTGAGTATCTTTTCCCAAGGTTGTCTTATATTGTTACAATTACTTGAAATTGTTACAAAAGTATCTTATATGCAGCTGTGGCTGTTCTGGGCTCTCTGCCAAAAGCCAATTAAGTTAGAAGCTTTGTTTCTTTTTCTGGCTGTTCGGGACTTTCCAGTACAAACGAGGGACTGCTGGTTGAGCTGTCAAAAGAGAGACTGTCCCTAAAAACAGGACAGTTTGGAGGTATGCATTGTGTTCACTGTTAAGCACCCCATAAGGATTCCTGTCACTTTCATAGACACTAGTGAGAAGAAGGGATCAAAATACTAAGGAACTAATTATTATTATTATTATTATTGTTATTACGATTGTTATTATTATTATTAGCATTACAGCATGAAATGAAGTGGAATGGTGCAAAAATTATAATAAGCAGAAGGTTAGTTATGCCTCTAGCTCAACACGAGCTCAGTGACCAGCACCTTATGCTTAAATTTATTTTTTATTATTTTAGTATGAAATTATAAAAAAAGCATATCTATGTGAAGATCCTAACCTAATTAGAGGAGCTGGGAGGTAGCAGCAAGGATACAGATAAAACAGGTACAGGTATGGGACCTGTTATCCAGAATGTTTAGGACCTGGCGTTTTCCAGATCATGGATCTTTCTGTAATTTGGATCTTCATGCCTTAAGCCTAGTAGAAAATCATGTAAACATTACATAAAACCACTAATAAAACCAATAATAAGAATTAATTGTATCTTAGTTTGGATCAAGTACAAGCTACTGTTTTATTATTACAGAGAAAAAGAAAAATTTTAAAAATTGGATTATTAGGATAAAATGGAGTCTATGGAAGATGGCCCTGCCATAATTTGGAGCTTTCTGGATAATGAGTTTCCAGATAATGTGCAACTGAGGTAATAATTACACCTTCTACACGTAACTATAAAAGACAATTCTACTTGAATGCCAAAGCACTTTAGAAAGCACTTTATAATCATTCTGTGGAAGAAAGAGAAAACCTCCAAATGCAATCCATTAAATTTTGTCTTTGTATTATTATTATTATTATTATTATTATTATTTATAAATCTCACAAATTTAAGTTATGATTTTAGGAAAATGTTTCACATTGCGTTGTGATTGTATAATAAACCGAACAAGTAATAAAAATAGATGTGTATTCAGAATATGGTCTGTGCGTACATTTACTGATTTAAACATGGTTGTTGCGGGTAACTGAGCCTGGGTAAACATTGTGCCGTTTATTACATATTGGGAAATGGTCTTTCTGCAATATACACAATTGCCACAAGATGTCACTATGGAACAACCTTATGTATATATCTGTACTTAAACTTTTCAGTAGGAGTGGTAAAATAGTAGAAAATATGGAGATTTAATGCAGCATTCCTCCTGGCTGGAATCTCATCCTGACATCACTGAGCAAGATTAAGGGGCCCATTTACTTAGTTCAAGTGAAGGTAAAGAATAAAAAAAACTTTGAATTTTCGAATGTTTTTTTTGGCTACTTCGACCATCGAATTGGCTACATCGACCTTCGACTATGACTTTGAATCGAACGATTCGAACTAAAATTCGTTCGACTATTCGACCATTCGATAGTCGAAGTACTGTCTCTTTAAAAAAAAACTTCGACCCCCTAGTTCACCATCTAAAACCTACCAAAGTCAATGTTAGCCTATGGGGAAGGTCCCCATAGGCTTTGCTATCTTTTTTTGGTCGAAGAAAAATCGTTCGATCGATGGATTAAAATCCTTCGAATCGAACGATTCGAAGGATTTAATCGTTTGATTGAACGTTTTTTCGTTCAATATTTCGAACGACCGAATTGCGGTAAATCCTTCGACTTGGATATTCGAAGTCGAAGGATTTAACTTTTTTAATTAACCCTCGATATTCGACCATAAGTAAATTTGCCCCTTAATGTCCCCTATAGCGATGGGCGAATTTGTCTCGTTTCGCTTTCGACACAAATTTTGCAAATTTCCCGCAAAACGAGCGATAAAAACAGGCGACAACTTTGACGCTGGCGACATTGGACGCCCTTAAAAATCAATCATCGCCACCATCGAAAACCATCTGAACCGTCGCCACCAGCAAAATGTGTTTTTGACAACGGTGAATTGTCACGCCAAATGTGCGAATTTATTCACCAGCCGCGAAATGCGCTAATTCACAGCGATTTTGCGCCTGCCGAATAAATTCGCCCATCACTAGTTCCCTATCATGACTATTGCTAATTCTTAAATTTCTATGGACTTCCAAATCCCTGATGATGATATTTGTTGTTTCCCTGGAGGAGTGTGATTCACAGTGTGGTTTGGCATTGCCTCAAATGCTGGGTTGCTAAATACAAGTTCCATCTGGAAACACCAAGCTTTTGCCTGTGGTGCGCCAGTTTCAAAAGCATAAAGAGAGCCAAGGCCAGAGGGAATTTCGTTTTTGATGTTCTTTACTGAATCAGAGGAACATGGAATCTAAGGGGCAGATTTACTAAGCTCGAGTGAATTTTTGAAGGTAAAAAAGTTCGAATTTCGAAGTAATTTTTGGGGTATTCGACCATCGAATAGAATACTACAACTTGGAATTTACTTCGACTTCGATTCGAAGTAAAAATCGTTCGAATATTCGACCGTTCGATAATCGAAGTACTGTCTCTTTAAAAAAAACTTAGACTTCATACTTCGCCAAATTAAAGCTACTGAAGTGCAATGTTAGCCTATGGTGACCTTCCACAGCACTTTTCTATGTTTTTTTTTGATCAAATAAAAATCCTTCGATCTAACGTTTTTTATTCGATCGTAGGATTGCCAAATTTGTTGAAAAAACTTCAAATTTGATATTCGAATTCGAAAGTTTTTTAATTCGATGGTCCAATTTCGAAGTTTTTTATACTTTAGTGTATACCTTAGTTAATCTGCCCCTAAATGTCACAGCATGTTCTTTAAAATATGAAATTCTTACCTGCTGGGACTTATTGTTTTGTTATCAGGATAGCCGATTTACAAACGTAAATACATGCACAGTTTACAGTACAAACAAATTTAGAGAAAACAAATTTAGAGAAAAGCTGGACTATTGAGCGTTTGAACATTACAAGTCATACAATAATATTTGCAGTGATTAACCAGCACACAGAATAAATTAGGTAACGACGCCCATACTTGTTTGCTGCAAAAAAACACAGTAGAATTGACACTGCCAATTAAAATAGCTCTTTTCTCTGACTTTTGAAACTTGGCGATGTCCCTGCGGATTGGATTTTCGCTAGCGACGGCAACTTCGCCCCTATATGTTTTCTTTAAGAAGTAAAGCCTTTCCCAGCAGAAATAATTTGGCTATAACTCTAAAATCATTTGCAATTTTATTACCTTTATAGGTGTTGCATGACAGTAAAAATATGCTTCTGATTGTTCCAATTTCACTTATATTTATATACAATTGTTAAATCCTTTTCGCCTCCTTAAACCTACCAAACTTAGGGGCAGATTTATCAATGGTCGAATTTCGAGTTTATGGGAGTTTCTAAAAACTCGAAATTCATTTGCACATGCTCTTGCAGGCTTGGAGGCACATTTATCAAGGGGCCAATTTCAAATTCATATGAGTTTTTTTAAACTCCCTTAAATTCAAATTAATTTGAAATTCGACTTGGAAAAATTTATTACTAAAACCTCATTTTTAAAATTCAGACGAATTGAAACGACCCGAAGACTTGAATCGAATTTGATTTGAATTCGATCAAACTCGATTCGAATATGATGAAACTCGATTTAAGTTTTTTTCTCCGAAAAAAAACTTGAATGTAAGGAAGGCTGCAAACATCTCCAAATTGATCACTGGACCTCTCCCATTTACTTAAACAGTAATTCACCAGGTTTTAGGTGGTGAACAGTCAAATTTGAATTCTTCAAGGGCCAGAGTATGATAAATCTAGAAAATCGGATTTGAATTATTTAAATTCCCTAATCGAATTTGACAGTTTTGCCCATACGAAAAAATTAAAAATTCTGCCCCTTGGAGGCACATTTATCAAAGGTCGAATTTTCAAATTCATGTGAGTTTTTTAGACTCCCCTACACTCCCATAAATTCGAAATTTGGCTAGTCAAAATTTATTAAAAACATCACATTTTTTAAACTCAAACAAATTGAAATGACCCGAAAATTCGAATTAAATTTGATTCGAATTATAAAAACTTGACTCGAATTTAAAAAAACTCAAATCTTGACTCTCAGGAAGGCTATAAACATCACCAAAATGATCCCTTGAACTCTCCCATTGAGTTTTACAGTATATTTGGCGGGTTTTAGGTGGCGAGTAATCGAAATCGAGTTCTTAAAGGGCCAAAGTACGATAAATCTTGAAATTTGAATTAAAACTCTAATCTAGTTTGGATAATTCACAATTTGAGAGTTTTGAGCAAAAAAAAAAATTTGATCCTTAATAAATCTGCCCCTTAGCGTCGGTGGTGAGACATTCATCTCTTACTTTAAACATGTGACAACTAGTGATGGGCGAATTTGCGCCGTTTCGCCAATAAATTTGCGAATTTCCCGTGAAATTTGCAAAACAGCGAAAAATTTACGAAACTGCATTTTTTTGACGCCAGCGACAATTTTTTTTTATATTAGAAACATTTTTTATTTTGCACAGTCTGTTTCCCCAGTTTTTATTTTTACACTTAACAATTTCTTAAATATCACCAACTGTGAATTACCCTCCCCTCCCATATTCCATGTAGCCACTACAGTTACTTAAAAAAACATTCATGTTTATTTAAATGAAGTAAAAAATGTTGTCCTCTAATTTCCACAAGTTATTGATTTGGCTAATCCCTACAAAAATAGCAACTGTTAAAATGGTACTTTCATTAGAAGAGAGATTCTTTGTTGTTGATGAAAACCTACACGACTATATGAAAATAATTATCCATGTGATAATAATGTTTCACTCTGATACTGAGAGAGTGCTTGTAATGAAGACTCACCCTGGTAGTCTAGTGGGGGGGCGGCAGGGACGCCCGCCGCGCCGCTTCTCTTCTTGCGCCGGCTCCCTAGTGCGTGCGCATGCGCACTTCCGGGTTTAAAGGCGCATGCACGCTGGCGTAATGACGTCAGTGCGCAATGGCGCCAAATTTAAAGTATTAAAGGGGCATTGCCCGTGATAGGATTGTATTCCTGGTGCTCCTGAGCCTTGTGCTATTTGTCTGATTCCTTCTGAACCTGCCTGATTCCTGTTTTGACCCCTGCCTGGCTATTCCTACTTACGACTACTCTACAGTTTAACCCGTCGATTGATCACACGGTTTTGACCCTTTTGCCTGTTTGACGATTCTTGCCTGCCTGCCTCGACCCAGCCTGTCTGACCATCCGCTCGCCTTGACCTTTTGTACCATGACCTTCAGCCTAAAGACTCTGCTAAAGAGCCGTGCCCCTTTGCCAGCCAGAACATCTCGCCTTGCACCCCTCGTTAAGTCCAGGTGGCACCCAAGTAAGCTGAGGGCTCCTCCCGAAGCCCAACGGTGGTCACACTACTGGTGAAGCCGAGCCGAGACCAGGGTGCTTGGCATTTGTTCTGGTATCGGGTACCGGCCGTGACAGCGCTCTTATGCTACTTGATAGAAATCCACAGAAATGTTTTCGACAATATGTCATTTTAATGACTACGGGGTGTTGGCCAAAAAAAATGAACATCTATCATTTGGTGGTGAGCATGCGGTGCTGTAAAAAAACACCTTCTACCCAAATATTTATTGTAAACAGGTTGTGCTGCTGAAGATAAAAAGCCGTCAACATAATTACAGAACTTTTCAAGTCTGAAGGATAAATGACAAGAATGACTTCTAATTTTATTGCTGTATAAGATACTTGCCCAGACTCATCCCCAAAATAATTATCTACTTAGTGACACACCCATATATTCTAGTGAAAGGCATTTCTCATCACTTCCCCCCTTATGGATACATTCTCTCCTGATCCTTTTGAGGTTTAGTTTAGACTTACCATTAATATTAAATTCTTCTTATTTAGGGATCAACTGCACGCATAGGGCTCTGAATTAAATTCTCATGAGCTCATGTGCTGGCAAACATGAGAGCTTTCCATACAACTGGTAAAACTGAGGCTCTGAATTTGTCATTTACTAGGCCTTCAACTCATGCCTGCTCCAAAACTGGTCTTATCTACCAAAGAAACTGCATGAATAGATTTTCTGACTTTTAGTTCAATGCTAAGTAAAATTCAGTACTAGTGATAAGCGAATCTGTGCAGTTTCGATTTGCTGGAAAATTTACGAATTTACAGTGAAATTCGCAAAACGGCGAGGAATTCATGAAACGCATTGAAGTCAATGGGTGACCATTTTTATATGCGAGACTATTTGGTCCAAATGCGGATGGAGAATTTTTCTCTGACAAATTGTCGCCACCGTTTCACAAATTAATTTGCTTGCGTCGAAACGTGGAAATTGGCCACAAATTAGTGACTGGCGAATTTACTCTCCCATCACTATTCAGTACAGCATCTGAATCGTCATATGAAAGTTTCAGTTACCACTAGTGCAGTGGCCTAACTTGGGTGCATTAGGGGTCCGGGTGCAAACAGTCCTTCCTCCCCACGTTCACCTCCAGCCCTCTCTCTCCACACCTCCCAGTCCTCACTATTTTAAAGGTACAAGAGAGGCTAAAGCAGGATGTCTACGATGCAGCAGACCCCTCACTAGTGCAGTGACATAATTACTATACAGCAGACCCTGTTATTGCTAAGGGATGACGGGGGCCTGGACCCCCTCGCTACCACAGGGTCTGCTGTATAGTAATTATGTCACTGCACTAGTGACAAACTATAATCATAGCGCTTATGTACAAATGAAAGTACAGGTATGGGACGTGTTATGCAGAATCCTCAGGACCTGGGGTTTTCCAGATAGCAGATCTTTCTGTAATTTGGATCTTCATATCTTAAATCTACTAGAAAATCATGTAAACATTAAATAAACCCAATAGGCTGGTTTTGCTTCCAATAAGGATTAATTAGATCTTATTTTGGATCAAGTACAAGCTACTGTTTTATTATTACAAGGGAAAAATTAAACCATTTTTAAAAATGTTGATTATTTGGATAAAAGGGAGTCTATGGGAGACGGCCTTTCTGTAATTAGGAGCTTTCTGGATAACGGGTTTCCGGATAAATGATCCCATGCCTGTAAAAAGTTCTAGGTTGGAAAAACGCACACAAAAAACTTTTATTTTTTCCGAGGACTGCACTGCACAAAAAAAAAATTTGCATATGCACCACATTGCGCACAAGTTGTGACTATTTTTCTTAGTCAATATAGATGTGAATGTCATCATTTTATGTGTGTTGCTGCCCGAGTCACCAGTTGCAAGTAATTTGTGTGTGTAGGTACAACACGGTAAGGAAACCCTGGTAAATCTTCTTAAAGATACTGTATGTATTAATACCAACTTCTTTTCCTTTGCACCTTGCACACAACTGCAAGCTCTCCATCAAAGCAAACTGGCAAATTACTGATAGATCCAAGCTGCAAGAAAAGTGTATATGTACTATTGCATTTGTAAATCACATTTTTAAACATGCACAGTTTTGTGTTTTTTATGTGCACTTGCAAACTGAAATGACCCCTCATATGTCATACTGAACATTAATGGAAATGTAAAATGAGAATAAACATACACAACCCCATATGTAATAAAAGGCACAAAGTTTGCCCAGGAGCAGTAACCAGTAGCAACCAATAAGATGTCTGCTTTTAAACAGGTGACCAGTAAATGCTACCTGCTGATTGGTTGCTATTGGTTACTGCTCTTGGGCAAACTTAGTGTCTTTTATTACATAACTCCCTTAAAGTCTTACTTCTGGGAATCATTTAGAATTCCAGTTCAACTTTCCATAAATCAGCCTTGTGGGTTATTTTATTTTTAATGCAATTCGTTTTTTTTTTTTTATCATTTTATGAGAACGTTCTAATAAATCTAGTTGTTACTTTCCAAAGGTCTAACAAATGAAGAATAATTGTCTAAGCTAATTTTCTAAATACCTGTATAGCTAATAAAGGCTTTCCTACATTACTTACTACCTTCATTCCTGGCAATGAAGAACAGGTATGAGACCTTTAGCAATGTATAAGATGACTTGTTTTTCCAACATAAATTTAGCCATTCTAGTCAAATACTAAGGGGGTTACTTATCAAGCTCCGAATATCCGAACCTCGAATAATTCGTAGTTTTCGGAGCAAAAAAAAAAAACCTACGAATTTTTCGAGATTTATTAAAGTCTGGTGGTCTGAAAGCTCAGAGTCATAAACCCCGGCATCTAAAAGATCTCGAGGTCCTGTATAAATCAATGGGGAAGGTCCCAGTGTCTGCGCTAATGTCTGCACTGATATCCAATGATTTTGGGGTTTCTGCGCAAAAAAACTCCGAAAACTCTGAAAAAAAAACACTCACTCATGCATAATCCTGCTCACTCATGGGTTATGCAATAAAGGGCCAGATTTGATTCAATGAGAAAAGTATGTGTAATCCTACTCACTCCTACATGTAATCCCACTCACTCATACATAATCCCGATCACTCATGTGCTGATGTTGATCACTCAGATGTTAAAAAAATGTTCTAGGTCAGTGGCTAAACTAACATAGTGATGTTATAATAGGGAGATCTAGTCTGGGTAGACGTGAATTATAAAAAGTATTTGGTTTGACTAGTGATGGGCGAATTTGTTCCATTTTGCTTCGCTGCCAGTTTCAACACTTTTCCACGAAATTTGCAAAACCGGCGAAAAATTTGCTAAACGGCGATTTGATGCCAGTGTCCATTCACTGGAGTCAAAGTTGAGGCCTTCGCCCATTACGTGCAAATTTGCCACAATTTCACTCTTGCCGAATAAATTTGCCCATCACTAGGTTTGACAAGTATTTAAACTAATCTGGTTCTAATACATTTTAGCGCTTTGTGAACCATCATTAATTACTGGTCTTGCTGATAACAACATATGTTCTTTCTATAGCATATACAATACGGGGTTATACCAGGGTTATACCAGTGAGCACCACGGAGCGATTCTCTTTTGGCTTCTTCTTGCTTCAAATATCCCGGGGCAAACGAGAGAAGAAAGCGGAAGACGGAAGAGAAGCTCTCTGTGTTGCTCACTGGAATAACCCCGTGCCGGAGCAGTTTTCTGCTGATAGGAGCACTGGCCCGGGGGTTTCAGATAAGTAAATACAATCACTTGGGGACAGAGATCGGTAAACAAGGGGGAGTATTATATCTTCAATATTTAATTATGGGTAGTAGGCTTGTGTTCAATTAGTAAAAAATATTATAAGGTTGAGGGAGTTGCTGTATTGTTCAAAATGTTTTAGGTGGTCCGCTATTTGGTATTTGTTCTGGTGTCTAAACTAGTGTCCTACTGTATAAGTACAGTGTTTTCCAAACTCTGGGGCTGGCCAACCTAGGAGCATAGGGCAATGACTGGGGGAATCAAGATGAAGTCAGTTTAGGCAAAGTTGATAGAGGACCTCTTTACCCTCCTAGATACTTCTAGAAGTCCAGGCTGAGGGTCAGTTAGGGTGAGATTTGGGGTGAATATCTTATTACATAAAAGAAGGTCACTTTCCTTTATAAATAATTTTGAGTTTTTTGGCCTTTCTCATTACTGTGAGATAATGCTGCTTATAAACTTGAAAGTTTGCAAGTCACAGCCTCTTACTGTTTACTATATACTAAGAAAGACATAGCACCCTATGTACAGCTATTTATAGAGGCATCCGCTACTTACAAAGCTCTACTTTTCAGAAATAATTGACATAGAGTCGATTAGTTGGATACTGTAAAATTTAATCGTACAGCTTGTGGTTATTCACAAAGATGAAGTAAAGTAAACCTTAGTGAAATTAATTAGAGGAGTAAATTTGCCATAAAATAAATATAAAAGTTGCATGAGACTTACTCAATTTTTTTAAATTCTTTTTTTTTTTTTTACATTATTAGTTATTTTGCATTATTGCAGGAAATTTGTTACATTAAAACATTTTGATGCAAGGTGCTGCAAGAAATATGAACTGAAGTGAGGGTATTTGAGAATGTGGTGGATTTTCTGGTGTAACAGAAAATTAACTCTAATTTGATTCCAAAAACCATTTTTGTGGCTTTCCCCTTGACAAATAACTTTAAAAATACAACGCAGCCGATGTGTACAGATTGGTTTCATTAGTGAATTTTCCTTTCCATTTCAGTCAAATTCTACTTTACTGAGTGTGACCATCCAATGTCAGTGATGGCAGGGAGATTTGTCCCTCACAATAAAAATGCACAACCGCAGGAGACAAATCTCCTGAAAATGCACCTCCGTTGGAAATAACAAAAATTGCAGATGGTAAAACCAACGCATTGTTTCATTCTTCTGAAGTCACCCGAATTGGCCTCTGGAGGAAACTTTATGCAACTTAGCGATCATCAAGCAGAAAGTAAGGTTTACCTGTCCTATAAGTTGACACTACATAGCTATTAAATCCTATAGGTGATTGTGCAGGTTTCTGAGCTGCCATGTATATATATATATATATATATATATATATATATATATATATATATATATATATATATATATATATATATATATATATATATATATTGGTCCCTAATCTCAGTAAGTGACAGCAGCACAGAGAATGTGCAGTGAATCAGCAGAAAAGAAGATGGGGAGCTACTGGGGCATCTTTGGACACAGATCTTTACTGCTAAAGGGTTGTGGTTGCCTTGGGCTGGTACAGAAGCACAAAACATAATGTACAACATTTCTACCCTATTTCTTAAGATAAGCTTTAGTTCTCATTTAAGGTATTTGTCACATAATGTATCTTATCTCTGCAGAATGTATACCAGTTGTATGTACGAACAATTATTCCTTTGAAAGAAAGATAAAGGTTTGACATTATTTAAGGAGAACTGTTTGAGTCAATTTATAAAATGTTGAACTTGTTACGATCTGCTGAGATATTCAAAACAACTGCTAAATTATCATAGTTGTTAAAATGCCTAGAGTGATGAGTGAAATTGTGTTTTAGCAGTTCTGTAATTACACATGATACATAAATGCATTGCTATTTAGAACTTAAAAAAAATACAAAAGCTGTTCATTTTTGCATATCTTCACTTATCAGTGGTACGTCCAATTAACCTAAAACATCAACTTTCCATATCTTTTGATTTCACAAAATTTTCTGCATAAAGATATAAGAGGTTATTTACCATTCCCCTGGGTACCCCCTGAGGGATGAAAGAGTATGCCCCTTATTCTTATTCAGGCAGCACTTGAGCCTCAGGGAATGGCTGCATTTTGCACCTCACACTTAATAAAAATTCAAATATAAGTTGTACAACGCAGTATCATGTTAATGTCTGCCCTTAATGCCTACATGCCTCTCTTACATCTGCCCCTCTGACAAACTAAGATAATGCTATATTCATGGGTGGTATACAGCAAAAAATATTAGGAGAATGCTGGACACTAAATCCTAGAAATAATATGTAGACAAAAAGTCCAGCCTTAAATATATTTTAGAAAAGTATTACAAAATGGGTACATGAAAAACTCAGAGACCAGGCAGACATTTCTATTCTAGTCCCAGCCATCCTTTCATTTAGTAAGCCATTAGTCAGGTATCTCCCTATGCTTCTATGAGCGTCTGCGTTTCAGATAATCCCTGAAATTATTATTAAAACATGAAAAGGGTTCCTGATGCATGTTTCAAGGGTTTACCAGGACATGAGGCTTTATCAGATGAACACCTCCCTATATGAGGCACACATACCTGCCCTTGAAGCTCCACTTATGGGAAAGGCTGAAAGCAGGTAATACCTCTGGCTATGCTAAATATTCTCTCTCTTATCCTGAAGGGATTTATACCGACTATTGGTGCTGTGAGTACATGCCTATCCGATAATGGTCTATGTTCCTGCTTATCTCTCATTTAACTCCTATGTGGATTACGGTCTTCAATAAATAAATTCTATGGTTATAAGAATCCCTTGCACCCAATTATCATGCACTGCTGTACAATAACCTGCCTCCACACCATTGCAAGGGCTCACCCACCGAGAATAATATGTCTCATCCAAAGCAAATATTTGGGTTAAGCTACTAGTTAAACTGGCCATACATGAAGAGATCTGTTTGTCTGGTGACATTGCCAAAGGAGCGGATCTTTCACTGATATGCCCACAAATGGCAGGGCTATATCGGGGTAATCTGAACATTCGGCCCTAGGGTCGAACGATCGGATAACAACGAGGAGCAATGGGCTCCGATGGGTCGGTTGGTGTAAAAATGAAACCTTCCCGATCGTTATCGCGGCCAGATATCGATCGGGAAGACCCATAGGAAGCCCCCATACACGGGCAGATAAATTGCCAACTTGGTCTAATGGGTTTGGGTCGGGTGCAGTATGGGGCGCAGCGGATTAGGGTCGGACCCGCACATCACTACTCCATACCGTTGTAAAGTAATCAAGCCAATCAATGTAAATTGGTCAAAGATATATGTAACCAACTTGATCAAAAACCCAGCTGATGTTATCACTCCCTTAATCCTAGGTGTGGCACAATAAGGTCTAAACCTCTCCTCATAATTGATGTGCAACATTTGCTGCTACTTAAAATGCAGTAATGCTACTGATTTCAGCTGTATGTCTGGGTGCGTTGGAAGCTGCAGTTAGCTCTATGTTTCCTTAATCTACAACCTGTTTAAAGCAAAGACAAAACAATTTACATTAGTAAGTATTTATAGCACACAATAATTAAATATTCAGTTAATACTAGATCAGAAGTGGGAGCAGGAAAGCTGCTGTAAAATTGTGACTGCCATGCTAATTGTTAAACACTGCCATGTGTGTTATAGTTTACCTTGGTTCATTGTCTAAATTAGGGATGCACCAAATCCAGGATTTGGTTTGGGATTCGGCCAGGATTCTGCCTCTTTCAGCAGGATTCAGATTCGGTGGAATCCTTCTGCCCGGCCAAAATGAATCCAAATCCTAATTTGCATATGCAAATTAGGGGTGGGAGGGAAATTGCATGACTTCTTGTCACAAAACAAGGAAATAAAAAATGTTTTCCCCTTCCCACCCCTAATTTGCATATGCAAATTAGGATTTGTTTGGTATTCACCCAAATCTTTCCCGAAGGATTTGGGGGTTTGGGTGAATCTAAAATAGTGGATTCGGTGCATCCCTAGTCTAAATACGGGAAGAGATATGCAAAATCTTACCTATCGAATAGTTTAGGGTAATCCTTAGAAAAGCTTTCTCTTAGCAAAGTCCTGTGCCTAGGGCAGCACAAATTAAGGGGTGGCATGCAACCCAGCTGCTTTTATTTTTATTTTTAAACAATATTGCAGAATTAGGCAAGTACACTGTTTGAAATTGGAGGGGTGCACATTCTCAAATGAGTGGGGGGAGCAGACAGGAGCAAGCCGAGCAGGTGTGGGGGTGGAGTCACTGTCCAAGGGGGACTTGGCCTTGGGGTGCCCGGCAAGTAAATCCAGGACGGCTTCTTGCCAAATCTCGAAATCCTAATTTTATCATTTGTTTCTTTTCTGTTGTAGGTTGAAAAAGGGATGATCTAAAGGGATCCTGTCATCGGAAAACATGTTTTTTTCAAAATGACTTGGGGCAGCTGGAAAATTGACAATATGTCTAGCCCCATGTCAGATTTAAAAATTAAATAAAAAAAAAATCTGTTTGCTCTTTTGAGAAATGGATTTCAGTGCAGAATTCTGCTGGACTAGCACTATTAACTGATTCATTTTGGAAAAAATTTTTTCCCATGACAGTATCCCTTTAAGGAGAAAATATTATTATTATTTATATAAGCACCAGCAATTCTGCAACTCTTTACAAAGATAACACAACATTCCCATGAGACCCTGAGGTCAATTTGAAGAGCCACTATCCTTATGTGTATGCTTTCAGAATGTAGGAAGAAACCCACAAAGACACAGTTCCACATTCCTTATAGACAACATCCTGGCGCAGAATGAACCCTGGACTCCAGCTTTGCAAGGTCTCCAGCTGGTGCACCATGAATAGGAATTCACGATCTGTTCACATTACTTGTTTTCAGGAAATGTTATTCTTTAAAATGTTTGTATCCAATAAATCCATTCATATTTAGCATTTCCATGTGTTCTGTAGCCGCTACTGTTGTGTTTCAACAAATCTGCAAGAGATCTGGAATTGTTACACACTCTAAAAGTTATTGTTAACTACAACATTTTAAATACAAATTATCCATTTAAAATCTTCAACAAATTGTGCTGAACACTGTATTATATGCTAGTAATATGCTTCCCAGTGAGCGCAGTGAGGTTGTGGAATCAGTGGTGTAACTAGATATTACTGGGCCCCACAGCAAATTATTTTTCAGGCCCCCAAAATTTTTAGCAGTTGACTTGTTTTACCAATATTTATTGAAACTGTATATGAATTAGGGCTTTGTGGGGCCCCTATACCTCCTGGGCGCCCCTGCAGGCGCAGGGTCTGCTTCCTCTATAGTTACTCCCCTGTGTGGAATGCTCTGCCAGATTATGTTGTGATGGCTGATTCTGTTAATGCCTTGTCTTGGAAGATTTCTTGAATAAAAATAAAAGGCTTTTTTGATACTAAAACCTACAATTTGCATAGATATTGTTATATGCAGTTTATATGAGTGTATGAGGTATAAGTATGCTTATATATGTGCACTGGGGTTGGTTTGGATGTGTTGATCTTGATGGACCTTTGTCTTTTTTTTTTCAACTCAACTTAACTATGTAACTATGTAATATCAAAGACACTATAATTACAAGTTCAGAAACAGAAATCCAAAAATTCAGAAAGGTTTAAAAGACTGATAAAATGTTGTGATGAGCAAATTTATTTGCCAGCTAAATTCCAAATTTCGCCATGTGCGAAAATCCGCCACTGAAAAATTTGCCTAGAAAAACCGCCCATAAGAAAAAATGCCCATTGACTTTAATGCTTTAGGACAAAAAAGTTGCCATAAGAAAAAACACACATTGACTTTAATGCATTAGGACAAAAAAGTCACCATAAGAAAAAACGCCAATTGACTTTAATGCATTTGGAGCAATAAAAATTGTTATGCACGTAAAAAAGTTGTGCGTAAAAATGCCCATTAACTTCAATTGCAGTTTTGCAAATTTTTCGGTGAACCGAAACGGGACAGATTCACTCACCACTAATAAAATGTGATTTTTGAGTCTCTATAACTCCCACTGGCAACTGTAGTAACTGTACATGTACAGTATATGGGTTGCGTGATCCCATTTAGCTTTCTGAGTAACAGTAAATAAAGAAAGATGATAAAGTAGTGGTTATAGCACTATTAACAGTTTTTTACTGTTAATACCAGGTTTTTGGCTCAGCAGCTCTGTTTCAGAGTTAGAATGTTAGTGAAGCTAGTTTTTAAAAATGCACACACAAGTTTAAAATGTGCACACAATAATTTATTTGGGCACATAGTCGAGAAAGAACTAGAGGGAACATACTATACAGCCGACAGTGGCGGAACTACCGGGGGAGCAGGGGGAGCAATTGTACCAGGGTCCACAACCCCTGTGGGCCCGTCGGTAGTTCACGCACGTTTTAAAAACCTGCCAGAGCAGCGTATGCTTTAAAAAACTGCTTTTGGAAGGGGTTGGGCAGGCCCGGCTGCACGGTCTGTACCCAGGCCCGCCCCTCCATCATTACATTACTGACAGCCTAACTTAAACACCAGCAATTCCAGGGCAAGTTGTGTAAGCAGAGATACAGGTCTGGTCCAGGGGACAAGGATATTGCATGTAAGCAGATAAAGTACAAACACATTCTGGCCTTTGCATTGAGGAGCAGGTTTATCAAACAGATTGAGCTGCAGTCCTGAGGCAAATGAATTAAGAAAAGCTCCTTTATTAAGTTTTCTCATAGTTTAAGGAAGATGACCACTCAAGCGCCTCTTTAAAGGCAACAGTTGCCTCATTAAGTTAAATTGCTCTTCCACTGAAGTTCCACTGAGCTCACACGAGTGTGACATTTACATAGCATACCTCCCAACTGTCCCATTTTGAGCGGGACAGTCCCGCTTTTGACAGCTCAACCCACAGTCCTGGATTTGTACTGATATTTCCTGAGTTTCTCTTTGATCTGCTGCACTGAACAACCAGAAAAAGATACAACATTTCTAACTTAATTGGCTCTTGGCAGAGAGCCCAGAGCTCATACTTAAGATACTTTTGTAACAGTTTAAGATAAGATAAGAACGAAGACACACATCTTAAAGAGCAATTCAACAGCAAAACTGTAATAACATAGAAAAAACATAGAAATGTGTTCAAACTTTTATAACCTGCCAAACTTTGTAAAATGGACATGGTAATTAGGGGGTGTGGCTACAAAAATGGGCATGGTCAAAAAAATTGCCTCTTTTTGTCCCTCTTTCTGTTTCCAAAATGTTGGGAGGTATGACATACAATTAAATTAGATGCCTGAAATCAGTCCATTCCTAATCCCTGCAGAACAGTTAAATATAGGTCGCTGCCATAAGAAAGTCTATATCCAACAAGGAAAACAGTTTACAAGCATTGAAGAGGGTTATTGTTATACCCCTTTTCATGTTAGTAATCAGTACCTTTTTCTCGTCATTGTTAGTTCCTTGGGGGAAGGGGCAGATTATAACTCAATCTGTCAGAAAGAATGTTGAATGTACTAATTTTTAGTACGTTATAGAACTTTTCAATTGGTTTATTTATTTTTTATTGTTTTTGAATTATTTGCCTTCTTCTTTGCCTTCGACTTATTCCAGCTTTCAAATGGGGGTCGGTGACCCCCATCTAAAAAAATCCTCTGTAAAGCTACATATGTATTTTTATCACTACTTTTTATAACTCATCTTTCTATGCAGGCTTCTCCTATTCAAATTCCAGTCTCTTTTTCAAATCAGTGCATGGTTGCTAGGGTAATTTGAACCCTAGCAACCACATGGCTGAAACGGCAAACTGGAGAGCTGCTGAATAAAAAGTTAAATAAATCAAAAACAACTAATAAAAAATTAAAACCACAACACCCTCACCCACCATTGCCCTGTCTAAATATCTGGTCTATATGAGCTCACTTCTCAACTGACTAACAAGCTTATTGCCTGCCTTATTTGTTTACATAGGGATAGGTTTACTAAGGAGTATAAACATAACAAATGTTTTTTTTTTAAAAAAAATATCTTATTGTGTCCTGAAATGCTAAAACTTTCAATTAAAGAGATTAATAATTCACCTTGGATAAAATAGAGAGCTTAATTGATATGTGCAATGTTGTTTTGTCTGGACAGAAAAAGATACATACAGAATCATTGTGAAAGA
The DNA here is from genome assembly GCF_017654675.1 of Xenopus laevis. Taxonomy (NCBI): domain Eukaryota; kingdom Metazoa; phylum Chordata; class Amphibia; order Anura; family Pipidae; genus Xenopus; species Xenopus laevis. The sequence continues at coordinate 82,627,816 of NC_054386.1, forward strand.
GATGGAAAACTATTTTTTTTTAAAAACTGTACGTTGCTATCTTTAATCCGGAATCCCTAATATTGATTCACGCGTTTCCCCACCCTAGAAATGTAGGGAACTTTAGGATCCAAGTAAACCATACCTATAAACAGTTACACCCAGTGGAGTCACACCCAAGGGAGGCATGCTTTGTCAAGCCTTTTCTGAACGATGAGCCAAAACAGAGGCACACCAAGTCTCCTCCCACTAGCCTGGCCTTTTATATGTGTGTATATATATATATTTTTTTTTTTTGTAAGAGGAATAAAACACAGTGGAAGTATCTTCTAGACTACAGGATGAGTGGGGTTGGTCCTCTGGGGACCTTCCTGGTCCTGATCATGAGTCTCAGCCTCAGCAGTAAGTGAAACAGATGTTTAATGACATGGATGGGTTTGTGGTTAAATAGAACCATAATTAAATGTTTGCCTAACTTGAACTTGTCTGTCTTTAACTAAAGCCGTATATAGGTATGGGACCTGTTATCCAGAATGCTTGGGCTTGGGGTTTTGCGGATAACAGATCTTTCCTTAATTTGTATCTTATTATCTTAAGTCTACTAGAAAATCATATAAACATTAAATAAACCCAATAGGCTGGTTTTGCTTCCAATAAGGATTCATTATATCTTAGTTGGGATCAAGTACAAGCTACTGTTTTATTATTACAGAGAAAAAGGAAATCATTTTTAAAAATTTGGATCATTTGGTTAAAATGGAGTCTGTGGGAGACGGTAATTTGGAGCTTTCTCGATAACAGGTTTCCAGTTAATGGATCCTATACCTGTATATGGGAAAACATCAAGCCAGTAACTTATCATGGTAGATATCAGATGTTAGGTTTTATGATGCTTAATCATGTTAGACAATACCAGCACCAATTGGTTGCACTGAGCGACTGTGCTCCGCATTAGTTATTTAACTGGACATTTTATCTTTTGAATGGAACTCATAATGCCTTACATACATGAGGAATAGGATACGTACATGCAAGGAAATGGCAATTGAAGGTAATCTATACTAGCCGAGAGAACAAACTCATTCTTAATGGTATAAGGATTTTTTTCCACTTGGAGGCTATGCATCTTGTAGACACGCAAACTATTAATAATAGATACATGGAAAAATATACTATACTTCCTACAGCACAGGGTTACATATACTTTGCAGTAGAAAGTGCAATATTGCTACATTCATTTTAATGTGTTTTGCACCGATATATTCAGAGTATTTCTTAGTAATAGAAGTAAAGTATAGGTACAGGTATGGGACCCATTATCCAGAATGCTCGGGACCTGGGGTTTTCCGGATAAAGGATCTTCCGTAATTTAGATCTCTGTGCCTTAAATCTACAAAAAATCTTTTAAATATTAAATAAACCAAAATGCTTGTTTTGCCTTCAATAAGGATTCATTATACCGTAGTTGAAGTACAAGCTACTGTTTTATTATAACAGAGAAAAAGGGAATCACTTTTAAAATTTTGAATTATTTGATTATAATGGAGTCTATGAGTCCTGTAATTCGGAGCTTTCTGGCTAATGGGTTTCTGGATAATGCATCCCATAGCGTTGGTAACAAAGCCACTGGGTATTATATGGCATAATCAGGTACATTCTGCGTACAACAAGCCTAATAAGGAATCACTAAGCTTTAAATGGGGCCCCACCTAAAATCGGATACTTCTGAGCAAGTTTCCAGTGTACATTCATTTTAAGTCATCAATGGTTTTAAAGTTATTTGAAAATGGAATTACTATTAAAATCATTATTTGTTCATCCCTTTCTGTTTTCTGGGTCTGGCTCTTAATCAGTTGGCTTGCAATATTGTTTCAGGAGTGAAGCACAGAGAATGAAAACAGACAAATTATGCTTTTAATAGAAATTACATGTATAAAAAAATGTATATTGGAAAGTTGAAGCCCTCAAAAATGTGAAAGCACTATGACTGGGGATACATAAATTATAAGATTCAATGGAGTCTAGTATGGTGCAAGTGTTGGACTGTTTCGAGGGCTGGAAATCGTGGCTACATATCGTGCATGTTGCGTTTCTGCCGCATCTGCGTTTGTGTCTGTGCTAATATTTGTTTGGTTGCAAAGGTGTATAGCCTACCTGGTACTCGTAAAGGAACCTTGTTTAATATAAACATGTTGGGGGAAGGCGTGGTTAATCTGCACTTTACAGGGGTTGTTCACCTTTGTGTTAAACATCCCCACCAACAGCAGCCCCATTTAGTATTTGCCAGAACCCAGTTTAGATGGCCCCGCGCACACATATAAAATTCTCTTTCAAAGCAACATGAAATACAAAAATGCGAATATACTAGCACAGCTGGGCAGGAATGCGCATTTTGAAGAGGCAGTCGTAAAAATTGTGCTGCTTTTGCCCGGGTGCAGTTTTGCGCATATACAGATGCAGATCTGCGACGACCGCAGTGCAAGCGCATTGTAGCCACGCCCCCAGCCATGCCTCTCACAAACACGGCATAGTTTGTGACATAAATGCCCAATCTTTTGCATAAAGCGCATAAATAGTGATGGGCGAATTTATTCACCAGATGCGAATTCGCGGCGAATAAATTCGCGAAACGGCCACAAATATTCGCTGGCATCCGTTTTTTGGACGCTGACGCATTTTCGCCAATAAAACAGACGTGAAGCGAAACGGCGCAAATTCGCCCATCACTACGCATAAACAAAACCATCTAAAAAGATCCGTGTTATGCGCAATATCACGCAAATATATTAGCGATCACGCTCGTGATGGCACAGACACTCTTTTGCGTCCACTTATGCGCTGCGTTGCATTAATAAATGAGCCCCAGTGTTCTTATAGCAGTTCATTTTTTATTGGTCAGTCAGTGCATTTACTGTTATCTTGTAATAGTGCTATTATAGTTACAACAATGGCGTCAGTGTCATTATAATAATTGTAATGTACTTTTACCATTTATAGGTGTCAGAATGGATAAAATCTGCAGAGATCCTAAACAAACACTGTCTGGTCCATCTGGTATGTCATTTGCAATCAGTGCCGTGTTAATATTGCTCTGGGGGGCTACTTTTTGCATGGCCGCTTGTCAGACATCTAACCACTTCTTTGTTCACTCACTCTCTGTACTTATTCACCAGGATTTTTTTTTTAGCAAACTAACTAGGAGTTTATCATTAAACACCTGCATTATAATATAGCAGTTGTTGGAGGGGTTTCCAGTATTAAAATGGGTTGGCTGGGAATGGCCCTTGGCAGCTTGACTTGTTTTAGTTTAGTAATTTGGGAAAAAGGATTAGATTTAAAAAGGTATGCAAGTTAAGCTGCTTGTCAGGTGGGTTATTCACATATTACCCCTATGTTTGTAACACAATATAAATATATGTATTCTCCTTTTCTGTCTCAACTTCATATTACATCGCTGTGTTTCTAATAAACCTACAGATCCCTTTGCAGTAGTTCCTGTGTGTGACGGCAGTCCAGGATACACCCAGATCACCAGCATCGGTGAGAACCGTTTCAGCCCTACAGATAAAGGGATTAAAAAAAGCACCACCTCTCCTGTCTCACTTTACAAACAGAACAACAGAATACTAAAGTTTTTAGTAACGTCTAACTCTGCAGTAACAGAAATTTATTCAGAACAACTCTCTGCATCAATCTGTGGGTAGTGATGGGCGAATTTATTCGCCAGGCGCGAATTTGCGGCGAATTTTCGGCGAATTTGCGCGATTCGCCGCCAGCGAATAAATTCGCAAAAATTCGCGGCGTAAAAAACAGGCGCCGGCGTCGAAAAAACAGGCACCGGCGTCAAAAACGAGACGCTGGCGCCGTTTCGTGAATTTTTCGCCGTTTCGCGAATTTTTCGGCGAAGCGAAATTCGCGCAAATTCGCCCATCACTATCTGTGGGTCCTGATTGTACATGGAGCAGGAGCAGATTACCAAGTAATTTACTGTGCTGCAGTACTGTCTTTCATTATCACCAGTATGGGGGAGAGGCTTTCTGATAAGAAAGAATGTGCCTACTATATTATTAACTTTTTTTTTTTTGTTGCCACTACAGTAATTTTTTTTCTTTTTTGTTACATGTTCTGGAATGAATTCCATTCCATAGAATTTGTCTCACTTCAGAGTGGTGGTTCATCCATGGGATCTAGTAGCTTCCAATCTGGAAGCTTATCATCAGGTGGAGGAGGAGGAAGCTCCCACCAGTTTGGAAGTTCATCTTCGGGTGGAGGAGGCTACCAATCTGGAAGCTCATCATCGGGTGGAGGGGGAGGCTCCTACCAATCTGGAAGCTCATCATCAGGTGGAGGAGGCTCCTACCAATCTGGAAGCTCATCATCAGGTGGAGGAGGAAGCTCATCATCAGGTGGAGGAGGAGGCTCCTACCAATCTGGAAGCTCATCATCGGGTGGAGGGGGAGGCTCCTACCAATCTGGAAGTTCATCTTCGGGTGGAGGAGGAGGCTCCTACCAATTTGGAAGCTCATCATCAGGTGGAGGAGGAGGCTTCCAATCTGGAAGTTCATCATCGGGTGGAGGGGGAGGCTCCTACCAATCTGGAAGCTTATCATCAGGTGGAGGAGGAAGCTCCATCCAATTTGGAAGCTCATCATCAGGTGGAGGAGGAGGCTTCCAATCTGGAAGTTCATCATCGGGTGGAGGGGGAGGCTCCTACCAATCTGGAAGCTCATCATCGGGTGGAGGGGGAGGCGCCTACCAATCTGGAAGCTTATCATCAGGTGGAGGAGGCTCCTACCAATTTGGTAGCTCATCATCTGGTGGAGGTTCATCCTATGTAGCAGTTGGTGGAGGAGCTCAAGGAGGCCAGCCTGGTGGTGCATCAGGAGGAAGCTCTGTCATACTTGGAGTAATTAATAAAAACCCTCCAGTTAGAGGTAGTGGACATGGAGGAGGTGGAGCAGGAGCTGGTGGTGGATTTGGAGGAGGTGGAACAGGAGTAGGTGGTGGTGGATTTGGAGGAGGTGGAGCAGGAGCTGGTGGTGGATTTGGAGGAGGTGGAACAGGAGTAGGTGGTGGTGGATTTGGAGGAGGTGGAGCAGGAGCTGGTGGTGGATTTGGAGGAGGTGGAGCAGGAGTAGGTGGTGGATTTGGAGGAGGCAGTGCTGGTGGATATGCAGGACAACAAGTGGGACAACAAAGCTCTGGCAGCTTTGGGAGTGGCCTTTCTAATCAACTTATCCTGCCAGGTAAAGTATAAAAAACATTGTATCTCATTGTACATTGAAAATTCTGGAGCTTAGTATGACCAGTTAGTGCATTCATTTAGTTCTCATCAAAACAAGAGTTGAGACAATGAAACATATACATGCCATAGAATAATTGTCTTTCTAGTATGGCCAAAGTGCATGCTCTGACAATAAATTCACTGTACATATTAAAGCTCATTAACTAATGTAAGTGTACTGTGCAAAGCACAAAAATAGATGAAAATTGGCGTGTCGAGTGTCATTGAGGTCAGTTGTTAAAAAGCATGTCACAAATTGCGTATGATTTGCCAATGAACATTTGCTTTGTTTAATCACATGTAATTTGCAGTTCAGGTTTTGTTGCAAATGGCATAATTTCTGGTGTTCAGCATCAAAAACAGCATTAGTGTGTGATTTACTAGAAGCAATCATTTGTGTAAGAATAACAGCTCATTAAAAGGGTGATTCACCTTCAAGTTAACTTTTAGTATGTTATAGAATTCTAAGCATCTTTTCAATTGGTCTTCATTATTTATTTAATTTTTTTTCATTATTTGCCTTTTTCGTCTGACTTTTTCCTGCTTTCAAGTGGGGGTCATGGACTAAAAACGAATGCTCTGTGAGGCTATACAAGTAGGGATGGGTCGAATTTGACTTGTTTCGTGTCGACAAAAATTTGCAGCCAGTGAAATGTCGCCGACGCCCATTTTTTTTTGACGCGCGTCTTTTTATTTTGACGCGCAACACCATACAAGTCTATGGGCGTCATTTTTTCGGTGAAACAAGGCAAAAAATTCGCCCATACCTATATACAAGTATTGTTATCTGTACTTTTTATTACTCATCTTTCTATTCAGGCACTCTCCTATTCATATAACAGTCTCTTCAAATCAATGCATGGTTGCTAGGGTATTCTGAACTCTAGCAGCCAAATTGCTAAAGCTCTCAAGCTGCTGAATAAAAATCTAAATAACTCAAAAAGCAAATAATAAAAAATGAAAACCAATTGCAAATTGTCTCAAGATATCACTATCTACATACATCATGCTAAAAGTTAACTCAAAGGTGAACAACCCCTTTAAAGCAGATGTTAATTCCAGAACTTCCATGTATCTCTGTGCTCTGTTCTTTGAACCTTGCAAGATTTTGCCCTATTTTGCACTTTGCACTTAAGTACATAAACAAGCGATAAATTCTTATATAACCTTTATATGTTTTAACAAATCTCGAATTACAGGAGGAAAAACACTTGATGACATTCCAGTGTCTCCCGGATGTAAAAACAAACCAGGTGAGAAAAACATTTCCAGTAATATTTCCCCAAAAATATTCTCTTTCTAGAGAGGTTTTATTTTAGTTTTTTGTAATTGATGCACATAAGTACATAACAGGCCTACATATCAGTGGTGGCAGGCACTGAAATGCTTGATGAAATGCTTCAGAAACCTGAACTTTAGGTAGTTGAATTAAATCTGGTGATTTTATGCATCATGACGCTTTGTCTTCACTCCTTTAGGTAATAAAAATGAAAAAATAAATATATTATCACTCACTACATTTGATTGTGCTTCTGAAAAAAGTGCAAATAATCATTCAAATTTTTTTTTCTATATTTTTTAAATTTAAATCATCATTATCATCTCAGGTGGTAACATTCATGACCAGGGTAGACCTGGAGGAGGGGGAGGCGGCTCACAGTTTCAAGGACAAGGATCTCAAGGACAAGATTCAGTCTTTTTTGGAGCTATCAACAATCCACAAGGAGGAGGAGGGAGCAGTGGTGGTAGTAGCTTTTCCTCCAGTTATTCACAGAGTCAAGGTCAAGGACAGAGTCAAGGGCAAGGTTCAATCTTGTATGGATCTATCAACAATCAACAACCACCAAGAGGTGGAGGTGGGTCAGCAGGAGGCGGAAGCAACGTGGGTGGAAGCTCTTCCTCAAGTTATTTTCAGAGTCAAGGACAGAGTCAAGGGCAAGGTTCAATCATTTATGGGTCTATCAACAATCAACAACCACCAAGAGGTGGAGGTGGATCAGCAGGAGGCGGAAGCAGCGTGGGTGGAAGCTCTTCCTCAGGTTATTCTCAAAATCAAGGACAGAGTCAAGGGCAAGGTTCAATCATTTATGGAGCAATCAACAATCCTCCCAGAGGTGGGGGTGGGTCAGCAGGAGGATCCATTTCTAGCGGTGGAACTGGGTCATCTTCAGGTAATGATTGTAGGATTCCTGGCTGCATGTCTCAACATACTGTACGTCACATACTATGTGTGATAAATATCACAAACCGCTGGTAGTTGTTACTAACTCAAAACATTAACATTCAGTAGAAGAAATATCTGATATAGAAGCTGATGGAGCAAGACCGATTAACAATCAGAATAAACAGACTGCACTGGGACTGTGGATACAAATCTCTACATGGTCACCGGTTGCTTTACAGGGAAACAAACAAAGCTGCTCGAGTTCTGGGAAGTAAGGTGGGGGGTTGCCCCCTTTTTGTTTAAAAGTGTGATTGTTTCCCCGCAGAGCAGTTAGGGACCGTCTGAAGTTTCCTATCCTCAGCAGTCAGAGCAAGTAAAACAATAGGGGAATTTCACTGCATACAGTTAAGTTTCTTATAAAAACGATACACATTTTTTAATTAAAGTACAGTATATAGGAGATAGATTTATTTTTCATTGAAGAAAGTAAAAATGGGATTAAGCTAACCTCTTAATCCCCCTTAATAATACAGCCCCTTTCTTACCTTGTTTCATTGGGAATGGATACTGGGAATTAAAGCCCTTTGCTTTTCATAATGGGTGGTACACTCACTCTGCAGAGGAGGTCCTGACTCCCAGAATCCTTCACTAGTATCCCTATGACACCTACATACTGGGATTCTCTGAAACATCCAAGTCATGCCCTACTTTACTGGGCAGTATGTATGAACCTATTATTACCTGTTAGTATTGCCCAAGCTGCTTCAAATGCACCTGGAAGGTATATTTTATTGGTGGAACATTTTAATGTACAATTTTGATACAAATGGTTTTTGACATAACTACCAAAAAATTCTGTTACATGGTATTACTACATTGATCCCACAAGGCAGCAGCGTTTGTGTATCCCTAAATGATCCTTTTTATTTTCCAGGTTCTTCACATTCAGGAGCAAAATTTCCCAATTCTGGCCGGTAGACTCATAATGGAAATGAAGAAACGAATTGAAAAGGTATTTCAGCCTATGTGGCAGCAGCATAGAACGCAAGTATTAGAGAATCTGTCCCGTTTCGCTTCACTGAGTAATTTGCGAAACTCCTGAAAAATTAGTGAAACGCATTGTCAAAATAATTTTGACGCACGACAATTTTGACACTAGCGACAATTTTCATACATGCAAAATGTCCACATGCTTTAAAGTCAACGGGTGTCCAAATCATTTTGATGTGCAACAATTTTGTCGAGTGACAATTTTTTTGGTGCATCGAATTTTCCCACGGCGAATTTTCGTGGCAGGTTCGCGAAAACATTCGCCGGTGGCGGAATCCGTAAATTCTCCTCAAATCCATGCCTGGCGAATAAATTTGCCCATAACTATTGTTGTGAAAAACAGTATTAAAGGGGTTGTTCACCTATTTATTAACTTTTCATATGATGTAGAGAGGGATATTCTGAGACAATTTGCATCTGGTTTTCTTTTTTTTATTATTTGTGGTTTTTTAGTTATTTAGCTTTTTATTCAGCGGCTCTTCAGTTTGCAGTTTCAGCAATCGTTGTGCAATTTAACGTAGCAATCATGCATTAATTTGAACGAGAGTTTAAAATATGAATACGAGAGGGTCTGGATTTCTATTCAGGCTCTCTCGTATTCATATTCTAGTGTCTCATTCAAATTAATTTAAGTATTGATAAGAATAATAAAAAGTAGCAATAACAATACATATTTAGCCTTACAGAGCATTTGTTTTTTAGATGGGTCAGTGACCCCATCAGGAGAAGGCAAATAATTCTAACACTATAAATAAATAAATAAGAACAATTGTAAAGTTGCTTAGAATTGATTCTAAAACATACTAAAAGGTAACAGAGGTGAAGAGTCCCTTTAGGGAAGACATAGGGGCAGATTTATAAAGGGTCGAATTTCGAATTTGAAAAACTTCGAAATTCAAATTCAAAAAGACCAACCGAAATTAAATCAAAGTTTTTTTTTTTTGGCCGAATAGGTCAGTTTTCCACCAATTGACTCCAAATAAATTCTAGGAGGTCCCCCATAGGCTAAAACAGCAATTCAGCAGTATTTAGATGGCGAATGGTTGAAGTAGAATTGAAGAGACAGTACATGATAAATTTCGAAATTAGAATTTTAAAATTTTTTCAATTTCAAATTGAATTTGGACTATTCCTTAGTCGAAGTACACAAAAATTAGCTCGAAATTCAATTTTTTTAATTTGAATATTCACTTCGCCCCATACTGTGTAATGAAAAATGATTTCTCATTGCATTATATTTCCATAAAAATAAAAGGTATAAAAGTTGCCTTTGTCCAAAAAACCTACAAGTACAGCTCATCTGTTCCACAAAGTGAAAATTCAAAGTAAAAAATTTCGAGAATAGGCCAAAACTTGATTCAAATGTGAAAAAAAATTGATTATTCGAATATCGAAATGTATCATGTACTGTCTCGATTTGATTGGTCTTTTTTATTCGAATTTCAAAGTTATGGCAGTTCAAAAAAACTCCCATTACTTTGAAATTCGACCCTTGATAAATCTGCTAAAAAATAATTAAAGCATGAATAAAATCTAATAGAATTAAATATATATCTTAGTTGGGATCAAGGACAAGGTACGGTTTTAACAAAGACATTTTTAAAGAATTGAATGATGGCCCTTCCGTAATTCAGAGCTTTGTGGATAATGGGTTTCCAGATAACTGATCCCATACCTTTACTTGAATCATTAAATAATTTTTAAATTAATTGTTTTTTTAATGAACTATGAGAGATGGTGTTTCATGAATTTGTAAATTGCTGGATAAGATACCTGTACCATGTGTTATTCACAATTGTCTATTTCCCTGATCCCCAACCAGTTGTTTGCGAGCAACATGTTGCTCAACGACCCCTTAAATGTTTCTCCCAGTGGCCTCAAAGTAGGTGTTTATTTGTTAATTCCTAATTAAGAGGGTAATTAGTTGCATCAAAACCAGGTGTACTGCCAAACAGAGCCTCCTGTAGAATGCCAGTCCACCTAGGGGCTACTAAATAGCCAATCACAGCCCTTATTTGGCACCCCCAGGAACATTTTTTATTCATGTGTTGCTCCCCAACTCTTTTTTTCAATTGAATGTGGCTCACGGGTAAAAAAAAGGTTGGTGACCCCTGGTCTATTTGATGTGGGTGATTTTAAAAAATGCAATATGTCCCTTTTAAGAGGGTTCTTTGAAAGAACCCAAGGTTGAACCAAGTTAGTTATAGCTGTGCATACAACAACAGTAGGAGAATTGTCCTGGGTAATGCGAATTCTACTTTGATCTAGACACTGGAAAAATGCAAAGATATTGGCAAGAGATAATTTCTGTCTTCTGTATGCACAATAGAATAAGCCGAGTCACAAAAACTGATATCAGTTTATCTCTCTTTCTTACAGGGCAATTTTGAAATATGCCACAGACATTATATCTACACCGTTTCTCTGTTTTACCAGATCTTGTTTTTCAGCTGTTTTTGGCCCTCTGAAAAAAAGCACTTCAAAAGAAAGCTGTAATCCATCCAATCTGATGTAGCTGCTTTGGGTTCCCTACTTCACCGTAATTTCATACTTAAAAGAATTCCAGGCATATATATCTTGCTGCAGGAATTTTCATTTCTCCTAATACATAAGGGAGATGACCAGTTGCAGAATAACAGCAAACTCCTACTGCCGAGGGTTACTGCTATTATTTAGCATCTGGGACTCAAAACATAACTCCTAACTGTCCTGTTTTCAGAGGGACAGTCCCGCTTTTGACAGCTTAACCAGCAGTCCCGCGTTTGTACTGAAAAGTCTCCGTTTTATTCCTGTACTGAACAGCCAGAAAAAGATACAATGTTTCTAACATAATTTTGGCAGAGAGCCCAGAACAGCCACCAGGTGCAGCTAAAATACTTTGTAACAATTTTGAGATAAGCAAATAAGTAATCTGTCAAAAACGGGAGGTCCCTTGAAAAAAGTTAAACTCACAGCTTAAAGGTGGCCATACACTGAGAGATCCGCTCGTTTGGCGATGTCGCCAAACGAGCAGATCTCTCCCCGATATGCCCACCTTGAGGTGGGCAATATCGGGCTGATCCGATTGTGGGCCCTAGGGCCCAACGATCGGATCCTAACGCATGGGAAACGGGGGTCTGATCGCGGGACCCGCATCAATGAACAGATGCGGCCGTGATCCGACGGGATTTTTCGTCCCATCTGATCGAGATCTGGCTGACTTTCGGCCAGATCTCGATCGGTGAAGCCCGTCGGGGGGCCCCATACACGGGCCAATAAACTGCCGACACGGTCTGTCGGCAGCTTTTATCGGCCCGTGTACGGCCACCTAGGGCAATTCACCTTCATTAATAAAACTGTAATAACTGAAAAAAAACATATAAATATGTTCAAACTTTCATATCCTGCCAAATGAATATGGTAATACGGTGGCCACAAAAATGTGCGTGTTCAAAAAAATTTCGCCATGGTACGAGCGCCAACTTTTTTTGTCCCTCTTTTTATTTCTAAAATTTTGGGAGGTATGGTCAAAATAAGCCCTGCCATTCCAAGTACATAGAGGCCCAAACAACCCCACCAGCCCACTAAATAGAGACTTTCAATGACACCTTACAGCAGCCCCTCTGGTATTTGCCAGAACCCACAGTTTTCCAGTCCGGGCCTGATCTGGAGAGCAGCTCAGTTTGCGTTATTCTTTATATAAGACACAATGGTAGACCAGAATAAAAATGTATTATCATTTGGCTCATCCCAGTTCAAACCAACATGAGCACTTGAATGAGAGCTATACTGCTAATTTTAAGATCTGGATTCATTTTTGGATAAACTTTAATATTTGTGACTATTTTTTTTTAAATTTACCTATACTAGATTTAACATTTGTGGTCATCATCTAATAAAACATTTATATAAAAGTTTTTCCTCTTTAGTTTTATCTTTGGTCTTAAAAAAGATGTATATATCTGTGAGTAAAATATCCAGATGAAGAATGCTGACTCTCCCTACCTGGGGCCCTTGTATATTCTTTTATTTATATAGCACCGACATGTTACACAGGGGTCTATTTATTAAAGGTCAGGTTTCTCTAGTTGAGTTTTAAAGGGCAAAAAATCCAGATTTTTAGAGGAAACAAAACCCTTGAATTGTTTAGGAGATTTATTATGCTCTGAAGCTGCTAAAAATTTGAATCAGAAAATACTCAAGCTAAAACCTGTCAAAATCATGTAAAAGTCAATGGCAGACAGTCACTTTAAAGGGATACTGTTATGGGAAAACAATTTTTTCAAAAAATTGCATCAGTTATTAGTGCTGCTCCAGCAGGATTTGGCACTGAAATCTGTAAATTTTGAAATCACACTTGGGGTTAGACATATTGTCAGTTTCCCATCCACCCCAGTCATGTGATTTGTGCTCTGATAAACTTCAGTCACTCTTTACTGCTGCAGTGCAAGTTGGAGTGATATCACCCCCACCATTTCCACCCCAGCAGCCTAATAACAGAACAATGGGAAGGTAACCAGATAACAGCTCCCTAACACAAGATAACAGCTCCCTGGTAGATCTAAGAACAGCACTCAATAGTAAAATCCAGGTCCCACTTTGACACATTCAGTTATATTGAGTAGGAGAAACAACATCCTGCCAGAAAGCAGTTCCATTCTAAAGTGCTGCCTACACAGCCAAGAAAGATTGTTTGTTTCAATACACATGTGTAGAGCTGATATACAGGTAGACATAATAGAATATTACCTGTATCTGACAATTCAGCACTATCAATGGACGATGTTTGGGTGCCTTCAAAGGTGACTGATCAAAATTTTCAGCCTGGGCCAATCGAGGAGCCAAGTCTTCTGCCAATAGCAGTCGGCTCATCTCCTGCCATAGACACACCGAATATTGTACGAAAATTTGTTCGATGATATCTATGCGTCTATGGCCACTGTTACACTGTGTGCAAATACACCCTAATATTAGTCAGAGCTGTGTTTCTCTATACCAGGGTTTCTTAACCTTTTTGCTCAGACTTAGCTCAGCTTTTTTAAATTATTAGTCTGTGTAATATAATTGAATTACATCAAGTTAAAGTGCAACACCCATCCTACCCACCACTGTGCACATATACTCCCTACTGCTAGGCACAGAGCTGGTCTGTTGTTCTTCACTCCACATTGTCCATGCAAAGCTACTTCATTTTAATATTAGCTTCTTGGTTTTGTATTAAAATTATACTATTTTACAATTGTCATTTTATCATAATGTGTGCAATTTTAGCAACATATAATAGCATTCAGAAAAGGCAGACGGAGAAGCAACAGGAAAGGGGGAGGTGACAACAAAGATGGATGAAGATAAAAGTAATATAGTGACAGAGTATGTGGAGAAAGGGAACAAACCTTTATATCGCCATTGTCACATTTGGACATGTTCATAATCTGATGCTCAAGCCTCTAAGTGGGGGTCGACTGAACCCTGAGAGATGGGCAAACCAATGGAGTGAGAGGACCGAAAATGCATACAAAGGAAGCATCTATCATCTATTAGTTGGATACATGTAATGGAACCATTTATATTCTCAACCACTGTAATATTGGGTAGTTTTCCTTTGCAAAGAAAGAAAGATAAACAAAGATATCCATTTATGTTTCACCAGTGAACTGACATCTTCTAAAACTATGGTCAACTTTTACCGTATATTGCCTGTAAAATATAGAAAATGAACAACTTTTTCCCACCAATTACGTTACACTATTTAGATTTACTTTAATTCAGTTTAACCGTTTACGTGACACTATTTAGATTTACTTTAATTCAGTTTAACCCAAACCAAATATTATAAATATCAATATTTAATCTGCCTTCTCCACTAAGCGGAGCATGGGGAGAAGAATACATTTCAGATGAAAATTTCAGGTAAAGATCTTGAAAAATAGCCCTGTAGTAAAGACTCAAGACATCAGTGATGTAGCCTTCTCAGCACAGTTATATGTTCCTTCTAGATGACTTAAAATAACTAAGAGCAGGTTTTCCTTTTAAAAAGAATGAGAGAAGCTCTGCCTATGGCAGGCACTAGCAATATCAGGTAAGTATGCAATAACTGGCACACTCACTGTACATTTTTTAAAAACTCAGTAAACTTTTTTTAGTTAAAAAGAAAGCAATTAATTCCTTTCCTTTACACCGTTCAAACAGAAGTGCCAGTATGAAAGCTTTGCATCAAACAAATTCTTAGTGGAAACAGTAACTAATGCATATCTTCAAGACAAAAAGCAGGTGCTCATGCTGGACACATGTGTGTTCTAAACTGGGATCACCCCTATTTTCTACACCACAGTGATGTCACAGGAGAGATTACATTCAATTCCGACTCACTAGCTAGCTGGGTGTGGGATACTGGGCAACACAGATGCCTGGTGCACGAGGCTAAAGGAAGTCGCTGCCACAGCTCTTCACATAAAAAAGGAGTAAAGGGGTGAGAAGACGAAGGACAATCCTTGCACCCCAGTATAGAGCCTGAAGTGCTACACTGGCATGTGATACAGGCTTTACTGCTTTCTTAAGAGCAAAAAGAAATAAGGTCACAAACCCAAGCACCAAGAGAAGCGTTGCATACCTTTGTAGAATCTGCTATAAACACTAACACCAACCTATGCATATGGTTTACATAATATTTTTTGTTTTTTATACAAAGAAATCTCATGAATTACATACATACTGTTTAACATACAGAGTTACATACATAAAAAAACAGTACCGGTACAAAAGGTGAGGAAGGCCCTGTGCAAAAGAGCTTACAATCTAAAGGGGAAGGGAATGAGACACAAGTGGGCAAAAGAAGCAAGTGAGAGATGAAGCATATTGTATTGCACTTAGTAGCTAAACAGAGTGAGGGTTGGCTTCTCTAAATAAATGTGTTTTAAGAGATCTTTTGAAAGCAGAAAGGTTCGCAGAAAGTCGGCACAGACCCTGGGAGAGAATTCCAGAGGAGGGGCAGCCCTTGCAAAGTCTTGAATGCGAGCATGTGAGGAGGTAATTAGAGAAGAGTTGAGGAGCAGGTCAGTAGAGGAGCGTAGTAAGCGGTTGGGTGAGTATCTAGAGATGATTTCAGAGATGTAGGGGGGGGCAGAGTTATGAAGTGCTTTGAATGTCAGGGTCATTAGTTTTAATTTTATTTTGAAAGGTGCATTGGCAGAGTGGCATGGGAGAGGAGAAGCGGTTGCTGAGGTGTACAAGCCTGGTGGCAGTGTTCATTATGGACTGTAGAGGTGACAGTCTCTGGCGGGGAAGGCCAAATAATAGAGAGTTACAGTAGTCTAGATATAATGATGGGGTTATAGTGAAATTGTTAACTATAATAGATGTTATGGGTTTTATTTGGGTGAAAGAGAACAATTTCCGTTTTAGAGAGGTTTAATTTAAGGTAGTGTTGTGACATCCAAGTAGAGGCAGGAGGAGACCCGAGTTAAGAGCTCTGGATTGAGATCATGAGATGAGAGATAGATCTGAATATCATAAACATAGAGGTGCTGGTATTGAAAACCATACAAGTTGATTAGCTTGCCGAGGGTGGAAGTATAGAGAGAAAATAATAAGGGGCCCAGGACAGAGCCCCGAGGAATCCCAACAGACAGAGGTAGGGGAGAAGATGATACTCCATTGTACAAGACACTGAAGGAACGCTTAGTGAAGCAAGAAGAGAACCAAGACAGGGCCATGTCACAAAGGCCAAGCTAATGGAAGGATTAGAGGAGAAGAGAGATCAAGAAGTATTAGTAGTGAGAAGAGGTTGGTGGCTTTTGCTGTGTACTCAAAATCTCCATTTCTCCTTTGTCTGTTTGGTGACTGGCCCTGTATGATATATGCTAGTTAAATGGTCCATTTGATCCAGAGATAAATAGAGGATTTTGTTGCTAAGGAGCCAGAAGGAAGGATGAAAGACTGGTGAGAGACTAGGAAGGGCGACTTGCACGATAAGGCACTGAGTTCTGAGATGCACCTTGTTGGTACTATCGTCACCAGAAAAACAGTCTTCCAAGTGAGCCTGTAAAGCCCCCTGGAAGGGGGGGGGCATGTAGGCTAGCCTCTGCAGAGCCAGACTTTTCTGGAAGAGGATTGACAAGGCTGAAGGTTTGAGTGATGCCAAGAGAAGACCCATTGAAAGCCCCACCTGAAGGCATTCCAAAATATTGGTAACAGAACAGGTATGATAATCTATTGCGTGAGTTACAGCTGTTGGTAGGTGGACAATAGCCTGTGGTAGGTCTTGGATGAGACCAGTGGGAGGCCAAGCCGACCAGGCGCCCTAGGCAACCTGAGTGGCCACCGTGCTCCCCTCCATGTGCTCGCTCACGTAGACGTGCACGCTCCTGAACACATTGTGTGCACACATGCGAGGGGAGAGTGTTACAACGCTGGAGGGGATGGAGGCAGGGAGGCAGAGCAAAGCGACTGAGGGGAGAGGTGAGAAGCGGGGAAAGTGGCTGAGGGGAGGGAGGCGGGAAAGTGACTGAGGGAAGATGGGGTAAAGCACTTGAGAGGAGGGAGGCGGGGAGGAGCGCTGGAGGAGTGGGAGGAGCAGCGAACATGGACTAGGGGTAGGCAAAAGTCAGGCACCTGCCCAGCGCCCCCCTTTCGTTGCGCCCTAGGCAGGTGCCTCTTCTGCCTACCCCTGGTTCCAGCCCTGGATGAGACAGGTTTACATCAGAGAACCCATTTTGCTTCAGGATTCGGGTTTCAAGAGCCACACAGTCAAGCTGAGGCTGGCTAGGTTTGGGTATCGAATTTAACCTTGGGATAGAAGATCCGGTAGAGGAAGTACTGTAGGTTCCAAGGGTCCGCTACCGAAAGGTTCAGAAGGTCAGAGTACTAGCTGCACTGAGGCCATTTGGGGTTTATTAGAATGAGTGTGGTCTGTTCTTTTAGTAGCTTCTTGGTTGTCCTGGGAACATTGTAACATAGTAAGTTAGGCTGAAAAAAGACAGATGTCCAAGTTCAACCTTTTAACTCTATGTTAACCTGCCTGACTGCTAGTTGATCCAGAGGAATGGCAATCGGACTAGTCCCTGGATCAACTTGTACTGTGAAATAACCCTATATTGCCTCACTTGCTAAAAAGCCATCCAACCCCTTCTTAAAGCTATCTAATGTATCAGCCTGTACCACTGAATCAGTGAGAGAATTCCACATCTTCCCAGTTCTTACTGTAAAAAACCCTTTCCGAATATTTAGGTGGAACCTCCTTTCTTCTAATTGGAATGGGTGGCCTCATGTCAGCTGGAAAGACCTACTGGTAAATAAAGCATTAGAGAGATTATTTTATGATCTCCTTATATATTTATACATAGTTATCATATCACCCCTTAAGAGCCTCTTCTCCAGCATGAACAATCCCAATTTGGCCAGTCTTTCCTCATATCTAATATGTTGCCATACCATTTACCAGCTTAGTTGCACTTCTCTGTACCCTCTATAATTCATAAATGACCTGTTCGAGCACTGGAGACCAAAACTGTACAGCATATTCACTGCTCTATGCAGTGAAAGAATGACCCCCCCTCCTGTGAATCAATGCCCCTTTTAATACAGCTCAAGACCTTATTTGTCCTTGATGCTGCTGACTGGCATTGCCTGCTACAGCCAAGTTTATTATCTACAAGGATTTCAAGGTCCTTTTCCATTATTGATTGCCTACTGCAGTTCTATTAAGGGTATAAGTGTCTTGGATATTTTTACATCCCAGGTGCATGACTTTACATTTATCAACATTGAATCTTATTTGCCACTTAGCTGCCCAAATTGCCAGTTTGTCAAGATCCTGTTGCAAGGATGCTGCATCCTGGATGGAATTAATTGGGCTGGGTAGTTTAGATTCATCTGCAAACACTGATACATTACTTACAATACCCTCTCCTAAGTCATTAATGAACTGTCAGGGGCCTTGCGGATCCCAACACCGAGAAATATGGACCAAGGAGGAAGCCTTGGGTTAAGTCCAAGTTCGCGGTAACCTGGAAGGGATCAGGAGTAAACGTAGTCAAATCCAAGCACTTCAAGTTCAATAGGTGGGCCGAGAAGGATCGTTGTCAGGGCTAAAGCAGTGGTCAAAGTCCAGGAATCAATCAGGATCATTATATAGAATACCCCAGAACACCAGCAATTGGAACCTATAATCGGGCATTGAACTGGTGTTAAGATCATCCTTTTAATTCAAATTTGGGGCAGAACACAGCATCACGACATCACACGTTTGCGTGCTGACGTCAGCGCACCGGCGACGTAACCCACGTGGCGACTATGGGCCCCACCATCTTGAATTCACTGCCGATGGAAGTGCCGCGATCCCGAAGCGCTCCTGACATGAACAAGTTAAATAAAAGTGGACCCAATCGATTCTGTAGCCAGTTTTCTCTCCACAACTTCATTAAGCACAGCAGACTTTAGCTTAGAAAGCAGTCGTTTGTGGGGCACTGTATTAAACACTTTGGCAAAATCCAAATTGATCACATCTACTGCTCCCCTACTGTCCAGCATCTTAATTACTTCATCATAAAAAGCAATCAAATTTGTCTGACATGACCTATAGAAAGCCATGCTGATTGTTGCTCATAATGTCATTCACTAGGACAAAATTTTGAATGTGATCCCTTAATGAACCTTCAAATAATTTGCCCACCACAGATGTCAAATTTACTGGCCTATAATTGCTAGGCTGAGATCGTAATCCCTTTTTAAATATTGGAATAACATCAGCTTTCCTCCAGTCAATAGGTAGCATACCAGATGAAAGCTATAAAAAAAAAAATCAGAAATAGGGGCCGGTCTAAAACTGAACTAAGCTCTCTTAGAATCTGAGGATGTATGCCATCTGGCCCTGGCACCTTGTTTACATTAATTTTTATTAAAGTTTTATGGATCATATCCTGAGTCAGCCACTGACTAGATTGAGCTGAGCCAACATTGCAACTATGAAGTAAGCCTGGGAACTCTGACTCCTCCATTGGATACACTGAATAAAACAACTGATTTAGCACATTTGCCTTTTGTGTATCTGTTACAACCATACTGGTATCATTATTTAAAGGAGCAACACTCTCAACCCGCATCTTTGTACTATTAATGCTAGCAATGCGCTCATTTCCTAACTTTGCCTTCCATTCATTAGAGTGTTTATGTGAGGTTACCTGGTGGTCCAGTGGGGTCTAGGGGCCGGCGGGGATGCCCGCAGCTCTGATCCCTGCTCCTCCGGTTAGTGTGCATGGTGTCATTGGGTTTTGGCACGAAAGTTTGAATATTCAAAGGAGCCTTTGGGCAAATCTCGTTGCCTGTTGTTAGGTCTATTTTGTAGTATCTGGTGTGTTTATTCTGCTTGATACCTCCTAGTTTTGATCCTTGCATGTCTGACTTTTGCTTGAACTCTGCACTTTTGCACTAACTTACATACATTACACCTATTACACTCCATATTAAGCTTTTCCTTTTTTATTTTCTGTTCACATCTATACCCACACCTGTACTTATACCTATACTCATACACACACACAAGTGTGCACTTATATATACAACTTTACTTTGCCTTTATTATAATCTCTTCATTATCACATTTAAAAAATTTTTTTAAAAAAAAATGGGCGTTGGTTTGGCCAGTCTCCCTTTTAAAAGCCACATATGCAGGTTGTGGGGGAGGATCTAGTCCACAGATTGAAACCAAGCTTCAGGAGATTTTTACTCCAAGTAATGCTGTTAAGCAGTGAGATATTTGACCTTTTTATTTTGATCACAGGTAAATAAGTTAGGGACCGTCGTATGGGGTTTACCTTGACGTGGTATGGTGGCTTATCAACTTTATGATCATAACTTTGTAACAAAAAAACCCAGTTTTTCTTTTTTTAAATACATGCACTTGCATATTCATTGACACAAGTCACATGACCAGGGGCAGCTGGGAAATTGACAAAATGTCTAACCCAACATCAGATTTCAAAATTGAATATAAAAAAATCTGTTTGCTCTTTTGAGAAATGGATTGCAGTGCAGAATTCTGCTGGAGCAGCACTATTAACTGATGCGTTTTGAAAAAAAACATGTTTTCTGATGACAGGATCCCTTTAACACTGTTTATTAATGCTATGTGTTCTGAAGAAATTTAATATGAAGCTGGCCCTGTATTTTTATTGATATATTTAAAATAAATGAACCCCTATAGTAAAGGGTGTAAACGTCCCCTATAGACTTTTGAGTAATTTGCAATTCAGTCTCCTCTGTAGCAATCAGTGCTTATGTTTCATGTCTAACCAATCATCTGTGATCTCTGCCTATGTGCTACCAAGGCGGCAAGACCACAGTGCTGAGTAGGAGAGCAGGCACATATTTTTACTGGCTCACCTCCTAGGGAGACTATGTTAGTAAAAATCATCAACCTAAACTTGCCTTAGTTGCCTGGTGGTACTGGGATAAGAAGAAGAATGCCAAGCACAAGACAACATAACATTTTAAAAATTTATTTTCACTGTCACTTCAAAAGTACAGAAAAATACAGAAAACACAAGGCTGGAATAAAATCTTTAAGAACAATTGCAAAAACTGCCACAAGATAATCATGAAACCTCTATATACAGAATACTGTGTCTGAAATAATGTAAAAAGGAGTGGTTTTTCCTTATCAAAGAAGGTCTTAGTTATAAAAACACAACAGCACAGATCAGTGTTGGAAACTCCAGTTAAAATGACAAATAAATTATCCAAATAAATTGGCTGATGAAAGAAAATGTATTATTGAAATAGACTTTAAATAAAGGGGCTGTTCAATTTCACAAAACGTAATATTTTTAAATAACATGCCACAAATAATGTTGAATTGCTTTCTATTTTTTCAGTACTTTTCTAACTTGCAGGTTTAGAAAACAAATCTGCTTTTCTTTCTCATATAAGCTCTGAATGCTGGGTCGCTGACCTTCAAATAAATCTGATATTTTTCTTAAAAGCATCAAAGTTTGGCCAACAACTACTTTTACTGTGCTCATACTTAAAACTTTAATGTTATAAGAAAAAGAAAATTGAAATGAGTCATTTTGTGAAAATGAAAGGCCTCTTTAAAAATTAGATTTTTAAAGTTACTGTATGTATAAATGTAATTGCTATTGAAAAAAATAACCTTGTGTCCCTTTCTATTCTCTTCACTGCTCTTCCTAACTATATCTATTTTGCTAGAGTCAGCTCCTCCAGCCAAGATTCCAGTTCCCACAAATACAATGAATGCTTTTGTAACTTACCTTTTCCAGGCTTATCAATCACAGAACATGAAGAAGATTTGGGAAACTGGAGTCTTAGATGGAGGATATTTGACTACTGTTACTTTGTTCCAAAGGTACATATTCATGTCTTGTCCAGCAGTGCATGTAATGGAGAGTAAAATACCTGCTTTCAGTAGAAATCACATTTGCAAACTTAAAAATGATTTACTCAATGTGTATCGAGTTGCTTAAAATTTTCATTTTCTTTCATTATGCATTTTATTGTTATTTTGGTGGTGATACCCTTTATAATTATTGATGAGGTGATTAAGATTTTTTACAAATACTGACCTAATCTTCCAGAAAGGCTAGAAAGTCTACAGATGTGCAACACACAGTGTCTCATTAAAAATTTGCATCAGTGCAGCAAAGCAAAGCAACCATTCAGCACAACTGATTTGAACAGTCTACTGCAAGATAGAGACTGAAAGCAAATGTGTTGGTTGCTCTGGGTTCCTGCACAGGTACAAAACTGTCTAGTGTTTGTAAAGGAGGTCCACAGTTTTTTTTCTATAGTTGTGAATAATGATGAGCAAAATAAACTCCTTAGTGGGGAGTCCCTGCAAGATATGCATTGCAAGATGACTGCAAGGATTAGTGTGTTTGCTTACACTCGCATCAAAACTGCACACAATACAAATAGGAGGTAGGGACCACAGTGCAAATTTGTTTAAAGGAGAGAACGATTTAGAAAATTTGGAAAAATTTAACAGGGTTTGGACCATTGATCATTAACAGGGGTTAAAAAGATTGAATGTAAATAGCACCAATTATAGGTAAAGTTAAAGAAGTTAGTCATCTAGGAACCTTCAGGCCTCTGAGCAGAAGGACAGAACACTCTGGTATGCAGATAGATAGGCAGCATCCTGAGAGACTGTTGGAAAATGCTGAAAGAAACCATAATACTATATATTTAATATAATAATAATAATAATACAATAATTAAGTCTAACCAGCTCCAATCATTCAAATAAAAGTCAAATGCATGATGCTGACAAATAATGACATAAACAAAAAACATTCTATTTTAAACAAAATCTCTTTAAAGAACTATATGTGACTGCAACTGTCACTCCCAATCAGTTTTACCTGATCAGCAGTCTCTTTGGTTGTCTCACAAAGAAACACAGGTTCCTCTGCCTTGGATCTGAGAAGCGGTACTGAGCACACAGTCAGACTAGAAGTGACTGCAGCCAAGTCTATAAAAGATACAAAGCAAAATTAAAAGTGATCACCAGCAGAAAAACATGTTAAAAAAGAAAGACAGAGATAAAAACAAAAAGTCACAAGGAAAAATAATAAAACTGGATACACAAAAAGGAACAGAGTTTAATGGATTTAATGGCAGGCAATACACATACCAATGACACGACTGTTGATAAGATCACACAGAGATATTTGTTTGGATAAGTCAGATACAAAAAGTCCATAAGGAGTTCTTTAGGAGGTTGTTTCGAAAAGCATGATCCCTTTGGATATCTGTTCTGTCAGTGAGTCTAGGGGGCAGATTTATCAAAGGGGCCGATTCACCAAGGGTCGAATTTTCGAGGGTTAATTAACCCTAGATATTCGACTGGGAATTAAAATCCTTCGACTTCGAATATCGAAGTCGAAGGATTTTAGCACAAATAGTTTGATCGAAGGATAATTCCTTCGATCGAACGATTAAATTCTTCGAATCGAACGATTCGAAGGATTTAAATCCAACGATCGAAGGAATATCCTTCGATCAAAAAAACTTAGGAAAGCCTATGGGGACCTTCCCCATAGGCTAACATTGCGTTCGGTAGCTTTTAGATGGCGAACTAGGGGGTCGAAATTTTTTCTTAAAGTACTTAGATTATCGAATGGTCGAATAGTCGAACGATTTTTAGTTCGAATCCTTCGAAGTCGAAGGTCGAAGTAGCCCATTCGATGGTCGAAGTAGCCCAAAAACACTTTTTACTTCGAATCCTTCACTCGAAGTTAGTGGAGATTACAACTCACCCATGTTCTATTCATTCCTATGGAATTTTTAGAATTGTATTTATCAAGTTCACCATTTGATCAATATGCTTTAAAAAATCTCATAAGAATGAATAGAAAGTGAATGAGTTTTTCTGTGGTGAGTTTTAAATTCATACTAAATCTGACCCATAATGTAAGGTAATGTAAGGTTCCTTTGTTTTGCATACATCAGGGCTAAGGACCAAAAAAGTGTAAGGCACAGCTTCCAAAGAAATCACAATATGAATTATAATTTTATATTAAAAAAAAAATACAGTATGCACCCAAATCGGAGGCTTTACACTCAAACAGCAGTATAAAGCAATAACTAGTGAAAGTAGTAGGCATGTTCCCAGGACCAAGTTTTATTATTAGGGTGCACCAAACTCTGCTTTTCAGGGTTCATCTGAACTCCCGAATGTAGGGATACCAATTCAGTTGAATACTGAACCAAATCCGAACCTTTCCTGCACACTAAAAAAGCAGGTGCGCAGGCGGAGAAACCCAATGCGCACGGAAAGGTTTCTCTGTTCCCACAGCTCACTCTGTCTCCAGCCATGCTCTCCAATAATCTGTACATCCCTTCACAATTTAAAACATTAATTACAGGACAGTAGTAGTAGTAGTAGTAGTAGTAGTATACACATCCTCCCAATGGCTACTTATAATATCGAAAGGTACCTGCAAGACTGCAGTGCTTGAGTGATGTATCTGAGGTATATTTCCAAACACGAAGGATAGGTGACTCTCTCTCACTTGTGAGCAGACCATTTCTTCTTACTGGGATCCGACTG
This sequence comes from Xenopus laevis, assembly GCF_017654675.1. Taxonomy (NCBI): domain Eukaryota; kingdom Metazoa; phylum Chordata; class Amphibia; order Anura; family Pipidae; genus Xenopus; species Xenopus laevis. Next base: position 82,652,338 of record NC_054386.1, read on the forward strand.
GGACGAACACCCAAACTTTCCAAAGACCTAAGAAAAATGTATTATGAGATCAGTGACATTAGTGAAATGCCTTCTCACATAAGGATGCATTTCTAGACAGGAACCCCATAGACTTATTCTGAATCCTAAACTGGTCTGTACAGATATAACTGATGTGGGCATATACAGTAGCAGGAGAAGTTGCTTTCAGGTGGTCTTTGTACAGAGACAAGTGTCCGGCACACATACATTTGTCCTGCTCTGGCAGGTGAGATGAAAATGTCAGTACATATGTTGGTCCACATGGGGTTTGCACGGAGTCTGGAGTAAATAGATGCATTAGACATTCTGGTGTAGACAGACATACATTGGGCCACTTGGAGTATGGACAGTAACAGTGAATAAATCAGGGGTGTCCAAAATTTAGATCGGGATCTTACCAGTAGACCTGTCTAAATCACCCTCCTTTTTCATGCTTTTCATTCAGATATTATTACATAACAAATAGTTTTTTGTTAAATATAGCAAAATAAATTCTCCCATAAATCAATATAATATTTAAGTAATAGTTAACAGAACAGAATGCTAACAATGCTTTTATGGATGTAGATCATAACAGGACAACATCACTAAAAGTAGACCCCACATTAGTAAAGAATGGGCACTCCTGGAATAAATGGAAACCATGGATGTTAGGAAGTTACAATAGCAAAGAGCAACACATAGCCAAGGAATTCTTGGAGTCATTTGCATTTGGAAAGATTATAGGAACTTATAGGTAGGAAAACTTTTCGGTTGGTCTTGCATATGCACCGAATACAAGGACTTTTGCAGGATTCCCATTTGGTCCAGTAGATAACATGACTTTACACCTTTAGAGACAATATTTTTCACAGATCATGCATTATCTCAAACCAGTATATTCAAATTAGGGTTCAGATTCAGTTATACTCATAATATAAACTATTGGGTTTGTATTGGTTAAATAGGCGTATTTGCATGCAAATAAAAGGGCCAAAGTGGTTAAACAGTTGGCAGGACAAAAAAAAATTACACTTGCTGGTTCAGGAAATTTGGTTTAGCATGGTAAGTCAGCTAGCAGGAGCAGATACATCTGATTAAGGGTAGTTGGCAGGAAAATACAGGGGGTATGCGTCCATATGTCCTAGTGTGATTGCAGCACTTGTAGGCATCCACTTGGGAATGATGATGTAGGCATCCACTTGGGAATAATGTTGTAGGCATCCACTTAGGAATGATGTGGTTACAGTGTCGGACTGGGGGGGCCCCAAAAAATCCCCTGGGCCCCCCAGCTGCAAATCCCCTCTGGGACCCCCCTTCAGCCCCCGCCCCCCCTGCTCGTCAGAAGAGAACTGGGTGGCATCAGGGAGGGAGGTAAGCAGCAGTGCAGGGAGTGGGTCTGCGCCGGCAGGGGCCTCTGGGTTTTTCCTCCCGGTGTCCCGCCAGCCCAGTCCCACCCTGTGTGGTTAAGAATTACAAAGTTTGATGGGTCACATGTATTTTTCTATTTTCAGTGAGTATGGGTACATAATGATTTGAAGATTATACTAAGGGTTAGGAATCACTTACTTGGAGTACTCTGTGTTGTTATGGCTACCACCTCTTTTATGTACGTTCTAGAAACAAGAAATTAAACAGAATTATTTCCTACCTCTGTAGAACCTAAGACACATGACCTATACCCCATTTGCAAACCCAAGTATTCTCAGAGACTGAAACAATTTTGAGTAAAGCAACTGGATGGATCAGTTAATATTGCCCTTTCACCTTGGGCCACTATTTTGTGGTGGTCTGTGTACTCCGTTAGAGATCTCCTGACCAGAAAAAATGCAGCTCTAACTGGAAGGAGTAAAAGACAGAACTTTGTCCATTACTTGGCTCATGTGACCTAATATGTATGTGTGCCCGTGGTTTGTTTGTGTGCACCATGAATCGTATGGTCCCAGGGAAGCCCTTATGGCATATTACTTCTAGAAAACTATATTTTTATAAAAACCAGTTTATTTAGATGAAGCAGTGTTTTACATATGAGCTGTTTTATGCAGTATATTTTATAGAGATCTACATTGGTTCAGGGGTAGAGCTGTGTAAGTGTGCCAGCGATACAGTAAGCCACTATAATATAGTGCCCAATGGTCAGTGTTTTAATCCAATGATGAAATATATTATATAGTTGCATTGAAAAGATGTAATGTTTCCACTTTATAAATCCAAGTTTGAATATGATTGTGAGGATAAATGAAAAAATAGTAAAATGTCCTTCTGTTTACTACATTGAGAAATAACCCTGAAGGGGTTTGCTGCCTTCCTGGATGATAGCTAACCAAAGTACAGATGCAGCCACTTTGGTTTGTCTGTTTGACACAGAATAACTAAACACAGATATCCCATTTATCTCATTTAACACCGAAAACTGCGTCACAACATCCCATCTAATTAAAGCATTCACCATTGTTCACAATGGTGCTTTGGTATGCTAATGGAAAGGTTAAATGCATTAAATGAGTTAAGATGACTTTAGATAACGCAGTTTCTTCAATTAACCCTGTGTCATGACGCATTTATCTCACAAATCCAAGTGGCTTCATCTGTAAATATTACAACGATTAATAGCTTCAGGGGGGAAAAAAATAAAAATGCATCAGTTAATGGGGCTGCTGCAGCAGAATTCTGCACTGAAATCCACAGATTTTTTTATATTTAATTTTGAAATCGGACATGGGGCTAGACATATTGTCAGTTTCCTAGCTGCCCCCAGTCATATGACTTGTGCTCTGAAACTTAAGTCACTCGTTGTACTGCAAGTTGGAGTGATATCACCTACTCCCCCCCCAGCAGCCCATCAGCAGAACAATGGGAAGGTAACCAGATAGCAGCTCACTAACACAAGATAACAGCCAGGGGTGCTTCGCCAATGAGGCGAGTTGAGGCTGTAGCCTCAGGCGGCAGCGCTCCATTAGGTACCAGGGGCAGCAAAAATGCTGCTCCTGGTACTTTAAGAGCGAATTTCCAGGAAGGATCCGGAAGGATCCAGGATCGCCCCTGATAACAGCTGCCTGGTAGATCTAAGAACAGCACTCAATAGTAAAATCCAGGTCCCACTGCGACACATTCAGTTACATTAAGTAGGAGAAACAACAGCCTGCCCAAAAGCAGTTCCATCCTAAAGTGTTGGCTCTTTCTGAAAGCACATGACCAGGCAAAATGACCTGAGATGGCTGCCTACACACCAATATTACAACTAAAAAAAAAAATTACATTTTATATGGTATATCTAGTATAGGTCAATCTAAAAACAACTGGACTTGCTGAGTAATCAATGAAGACGTTTCACTACTCATCCGAGCAGCTCGGATGAGTAGTGAAACGTCTTCATTGATTACTCAGCAAGTCCAGTTGTTTTTAGATTGACCTATACTAGATATACTATGACCTGGATGAATGAAAATCTTCATAGTCATTTTATATGGTAGAGTGAATTATTTGCAGTGTAAACCGTGAAATTTAGAAATAAAAACTACATCATAAAAATCATGACAGAATCCCTTTTACAACCAGTTTTATTTTCATATCAACTCTTACTTTAGAAACAAGGCAGGGTCAGCTTATATTTAATACCTCTTAAAAGTATGAAGGCAGCTATAGTTCCCTGTATATACAGAACATTCTTTACAGACAAGTAGGTGCTGTTTATTGCAATAATGCCACTAGGGACACTAATACTATTGCAGCTTGCGGAGAAAGACATTCACACATACTCCTTATTCTTTTTTTATCTCTAAGGGAACAACAACTTCAATCTAATATAATGTTCTGTACTCAGCAGAATGAACACTTACCTGCAGTAAAGCAAAACCATGACTTTGATGAAAATGCTGCCTGGTGGATTCTCCTTCCCGGACATTTTTCTTGGTTGGAGTTCCATTCTTCTCCTTGGCAGCTGGGGAAAGACCACTGAAGCCACTCCCTGCAGACATTTTACAAAGAACACGTCATTCCTGCTGGATGGTAGGAGATATACAAATAGGACATGTTCTTGTATATATAATTGGCTGTAGCTTTGCATGAAATATGTGTTAATAATAAAAATGTTAGTATGACCTGGTCTTCTTCATTGATGGATATCCCAGCACTATTTTACAAATCTGTAAGGGGCATCCATATCTTGTGCTGAACTCACATTTGTATTAAAACTCACAGCATCATTAGTCAATTCATCAAGAATGGATATGGTCTTGTCTTAATAACAGTGTCCACAAAATGGCTGCTGCCTGCTTGCTATAATTATGAATCCCCAGACTGAAGGAAACAAGATTCCAATAATTTATGTTGTGTAATTAAAGTTCATTTTGCTTGACTAATGTGATAAAATAGGATTTTGAATAATTTGTTTTGGTGACGGATCCCATTTAAGGGTTACAAGAAATACAAATGATTTTAAGGTAACGTCTTAACATTTACCTTTAACAATTACAAATGAAAACAAAAAAAAACTGTTTAGGTGTCACCATACCTTATAATTGACAGATAGGGGCATATCCTGGTCAACCAGCTATCTGTTTAACAGGGCAGATATGTTTTTACCAAGCTTAGAAAATAGGGTAGGTCTTTAAAGAAACTGATACTGGATGGGGATACAAACCGGACATGCTGAGTGACAATGATAAAGGGCAAGATGTCTTTGCATGTGATGGAGTTCTAGGATATCCAGAGCTCAGGGAAGGTGCTTGGGTGCTCAAGCGTTGCTGACATCCAGTAGGACTATGCACTGTGGAACGTAGCAATGACTGCTGGTGCTGGCGTCTTTTTTCTTGAGCTTTTGTTTCTATCAAAAAGAATTTTAAAATGTTAAATGAAAAATATTTTGAATGTATGGAGAAAGGGTGAATATGCCATGCAATTACCCTAGACATTGTGGGGGTCATTTATAAAGTTCGCGCAGCGCATATTTTTCGCAAATGGTTGTATTGCGCATGTTTTTTGCTGAGCGCTAATATATTGCACTGCTCTGCTCGTCTTTCCGTTTTTTGCGAATTCGCAGTGTGAATAAATTTTCGCAAACGGCGCGCAAATGAGACAGGAGTTTGCGCAAGCGCACCCAATGTGCGAGGTTGTTGTGCGCGAAAATAGCGTTGACAGTAACTTAAATTCGCAGTTTGCAAAACTGTTTTGCGAATATTTTTTCCGCCACCAAAGTTGTGGCGTAATTGAGTCGCAGAGTGTGCGCATAAAGATTCTCAATTTGCGAATTGTGACATATTTATAAAGCCCCTTTAGACATTCGCATTGTGAACAAAAAATTCGCAATTCTGTATGCACCCTCTTATTCAGCTTTATAAATATAACCATGCACAGGGCAAATATATTCACTTTGCGAACCAATCTGCCCTGCGGGAAGTTTATAAATGACCCCCATTGTCAATTTCCCAGCTGCCCCAAGTCATGTGACTTGTGCTCTGATAAACTTCAATCACTTTTTACTGCTGTACTGAAAGTTGGAGTGATATCACCCCCCTCCCTTTCCCCCCCAGCAACCTAACAACAGTACAATGGGAAGGTAACCAGATTGCAGCTCCCTAACACAAGATAACAGCTGCCTGGTAGATCTAAGAACACTCAATAGTAAAATCCAGGTCCCACTGAGACACATTCAGTTACATTGAGAAGGAAAAACAGCAGCCTGCCAGAAAGCATCTCTCCTAAAGTGCAGGCACAAGTCACATGACCAGGGGCAGGTGGGAAATTGACAAAATGTCTAGCCCCATGTCAGATTTCAAAATTGAATATAAAAAAAATTTGTTGCTCTTTTGAGAAATGGATTTCAGTGCAGAATTCTGCTGGAGTAACACTATTAACTGATGTGTTTTGGAAAAAAACATGTTTTCCGATGACAGGATCCCTTTAAGAAATAACACTAGTTTTACCAGTGCCGCACAACACTACATTATATGTTCATTACTTTAATCCATTTTTATTATTTGGTGTTACTGTTCCCTTAAATAAAAGGATTTGTTTGCTTCAGAAACACTGCACAACTCTGCATATTTATAGTTGTACAGAGACAGAAACTCTTCCTGGTATCCTGGCGGGCCAGTCCGATACTGCTCACTCTGCATTTGTGGTCAGGGAGGCATGAAGCGGGCCAGTGGGGACTTATTACCGTGGGGGTGTTTAGTTCTCCTTTAATGTTCTTTTGCATCCACATACTGATTTCTCCCTTTCTCTGCAGGTTTGAGTTCATTCAGGCCAGTTCAGCTGCAGACTGGCAGTTACTGCTGATCTGCATGTGATGCAAGTCAGTTTTAAGGTGCGTCACCTTTGAATAAAGTATTAGTATGATGTAGAGAGTTATATTCCTGGACAATTTGCAATTGGTTTTCATTTTTTATTATTTGTGGTTTTTAAGTTGTTTAGGTTTTTATTCAGCAGCTCTCCAGTTTGCATGGTCAGCAATTTGGGTTCTAGGGTCCAAATTACCTTAGCAACCATGCATTGATTTGAATGAGAATATGAAATATTAATAGGAGAGGGTCGGAACAGAAAGACGAGTAATAAAAAGTAGCAATAACAATACATTTGTAGCTTTACAGAGCATTTGTTTTCCGATAGGGTCAGTGACCCCCTTTTGACAGCTAGAAAGAGTCAGGATAAAAAAGGCAAATAATTCATAAACTATAAAAAAAAAATCAATAATGAAGACCAATTGAAAAGTTGCTTAGAATTGGCCATTCTATAACATACTAAAAGTTAACCTGAAGGTGAACCCCTTTTAAGAGCTCCTACAGACAAGCGTTTTTAGCTGCGCTCCTCTGCGTTCCGGTTTCACGCGTTCAGCCGCAGGGGAGCGCAGGAGTAGACACACTGAATTCTTTTCAATGGGGCTGTACTCACACAGACGCATGTAAGCGCCGAACGCAGGTTGGGACGCAGCATGTAGCATTTTTCCTGCGTTCGCGTTTACATGCGTCTGTGTTCTTTAATGAGCCCTAAAGGCAGTACTGGTCTCTAGGTGCAGTCAGTATAGTGCTTCCTATATCTTTGGCTTCAAATCATAAGAACATAACATAAAAATAGCAACTTTTATATGTAAAATATCTTATGACTTCACTAAATAGTAGTTCTAAATAGTATATGAAGCTGGTTGTGCTCATTTATTTCACACTGCAGGGCCCAGTGTCCACATTGTGAACCTTTTTTTTGGAAATAGGTATTTGAGTGAATTACAATTGCTCTAGCACTACCAAAACCTCTGGGTATTCTCCTGGTATTCCCTCTTGGTGGGCATGTTCCCCCTTAACAGTAGAACTGGCTCCTTGAAATGAAGCCCAGTCACCTTTATGCTTGTTTTGTGGAAGCAAATGACAGATCAGCTCCAAAAAAGGCATATATTATATAAATTGAAATTTATTCGATCCATATATTCTCATGATATGATAGGTTTGTTTTTTTCATGATTATGATTTGTTTTTATGAGACATTTCAACACCCCCATATTTTTGATTTTTCTCCCTATTTCCTCCTCCCAACTGGACCCTGCACTATAGTCTCTGACTCCTGAAACAATGTTGTAATCAGCTGATCCTCTAATACACTACAGTTACATTGTTTCCAAGGGGTTGTTCCCCTTAGAGTAAACTTTTAGTATGATGTAGAGAGTGATATTCTGAGACAATTTGCTATTGGTTTCGATTTTTTATTATTTGTGGTTTTTAAGATATTTAGATTTTTATTCAGCAGCTCTTCAGTCTGCAATTTCAGCAGTACAGTAGCTAGGGTCCAAATTACACTAGCAACCATGCACTGATTTTAATAAGAGACTGGAATATGAATAGGAGAGGGGATGGAGTAGAAAGAGGAGTAATAAAAAAAAAAAAAGCAGTAACCATAAATGTGTTGACTTATCGAGCATTTGTTTTTTAAGATGGGGCCATCTGAAAGCTGGAAAGAGTCAGAAGAAGAAGGAAAATAATTAAATATAAATAAATAATGAAGACCAATTGAAAAGTTGCTTAGAACTGGCCATTCTAGAACATACTAAGGGGCAGATTTCAGTGAAATACGTCGAAATTAGAATTCCAAAAGACCAACCAAAATTAAATGGTTTTTTTTTGGGCAAATAGGTCAGTTTTCGATTGAATTGGAATCATACGAATCAAAGTAATATCGCATTCGATCGAATTAGATTCAAAGTTTTTCCAAAAAAAAACCGAGGTACCTAATTTTACCTACAAAAACTGGGAAAAGTTATTGACTCGAGTATAAGCCTAGGGTGAGAAATGCAGCAGCTCTTGGTAAGTTTCAATCAATGGCACAGGGAGTATCAAACTACACACCAATGCACAAACCCCCAGCTACAGACATGTAAAACTAAGGTTCTAGAACTACAACTCCCAGTCCAGGGATGTGTTCAACAGGATAGGGTCAGAGCGCAGGTCAAGGAAGTAGTTGCAGTTGACTCGTGACAAGTTCAGACACCTGAGATCCCAGCATCCACGACTATCTCCTGTTAATGGCGCTTTCCCAAACGCCTTTTTAGAGGCACAGAGGGATAAACGGGAAATTGGAGAAACCTTCAGCGCCAGCCACAGGGGAGGAGGAGCAGTGGGAGGCTGAATGGCGGAGGAGGGGGGGTACAACAGGACATATGTCCTCCCCCCTCCCCTTAGGGGGGTTGTCTCCGCTCCAGCCCAAGCTCATCACTTACCACTCCGCCACCAGCGCATACCAAGCTCACCACCGCCGATGAGCTGCAGAAGCAGCAGGCAATGCAGGGAGAGAGTGGACGGCCGAGCGACTACCCACAATAGGCGGGTTCAGCAACAAACAAGTTGGTGGCCGTTAGTCCAGAGCTGACACAGGAAGTAGGGGCTCCGAATGTGCTTATTTTGCGTGTTCAGTGTGTGTTGCACCATTGCCCTCTGAACATCTGATTGGACAGCCTGTGGCACGCAGAAGAGAACACTAGAAGGTGCAGGTCAGCGCAGCCATCCGCTCCGATCTGATCGTGATAACAGGTTTTCCGGATAATTGATCCTATACCTGCACTGTATATTTCATATTGTCGTTTAAAAACAAAAAAGAAAAGTGTTTTGTTTTTTTATGAAAATGTAATAGCTTGAGTCCTGCGTGGAACCAATTTCTAAGACCCGGACCCGACCCAAAACAGCAACGCGAACCACATTTTACACTTTGATCCGCTACCTGACCCGGACCAGCAACTGCCTTATCCGCAACTCGACCCACAACCTCCATCAAACAAGAAGTGACGGTGCTGCAAACCGGAAGTGACGTCATCAAAAGTGGGCGGGGACAGAAACAACTTTTGTAAAACTTTAATAAGATTTTTTTGTCAAATACAGACAATATTACATAAAATAAGAAATATATTTGAGACCCGCAACCCGAAACCGCACCTGAAAATCCTCCCCTCTTTCCACAGGGTGCCCGCAATTTTGCGCGTATAGCCGACACGCTGCAGGACTCTAGGCTGGTTTTGTTTCAGAAAAGGATTAATTGTATTTTATTTGGGATCAAGAACAAGCTACTGCTTTGTTATTACAAAGAAAAAGGAAATCCTTTTTTAGAAATATGGTTTATTTGGATTAAATGGAGTCTATGGGAGACTACCTTTCTGTAATGCGGAGCTTTCTGGATAATGGGTTTCCGGTTAACGGATCCCATACCTGTACTTCTATAGGTGATTTTGTATGTGGGTGAGGGAGAGTCAGAGAGAGAGTGAGAGAGCACAAATATGTCATGCAGAGATTATGAGGAGTGACTGCTGGAGATGGATGAAAACCATGGTCATTCCCAAGCTATTTGTTTCTGCAGTTGTGCCTTGTTTTGGTACCCTGAAATGAGTGAACAGCAGAGATACAAGTGGTATATACACTTATGCAAACAAAATCCATTTTATTGATTTTTCAGTTTTACACACAAAGTCGCAAAAGACGAAACAAAATGAATGCTAATGGAGGAGATGACAAGAACAGACTGTCAGCAAGTAAAACTTTGAGCAAGGAATAAACACACAAGACAAGATGCACTAAATCACATTTCCGTCTTATAAAACAGGAGTACATACAGCCTTCCATCGGTGAGCTGAGCTTTGTTACAGCCCTAAGAAAATAATAAGTGCAGAAAGCCTAGGGTGGAGTTTATGCTCCTGTCCCTTTTGGCTGAAACTTAAATTTTAATGTGCAAAACTTAGCAATTATCAAAATTGAACTTTACATAATGAATCAGAAACAGCTCTACTGCCATCTTAATATGCAAAAAAATAAATAAAAATGATTACTTCATCTCAAAAAAGACAAAAGTGCAACTAGTATGGAATGTAAGCTTGGCTGTACAATGGAACGTTAATCGATGCTTCAAAATCAACCATTTTTGCAAATATATAATTTAAAGGAGAAGGAAAGCTACAGAGGCATTTTATTGCCAATAGATTAGCTGCAATATTGCAAGCTAGAATGCTATATTTATTCTGTAGAATGTGTTACCATACCTGAGTAAAAAGCTCTGGAAGCTCTCTCTCTGTTTGTTTAGGATACAGCTGCCATATTAGCTTGGTGTGACATCACTTCCTGCCTGAGCCTCTCTCTGCTCACTTATAGCTCTGGGCTCAGATTACAGCAGAGAAGGGGTTGCTGCTGAGTTGCTGCTCGGATGAGTAGTGAAACGTCTTCAATGATTACTCAGCAAGTGCAGTTGTTTTAGATTTACCTATACTAGATATTTATTGGTTTGTTTAAAGGGATTCTGTCATGAGTTCTATGATGTCGTTTTTATTTCTAAATTACACTGTTTACACTGCAAATTATTCCCTCAACAATATAAAATTTAATTCCTGAACAGCAAGTGTATTTTTTTAGTTGTAATATTGGTGTGTAGGCGCCATCTCAGGTCATTTTGCCTGGTCATGTGCTTTCGGAAAGAGCCAGCACTTTAGGTTGGAACTGCTTTCTGGCAGGCTGTTGTTTCTCCTACTCAATATAACTGAATGTGTTGCAGTGGGACCTGGATTTTACTATTGAGAGCTGTTCTTAGATCTACCAGGCAGCTGTTATCTTGTGTTAGGGAGCTACTATCTGGTTACCTTCCCATTGTTCTTTTGTTAGGGTACTGGGGGGGTGAAATCAATCCAACTTGCAGAAAAGAGTGACTGAAGTTTATCAGAGCACAAGTCACATGACTGGGGGCAGCTGGGAAACTGACAATATGTCTAGCCCCATGTCAGATTTCAAAATTAATTCAAAAATCTGTTTCCTCTTTTGAGAAATAGATTTCAGTGCAGAATTCTGCTGGAGCAGCACTATTTTTTTCCCATGACAGTATCCCTTTAAGTATACCAATATGCATTTTCTTACAGAAAAACAGAACCCCGACAAAGTTGCGGTGCTGGCAGTAGATGCTGTTGGAATATCACCACTAAAAGTAGATTCCGCATCAGTAGTATAGGCACCCCTGTACTAAAATGCATAGAAATTACTAAAAATAGAAGCAAATTCAAATGTACAGGATCTAACAAAGAATAGAGTATCATGATGGGTAGATATCACACACACACACGAAAAACTCAAGTACGCAAACAGTTGATGAACAGCATATAAAACCAATGAAATGAAAGCATATGCACACAATAAGACAAATATAAATTATAAGTACCAAAGGAAACATGCACTAAAGAAAGTCCACACACAATACAGGATCACGAAAAGCATAAACAACCCCACACAGAACATGATATAGCCTACACACAAGATAAAGAATTTAATCATACTTATCAAAGTAAATCCCAGATTATGTTGATATATTTCATTAACATTTTATGAAGCGGAGATTGTTGCACTGAGCACCTACCTACATTATGTCATTTACATGGTATTATAATGTTTGATATACAAAGACACAGAGGGGAACATACACAACCTTGCTTGAAACAGATACAGAAACACATAGAAAAAAAACCACACACACGCAAATAGGAATAAATCATACTACAGGTAACAGAGCAATCACACGCACAGAAATGACAAAATATACACATACAGCCAAAAGAAACTCAAATGACTAAGAAAAGAAATGGGATACATAAAGTGCATGCTCGTTATACATAATCACGACTTTAGGTATAGCCATGACTATGCCTTAAACAAGCTTGACACAAAGTCACAATGTGTGCAAAATAAGGGTCAGAAACACAGGAAACTCATTTAGACAAACATAAGAGAAAACAACGAACACTCAGGATACAGAATTACAATTTCACATTTTTGTTGTAGAGTTGAGCATGGCTCAAAATAAAGTGCAAATGAGATTTTACTTCACAAGGCACCGGAACATTTTTTAAATATGGAACACTAGTTTATAGAAAATTATTTTTCAGGAAACAGTTATAAATAACACAACAGTGACAAAAAAAACAAGGTGACAACTATAAACCCTTCATTGCTTGGGCAACATTAAGCAAATTCCAGCTACAAAATCTACCCAAAATAGTCAACTAACAATATCACAAGTTTAAAGAGGACTCAGAATTTAGAAAATTGAAAGGGAAGTAGACAAATATATTAGGGATGCACTGGATCCACTATTTTGGATTCGGCCGAACCCCCGAATCCTTCGCTAAAGATTTGGCCGAATACTGAACCGAATCTGAATTATGCAAATTAGAGGAGGGAAGGAGAAAGCATTTTTACTTCCTTGTTTTGTGACAAACTGTCAAGCGATTTCCCTCCCGCCTCTAATTTGCATATGCAAATTAGGATTCGGTTCGGCCAGGTAGGAGGATTTGGCCGAATCCCTAACCAAATACTGGATTTGTTGCATCCCCAAAATATATATATATATATATATACACCTTTTCCCCTGTAAATGCATGGTGTTTCATGCATGAAATGTAATCCATGACTTTTACATGTTCCTGTTGGCATGTCTCTAGAAGAATAAACTACATATAGGCCTACATCTCCAACAGGAGTTTGATCTGTAGCGGTAATAATAGTAAAGGAATGCAAAGGTAGTAAAAGATGCAGAAAAATCATAATAATTGAGTGGGCATCAGCAGAATTTACTGCAATTTGTTTTACCTCTCTAGGGAAGGGAATGGAGGTGAAATGACTCACACATCACATTTCCCTTTTACCCAAGGTTTTCTAATGCATGCAACAATTATTACAAGAAAAATAAAGGATTAGTTAGAACTTCATATCATAAATATACGCCATAACTCAATCTATTTACCTAATCCATAACTTTTACATGTTCCTTTCGGCATGTCGCTGGAAGAATAAACTACATGTAGGTCTACATATCCAACAGGAGTTTGATATGTAGAGGTAATAGTAAAGGTATGCAAAGGTAGTAAAAGATGCAGAAAAATCAGCAGGTTTTTAAAGTCCCCGTACATCTGGGGGAAAGGCTGGATATTTCTTCAAAGTTTAGAAGCAGGAAATGGAGATGGGTATTCTGATGAGTCCAGTCTTTGATTTAGTTATAGAGTTAGATTTCCATCAGGCTGTGAGTGTATGCAGATGCAGTAGATAAATTACCAAACGTAATCGTGTAGACAATAGCAGCCTTTCCCATTTTAATGGCCTTGAAGACAGGAATTGAAAGATCCTTTGGGGGGTGGAGAAAAGATTTTTTACATAAATGTCCAGACTGCATCTCCATGCAAACACAGTGGCCACACAGATAAATGTATAAAAAAAAAGGCAGACCCACTCCCTTCTAAGGCTTGTTGCAGGCAGGGCATTTTGACTGATCTAATAATCAGACTAAAAACAGTAGTGATCAAAATGTCCTTTTTTGTCACTCTTCTAAAAGCATTTGCTTTGATGATGATGGGAAGATCTTGGATCAAAAATGCTCAGGCAATGAAGGTGCTCTACCTGTCCAGGTAAATAGAGGCATGGAACCCACTGATGTTTTCTTTCTGGTTACAGTAGTCTATTTAGAAAAAACTTGATTTTTTTTTTTACCTAACATGTTTAGGTTTGAGTAATGGTATTATCACATTTAATTCAAATGTCAGCTTGCTCTATATTTTATTCATCGTTAAGTGTTTATAATGCCTTTTTTATTACTACAAGGTAATCAATATATAGGATGTGGACCGGCAAACCAGAAAAATGAACACATTTCAGCTCAGCTTGGACGAAAAACAGAGCCACATATATTCCACACCTCTTATGATAGGCTTCCAGCACTCCAGAATGCTCCCCTTACCTCTTACTGGGCCCAGCACCCTCTGGTTGACTTTGGGAGGACTATGGCTGGAGTTGCTGCAGAGGAATGTGAAGTTGATGGAGGATTTGGTCTGTGGGGAGTTCTGTTGGCTGTTGGTACTAGCTGTGCTGTTACTGTAACTCCTGGTTCTCATTAGACTGTTCTCTGATAAAGACCACAATGCCAGACTGAAACAAAATGTAAAGACACATGTAAAATGATGGTAATGTGGAAAGCAGAAATACACAAAGCATACAGTTTGGCATGCAATCTCCCAGCACTGAAAAGTTTTAATTCCCAGGGATATATGCACTTAGCAGTCCTGCTTACTTACAGAGACTGCTATATCCATTATTAGAGAGCAAAGAAAAATCCATAAATCCATAAATAAATATCATGAATTTGTCTTTTTCCTTCCTGCAGAGTATGCTGTATAATGTCCTTCCAATCAACACAGGAATGTATAGTAGGAATGTTCTCCCCAGGATGTTTTGGACAGGAGCATCACCTGGCTGATTTCCCCTGAGTATCCCATCAGATTGTCTACATTTTGTTTATTTTAAATATGTTCCAAAAGGCCCACAATTATTTTTGTTTACAGTCTAATTGCAATATCAAGTTGTGAATATAATTTTTCCTCTAGTTTCTGTGATGAACTCAGATTGCCATTTAATAGTGTTCATACACAAGCATGCTGCTGATTCGGCCACTTCTGATGTAGCCAAAGCTTACAGGCAAATAATAATATAATCAGAGCTGGGCCAAGACAGTAGGGTGCCCAAGGCAAGCTGCACCAAAGCTAATCCCGGCACTACACTTTTTGACAATCCAAAGCATGCAGTGACTGAGTTAGAGGCAGCAGAAGAGGTACCTGTCCCAAAATGTATGCCCTAGGCACCTGCCTTTTCTACCTACCGCTAGTCCTGGCCCTGATAATAATAGCAATAATTATCATCACAGTAGGCAATTCTGTTTTTCACTAACCAAACATGTCAGATGGCTTGTGCTGAACATAATTTTTACCTATTGTTTTAATCATCTAATTTTTTTGTTATTTATGGAGCTAAAGAGGGTAAAGGGGAAATTGAAATGATGCTTGTTGACCAAGTTATCAAGGTAGATAATACAAGAAGATAATATAATCCCCCTGCATAATGGACTCCTGTTAACAACAAGGGGGGGGGGATGTATACTAGTGATCAAATTATCTACCTTGCCAAAACCAAATATGGAGTAGCTTTAAATTCTGCATTTATATTAAGTTTTTTAAATCACTAGGCAAAAAGTATGTCCAGTGCAAGCCCTACTGATAAACTTGTGTTGAGCAAGAGGGCTACAGCTCCTTTAAAACATCCCATCTCCATGTGCAGGAGTAACAAACATGCTAGAAACATATCTACTGTTCGAAGCTCACAGCAGAAAAAAAAGTGGGATCATACTTGGAAGCCTTGACTGGTGATTTTGTGCTCTTTTTTTTCAATGTCCCAGGGACGACCCCTTTAGTGTTGCGCAGGTGTTTCAGCATCCAGGCTCGAAGGTTTGTTAGGTTGTTGTACTCGGACATTATTAGTCTGGGCCAGGGGTTGCATTCTGCCATATCAAGGGCTGCAATGGCCACAGCTCTTCCAATCTAACAGAGACAACAACCCAAAAAAGTAAACATGATTTTCTGCCCTAAGCTCTTAGCATAAGATATAGACCTATTTTTTTGATAACCTCTATAGTTTCGTATTTTTTATCTCCTGCACCACCTTAATTTTTGAGTTGTGTAAGTCGAATCAATGAATTAGAGAGTGCAGTACCACACATTATATTTGTTATAGACCTATTACACCTCAGAACTAGGAATCCTATGCAAATCAGTACATGTCCATTCTACACAAATAATTAAAACGTTTTAATTTTATTTTTCTCTGCAATAAAGCTTATTTGGAAAGCTTGAGGTCTCCAAATAATAGATCCAATACCTGTATAACTGAATATGATCATTCACTCATCTCACACAAAGTTTCTATTGAGCACATATTCTAGACAAAAAAAGGGGAGATTTATACATTCTTTTAAATACTTGTGTCCTTTTCCACATGATATTGAGCACTGAAAAATGAAGACTCTTTCCTTGTCCCTTATCAAACAGATCAGTGTCCTGCCTCCCTTAACCAGACTACCAAAAAAAAAAAAAGGGATACCAACACACCCCTTTAACGCATTGCTGGTAAACTGGTCATGTTGAGAAGACCAATAATCACCTATGGCATAGTAGAATGTGTCGTAAAGGTGTAGTTCAACTATAAATTAACTATTCTTTTTTCTTATTTGTGGTTTTTGACCTATTAAGCTTTTTTTTAGAGCCTAGATTACCCTAGCAACCAGGAATATAAGTGAGGGCCTCAATGGAAAGATAAGTAATAAAAGTAACAATGATCGTAACATTCTACTTTCAATGAGAAATGTTTTTTTTTGGCTGCCAGGGGCAGTGACTTCCACTGGGAAGAGTCAGAATGAAAAAATAAAGAACAACTGAAAAGTTGCTTAGAATTGGCTATTCTGTAACATACTAAAAGTTACAGACTGATAAAGAGGTGAGAGCAATAAGAAGGTATAACTACTTCTGTATGGACATGAAATTTTCAAATCGTCATTGCTAGGAACCCCAAATTAGGAAAACAGTGATACTCTGAGAATTGACAATATGATATGACATACAGTCAAAAGCATTGTCAAATTTAAGAACTCAGTATGGCAATAATTAACTGAGCAAATGTTTCAACCCAGGTCCGTTTTTATGTAATCCCTTGCCCTTGGGCTGAAGCTGCAGTTAAAGACAGTCCAAACAGAGCAATGAAAAGATTCCTTGGCTAATGTTGCAGCAAAATCAGAGAAGACTCAACAAAAGAGGCCTTCTTTTGTTGTGTACCTCAGATCCCCAGTGATTAATCTAAGGAAGTTACATCTGATTCCATCACTACTTTTCCAATGATTTTTTCTCCCAAGGATACAAGAGAGTTTATGGGAAAGTCCTGTGTGCCAGATGCTGTCAGGCACTTGGACTCAAATGGGATTGCTGGAAACAATCACTCTGTTGGTAAAGAAGAAATGTACAATACAATAAGTAAATAGCCAAAAATGTCCTAACAAGGGTGACCTGGAGATCCTTCTGGAGGGCATTGTAAATGAGAAAAGGAGATTTTGTGTACTCACCGTTAAATCTCTTTCTCTTCAGTCACTTGGGGGGGGGGGACAGTGGGGTATAGCTGGTACCACTTGGAGGCAGGACACAACAATAAAAAAGAAACTGGCTATACCCCCAGCAGGCGGAGCCCAAGCCTCCGATTGAACCAAAATCAACAGGAGGAATAACCTTAACTATTAATCCTGAACCAAACAGACAGGTTATATACAAAATGTAGATGGCGGCCCCTGCTGGGCACAATATAGTAATACAGTTAAAATACACGTACTTTATTATCGTTATAAAAACAATCTACTAATAATAAACGATAATAAAGTACATGTATTTTAACTGTATTACTATATTGTGCCCAGCAGGGGCCGCCATCTACATTTTGTATATAACCTGTCTGTTTGGTTCAGGATGTATGCCTATGATTAAGGGAGTGATTCCCGAAACGCGTAGGGCGTCGGATCCTTGCATGAGCTTGGAATAAAAGTATATTCCATGTACCGGAGTACCACATATAACCCCACTGTCCCCGTGTCCCCCAAGCTGACTAGGAGAAAGGCAGAATACTAAGCATGTAGACAAGACGAGAGGTCTTTCTGAGCATTTTGCCTCCCATGAAGAGGGGATTTAATGCAATGTTGCCTATGTCACCAAAAACAAAATAACTATTTAGGTAACCCCCCCCCCCAACAACATAAGATTTTGAAATTCATCAGCATGGCTGGTATAAAAGGACAGAAACCACATTTAAAGCTCTGTCAGTTCAAAGGGGTTCATGGACATTTATATACAGTAGCTAAAAAGAACCGAAAAGCTTATCTGAAAGATTGCTGTAATAATAACCTTAATATGCCAGTAAACCTATCATTCTATACCACCTTTATTATTTTTCATATGAAATGTTTTACCCTATAACTTTTTGACACAGTACGTTACTTTCTTGATACTAAGATAAAAAATTCAATAAGAAATTGATTTACAGTAGAACCCCCATTTTACATCCCCTGATTTAAAGTTTTCCCTCATTTTACATTGTTGTTTTGTGGTCCCACCTATTTATCATGCATAATACATTTCCCTGATTTTAAATTTTCCTGGATTTTACACCATTTTTTTCTGGTCCCCTGAAAAACATAAAATGGGGGTTCTACTGTATTTCAAATTGCTGAAGCCTTACCCAATTAATTGAAATGCCTTACCTGTTCAAATACCTGCGTGGTGTACTTTGGGGGAAAGGCAGGGGGTGGAGGGGGGCTTGCCCGGCCACAGTCATGGCACGCTGCAGGGATAGAGTTGACACACCGGCCTGTGTTATAGTTGCACTCCAATGTGTAACTGAGAGAGAGAGATAAATAAAGTGAAGGCAGAATACACCAAACCTAAGTATTATATACTGTAGCTGTACTTTAAAATAAAAAACTGTTGTATACTTGATATCATTTTGGCAATGCAGTAACACCAATAAAGAGATCATCCTTGTGTGAATAAAGGTTGTTTCCTAGTAAACGTCAGCCTATGTTCTTTAGAAAACCAGTCCCAGAGATCAATTTATGGCTGCATTTGAGGTCTGGCAATTTATTCTGAACCAACACATGGTATGAAAGAAATCCATGAACAGGATCAAGTGATTAATCTTTGCTGATTGGATTGCTGGTTGGAACAACAAATGTTTTTAATGGCAAATGCATCTACAAGCCTTGTACTACTTTGCATTATGCTATAATACTAAAATTGTCTGGGGTCACCACATAGGTTCAAATTCACCCCTAGGTTATCAGCTTTATCTTTAACATCAACCCATTTTAATTTTTGGAAGACAGTGGTTTATATCATGAAGAACCTAGTGTTGTTTTATAAAAATGTAAAAAAGAAAGACACAAACAGAAAATAGGAGCCATCACTCAAAAACCGAGGTCAATGTTTCAGAGCAATGATCAACTGCATCTGTACACACAACATTTTCCATGCTTTACATATTGGCAGGCAAAGCCCTTTGTGCCGTAGCCCGCAAAGCACCACCAAGAGTAGATTGCCCAATGTAACATGCATATAAATTTATAATGTTACCTGTGAATTATTCCGGTTGCCTTATGAATAGCCACCCGACCACTACCTTCTTTGGACTGCCCATCTTGTTTGTCCTTGGCATACATATTTCTCTCAGAAAAATTGCATCCCATAAAATCAAAGTTTGCAGAGTTAAGAGAGATCAACTTTGGGTAAAGCATGTTTTGTACCTGGTGATGATACATTTATAATAAAAAGATTAATAACAATATCTTATATTCCTTCGTTAAAGCCAAAAAAAAAGACTAAATAAAAAAGCCCCATCAAAATGAACTACATTATTAAAGGTTGTGTGTGCTTCAACCACCTTATAAAATCTTGTGGGTTGAGTGCAGAACCTGCGATCCTGACCTAATAAATTAAACATTTCACTTTTGCAACACAATTAACTCACTGTAACTATACACTTGAAAAAAGGGTTATACCCGAAACATGTAGTGTTGACACTGCTAATAAATGAAACACTTGCAGTTTTGAAAATACTGCCTTCATGCTGTTTATTCCTACTATATACATTCTTCTGATGGCTGTAACTATTACAAATTAACAAAACCCTAAATCTCTGAATTAGCCGGAGTCAGAAAATGGCTGTTTGACGCCCAATGAAGATTTATCATATTAAACCCAGATTAGTACCCCATTGTTATACAGTAAATTACATAACAAAGAATGCATATATGAAATTAAAAAAAAAAACTGATTACACGGGTATGAGGTTTACTTAATAACTTACACATTTGAACATCTATGCTCACCTGATCATTCTCCTCTGTAAAAAAATTCCCATACATAAAGCAGCCTCTCTTGGAAGCATGGCCATGCAAATCCACATAGAAAGCAATGCCACTCTCCTGTGGAGGGATGATCTTTGAGAAAACTGTAGGTTGAGAACTGCCACATGGGATGTATGAATGTATATCTTTGGCCTCTGTGTCTGACTCCAAGATTAACATGTCCCTTTGTGTCGTACAATCTCTTGAGTCTGAGGGAAAGTTTTGGTCACTTTCAGCAGGTGTCCCCTGTGCCTGTGTCACAGTCTGAGGACAAGCGATATAACATTCCTCCCTCTCCATACTATTCAGCAGATTGTTTGCTTTCTCTAGGTCTGACAAAGAGTCATCCAAGGGCAAATCTTTTAGGGAATGATTAGAAGTCTTTGGGCAAAGAGAGATGTTAGATGGCTGTAAAGACAATGAGGTCCTCCAGTCAGGGTCATTTGGACCTATACTGTTATATACATGATGGTAGAAAAGTACTGATTTGGCAGCATAAACTGAAGGATGGAGTTCAAAATCTGGATTAAGGTACTGACGGTTGAGGTTGACCCCTCTAGAATCTGTTCTGTAAATGGAAGAAAAGTACTTTGCTATAAAAGCGAACATTATTGCTGAAAAAAGAGCAGGTTTTAAAATACAATTACAATGGTATATTTGTATTATGATATTTATAAAACTGTCTTTTATTCATTTGAATTAAACATTTAGACAAAGGTAGTGTCTTTTAAATGTGCCTTACACAAATGTACAAGGATAAATGGCTGTTATGTGTCTTTACTACAAGAACGTAATTTGAATGAAAAGTGAATTAGCACACACTTTGCCTCATTGGTGAGTAGTCCATGGTATTCCTTCGCACTCTATATGATAAGGCTATCCTTCGTTTCAAGGAAGAATGGGTGGCTTTCTGCTTACATTTGCTAAACGCATTCTCTCATGATTTTTATGGTGTAGTTTTTATTTTTAAATAACACTTCAAATAATTCACTATAAAATGTCATTCCTGAACCAGCAAGTGTATTCTTTTAGTTGTAATATTGGTGTGTAGGCAGCCATCTCATTTAATTTTCCTGGTCATGTGCTTTCAGAAA
The DNA here is from genome assembly GCF_017654675.1 of Xenopus laevis. Lineage (NCBI taxonomy): Eukaryota > Metazoa > Chordata > Amphibia > Anura > Pipidae > Xenopus > Xenopus laevis. The sequence continues at coordinate 82,673,688 of NC_054386.1, forward strand.
GAGCCAGCACTTTAGGAAGGAACTGCTTTTTGGCAGGTTGTCGTTTCTCCTGGCAATGTAACTGAAGGTGTTCAGCTGGCCAACAGACCGAGTCCGATGATCTGCGGTCTGACCGCCCATGTTCCATACGTTATGGGCCCACGATCAGATCAGCCCGATATCGCCCACCTCAATGTGATATCCCATTGTTCTGTTATTAGGCTGCTGGGAGGGGGTGATATCACTGCAACTTGCAGTAAAGCAGTAAAAAGTGACTTATAGCCCCATGTCATATTTCAAAATTAAATATAAAAAAATTCTGTTTGCTCTTTTGAGAAACGGATTTCAGTAGCGAATTCTGCTGGAGAAGCATTATTAACAGATGCATTTAAAAAAAAAAAACATGACATCCCTTTAAAGAATATTGAGTGTAGGATCAAGTTTGAGCAAACTGGGGCTGTTGAATTCTGGGCTACATCAAAAATTAAGTGAGGGCATGTGTTTTTGGATGAGTGGATTTGATAATGTATTTAACAATTACAATACTGCCTTTCTCAAGCTGAGCCACTATTTGTTGAATTAATTCTTGAAAATATAGCCCAGACTTGCTGAGCACTGCAAGTCATTATAGTATTTCATTTATATTACACTGATGTACTTGCCTGTAATGACCCCTAACCACACCATCAGGGTTAAGCATGGGGATTAGCTTGAAAACAAACATTCGTCTTAGCATTTGGGCTCTTGGGTCATCTTGTCGCAAGATGAATTCCAGGAAACCATTAAATACAAAACTGGATGGGGTTTCTCCAGGATGAACACGGCTGCTGAGGAAATAGACCTGCCAAGGTAATTATAAAAGTTTAATCAAAACCAAAATCTTTGAAGGAGGGTTTTGTTATATGCAAAGGATATATTAAAGCAGGAACGGCACTTTTCAAGCTAACATGGCATCTTTTAGTACATACAGTATTTTGGTTATCATGACGAAAATCTTTATCAAAACACCCTAAACTGCTGCTAACCACTACCCATTTTTGTGGGTGAGAAGCACACAGACGCAATAATTTAGTGTTACAGAGAAAATTTACATGTGTTATCTCATAATATATACACTTATGTCCCATGAGTATAGAATCACATTTTCACTATTATTAAATATAGCATAAATGTCTAGGTGTTTTGCTGTAATAGCTGCCCATATATCTGCTACCTTTAAATTATCTTTTAGTATGATGTAGACAGTGATATTCTTAGGCAATTTGCAATTGGTTTTCATTTTTTATTATTTGTGGCTTTTGAATTATTTAGCTTTTTATTCAGCAGCTCTCGTTTGCAATTTCAACAATCTGGTTGCTGGGGTCCAAATTGTCCTAGCAACCAGGGATTGATTTGAGAGACTGGAATATGAATAGGAGATGGCCTGAATAGAAAGATGAGTAATAAAATAATAATAATAATATTTGTAGCCTTTCAGACCATTTGTTGTTTAAATGGGGTCAGTGACCCTTATATGACAGCTGAAGGCAATTCATTCAAAAACTATAAAATATAATGAAGGACAATTGAAAAGTTGCTTAGAATTGGCCATTCTTTAAAATACTAAAAGTTAACTTGAAGTTGGACCACCACAAACAGAAATCTAGCTACAGGTAGCACCAACTGCCCAACTGTGCTATTCTTTTCTACTAAAATCAGGGATTTGGGAATCATAAAAACAAAAACAAAACTAATTGTTATAGTAACTGGATCAAGAACATAAAAGAACAGAATTAAAATTGGAGGGAATAATAAATCACCTGGTCTTAAAGGAGAACTAAACCCTTAATTAAAAAAAAACCCTAACCCCTGCCCTACATAGAACCCCATCCCTGCTCTCCCCAAGCCTAGCTGTTACCCCTGGTAAATGCCCCTAAATCTTTTCTTACTCATCGGTGCAGATTCAGGGCATCGGAGTTCACTGGCGCCATCTTCTTCTCTTCGGTAATCTTCGGGTCTTCATCCAGCACTTTGGCAAATTCCGTCAATTTTGGTGCATGCGCAGTTGTCAAAAAACCCAAAGACTGCTCCAACTGCGCATGGGCTGATACGGTGCTTACTTCCCGAAGAGAAGGTGTCGCCCCTAAACTCAGATGCCCTGACTCTGCACCGAGCTAGACTGGGGAGAAGCAGGGAAGGGGGTCTATGTAGGGTAGGGGATTTTTAATTAAGGGTTTAGTTCTCCTTTAAAAGTACTGTTGTACAGAAAGAGAACTCTAAAACACAGACTCACTCTCTTTCCTGTAAAGCGGTATGGGCGAGGGGTGGATTGATCTGGGAAAAGTTTATCCAGCCTTGGCTCGCGTTCCTCAGTCATCCCATGGCACGAACTTATGGTGAGAAGGTCAAGACGAAGACCATCCAGAGAGTGGCACAGCAATTCGCGGTGGTAGTATATAGAGTCAGGAAAGCTGCAAGCAATAATGCAAGGATAACAGACAGTAAAAAGTACTCTTTAGATGTCCAATGCCATGTTAGACAATGATGTGGAGGATGTGAGGATGATACTTTGAATACTATTTTAATTAGATTCTGGAAAAGCAGGCTATTCAATCAACTGTGAATGCAACCAATTTAACTTCCATTTACTGTTGATCAGTTCTGTAGTGACCTTAGACCAGCTGAAAGGCAGCAGATTTTGGCCAGCCAGTCTGGAAACTAGGCTAGTTACACTGACACCATCATACAAGCTAGTACAATTTAAGTGAAAAATTGAGAAAATACACACAGGGGCTCATTTATAAACTATGAGGCAATTTGCACATGGGCTTTAACCCATGGCAACCAAATATTTTTATTTCATTTAACCTTAAAAAAAAGTCAGTCTCTGATTGGATGCCATGGATTCCTGCCCGTGTGCAAATCCTCCCTAATGACTCAAGTAACATCATAAAGTGAGAATATTTTTTTTTAACTTTTGAAGTTGATATTGCTTTATTCAGCACCTATAAATAACTATTTTTATTCTGTAGTCCTGTTGAGAGACTTGAATGACATTTTACTAATTTTTCTTGTATTGTATACACAGCTTTTCCGTTATCTGTTCTGCCCTATTCAACTGGAATGGCTGCCCCAATGGCTACACAACAGTTTATTTACATAAACTATAGTAGTGTTTACGAAGCAAACATGCAGTTTTTTCGAGTATAATATAATAGAACATTATTTCAATTTTGTGTGCATCTGTTCTTTAAATAATTATAGATAATTATGAAAATAAAGTTCAATATTAAATTGTGCCTTTAAATGCTACTTTTACCTGCCCAGAGTAATATGCTTGCAATCGCTGAATCGGTCATCCAACCCTGCCATCAGCTCCTGACTCTCCTCGTATGAAAAGGGAAAGCAGAATGCAAAGTATGTTGTGGATCCTCGACAGTCCAGGAACCGATGAACGAAAGACAAAATAAACTGGTTTTCCACCATCTGGAAGGCAAGCATACACAGAGCCGGATTTACATATCAGGCGCCCCTAGGCCCACTTCAGTTCATCACCCCTGTCTCCTTCCCTTTATTCCTGAAAATTTTCATCATTGGACTGGAGCAACGGGGATTGGCACACGGAAAATTTAAAAAAAATGATTGTATCTCCTGTGCATCCCCAGCGTTTCTGAACCAATGTTGGTATGTATGGGCAGCATGCCGCCCTCTAAAAACCTGCTGCCATAGGCCCAGGCCTTGGTGGCCTTTCCCCAAATCTGAGCCTGACCATACACAAACCAACAAACTTTTAGACAGCTGTCACTTCACAGCAAATCAATTATAAGCAGAAAGATATCCAATGTGGAGCTTTAGGGCCGAGCTAAATCCATTGACATGCAATCAAGTCAAAGGGGCAGTATACCCCCTTGTATAACCTAAGTTTAATGAACCGGGCTTGTGCTGAACAAAATTTTTCTATTTGTTTTGATAATGAAAAAAATCTAGACGCTTCACTTTTCCTGTTTTCCAGTTTAGCGCAAAAAGTTATCGATTTTTTTGACAAAAAACAATAGGCAAAAAAATATATGTTCAGCACAAGCCTAATTTAACTCAGGAGGTATATTGCATCTTAAAAATACACAACTTTAAACCCACTCGAAAGGAAACGGCAATTTATTTGATGCATTTATTTGTATTCCTAGTTCCTGATATCAGGTCAATTCACATATCATTAACACTTTCATAAAATCAGAAAAAAATATATATGCAGAACTGGTTAACAGCATGAAAATCACTGGAGTTAAATCTCTGGCTGTTGAATGTCCTGTTTCGATAAAATCACATTTAAATATTGACCCTTATTAACACATACTCTTACTAGCTATTACATTATACATAGAGATGCCATACAATACCTCAAATGTGGGGCGGTCTCGGATACGCTCCCACCGAGACCTGATGGGTACTGTGCGCACAAACGGAGCCATGCCCTGGGAGTAGAGCTTGCCCTGCTTGTTCATATTCATGATGTTGATTTTGATCAGTTTTCCTGGGGCCCCATATCGCACACTAAAATAGAACCAGGATCTGCAGCACAGAAATGGTTAATAAGCATACTGAATAGATAGTCAGGCCTGCAGTTTGCCATCATCCTTATCACCAAAAATTGTACATCACTGGAACCCCCCCCCCTTAGGGGCAGATTTATCAAGGGTCGAATTTCGAATTCATGGTTTTTTAAACTCCTATAAACTCCCATGATCTTGAAAATTGATCAATTGAAATTCATTTAAAAAAAACTTATTTTTCCAAACTCGGGTGATTAGGATTGACCCAAAAACTCAAATCGAATTCGAATAGAATTCGATTTGATTTTTTTTCTCCGAAAAAAACTTGAATCTCAGGAAGGCTGCAAACAACTCCAAATTGATCCCATTGATCTCCTATAGATTTAAACAGCAATTCAGCAGGTTTTAGGTGGCGAATAGTCAAATTCGAGTTAGGATAAGTCTTAAAATTTGATTCAAGCTTTTTTAAAATTCAATTTTCAACAAATTTCCTAGTAGAATTTAACAGTTTTAGCCACAAAAAAAAAACCTCAAAAATTCGAAATTTGAATTTTCAATAGGACCCTTGATAAATCTGCCCATTACTGTTCTCTGTAAAATGTATACTGTCAGTCAGGCCCTGCGAGTGCGTCCCGTTTATAGGTCTCCAAGAGTCCGGAGAAAGCATACCTCCCAATATTTTGGAAATAGAAAGAGGGACAAACTTTTCAGGTTATGAAACACATTTCTGTGGTTATTATGTGTTATTACAGTTTTGCTAATGAAGGTGAATTGCCCTTTAAGCTGCAAGTCACAGTTTCCTTAAGAGACCTTTTACAATTGTTTATTTGCGTACCTTAAATTGTTACAAAAGTATCTAAGTGCACTTGCCACATTTTCTGGGCTCTCTGCCAAAACCAATTCAGTTTTAGAATTTGTTTTATCTTTTTCTGGCTGTTCAGTGGTGGACATCAAAGAGAAAGTCGGGACATTTCAGTAACAACCTGGGACTGCGGGTTGAGCTGTCAAAATCAGGACTGTCTCGCTTCCAGTCATCAACATTATTATTATTAAGGTATTAATTATTAAAGGTCCTTAGCAACTTTAGCAGCCAAAATCTGTTGGCAGGTATGTCTATTCAGAGCATTTTGAACTTTTTTCTCCCCCCCCTGTCCCCAAAACAAATGTGATATAATATCAATCATGTATCCTTGGATGTCTTTCTTTATACTGCTGCATGTTTGTGACATACTGATGCAAGTTTTGATTCCTTATGAGCCAATGTGCCCAAAAACTGGCATTTCCCTGGGATTTTTACAAGCTCAACTGTCAATTGTACATTCATCAATAAAAGTGAAGTATTATCTTGTTTACTGCTGTGTTTTGTAATCATTTTGTATACGTGTGTCTCTGCCCTAAACTAAAGGCTTTAGGGCAGAGACACACGCTCAGATTCAGGAAGATTAGTCGCCCAGCGACAAATCTCCTCTTCTTCGGACGACTAATCTCCCCAAACTGCCTTCCCGTCGGCGAGATGGCACTCCGATCACTTTGTTTTGCCGAAGTCGACTCACAAGGAAACTTCGGCGACTTCGGAAAACCAAGCGATCCAAGTGCCATCCTGCCAGCGAATTATATTCTAGCAGGCAGGAGGCAGTCCGGGGAGATTAGTCGCCCCGAAGAAGAGGAGATTTTCCGCCGGGTGACTAATCTTCCGGAGTGTGCCCTGACCCTTAGCTTACATCAAAGACCAAGAAGCCACTTGTTGGACACACTTCTTTAGATATTAAAACACAAAGAGAATATAATGTTCTTTAAAAAGTTTATATCCGTACCTGTTCCCATTCTCATACTCTGTCTCTGCGCAATCAGGCTTGGTCCATATGTTGAACTCATAGTCTGGGGTGGGCACACTGCCTCCATTGACGTTAAATGCATCGCCTTCTACCACTGGTCTCTCGACCTTTTCTACCCTAGCTAAATTTCCAGAGTCAAACTTAGAGCTGAACAGTAATCCCCCACAGTGAACCTCCATCATTAGCTGTTCACACTTCGCATTCCCATTCTTAGAGACAATATCAACCTGAAAAAAATTAAAAGAGAGAGGAGTGAGACTATACAAGATGATGAGGCACATTTATCAAAGGTCAAATTTCGAATTCATGTGAGTTTTTAAAAACTCGCATAAACTCCCATAAACTCGAAATTCGACCAATCAAAATGTATTTAAAAAATCAAAAAAGTGTTAAACTTGGGTGAATAGGATGACCCGGAAACTCAATTGAATTTGATTTGAATTTTAAAACTCGGTTCAAATTTTATCTCCGAAAAAACTCGAATGACAGGAAGGCTGCAAACCACTCCAAACTGATCCCAGGATGTCTGCCATTGACAAACAGCAATTCGGCAGGTTTTAGGTGGTGAATAGTCAAATTCAAGTTCTTAAAGGGTCCGAGTATGACAAATCTCGAAAATCTATCATAAGCAGCTAAAAGCTCCCCAAAACCCGGCAAACCTTCGTAACAGTGACCCTCCAACACCATTAAATCATCTTTAATCATCAAATCACAATTTAATGGTGCCAGAGGGGCGCCGTTACTAAGGTTTGCGGGGTTGGGGTGGCTTTGGGGAGCTTTTACCTGCTTATATTTCACGTGCAGCTTTTCATGGATACCGACACGTTCCTATTTTTTATAGGAACGTATCAGTAGCACTTTAACAGAGGTCCATCTCAAGCTGCCTCAAGCAATCACTTCACACATAATAATAAAAATTAAAGTACTTCTTAAAGGAGGTAAGACAATCTGGATAACACCTACTTATATTACAGACGAAATGAAACACAAACCACTATAACCAAAATAATATTGACTTACCGTTTTTTTATTCTTTTTATTTAATAGTGCTGAATAAAACAATTTATTGCGGCAATACTTGGTTGGCCACTTTGGTTTCTTGTCTGGGTATTAAGCCAGGCCAGGGGTTGGTTTTGCCAGTGAACTACCTCCCAACATTTTGGAAATAAAAAGAGGGGTGGAAAAGTTGAAAGGCGAATTTTTTTTGACGATGCCCATTTTTGTGGACACACCCACTAATTACCATGTTCATTTTACAAAATTTGTCAGGTTATGAAACATATTTCTGTGTTTTTTTTCCAGTTATTACAGTTTTGCTAATGAAGGTGAATTGCCCTTTAAACTGTCAGTCTAACATTTCCCAAGGGACTGGTTATCTTATATTGTTACAATTACTTATTTGCTTAACTCCAGATTGTTACAAAAATATCTTATATGCGGCTGAGGCTGTTCTGGGCTCTCTCTGCCAAAAGCCAATTAAGTTAGAAACTTTGTTTCTTTTTCTGGCTGTTCAGTGCAGAGAAAAACGGGACTTTCCAGTACAAACGAGGGACTGCAGGTTGAGCTGTCAAAACAGGGACTGTCCCTCTAAAAACGGGACAGTTGGGAGGTATGCAGTGATGTTGCCCAATGAGATATTTTCTTTTGTTTTCTAACTTGTAGTTGACTGTTCAAATCTAATTGCAGATTGGGTGCTATGGGCAACATCACCGGTGATGTTTGTCTCCAATTTTAATAAATACACTCCATAGTGCTTTGGAAAATTTTTTTTTTTTTTTTAAGTGCATGCAACTAAACAAACAGAGCACGCAGCCAACAGCATAATTCAGGATACATATTATTAAATGTCTATTCGTCTATAAAAGAGTAGCAAGTTAATATAAAATATCAAAAGATTCACAAAATCTTAACTAAGAGAAAAAAAATTGGAAAGCATGAAAAGACCTTTCCTCCATTCTTGGCTCTACACAAAGTTGTGCTTTGAACCTTGCACCCTACTCTGCATATTAAAAATTCAGCCCTTTGTTCTACAACTGGCTGTCATGCTGGAATAGCAAAGTACTCTTTCCAAGAACACATGATAAGAGACAGAGGAAAATAAAAAATGGAGCAGCAACTATCACAAGAGCTGGTACAGGTATAGGGTCTATTATCCGTAATGCTTGGGACGCGGGGTTTTCCAGATAAGGGATCTTTGCGTAATTTGGATCACAGTACCTTAAGCCTGCAAAAATATTTGAACATTAAGGGGCAGATTTATAAACAAACTTTAGAAGTTTACATGATATGCACCCCAACACTGGGGCAAAGTGCTTGTACAGGTCATGGAACTCTAAGGTAACTTCTAATATCCTCATATTTTACAACTGGGGGTACTTTATTTATTATAATACACAAGTTTCAGTCAGTCATGTGACAGAAATGACATCAGAACTCACCGTTTATAAGGATATAATTTACAAGATATTCATGGCTTTTGTGTGTGTATATATATATATATATATATATATATATATATATATATATATAGTGAATAAAGTACCCCCTTTTGTAAAATATAAGGATATTATTAGTTACCGAGGAGTTTCATGACCATATAAAAACACGAGGCCGGAGGCCGAGTGTTTTTATACAGGTCATGGAACTCCGAGGTAACTTCTAATATCCTCATATTTTACAACTGGGGGTACTTTATTTATTATAATACACAAATTTTAGTGAGTCATGTGACAGAAATGACATCAGAACTCACCGTTTATAACTACTCACCGTTTATAAGGATATAATTTACAGGATATTCATGGCTTTTGTGTATTATATATATATATATATATATATATATATATATATATATATATATATATATATATATATATATATATATATATATATATATATAATATATCATGTAAAGCAAAGCACTCACAGGTCTTAAAATATGGTGAAAAATAGATAATTTATTTGTTATTCCAACGTTTTGGTCTTCTTTGAGACCTTTGTCAATTATTGCTACTGAAAAGTAGGAAGTTGTGTTCTGTTACACATCCAGTCACTCCAGCCTTTATACATCAAATATTTGCCTAACTAACTATATTAGAAACATTTTTTGTTTTGCACAGCCTATTTACCCTGTTTTTATTTTTACACTGATAGTTCCTTTAACAAACATTATTTATTATGTCAGCACCTACAACCACACATCTAAAGCAGTATACCAAGTTATCAAATCCAATTGGAGCATGCTTTAAACAGACCATAACATTGGACAACTGGTTGGAGACTCTCCTTACTTCAGCTATCATAAGGCCAGAACCCTCGGTGGCATCATAAGTCCAACAGACACAGATTTGCGGCATTGGAGTTCACGGCAGCCATCTTCTTCTTTGGTCTTCATTGGGTATTCTTCTGGCACTTTCCGTGACTTTTGGCACATGCGCAGTTGACAAACCCCGCAGACTGCTCCAACTGCGTATACGCGGATACAGAACTTACTTCCAGATGAAGACCGAAGAGAAGAAGATGGCTGCCGTGAACTCCGATGATGTGAATCTGCACCGAGGAGTAAGTAAAAAGTTAGGGGCATTTGCCAGGGGTAGCAGCTAGGCTGGGGGGAGGGGGTCTATGGAGGGTAGGGGTTTTTTTGTCAATAAGGGGTTTACTTCTCCTTTAAGGGGGAACTATAAAGAAAGCATGGGGAAACTCACGAGGCTTTTCTACACTTGGGATGCGGGCAGGGGGTGGTACCCATGACGTCAGAGGTGGGCTGATGATGCGAGGGGCAGGCCACTAAAGGGGTGGGTCTGTGACACAAAGGGATTGGCCCCGAGTGACACGAAGGGGCGGGCCTCTAACGTGGCAGCCCGTGATTGGCCAAAACGTCAAGGAAGCAGGGAACAGGCTTGCCCGGTTTTCAGACTTCTGAAAACTGGGCAGATATTTTCAACCAGACAGCAGGTGTGAAAACCTGACAGGTAGCAACCCTTCATGGGGGCCCTGGAAGCTGTTTTGAACACAAGTCTATGAAAACCCCCAAACTATGAAAACCCCTACCCTCCATAGTCCTGCCACCCTGCCCCCCCTTCCCCCCCGCACAGGTGTTAATACCTGTAAATGCCCCTAAGTCTTTAATTACCCCTCGACGCAGAGTCAGCACAGCGGAGCTCACGGGGGCCATCTTCACCATTTCGGGAGTCTTCAGTAAGTAAGCAGCGTATCGGCGCATGCGCAGTTGTAGCAATTTTCCAGTCCCGAACAACTGTGCATTGGCCGACAGCCACGGAATTTGATGAAGGGACCCGAAGATTCCCGAAGCGGTGAAGATGGCACCCGTGGGCTCCGCTGAATTTGCCATTCTATAAAATATTAAAGGGATACTGTCATGGGAAAAAACATTTTTTTCAAGATGAATCAGTTAATAGCACTGCTCCAGCAGAATTCTGCACTGAAATCCATTTCTCAAAAGAGCAAACAGATTTTTTTATATTCAATTTTGAAATCTGACATGGGGCTAGACATTTTGTCAATTTCCCAGCTGCCCCTGGTCATTTGACCATGTTTGCTCTTTTGAAAAATAAATTTCAGTGCAGAATTCTGCTGGAACAGCACTATTAACTGATTCATTTTGAAAAAAAAAATTTTCCCATGACAGTATCCCTTTAACTTAAAGGTGAACCACTCCTTTAAACCATTTGGATTAAATGAACGCACTAAACAAGTCTTCCAGTAAGTTTAGTCATACGGTGCTATGTAGGAAAGTGTAATTTACCCATTATAAGAATTATGTCACCAGTTTAAAGGAGAACTAAACCCTCCAAACTATGAAAACCCCTACCCTCCATAGTCCGGCCTCCCTTTTCCCCCCACGCACAGGTGTTAATACCTATAAATGCCCCCAAGTCATTAGTTACCCCTCGAGTCAGGGCAGCGGAGCTCACGGGGGCCATCTTCACCTCTTCGGGAATCTTCAGTAAGTAAGCGGCATATCGGCGCGTGCGCAGTTGTAGCAATTTTCCAGCCCCAAACAACTGTGCATGCGCCGACAGCCACGGAATTTGCCGAAGGGACCCGAAAATTCCCGAAGCAGTGAAGATGTCGTCTGTGGGCTCCAGGGACTCTGCCTTGAGGGGTAATTAAAGATTTAGGGGCATTTACAGGTATTAACTACTGTGTGTGGGGGGAACAGGAAGGGGGGGCTATGGAAGGTAGGGGTTTTCATTAGTTTGGGGGTTTAGTTCTCCTTTAAAGAGCTACCTGTCAGATCAGTTAGAAATGTCCCTGTGTGCCACAGAAAAGGACTATACACCATAAGCCTGTTCCCAGAAGAGGCAATAGTGGCCACTGGATCATAAGTCCCAACAAGATTCTTATTATTAATCATAAAGCAGCTATTCTCGTGTACACCAAAAGGGCGTATTCACTAAACATATAGATTTGCATACAAAGCAACCAATAACAGATACAAGTAGAGATGAAGAGGGCCTTGTCCAAAAGAGCAATTTTCAAACTAGCGCTTTCCCAACACCCGTCAATGAGTTGGTTCTTTCTCCCGTTCCCTCAATAATCTACTCACCTCTTCGTAACAACAGTCCCCGACAGCTGAGCGCAGAAACCCAAACAAACCTTCCCAAGCCTCTACTCAGTGCCAGACAACAATATTCAGCCCCGCCATTGGCTTCTTCCTAAAGTGTCTTTGCATTCTCGACTGGTATTGGTTCTTTTGGTAGCCCTGTGGAACCTTTCGTTTGCGTTCCAAGCCTCCCTGTGAGGGCCTGCGGAACAGGTTGCTATGGGAACTGAGTAGGAGAGCCAGTGAGGGAGAGGGAGGGTGTGTAATGGGGGCGTGTCTGGAGTGAGCAACATATTAGATTAATTACTCTGCTCTGCATATGTTGAAGCGCTAAAAATCAGCTTCAGGGGTCTGGCAGCTGTTTATGTAGCTCCACATATCGGCCTCCCTTATTCCTTTGCATTATTACTGCTGCTACAGCCAGAACCAGGCCTCACCAGTTGAAAGCCAGACTGGGAATGAGGGTGGTAGTGATGAAGGGAGCGGGTCTGCTCCCTAATAGGCAGGGGCGATCCTGGCCCCTTCGCTGCCTGAGGCAGCAGCAGTTGCTGCTGCCCCCCCTCCCCCAAAAATTCGCTCTTAAAGTACCAGGAGCAGCATTTTTGCTGCCCCTGGTACCTAGTGGGGTGCTGCCGCCTGAGGCGACAGCCTCAACTCGCCTCATTGTCGAAGCACCCCTGCTAATAGGGGGAATGATTATGAGATTACTGGCCATAGGGGTCTCTGGCCCTGCTGTTTTACTTCCCAAATGTCCCGTTCTTCTTTGGTGTAAATGTTTCACATGCTGCCTGGATTTGAAAGGGGGGGGGCAGACATGAAGATGCTTCCACTGTGGAAAACATCTGTTTTTGTTCTAGGGCTTTCCGCTAGGTAAAGGGACACAGAAACAAGCCACATGGGAGCATAGAGAAAGAATGTGTTTGTGGTATTCTGCCTGTGCCAGTGTAAGCGAGATAATGCTTTCAATTTATCCATTTATACAGTCATGAAATTGAAATGCATGTCTGGGGTTAATGGAGTTCTCATTGGCTATTTCAGCAGCAGTGATCTTACTGGTGTGTGAGGATTTTTATGTTTTTGGGGCTTTTTTGATCAAAGTGCAAGGTTTCATGGTACAAAACTACCCTGCACTTGCACTCTGAAACACAATGCAATTTCATACAGGGGCCTGGCAAATCATTTTTAAAAGAAAGGAAAGTTGTTTACCACTTGGGGTGCCAAATGTTAGACACCCCCAAGCAGGCCCGGACTGGCAATCTGTGGGTTCTGGCAAATGCCAGAGGGGCTGCTATAAGGTACAATTAGGGTTGCCACCTTTTTTAAAATGTATTCCCGGCTGCTGGGGGCGGGGTCACAAAGGGGCGGGTCGTGATGTCAAACGGGGCGGGTCGTGACATCAAAGGGGGCGGGCCGCACCACTGTCACTAGAAGAAGTAAAAGATAAGGTAAGTTCCAGGCAGGGCCGGACTGGGAGTAAAAAGCAGCCCTGGCAAAAAAAAAAGCAGCCCACTGCTTATACACGCGCATATTTTATATATATATATATATATATATATATATATATATATATATATATATATACTTCTTTGATGAGTATCCGCACTCCAAGGCAATGGATAAATAGGGGTGCACGGTAATATTGACATACAGCAAAATTTTCCAGACCAGCACTCCCTTTTGGTGAAAAATCAACAATCTTTTATTGTGACATGGTATCTTATTCCAACGTTTCGATCCGTTGGAATAAGATACCATGTCACAATAAAAGATTGTTGATTTTTCACCAAAAGGGAGTGCTGGTCTGGAAAATTTTGCTATATATATATATATATATATACACACACACATATACACACACACACAAAGAGCAATGCCTTAGTGAGTTCTAATATCCTTATCCTTTACAGTAGGGGGTACATTATCCCTTATAATACATGAGTGATACTCAGAGTTCCCTGTATAACTCAGCCTGCAGCCTTGTGCCTTTATATGGTCACAGAACAACACCTCAGTGACTTCTAATATCCTTATCATTTACCTTATCATATCCCTTATAATATACATATAATATTTATACATACAATAATTAATGGAGTCACAGGGGGAGAAACAAAAAAAAAGCCAAATGCCTGCAAGAGTCTTGATAAAGGCAATGCTTAGGGGAGAGTAAATGAACACTGGCAGATAGTTTTAGTAAAAAAAAAAAGCTTTAGTTCCACTTACCACTATTCTCCCTGCACACAGTTTAGGTGTGTGTGTGAGTGGGGGGGGGGGAGTTGAGGGCAGAGGGGGAATCTGGAAAGCAGCCAGCCACAAACTATTAGTCTTACACAGTTTTACCAGAGCCCAGTGCAAAGGAGTGCAAGACAGTGCAACAGTGGGTGGGAATTTCAAATGAGTGTGTCTGCAGCTCATTGCCTGTTCTGCTGTGCTGGCGATCACTTGTTCTTCCCTGACAGAGGAAAATGACAGGCAGGAGGCGGGTCTCAGATTGAAGAGGATCGGGAAAACCTCTGTGACAGTCTGCACCAAGCAAAAGCTGCTCCTGAGTCCTAAATGCTGAGCGATCGTCCGGCCCTGTGCTCCTCTCCCTCCTCCTCTGCCTTACGTGCAGGAAGGAAAAGCTGCTCCTTATCCTACGCTGTCAGCGATCAGCCGGCCCTGTGCTCCTGTCCCCACCCCCTCAGTCTGACGCTAGTTTTAGATTTAAAGGCAGCAGGGCAGTCCGCAAAAAAAAAAGGGGGCAGAATTTAAGTGCAGTGCCGCATCTAACAAGGCAGTTGGCGGCCCACTTTAATATAGGAGAGAGCGGCCCCTCGGGCATTTGCCCCAAACTACATATTATCAGTCCGGGCCTGGTTCCAGGGGATTGGGGGCACACCGAGGGCTCCTTTTAATGGTACAGCTACATTGGTGGTAAATTTGTAATACCGGCCCCGGCCTTGGCGGGTATTTTACCGGCCGGGTGGCAACCCTAGGTACAATAGAAAGTCGGTATTTAGTGGGCTGGTGGGGGCTGCTTGGGCCTCTGTGTGTGCTGATTGGGCCTCTGTGTACCTGAAATGGCAGGGCCTATTTTAATTCTCAGTCCGGACCTGCCCCCAAGTGAATTGATTTACTTACCTGAAACCCCGGGCCGGTGCTCCTATCAGCAGAAAACTGCACCGGCTGGGGTTATACCAGTAAGCACCACAGAACGCTTCTCTTCGGCTTCTTCTTTCTTCAAATTTCCCGGGGCAGACGCATGAGCAGTAGAATGAAAAAGCTGACTTTTTAGTTAAAGTTCGACCTTTCACTCGAATGCGCAGTTGCGAGAAGAAAGAAGAAGCCGGAAGAGGATCGCTCCGTGGTGCTCGCTGGAATAAACCTGGGCCGGTGCAGTTCTCTGCAGTTAGGAGCACCCGCCTGGGGTTTCAGGTAAGTCAATACAATCACTTGGGGGTGCCTAACATTTGGCACCCCCAAGTGCACAAAGCCTTTCCTTCTCCTTTAAATTTGTGTCACTGACACCATCTAAAAAACAAATGTCCTATAAGGCTACAAATTTATTTTTATTGCTACTTTTTATTTCTCATCTTTCTATTCAGACCGTCCCCTATGCATATTCCAGTTTCTTATTCCAATCAATGCATGGTTGCTAGGGTATTTTAGACCCTACCAACCAATTTGCAGACTGGAGAGCTGCTGAATGAAAAGATAAATAACTCAAAAGCCACAAATAATACAAAATGAAAGGTTGTTAATATCCTTTGATTTCTGTAGAAACTCAATAGCGTTCTCTCACCAAACAATAATGTCTCTGCATGTATTGCCTATCTGACAATATCAATGGGTGACTGTCACTGTCACTACTATTTGTCGGACATAGCTTTCGTACAATTGCTGTCAACCAATCTAAATGGTTAGTGGCAGGTCAGAAGATGTCTTTCTAATTTCTTCTACTGTATGGGAGGGTGCGATCCCTCCTTCACCGTGCAACAGGCGTCTAGGATTAAAGGCCAGGGTGTGCGAGTGGTGCTTTGCTTCCAGGTCAGAAGATTGCGACATCCGATCGTTCGTCAGATACAAGGCTAAAATTTACACATCTGCGGCCAGCTTTAGTGTTAGAAATTCTAACGGTTGAGAAGGAAAAGGCAGGCTGGCAAATATGTAAGGCTTATGTAACACAAAATCAAACCTATCAGCAAAATAACTACATCAACATAAACATGACCTATAGGTAACCTTTAATGTACATTGATATTTTGAAGAGTAGTTTTTCCTGTGCCAACAAGTAAAGCAGCAATTTACAATAATTTAGCATGAACAATACCGGTTTCTTTTATTCATAATAAAAGGGATTCTGTCATGATTTTTATGATGTAGTTTTTATTTCTAAATTACATTGTTTACACTGCAAATAATTCACTCTACAATATAAAATGTCATTCATGAACCAGCAAGTGTATTTATTTAGTTCACCAATGGAAAAGCATATGCATCGCTTCGGAGCAGGCAACTTTGGAAAGCTGAAGCAGCACAAATGTTTTACATACATACTGGCAATTCACTTTCACAATACAGGCAGTCACAACTGTGATCCCATTAGGTATAGATTAAAAAGCAAATTATTCTGATCCTATCCCATATAATATTAAACCATGAATACAGTTTCTCATTTACACCAATATTTTAGCCTTGCTTATCCAAAACAGATGGCAGTTTGTAGTTAGATATATACAATGTTCATTAAATGAACAAGCCACTTTATACAACCTAAGTGCATGGTGTACATGGCATGGAAAGTTTGTTTTAGTGCAGTAATTACTACTAACCTATCCCCTCAACTGGGAAAGATATGGCCTACAATAGAGTCCTGCAGCGGGTCGGGAACTTGCGAAAAAGTGGGCACCCTTCAGAACGAGGGGAGGATTTTCAGGTGCGGGTATAGACAAGGGTCGGGTTGCGGGTCTCATCTAAATTTCTTATGTAATATTGTCTATATTTTACTCCTTTTAAAGTTTTACAAAACTTGTTTCTGTCCTGCCCACTTTTGATAATGTCACTTCCAGTTTGCAGCAACATCACTTCCTGTTTAATGGTGGTCGGCGGGTTGTGTGTCGGGTTGCGGATAAGGCGGTTGCGGGTCAGGTAGCTGATCAAAGTGGGTAAATATGCGGATTGCGGTTCGGGTCTGGGGCTGCGGGTTCGGGTCTTAGAAATTGGTTCATTCCATTTTTTGGAACCCCTACCTGCAACTTGCAATCCACAATTCGAACCCACAACCCGCATTCTTCCCACTTGGACCCACGACCTGCAAGGACCTTATCCGCAACCCGAACCCACAACCCGCTGACCATCAAGAATCGTGAACTGCTGTCCTTGTAAACCGGAAGTGATGTCATCTGAATTAGGTGTGATCAGAGTAAAAATCACTATTGACCCGTGTCTATACCTGCACCTGGAACCTCTACCCGCAGCCCGCAGGGTACCACAGGTTTTTGCGGGTACCCGGCCCGCTGCAGGACTCTACCTGGTGTAGGTATATTGTCAACTAAAATATACACATGTGGGCGATATCTGGATTCTCTGTACATCCTTTTTGTTATTCTAGTCTTTCTGGGTCCACAGAGACAAAATATGAAGCAATTATCGAAATGCTATGTCCAAATGGAGGATAGTTCTGGTGAAAAAAAAACCAGATCTCCTAGAACAGACAGAGAATATATGCAATGTTCATTAAATGATTTTTAATCATATGCTGCCTCCATCTAAAGAAAAGTCATTTGGAAGTGAACATATTGATTACAATTGTAAATAAACATTAAAACGATCCTAATATATAAAGTGCAAGTAGTAGATATACATATATATGAAGAAACAAAACAAGCCACTTTATACAACCTAAGTGCATGGTGGACATGGCATGGAAAATTAGTTTTAGTGCTGTAATTACTACCAACTGATCATCAAAGCTGGACTGGGAAAAGCAAATTGAGACTCCTGGTGTATTTTCAACTAATATATACACATGTGGGCGATATCTGGATTCTCTGTACATCTTTTTTGTTATTCTAGGCTTTCTGGGTCCACAGAGATAAAATATGAAGCAATTATGGAAATTCGGTCTCTTTGTCCAAATGGAAGATAGTTCAGCTGAAAAAAATCTAAAGTCTAAACTCTTGCATTAAAAAACACACAGATCCATGATTCCAAGGTGCACCTGTTTTTATTTTTATTTTAAAGAAAAAACCTTTTCTGATCATTTCATTGATCTGATTATATGTTGCAGTGTATTCACTGTTGTAGTAAATTTACAGTAACTGCCGAGCCACTCTGAGCCACTCATTCTCCCATCATTTCAAGAATGGAATTCCACAATGATCTTTTTTTTTTTTTAATCTATTAGTTAGAATTACTGTTTTTTTTTCTAAAATATAGGCTTTTAAGGAGCCTATTTATAAAACCTCAAATTTTTCTGGTCAAGTTTTTAAAGGCCAAAAACTTGTATATTTAGAGGGAAAAAAACCTAAATTTTTTCAAGATTTATTATGCTCTAAAGCTTCTAAAAATTCAAATCCAAAAAAAAACTCCATTTAAAACCTGTTGAAGTCATGTAGAAGTCAATAGCAGATGGTCCCTTTAACAATTGGAACATGTTTTTTACCTTCAGAATTCTCTATAGTTTTGGGATGTTTGCATTGGTTTTCATTTGACAATCCAATTAGTTTGAGTTTTTCGGGGTGACAATTCGATAAATCAAGTTTTCATAGCGACAATTCGGAAAAGTTGCATGATTTGAATGCACACTTGATTTTGTCGCACTGATTTTTTCAAGAAGTTTTTTTAGTAAATTAAGGGGATTTGGGAGTTTGGACAATTTTTTTTTTTTTTTAATAAAGTCCTTCATGTTCCCTAGAAGCTTTTCAGTAGGACTGGTCCCAGGTCTAACTATTACAAATTGATACACCAGTTGCTAGCATTTCTCTGTAGCAGCTTCTATCCCTAATATGTATGCTATAGATTAGTTCTAGGCATTCTCAGCCGAAGTTTAAAATGTCATCTATACATCAAGTTTGAGGTTTTTTGAGTTTTTTTACTCAAGAATATTTTAAAAACTAAAAATAATCATGTAAAAAAACAAATGTAATTCTTCACCAGAATGTTATGATGGATATAAAAAAAGGTAATTTTCATTATCTCTTTAAATCCAAATGCCAAAGACTCGAAAAATTCTAGTTTTTTTTAACTATAAAATCAGAATTATAGTTAAAAAAACCTAGAATTTTTAGAGTTTTTGGCTTTTGGACTTTAAAATAGGAAGGCCGGTATTTTTTCTGGAAAAAAATACCGGCCCTCCTATATATTTAATTTTTTTCCCTATTAATAACAATGGGATTAGCCATCATTTTTACCGGCCAGGTAACTGGGATGCAGATATCATTATCCTAAGCCTAAATGTGGGATAAATAGTGTCAATGAGTATTTGCCATCATGATATACCGATGAAAAGGGAAGGAATGTACTTTTATTGTTTATCTTGTGCTGCTTTAAAGGAGAAGGAAAACTACGGAAGCAGTTTTGTTTTGAAAAGGCGGCAACCCTATGTGTAAGTAATGCGTAAGCTCTGATATTTCGCAATTGATGCCCTACAGGCTTATATCTTTAAGTAATAACCAAACAGCCCATCACATCCCACCAGACACGGATTGGCAATCTGTGGGTTCTGGCAAATGCCAAAGGGGCATACCTCCCAACATTTTGGAAGTAAAAAGAGGGACATTTTTTTTCGCACATAGTGCATCGAATTTTTTTGACCACGCCCTTTCTCTGGCCACACTCCCTAATTACCATGTTAATTTTACAAAATTTGGCAGGTTATGAAAGTTTGAAAATATTTCTTCTTATCTAAACTGTTTTTTTGTGTCTCAAAATTATTACAAAGTATCTTATTTGCACCTGTTAGGTGTTCTGTGCTCTCTGCTAAAAGCCAATTAAGTTAGAAACTTTGTTTCTTTTTCTGGCTGTTCAGTGCAGAGAAAATAGGGACTTTCCAGTACAAATGAGGGACTGCGGGTTGAGCTGTCAAAAGAGGGACTGTCCCTCCGAAAAAGGGACAGTTGGGAGGTATGGGGACTGCCATATAAAGTCACTATTTGGTTGGGGATAGGGTTGCCACCTGGCCGGTAAAAATTATGGTTGATCCCAATGTTATTAATATGGAAAAATTATAAATATATAGGACAGCCGGTATTTTTTTCCGGAAAAGGTGGCAACCCTAGTTGGGGAGCAGATTTGGGCCTCTTTGTACTTGGAATGCCAGGGCCTGTTTTGAGTCCCAGTCCAGACCTGAATCCCACCTCAAACATTCAATCCATCCTTCTGCACTGATTGGCTGTCTGTGTGTCACATGATACCGCTGTGAAACGCTGCCCTCCCAGCCGCGGTAGCTTTAGGGGGTTGTAGTCTTTCCACACCGTTTTATTCGCGTCTCTTTCTTCAAATGCACTACACATCCCAGAATTCTTTTGAGACGTCTCGTTAATAAGCGCATATATCTGGGAAAACGTCTCGACCGTCAAGTAGCTCGTAGGGAGTTGTAGTCCTATTCCACGGATAAGTCGGGGAAACATTAGTAAGCTGCACTACATGTACCACACTACCTTTCGTTAGCAGGGAAAGTCCCTCCCAGACAACTCATAGGGGAACGGCCACGCCCCTATCGCCACACATGGCTGGAGCAGGTAGGAGTTACATTGGTTTGTCTGTCTCTGTTGTAAATATTCTGTATATCCTTGTTTCTCAACGCAATGTGTGGTTTGTTCAAGCAGCCAAATGTTTTGCTGTATACATACACGTGGAAGTGCATTACAAGTACAGATATAGTCTTCATACAAGATTTGCTCGTATAGAATCGGTTAAAGGTAGAACCAGATAAAGTTTATAGTTTGTCTCTTAAAAACAATACCCTGCCTGATGAATGCTCATTAGCATTGTGTACCTTAGTCCACTGCAGTCTGCAGCATGAGTAGTATGGGGCGTTATTTTGTGTCTGAAGGTAAAATTGATCTAAAGCTATGAATATTTTTTGTTGTAAAAAATATCACTCATTATCTCTAAATGTGGGATATATATTGTCAAGTATTTGCCATCATGATATACCTATCAAAAGAGAGAGAATGTACTTTTATGGTTTATCTTGTGCTGCTTTAAAGGAGAAGGAAAGCTACGGAAGCAGTTTATTGCCAATAGATTAGCCACAATAGTGCAAGCTACAGCACAATATTTATTCTGCAGAATGCTTTACCATACCTGAGTAAATGGCTCTGGAAACTCTTGTTTATTTAGGATAGCAGCTGCCATATTAGCTTGGTGTGACATCACTTCCTGCCTGAGTCTCTCCCTGCTCACTCATATTTCTGGGCTCAGGTTACAGCAGGGAGGGGGGAGAGGAACAAATGAAGGAAAGAAGGAAGTCTGATACAGAAGTCCAGTGTCAGACTGGCCCACTGGGATACCAGGAAAACTCCCGGTGGGCCCAGGTGTCAGTGGGCCCTCATGCTTCTAATAGAGGTTGATTGAGGAGATGAAGAATATTAGTACTGAGAGTGAGCCCATGATCTAAGGTTTTTGGGTGGGCCCCTGGTGTCCCAGTCCAACACTGCAGTCCATGTATACGCAATAGAAGGAAAGAAATGTGGTGTTTCTTTTAGGGATGCACCGAATTCGGGATTCGGCCCTTTTCAGCAGGATTCGGTTTCGGCCTAATCCTTCTGACCGTCCGAACCGAATCCTAATTTGCATATGCAAATTAGGGGCGAGGAGGGAAATCGTGTGACTTTTTGTCACAAAACAAGGAAGTAAAAAATGTTTTCCCCTTCCCACCCTTAATTTGCATTTGCAAATTCGGATTCAGTTCGGTATTCGGCCGAATCTTTCGCGAAGGATTTGGGGGTTCGGCAGAATACAAAATACTGGATTCGGTGCATCCCTAGTTTCTTTTGACAGAGGACTCAGAGAGCATTACTTTGAGGGTTTACTGGTGTATTTATATAGACCTTTCTGATAAGGCTTACTTAATTTTAGCCTTTCCTTCTCCTTTAATGAAATTGGCAAACATCTTACAGATATAACACCAGGAACTTAAAGGTGTTGTTCACCTTTGAATTACATTTTATTATGATGTACAGAGTGATATTCTGAGACAATTTGCAATGGTTTTTAATTTTCTTTTTTTATTTGTGGTTTTTGAGTTATTTAGCTTTTTATTCAGCAGCTCAACAGTTTGCAGCGTCAGCAATATGGTTGCTAGGGCCAAAATTTCCCTAGCAACCATCTGCTGATTTGAATGAGAGACTGGAATATGAATAGGAGAGGCCTGAAAAGAAAGATGAGTAATAAAAAGTAACAATAACAATAAATGTGTCGCCTTACAGAGAATTTGTATGGGGTCAGTGACTGCCATGTGAAAGCTGAAAAAAGTTAGAGGAAGAAGGCAAATAATTCAAAAACTATATATATATATATATATATATATATATATATATATATATATATATATATATATATATATATATATATATATATATATATATATATATATATATATATAAAAAAAAGACCAATTGAAAAGTTGCTTAGAATTAAACATTCTATAACATACTAAAAGTTACCTCAAAGGTGAACCACCCTTTTAAGAGGGCTGGCAGCACTTGGCCTTGTAGGATGCCAGGCAAACTGTAAAATCCACCTCTTGTGAGAGTAATCCTACTCCTGCCCAGCACAATGCCCACATCCAGACATTTTAAACCAGTGGCTGCAGTTACATAGTACTGAATGTTAATGCAAGGTTGTTCATTAAAAGAAAATAAAAATGTGCCCACCATGCACTTTCCAAACACATTTTTAATTGAGTTGGTTTTAGATGTAGTATACGAACAGTAACTATTTTTTTTTTCAATTACTTTCTGTTTTTAAAGTTTAAACTTTAATTTTCTTCTTCTGGTGTTTCAGCAGCTCAGTAATTCAGAGGCACTCTCTCTAAAATCTTACAGTTTGCTGCATTAGCTGATGCTTTTCTCTGGACTGTGATCAGTAGTGGTAAGTTGGCTGGCTGTTTGTTAGGGGGCAGTTGGCCCTGTAAAATTCTGCTGCCACATTTATATACTGATATGTGCCCCTACCCCCTTTGGTGGCAATCGGAGGTGGGCAGTTTGGGTGCAGGTATATAATTGTGGCATGAAGGGCTGGGTTTGGGTTGGGTGAGAGAGGGTTGGGTGAGAGAGGTTAGGGTTGTGCGGGCCAGCAATTTGTTGACCTGCACATTGCAAGTGATCATATTGTCAGCAGCTAATGCATCATTTGTAACTATAGTTAATATATGTTTAGTGCTTTATGTGGTCTTATGGAGGAACTCCACGATGCGTTTGGTGCCGACATGCGACAAAAAGACAGGAAGGAGAATCGCATGTAAGAACTACATTTATCCGTCTGTCGGATGAAAACGCAGCGCACTAGATAAATGTAGTTCTTACATGAGATTCTCCTTCCTGTCTCTTCACAACATCCGGCATGTCGCATGTGTTTTGTCACATGGCGACATGTCGGCAGGGCCGCCATCAGCGGGGGACAAGTGTCCCGGGCCCGGCAGTGCTGCAGTTTTGAAAGAGCCGGGCCCCCCTTCCCGAACAGCTGAAATGCGGAAGTGCCGAACAGCCGAAGGACCCGAAGCCACGAAACAACCAAAGCCGAATTCCCGAATCGTTTTTTTTCTTTTAATCCTTTGGCCACCAACGTATTATTTTAATATTCTATAGGCCCCTGCCACCAATGTTTTTTTTTAAAAAAAAATTTTGGGGCACCCATTTTTTTTTTTAACTTTTAAGGGAGGCCCTGGCACCAATTTCTTTTTTTATACTTATAAGGAGGGTGGAGTGGGCGAGATATGGGGCGCCAGTGTCGGAAAATTTAGTTGTATGGGGCCCCGTAAATTTCTAATGGCGGCCCTGCGTATCGGCACCAAACGCATTGTGGAGTTCCTCCCTTAAAAGATTTTAAAAGTAAAAGGATGTGTAACTGCAGCTTCCTTAATCCTCCCCTCTGTGTGGGTTTCCAAAATAAGTTAAAGTAGATGGACTACAGGAAAGCACACAAAGATAAAAAGTATGGTGTAGTATGTTTAAAAATATACCACACCCCACACGCACATTTTTAAAAATACTACATTGTTTAATGTATAATTTGTAACTGTTAACTTTATTTCAGCTCAGGTAATATGCACAATAGTCCAACATTAAGAAATGTATCAACAATTGTATCAAATGTAAACAGTTTAAAGTGTCGACTCACCCCCCCCCCCCTTCCTTCCCAATAAGCTTCTCCTGGGAAAATTTAAATTTAAGTTTAAATCTGTGAAAGTTAAAAGTTAAAACTGTTGAAAATAAAATTATTGAAAACAATTGTTTTTTGACATTGGGTATTGTTTTGCCATATCCTCCCTTTCTATAAAATGGACAACGCTGCCGTATTATGTTTAGATTGTTATGGTGATTAATCTACGATCACAGACGCCTTGATTTTAATTTCTTTTTAGGATGTTTGTTCTGAAGGAATTCAAATTTTTTTTCTGGAGTTTAACAACTCAACTGCGCATGAAGCCTAAATCTGAAGTATTTGATTAACTTATTAAGTATGGAAAAGGAACAGGTGACAAATGCAGTTTTAAATTATGCCTTAGAAATCATCCACCTGCTGACTGGAGAGGTGAGATAATATCAACAATAACATCTTGATTCTTTTATTTACTGTAATCTTAGCCTGGTAGTGGCTGGTAATGCAAACAGAGGTGATCAGTAATCGTAGTACTGGAATTATTTCAGTATACTGAAACTAGATAGAATTGAGACTAAGCCAAATGTGCATTTAGATCTAGATATTTTTTTTTGGAGTAGGATTGGGGTTAATCAATGAACAAGTTGGTGGGCAGACCTCTGCTTTTTTTGGGGTTCTACATTTCTTGTTATCTGTTTGTTTCTTTTAGTTACAAGCCAGTTGCACCCTCATTCATTTCTATGGTTTAGCATGTAACTTGCAAGTACAGGTATGGGACCTGTTATCCAGAATGCTCGGGACCTGGGGTTTTCCGGATAACGGATCTTTCCGTCATTTGGGTCTTCATGCCTTAAGTCTACTAGAAATTAATTTAAACATTAAATAAACCAAATAGGCTGGTTTTGCTTCCAATAAAGATTAATTATATCTTAGTTGGGATCAAGTACAAGCTACTGTTTTATTATTACAGAGAAAAAGGAAATCTTTTTTAAAAATTTGGATTATTTGGATAAAATGGAGTCTATGGGAGACAGCCATTCCATAATTCGGAGCTTTCTGGATATCGGGTTTCCGGATAAGGGATCCTATACCTGTACTTTAAATTACATCTGAATAGCTGGATCTGATCTGAATACAAAGGACTGGCAGAAATTAGGGATACACCGAATCTACTATTTTGGATTTGGCCAAACACCGAATCCTTCGCAAAAGATTCGGCCAAATACAGAACCGAATCCTAATTAGCATGAGCAAATTATGGGTGGGAAGGGAAAAAACATTTTTTACTTACTTGTTTTGTGACAAAAAGTCACAAGATTTCACTCCCCGGGCCTAATTTGCATATGCAAATTAGGATTTGGTTTGGCCTGGCAGAAGGATTCTGGATTTGGTGCATCCCTAGCAGAAACCAACTAAAAATTCTCAAAGAACAGTGCAATGTACAAGGAAATGCTAGAAAATGTCCCACAGTTTTTTAAAAAGCAAGGTTGTGAATGGATAATCACTGTCT
Organism: Xenopus laevis; assembly: GCF_017654675.1. NCBI lineage: Eukaryota > Metazoa > Chordata > Amphibia > Anura > Pipidae > Xenopus > Xenopus laevis. The sequence goes on from NC_054386.1 coordinate 82,699,416, forward strand.
ATTATACTAATAAAGAAGCATCAATTAATTTTTTTCCCTATTTTTTTTTTTTAATTCATTTAATTATTTTTGCCTTCAGTTCTGACTGTTAACCAGCAAAATCTAGAAAAGGATGTACACCACTGAGATGATCAAATCAGAGATATTGTTTGTGCCAAAGATCCATTTCCATGGCATCCAGTAAAAACACACTATACTGACAGGTCAATAAGTTCAAATATAACATTGTTTAGATTTGATAAATCAAAAGTCACTTTAAGATGTTTTATATATGAAATTGAATGTTACTATTTGAACAAACTAATTGGAGCGGACAGCATCACAGAAGGGCAAATTAATTTACATCTCATGAATAGGAGGTGTCAGGACCAGTGTCTCAAATATGCCCCTTGTGCCTTAAGCCTAAGTACCCTTAAAGGAGAAGGAAAGGTAAAATACAAATAAATTTGTATAGATTGCCCACTAAATGGACAGATACTTACAGGATTCCTTGCTCTATATGTTTTCCGCTCTTTCTGTATCCAAGAACGTAGTAAAAATTTTTGTAAGGTGCATATAAAATAAAATCCATCCCTCTCGCTATCCAAATCTGTTCTAATAGGGCTCGCAGATGCGCAGTAACAATTTGGCCCTGCACATGCGTACAGTATCCTTTTCTTCCCCCATGCGAGTGGCGATATTGCGGTCAGGTGGTACTAGGCGATGGCATTAGGGGAGGACTAAATTTTAGCGCATGCGCACTTCAGACAGGGAGACACAGGACGTGACGTGCACTCGGCCAACATGGCGGCCGCAAAGTTTGGAAAGGGCTGAAACTTCAACGGGACGGTGTGAGTGCAGGAGACCGAATTGGGCAGCGAAAGTATCGCGGTTCAGGAGGGGAGCACCCAAGCAACATTTAAAGATAGGTTTAAAAAATTACCTTTCCTTCTTCTTTAAGGGTAAGGGCACACGGGGAGGTTAGTTGCCCGGGTGACAAATTGCCTCTTCTTCGGGTGACAATCTCCCCAAATTGCCTTCCCTCCGGCTATAATGAAAAATTGGCAGCAGGATGGCACTCGCGGCACTTCATTTTACTCACGGGGAAACTTCTGGCAACTACGGAATATGAAGCGCTGTGAGTGCCATCCTGCTGGCGATTTTTCATTATAGCCGGCGGAAAGGCAGTTTGGGGAGAAAGAAGAGGAGATTTGTCGCCAAGGTGACTAATCTCCCCGAATCTGCCTGTGTGTCCTTACCCTAATACATCCTTCTAACTATTGAACAGAAAAAAAATATACAAATAAATACTGTTATTACAACTTTAGCAGCTATGTTGCCTGATATTAAAAATGCATTTCTTATATGCATATACATCATTCCAAAATCGGAGGGACACAGCATGCTTTCAGTAGGAGATCTACTGTATTGAGACAACATTTTTCTCTTATGCTTACCCAACAGGCCTTGTTCATATTTTTTTTTTGATCTGTAGGATTATAACTTTGTGAAGGAACATGTCTTGAATAGCAACAATATTTGGGTGTCAAAAGTCCATGACAAAAAACAGAATTTGTCTCTTGAGCACACAGTCATCTCGTGCAAAAATGACTGGAACGGGGAACACAGACTGGTCTCTCAGATGATCCTAGAACTTGCCCAGAAGATAATTCAGGAGCTGACCAATCAGGTAAATGTACTACATTTGGTGACCCATAGCCTAAGACATATATGTTTTATAGTCAATACATCTGACGAAGATCCTTAATCTTATTTCGGAGGACAACAATTAGCATGTATCTGTAATCATAAATCTTGTTTATTTCTAAGTTGTGGCTGCTGGAGGGTGTAGAAAAATGTGGGCTTGCCTTTTTGGAAACCTCCATAGAACCTCCTCTAGTTATGATGTATGGGCTTAGCACCTGACCAACAAGTCGTTACTGAGCTTAAATATACAGAAAGTTTTGTTGCATTAGTCACAGAGAGGCGCAGAATACTCTGTTCTGCAGCATTTAAAACAGTGCAAATTAGGTATATAGTTCTGTAGACCTATACTGCATTTTAAAGGGACTTTCGGGGCAGCTTAATATGTACAGGTATGGAAACCTGTTAGCTAGAAAGTGGGAATGTAATAAATGACATAATCAGAAAAATATAGATATACAGGTTTGAGACCTGTTATCCAGAATGCTCTGGACCTGGGTCTTTACAGATAACGGATCTTTCCGTAATTTGGATCTTCATACCTTAAGTCTACTAGAAAATCATGTAAACATTAAATAAACCCAATAGGCTGGTTTTGCTTTCTATAAGGATTAATTATATCTTAGTTTGGATCAAGTACAAGGCACTGTTTTATTATTACAGAGAAAAAGGAAATCATTTTTTAAAATTTGGATTATTTGGATAAAATGTATTCTATGTGAAACAGCATTTCTGTAATTTGCAGCTTTCTGCATAACGGGTTTCTGGATAACAGATCCTTTACCTGTACTGCATATTTTAACTTGCCATTTAATTACTCATTGAATAGCTTGAGTAACATCATTCAATTAATATGAAAATGAATAAAAAATATCAATATTAAATATTGATATGAATATGAAATATTCATATCATTATGACCTTAAATGGGTTATTCACCTTCAAATTAACTTTTAGTATGTTATAGAATGGCCAGTTCTAAGCATTTGGTCTTCATTATTTATGTTTTAGCGTTTTTGAATGACTTTCCTTCTTCCAGCTTTCAGATGGCTACAAATGTATTGCTATTGCTACTTTTTATTACTCATCTTTCTATTCAGCCCCTCTCCTATTCATAGTCCAGTCTCTTATTCAAATCAATCTGTGGTTGCTAGGGTAATTTGGCCCCTAGCAACCAGATTGTTGAAATTGCAAACTGGAGAGCTGCTAAATAACTCAAAAATACGATAATAAAAAATGAAAACCAATTGCAAATTGTCACAGAATATCACTCTCTACATCATACTGAAAGATCATTTAAAGGTGAATAACCCCTTTAATATTAATATGCAATATTGATTGACATGAATAAAACATGGCAATTATGAATATAGTGCAGATAACCCTCTAATGTTTTAATCTCTACAGGCTACATATCTGTTTAACCATAAAAGATAATTTATATAAGGAACATTAGTTATGGCTTTACATTGTAAGATCTTGCTAGTAGGGCCTACTGAATCATTATACAGTCAATTTTCAATAAGTATCTTCTCTCTTAGCTTAGCAATTAGTAAAGCTTTTTATAGAAGTGATATTGTCCTTTAGTATTCTAAACTTAACAGAATCTAATAATAATCTTTGGCTATCATTTGAGTTTTGTAAAGTCAAGATTGTGTTTATTTCAGGTCCTACTAAAGCATGATGATATTGCAGTTTTTTTCTCTGTGGAGGAATGGGAGTATATGGAAAGCCATAAAGAACAATACAAGGACATGGCAGCAATGGATAACCAAGACCAATGCTCTGATGGTATGCTTTTTATTGAACATTTTATATGTTTCATTTTAGTTTTTAAAAAGTGGAATTCTCACAAAGATTATAAAGGGCATGGAATGTCTTGATTATAAAGAAAGGCTGGCCCAGTTGCGAAAAGGCACTCGGGGGGGGGGGGGTGATTTGATATATATAGTGAATAAAGTACCCCCTCTTGTAAAATATAAGCATATTATGAGTTACCAAGGAGTTTCATGACCATATAAAAACACGAGACTGAAGGCCGAATGTTTTTATACAGGTCATGGAACTCCGAGGTAGCTTCTAATATCCTCATTTTACAACTGGGGTTACTTTATTTATTATAATAAACAAACAAGTTTCAGTGAGTCATGTAACAGAAATGACATCAGAACTCACAGTTTATAACTGATGACATCAGAACTCACCGTTTATAAGGATATCGTTTACAAGATATTCATGGCTTTTGTGTATTATATATGTATAAATTTATACAGGAACGATATAATACAATGGTGCCCTATTTACCAAAATATTTTTCATGGGCGCATACACCCTCCTAGAAAAAAGAGGCTCTCCCAAGGATGGAAATGTTATTTTTGCAGTGAGAGCTATAAAGTAGTGTATTTGCTTCAATGAAGTAAGTGAAAAACTGCCGGGTTACTGAAATTAAGACTGGTTGGTTTGGGCTACTCTCACTGCTTTTTTTGGCGTCCATAACGAATATTTTTCCTTCTCTACATTGGAAAAGGCTGATTTGTCAGATTGCTCTGGAACAACTATAAATTGGGCAACATTCCCTGATCAGAGTTAAACTTGATGGATATTTTTCTTTTTACAAAATCATCTCCTATGTAACTACATATAAATGCAAATACTGGTTATATAGCTAAGGGAAATCTCAAAAAACACCCATAACTCACTAGGGATGCACCGAATCCACTATTATGGATTCGGCCGAACCCCCAAATCCTTCGACAAAGATTCGGCCGAATACCGATCCAAATCCTAATTTGCATATGCAAATTAGGGGTTGGAAGGGGAAACATTTTTTTTACTTTACCTTGTTTTGTGTCAAAAAGTCACGAGATTTCCCTCCCTGACCCTAATTTGCATATGCAAATTATGGTTCGAATTCAGTAGGATACAGCCGAATCCCGCTGAGAAAGGCCGAATACCGAAACGAATCCTGGATTTGGTGCATCCCTATAACACATACATACTGTGTTGTATAAAGGAAAGCCTTTTGTAGTAGAATATCATCATCATCATTTATTTATATAGCGCTGTCAAGATACGCAGTGCTTTACTGCAGTTATAGCAAACAGGGAATAAATGGTGGATAACAAACAAGGATTACAGAGTACAATAGGGTTAGAAGGACCTAGAGATTAGAGTTTACAAACTAAAGGTTAAGGTACAATTGAGACATTAGGATTATATATTTTCTTACCAGTATAAAAAGTGATAGATATTTACATTTGCCTTCTGTTCTTTATGCCATGTTATATTGTCTGGTTGTCTTTGGGTGAATCCTGCACTCTGGGCTCTAACGGGAGGAACCTCTGGATTACTTTCATTGAAAAAGATCTTTTTCCTTGCAGTGGTTTACAATTACAGTATCCCTTCTCCTATTGAACCAGAGTCAGATGGATATTGTGATGAGGAAAACCAGGAGTCAAAGCCATTTGACATTATCACAGGTATTTTACTGAAATGCATGTTATCATGAAATGGTGCCGTTTTTATTTGTCTTCTAAATGTCAGTCACTCTGACCCATGATTAAAGGAGAATTCAACCGTTTTCAAAACAAAAACAAAATACCCTACCCCCCACCCCACGTAGACCTCCCTCCCTCCTCTCCACCCAGCCTAGCTGACCCCCCGGGGAAATGCCCCTAACTTTATACTAACCCCTCCGTGCAGATTCAGGCATCAGAGTTCACCGGAGCCATCTTCCGGGCCTTCGTTTCTTCTGATGTTTCGGCAATTACCGTCCATTTCGGCGCATGCACAGTTGTCGCAAACCAGCAAATTGGTCCAACTGCGCATATGCCGATCTGCCACTTGGCTTGCCGAAGACCCGAAAGATGCCTGCGTGGAACTCCGATGCCTGAATCTGTGCTGAGGGGTAAGTATAAAGTTAGGGTCATTTCCCTGGGGGGCAGGAGGGAGGGGGATCTATGTGGGATGGGGTGTAGGGTTTTTTTTTTGTTTTTTTTTGAAAACGGTTGATTTCTCCTTTAACCATTTTTAATTTCCAGAAAATTATAGAGAGTGTACTAAGTATAAGTATAGCGTAATGGAATTGTTACAGAACTTCCACATTTTTCTTTAAACGCTCAGAAAGGGTTTGATCAAATACATTTTCTGACCCTGCTTTGTACAGGGATATTTAGTTACAAGTTTATCATGATGTTGCTAAGTCACAGTACCATGTCAATGTAACTTCCATGTAGTAATTTTAAGTATTTGCCTCTGGTCATATCTTTCATAGGCTGATGCCTACTGTATGTCTCCCTGCACTAGTCTCATGGGCTGCTAATCCACATAGATGTTTGGCCTGGCCTTATCCAGAAAATAAGTCTGCTAAAATAAAGAATTATAAATGGGATTTTGGGACATTTAATTAAATTATAAAGGAAGTGTTACCGTTATGGTCAGAATTGGTACAAGCACCTTAAAAATATTGATCACTTCACTTTATAAAAGGAGTCATAGAAAGCAGTAAACCATTGGTCTTCCTGTGAATTCTGAAATATTCATTAACTTTAGGGTTTGAAATTTTAATTTACAGTATATCTGGTTATTGGGACTTGCTTGTCCTATAAATATTAATTGGACAGGGTCAGACAAGTACATAAGAAATTAAAATGTACTATAAAAATAGTAGAACAGGAAGGCTGATTAAAAATGTACCCAAATGAAATAATTAAACTAATAGAAAAGTTGCTTAGAATAGATTCACATAAAAAAGCAGCGCCTTAGAAGTTAATATAAAAGTGAACATCCTTTCCTGGATTTAACATTAGTCCATGATTGCCTCATTCATTGTCATTTTATATATTTCCCTCATAACATGTTTTTTTTCCCCAAAGAGGACTACATTCCAGCTCACATTCTTGAGGAGCATTCCATTACAGTGTGTGAAATTAAAGAGGAGCCATTTGACATTGATTGTACACAAGAACCAATGGTTACTGAAAATATCCACACAGGTTAGTAAAGAGTTCTTGTTCAGAAGTAGCAGGAATGTGTAGAAAATAATGTATTATTATAAACATATATGAATGTATTATTGTGAGCCATATTAGGGTTAAAACACTGTTAGTATGAGCCTGTTATATGTTTTAGCACTCGAAGGGAAGGGGACTCTGGGCTATCAGCCAATCATAAAAAAATTAAAGATAAGCTTCATCTCACTGAAATAAACTTTCTTCTAAATATCATGAATTAATCTATTCTATGCGGAGATGAAGCTTATCTTTAATTTTTTTTAATGCACATAGATGGCTTTAAGTTATATCCATACAAATTATAGAAAAAACACTTATTTGGAGAAGCATTCTGGATAACAGATTTAATACCTGTAATATAAAGTCCTATTTTGACAATGCTAAACAGCCATGATTGGCTGATAGCCCAGAGTCCCCTTCCCTTCGAATACATTCTGTATTGCTTAAAAATAACCAATTTACTCTTCACTGTCCCACACTAAGAAACCTCTTTCTTTGCTCTTCCTGCAGCAGGTGGAGTCAGATTTTGATATAGTTAAGTCGAATAAATTCTTTGCATAGAAGATGTATTGTATTAGAGCTCTCTTTTAAAATAACCAGCTCTGAGAGAGAGAGAGAGAGATATATATATATATATATATATATATATATATATATATATATATATATATATATATATATATATATATATATATATATATATATATATATATATATATATATATATATATATATATATATGTTTTTTGGCTCTTAAACGTGAGCCGTCTAACGTGGGCTCACGTTTAAGAGCCGAAACGTTGATTAAATTCACATTTTTTCTTCACAAGACCTTTGAGTGCGGACTCCTTTTGTTTATTCGTATTCATGACTTCATGTTCCTGCACCTAGGCTTTAATCAGATATTCTGAGTGCACCAAATATTTTTGTTTTGTTTTTTTTTGTTTTTTTGCCTTTTTCTTCTGACTCTTTCCAACTTTCAAATAGGGGTCACTACCCCTTTAAAAAAAAATGCTCTATAAAGTTACACAATTAGGGGCAGAATTTGTGAATTTAGAACTCACCACAATAAAACTCACTCACTTTCTATTCATTCCTATTGGATTTTTAAAAGCATATTTATTAAATCATGAGCTCCATTGATAAATACGATTCTAAAAATCCCATAGGAATGAATAGAACATGGGTGAGTTTTTCCTGCAGAGTTTTAATCTCACAATTTGATAAATCTGCCCCCTATTGTTGGTTCTTATTACTCCTCTTTCTTTTCAGGTCCTCTCCTATTCACATTGCAGCCTCTTCTAATCAATCAATCAATCAATGAATGTTTGCTAGGGTAATTTGTACCCTAGCAACTAGATTGCTAAACTGAAGAGCTGTTGAATAAAAAGCGAAATAACTTGAAAAACACAGATAATAAAACATGAAAATCAGTTGCAAATTGTCTCAGAATATAACTCTCTAGATCATAATAAAAGTTAACTCAAAGGTGAGCAACCTCTTTAATTTGGAAAGCATGAGGAAATACTGCAGGGGTTATTTTTTGTTTTTTTAAACATAAGGTGTACTTTTAGTAGTTTGCCCTGCTCTCTAGAATAACACCACTTGGCTCAGTGCTATAGAAAAGAGCCCTAATTATTTGCCCTAATAATGTCTCTTTTGTAGGAGACTTTCTGCTCATGAATGGGGACAGAGACATGGAAGAAGGAAATGTTCCTGAAGAGAATGGCAGCATCAAAACACACAAAAAATATAAAGCTAAATCATGTCAGTGTAAGGTTTGTGGAAAATGGTTTTGCGACAAATCGCGGCTTGCAAGGCACCATAAAACCCACACGGGTGAGAGACCTTTTGCCTGTAATGTATGTGGAAAGACATTTGCGCGTAAGTCAAATGTCTCGGTCCATCAAAGGATTCATACAGAAGAGAAGCCTTATACTTGTATGGAGTGCGGCAGGAAGTTCACCAACAACTCTCATCTCGTTTCGCACAAAGTGGTTCATACTAGAGAGAAACCGTTCACATGCTTAAAGTGTGGGAAAGGCTTTACCCGGAACTCAAGTCTGGTCAAACACTCGGGAATTCATGCAGAACAAAAGCCATATGTCTGTAATCAGTGTGGCAAAAGCTATTGTCAGTATGCAAACTTGGTTGTACACCTGAGATTACATTCAGGGGAGAAGCCTTATGTGTGCAGACACTGTGGCCAGTCATTTATTTGCAAAGCTAGTATGGAGAGACACCAAAGAACACACACTGAAGGAAAACCATATCATTGTGTCCATTGTCCTAAGGCTTTCACAGATAATTCTTCTCTCAATAGACACAAAAAGACTCACAAAAATGAACTAATATCATCGCTATATTCAGAAGAATATCACTCCATAAACTGACTATTCTGATTTGACAAGCGGGGTTTTACCTTACTCCGTAGTACTGGGCACATGCTTCTTGCTGATTTTAGTCATCCAACTATCAGAGTTAGGCCTTAAGGGAAAAGGATTTTTGGGGAATGTAATCTGTCCTCCAACTATATGCACCTTAACTTGGTTGATGGGCTGTGAGAACAATAATATAGTAAACAAGTAGTTTGTTTTTCTGCTGAAACCTTTTCCGATTAATATGAATTTGCATTTTTTAGAACTTTACCCACTCCAGCCTATAGGCCAGTTCATATAAACTGCATTTGAGTAGAAATAAGTCAAATCTATTGGACTTGCTGTGTTTTTTTCCTTGAAGACGGTTCACCAGTCATCTAACTGGCTTACTCAATTCAGAATAACTTGTACATAGGATCTTTCTTCGGTACATATCCTCTGGAATGTTGCTCCAATCGGCATAATCTGTTTATCGTAATCCACAATAATGTCATTAAATTAGGTGTTGATTGACAGGTCTTCAAGGAAAAAACACAGCAAGTCCAGTTGATTTGACTTATATCTACAGATAGACCATGACCTGGATGAATGAGAATCTCCACAAACATATTGCATTTGCGTCTACGGTCCGGTCCCTCTTTCATTTGATCTGGTGTTAACTTTCTGATATTAACAGTGTTTTGACTTGTCTACAGCTTGGAAAAAGCATAAACCGCGAAACAACTATTTCTTTCACCAGCTTTATTATTGCTCTCATAGTCCAGTCCCCAGCCAAAGTGCGTCTAGATGGAGGACAGACTACATTTTCCATAATACTGTTACCTGAAGCTTTTGTTTCCACTGGCAACATTCTATCTGAAACCAGGACTACGCATTTGCCAGCACTGAAAAAGAAGGCAAAACCCTTGCTTTAAGGTACAAAAAATATATAGCACAAGATATAGAAGTAGACGTACTAAGGTTTGAATGGTAAATAAGAAATGTAAATTTTTTGATCAAAACTCACAAATTCAAATTTAAAACCACCAACTCGAATTTGAATGTGAAATTTATCACACCCAAACCCTAGAAACTGTTTTAATTCGACTATTTGTCACCTAAAACCTGCCGAGTTCATGTAGACGTCAATGGCAGAGGTCCTTTGAACCATTGGAGAATGTTACTTGCCTTCCTGACAGAGTTTTTTCCAGAGGAAATTATTTTTTTCATAAATAACCTCCCATTCGAGTTGAGTACATTCAAATTGATCACAGTTAAAAAAAGAATTCACAAAACTTCTAAATTCAAGTGTGACTTTATAATCACTAGGTTTTTGAAAGCCAAGGTAATTTTTTTGGACGTCAAATACTGGCTTATACGTTGTTTTGACTTAAAGGGTGAACTGTTAGATTATTCAAGTAATACTGACACCAGAAATTAAACCCTTTTTACATCTGTCATAACCTTGTCTTTGTATTCTTTTACACAATGAGCACTTGGCAATTAATGGTAAAGAAACACAAAATGTACCTTTTCCTGTGCATTTGACAGGTATGTGGGTATTACTAACATTTCAACTCCCTTTGCAAAAGGAACAAATATAGTTCATAAATTTGACCAGTTGTGTAAGATAGGGATGCACCGAATCCACTATTTTGAATTCGGCCGGACCCCCGAATTCTTTGTGAAAGATTCGGCAGAATACCGATTCGAATCTTAATTTGCATATGCAAATTAAAGGTGGGAAGGGGAAAACATTTTTTACTTCCTTGTTTTGTGACAAAAAGTCACACGATTTCCCTCCACGCCCCTAATTTGCATATGTAAATTAGGATTTGGTTCGGCCTGCAGAAGGATTCGGCCGAATCAGAATCCTGCTGAAAAAGGCTGGATTCGGTGCATCCCTAGTGTAAGATGCCAGTGCTACCTCACTCTTGAGACCAAAAAAGGTGAGATTTGTAACAATCTAGGAGATAAATCATCTACATGTGCTTGGAACAATGATAGTATGATTAATATTTTTTTATTATTTATCACTTATTTTGTTATACAATAAGGGATGCAGACAAATGTTTGACTGCTTGGCAATAAAAGGTCTAAAAGTCAGTTTCTCTTCTAGTCTGCTCTGCGCATTTGAACAACAGAGTAAAAATAATTGTCTTTCTGGAGCACCTAACATCTAGACATAACGTTTTGTTCGGAATAATAACTGTTTTAAAAAAGTAAACAAAGCTCAAAATCCTTAACAGCTGTTATTTCCAAATATGCAAATGCATTGGGAACACTGCACAGTCAATTCCAAATCAAACATGAAGAAAAATAGATCAAATTTGTGTTGTTTCTTTACAGAAAGTGAAGAAAGGGGAATATTGGCTAAAATATTATCAAAAAACACCATTCGAATGTATAGGAGGATAGTTAAAATGACAAAGACTCCGGCCAATGATCAGCTCCAGGAAGATGAAAGTTACCTGTGAGTTCTGTTACTATTGGAAGACGCATATGTGAAGCCAAGCTATCGGCAAGAAGTCCCGGCAAAGTCCCATTGTTGATAAAAAGACGTGCTGAAGAGGTTATAATTTGCCAAAGAACACATTGACTGGCCTAATGAGAAGTGGTGCAACATTTTGTGAACTGATAAACGCAAGAGTGTTCTTTTTGGGTCTAGGGGGCTCAGACAGACCCCCAAACACTGAATTCAACCCACAGTACACTGTGAAGCATGGTGGCACAAGCACCATGATATGGGGATGTTTCTCATACTCTGGTGTTGGGCCTATTTATCTCATACCAGGGATCATGGATCAGTTTCAATACATCTAAATACTTGAAGAGGTCATGTTGCCTTATGCCAAAGAGGAAATGTCCTTGAAATGGGAGTTTCAACAAGACAATGACCCCAAACACACCAGTAAATGAGCAACATCTTGGTTCCAGACCAACAAGATTGATGTTATGAAGTGGTCAGTCCATCACACTTGTGGGGTGACATCAAAATTGCTGTTTCTGAGGCAAAACCAAGAAGTGCAGAAGAATAGTGGAATGTAACAGGTGCCAGAAGTTGGTGGACTCCATGTAACACAGATGTGCAGCAGTTCTCAGAAACACTGATTATACAACTAAATATTCAGTGATTCAAAGGAAAGCAAAATCTTGTAACATTTTTCAGTTTATACAGTGAATGTTTGAGTTTGTAAAGAAGAATGCAGACACTGCTATTTTTTGGAACAGCCTAATATTCCCCTTCACTTTCTGTAAAGGAATAACACATTTGATACATTCTTATTCGTGTTTTGATTTGGAATAGAATGTGCAGTGTTCTAAATGCTTCGGCTTGTATGGAAAAAAAAAGCTGTTCTAAGGATTTTGAGCTTTATTCACTTTTTTAAACACACTGCTGTTATTCTGAACAACAGTATGTGGCATTAATCTTTGCTAACATGTCTGTTCCACTTGTTAATGCATGTAAGGCATTGGCTTTGCAATTGAGGCTTCTTGTTTGTTGCACCAGCACCATATTGGGCTGTTTTTTCAAAGCGAAGGACTCCCATCATTTACAGCCTGTTTGTGTCTAATATTTGGACCAATTTTACCTGCTGGGGAGATGTTAATTTTGTCAGACTTTACAGGATTAGAAAGTGAAACTCTCTGTAGCGTGTGACCAAGCATTTTGAAACACATTAGTGGACAAATGCTACTCCACACAAATTCTTTGTATAAAAGTGATAAAGGGTGAACTACTTTCAAAGAAGAAGGTACAGCGTTTCTTGCCCATTCCACGTATTTATAAAACACCTCTTCTGAGTTAATTTCCTGCAAACCTCCAAAACTTCCAAAAAGCTCTGCAAACCAACCTTTAACCTTTTTACTGCCACACAACACTAAAGGTGATCCAGGAGCCATTTTCTAACCTGACCAGTAACACCCAAAAATTAAAGTGTTTTAAAGGAAAGATAATACAATGTACTGGTGCTCTGCACTGGCAAAACTGGAGTTTGCTTCAGAAAAACAACCCTAGTGCAAGGATAGCAAGACTTCCAAAGGAAAGGAGACCCTGTTGGATCAACAAATGGACACCTGGAGCATTGGACTATGGGATTTCATATACAGTGCATCCTTTCTTGAGTTCACTCCCTTGTCTATATAATAAGAGATTAAAGGAACAGTTTGGTGTAAAAAATAAAAACTGGATAAATAGGCTGTGCAAAAAAAAAAAAGTTTTCAATATCGTTAGCCAAAAATGTAATGTATAAAGGTTGGAATGATTGGTTGTCTAACATAACATTTCTGCTACGTGGTGCGCGCTCATATAACAGCATAAGCTCACACCCGTGAAGAGAACTGAGACGCACGCTTGCTTCCTCAAGGAGCCTGTGACGTTAAAGACTCCTGCTCCTGTGCTGAATAATTTGAAATATGCCTTGAGGCAAAATATTCCAGGTGCAGCACATATTTCATACTGACACGTTCCTATGATTTTTATAGGAACGTGTCAGTATTAGGGATGCATCGAATACACTATTTGGGATTCGGCCGAATCCCCGGATCCTTCATGAAAGATTCGGCTGATTACCGAATCCTAATTTGCATATGTAAATTAGGGAAGGGAAAAGAAAAAGTGGGGAAAAAATATTTTACTTCCTTGTTTTGTGATGAAAACTCATGTGATTTCACTTCCCGTCCCTAATTTGCATATGCCTAAACGAAAAAGGCTGAATCCTGGCTGATTTCTGATTGTCGCTGCAGATTTTTTGCCAATTTATTTGCTGGTGGCGAAACGCGGAAATTCAACGCAAATCCATGCCTGGCGAATTTATGTGCCCATCACTAAACAGAACCCTTAACAAAGGCAGCTGCTGTGTGATGATCTTGGCTGTATTCAGTAAGATCACTAGATCATTTCAAAAGTCAAGGATACAGAGACCTCTGATAAATGCACGTTGGGGCGGCACTGCCTGTTGCAGAGAACTGGGTTTTTCTATTTTCGTGCCTTCTGCATTTTGTCCACTAGGTGTCGCTCAATAGGAACTTCCCAGTGCTGTCATTTGTGTTTAGCGGGACTCGGTTTTCATTGCAACCTCCAGATTTCCTATATCCAGTTATAATGGTGGGTATTTTAGGGCTTTGATTTCTCCACCGTATTGCTTGGCTGTTTATGTTGAAATGCGATGTGTTGAGACCGAGGCTCAAATGTCTCCGGCATATGATTATCATGAGCTACCAAGAGGTTGGCGCTACTTTGTATCAATGGTGGGAGTGAGGTGAGCTTTTGCCTAGGGTTGCCATGTCAGAGATGTCTGGTCGCAAACTGACAGGATAAATCCCATATGTAGGATAATACCAGTAGGTAGGACAAACACTAGGGTCAAGCCTTAGTGCTTTTTTTTTTTTTTTTTTTGCGGAGGAGGATAATGTAAGGCTCTGCTGGGATTCAAGCTGGGAACCCCTGGGTTTTTCTGGCACCATTCTGTAGGCCAGGAGAGCAGCATCTAGCAGGCTTGCTCATTATGTATCACCTGGTCTTTGCTATCCCTACCCACCAGCCTTATTGTTTGGTTAGGGTCAGACAATCATGGCTGATTGTACCCAATATAAACCCTGCTCTGATGACTTCCTATACCTGAGCCTCTATTACATGAGCACTGTGGCATGTCCCTGGCTCTTGTTTTTTCACTCTGGCTTTTGTCTGCATCAAGTCTGTTTCTATTCCTCTCCCTGTCACCGGTTCTTTGCCCAGACTGTCCCACTCCTGCCAGGCCCTGCCTCCTCGCCATCACCTTCCCTAGCCTTCTGTTCCTGTCCTTCAGCCTCTCCCTTTTCATTTCAATTGGCTGTTAACACCACCTTTCCTGAAGGACTCCCCCCCCCCTTAGAAATCCCTTAAAGGCTTATCATATGTAATTAATTAGGGTAAACTTTATTATGTAAGTGAGTAAGGGCTCTTACAGACGAGCGTTTTTCCCTGCGCTCCCTTGCGTTTCCGTTTTTCTGCGTTCAGCCGCAGGGGAGCGCAGGAATAGACGCATTACAGTTTTTCCAATTGGGCTGTACTCACACAGGCGCGTGTAGGCGCCGAACGCAGGTTGAGACGCAACATTTTTCCTGCGTTCGGCGCCTACATGCGCCTGTGCGAGTACAGCCCCATTAGAAAAACTGTAATGCGTCTATTCCTGCGCTCCCCTGCGGCTGAACGCAGAAAAACAGAACGCAGGGGAGCGCAGGGAAAAACGGTCGTCTGTAAGAGCCCTTAGACAGAGGCAATTATGGGTTTGGGGAAGAATGTGGTAGGGAACTTCATTAAGAAAGCATTAGCAACCTATGAAATGCATTTATAATAATAAAGTGGTCCAGAAATCTTAACCATTGTAGTAAGGTACCCGTATTTTGTAGAGTTCGTTTTTATATTCAGTCTCATGACAAAAGGCATTTAAGTCTGTATACATTCCTAGTCCACTAATTTTATGGTGACCTATTGGTGGAGTGCAAAAATAGTCTGTGGATTTCAATGTACCCCTGTACAAATGAGGCATATTGTCAAGTGTTCAAGATATTTTATTCCTAAATTCAATCTTTTTAGGATTGAGGTCTAAGGGTCAGGGCACACGCTCAGATTCGGGAAGATTAGTCGCCCGGCGACAAATCTCCTCTTCTTCGGGGCGACTAATCTCCCCGAACTGCCTCCCGCCGGCTAGAATGAAAATTGTCGGAGGGATGGCACTCTGAGTGCTTCGTTTCCGAAGTTGCCTCAAGAGGAAACTTCGGACGACTTCGGAAAACGAAGCACTCCGAATGCCATCCTGCCGATTTACATTCTAGCCGACGGGAGGCATTTTGGGGAGATTAGTCGCCCCAAAGAAGAGGTGATTTGTCGCCGGGCGACTGATCTCCCCGAAAATGAGCGTGTGCCCTGACCCTAAAAGGGGAAAGTTACAGGTGAAGAAACAAAGGAGGGTTGTATCATAACATATAACCCTGCTGACCATAAAACAGCTAGCATTTGCAGGTATCCCTATAATTATGGTTTCTTTCTGGATAATTGCTAATAACAGTGCTCACTGCTACTCATGTATGCCCATCCTTACACAAGGACAATATGTGCCCAGTATTTCATTTCTTAATGTTACTGCACTGACTGTTGTGCCTGAAGAGTTTACAGTATCATTTTGGTGTTTGAGAATTAAGCACATAAAAGGTGTTTTCCCCATTGTCAAATGCAAAGGATAGGTAGGCTTTAAAAGCAATGCTGTTGAATTATAATTATATGTCAAATAATAACATAAAACTGTACAAGACAATGTGTAATCAATTTAAAATCGACAGTTGGATTCATCTACCAACAACGGACACGTTAACTGTCCCATTTTATAAATAATATCCAACTCTTGCTTCTGCACTTTATTCATTCCTGGGAAATGTCAGGAATGTGCTTCAACCAAGCATTTGCTAAAATAGAGTCTACTGGAATACAGGAATGATTGTCCATTGCCATAATATTAATTCTATTCATATATAATAGTATATATCAATAATATAATAAGAGTTATATATTAATGTGTAATGTTTGTGGCACAGGGAGGTAACTGTACCCCTGCTTGGCAAAAGAAGAGATGTTGATATTTTAAACACTGTTAATTCCATATATATATATATATATATATATATATATACACACACATATACACACACAATACATGTATTGCTTCTTGTAGAGTTTTAGTATTATGAGTTTAGTTATGTAATGATTTAAATTTTAAGGGGAGCTATCGGGGAAATGAAAAATTAATAGCTTCAGCATACTGAAATAAGACATTTTCTAAATACAATAAATTACATTTTCTACATTGTTTCTGAATAATCAAGTTTATCTTCACTATTCCTCTCTCAGCATCTGTTTCTCTTCATTCTGTCTTCATGTAGCAGTTGGGTGTCAGATATTCGTTGACAGTTAGATCCAATATATCTAATAGGGGGGCTCCTTTCCTAACAGATGTATTAGAGCTCACTTAAATAACTGATTCCAGTACAAACATAATAACTGACTTTTGCACAAATCCTGCATGTAGAGAGACATGATGTCTGGTGATCTTCTAGGCAAAAGGAGCCCCCCTATAAGATATATTGGATCATTCATCTGACCCCCAACTGCTGCATGAAGAGAGAATGAAGAGAAACAGATGCTGAGAGAGGGATAGTGAAGATAAACTTGATTATTTCAGAATTATTAATAGATTATATTTAGAACACTTCTTATTTCAGTATGCTGTAACTTATATAAAATTTTCATTTTTGCAATAGTTCCCCTTTAAAATATCGCCCCACTCTAATTCTCAGGAATATAACATCTCAAGTCATAAATACACCCGCCCAATGCTCCTGTATATGTGCATTTTTAATGAGGGAGCTGGCAACAACAATTGTACTTAATGACTTACACAGGTTTTATGGGTGGGGCAGTCAGTTGTTGATAATTAGCTAGAGCTGGGCTCATTGTTGTCACTAACAGCATCAACATTAAATCTCAGAACATAATAGGACAGAACACAAGTTACAACAAATCGGTTTCGGTTTATATTTAGTTTTTTCCAGCACCCAATAAAATGATCGCATTGGAAAGCACACCAGGCAATATGCCCCATTTAAGCTTTTGCCCGATTTTCTGAATTTGAAGATTTGCACATACATAGGCACATGCTGACAATGCAATACAATGCATTTAATGAATATAAACACTGTAACAAGTGATGTAAAGAAGCAACCCAGATTCCAAGGACAGAAAATGAGCAATGGATTGAAGAAAGATTCATCAAAGGCGAAGTGAAAATTCAAATTTAAAAAATTTCAAGCTAATTTTTGTGTACTTTTGGAATAGTCCAAATTCAATTCGAATTTGAAAATGATTCGAAATTTATCATGTACTTTCTCTTTAAATATAAAAATGTTGAACTCCCATAACTTCATAATTCGAATTAAAAATTTATCAAAATTTATCAAAAATCAAAGGGTTTTTTTTTTTTTGGCCGAATAGGTCAGTTTTCAATCAAATAGGTCAGTTTTCAAATGAATTTGAATTGAACGAATCGAAGTAACAGCGCATTTGACCGAATTTTGATTCAAAGTTTTTCCAAAAAAAAACCTTTGATTTTTCAAAGTCTACCAATTAACGCTAAATAGGTTCTAGGAGGTCCCCCTTATGCTAAAACAGCAATTCCGCAGGTTTTAGATGGCAAATAGTCGAATTTGAATTCTTAAAGGGACAGTACATGATATATTTCAAAATTCGAATTTCATTTTTTTTTAAACTCAAATCGAATTTGGACTATTCCCTAGTCGAATTACACTAAAATTAACTCGAAATTTGAATTCTCAATTTGATCCTTGATAAATCTGCCCCTTAAGTGTAATCATGTATCAACCAACTTCTTAGGATGCTAAAGGATGCACAGTATATTGCACAGTAGATAAAGTGCATACCTGTATAATGGTTTTTATTTAGAAATGCTGACAATTAGGGGCTCGAGTGAATGGTTCGAATGTCAAAAAATTCGAATTTCGAAGTAAATTTTTGGGTACTTCAACCATCGAATAGGCTATATTCAACTTCGATTCGAACGATTCAAAGTATAATCGCTCGACTATTCGATAATCGAAGTACTGTCTCTTTAAAAAAAAACTTTGACTTCATACTTCGCCAAATTAAAGCTACCGAAGTGCAATGTTAGCCTATGGGGACCTTCCACAGCCCTTTTCTACGTTTTTTACTAAGGGTCGAATTTTGAAGTACAAAAAACTTCGAAATTCGACCATCGAATTAAAAAATTTTGAATTCGAAGTTTTTTCGAATCCTGCGGTCGAATAGAAACCCTTCGATCGATTGTTGAAAATCGCTCGAATCAGGCAGGATTGCCAAATTTGTTGAAAAATAAAATGGTCGAATTTCGTAGTTTTTTGTACTTCGAAATTCGACCCTTAGTAAATCTGCCCCTTAGGGTTTGATTGTCCTTCATGGTTCTGTGAAAACATATAGAAAGAAACCCTTTCTAATTTAAAATTACACTGTTGCTGAAAATAAAGATTTGATTTATAGTATATAGAGACACATATTATCTATAAACATATATCTTTATCGACTATTTTTCGTTTATGGTGTACTGACCCTGTTATCATATGTTTCAATGAAGTGAGAAACCTTATGCAAGTCATGTCTGCTACATCTATAGTTCTATGATCTAGAAGGTAGGGAGATGTTTGTCAAATGAATCACAGCCTGTATAAACGAGTCTATCGTGTTACATAAGTACTAATCAAACCACGACACCAAGATGTAATGCCACAGATCACGGATCATCTTCAGTGAAGAAAGGTAGGGAAGAGAGAGTTTTAAACATTATCTGAAAATGTACAGGCAAATAGTTGTAATTTACTGCAACGTATGTATATGTATATATAGATCAGTAGATGGATGTTGCTGTGTATGTAATAATGTAAATGTCTGACTGTTATAAGACTCAGAGCAGATTTTGCTTCTGTTGCAATACTTTCCCTTAAAACCTGGTAAAGGCAAATTTAAATGGTGCGCCTTTTAAAGCATAACCAAAGCTTAACAAAAAAAGTAGGGTAGAAATACTGCACAGTATGGTTTAAATACCAGCCCAAGGCAACCACAGTCCTTTAGCAGTGAAGATCTGTGAATCCAAAGATGCCCCAGTAGCTCCCAATCTTCTTTTCTGCTGATTCATTGCACATACTCTGTGCTGCTCTTAGAGCTTAAACTCACAATATACTGTATACATAGAATACAAATGTCACAATACAAGGCTGGTTAGTAAGAACTGTACCCTTTAATAAGAATTTACAACATAACTTATTGGCGGACTAATTTGCTACGCAGTAGTAATCTTCTTTGATTTATTATTGACTGCTAAAACTGTATTGATAACGGAATTTATTTTATGTACCTCCAAACTCCTTTATGAATGTTTATTTTATATTGTTATGGAAAATAAAATAAAAACATGGGTTAAAAAAAACACTTAGGGGCAGATTTACCAAGGGTCGAATTGAAAATTTTAATTTTTTTATGGCCAAAACCTTCAAATTCAACTAGGGAATTGTTAAAATTCAATTAGAGTTTTTTTTAAAATTCGAATTAGATTTTCGAAATTTATCATACACTGGCCCTTTAAAAATGAGAATTCCCCCATTCCCCACTTTAAACCTGCCAAATTGCTGTTTTAGCCTATGGAAGACGTCTTGAGATTAATTTGGAGTTGTTTGCTGCGTTCCAGACATTCAAGTTTTTTTCAAAGAAAAAAAAATCTAATCGAATTTTAAAAACTCGAATCGAATTTGATTTAAATCAAATCCAAAAAATACTCCAGCTAAAACCTGCAGAAGTCATGTATAAGTCAATGGCAGATAATTGGAAGATGTTTCCTGCCTTCATGATCTTTGAGGTTTTCAGTCATTTTGACGTTGATTTTTGTGTAAAAAAGTCATGGTTTTCAAGCGACAATTCGGAAAAGTTGCACAATTTTAATTACCGCACGATTTTGTTGTGACTTTTCCCACGTGTCTGTTTTTTGGTATGTTTTTTTTAGTAAATTCAGGCTATTTTTGGTTGAGAATTTGGTTGATTTTTTTTTTAAATAAAATTGAGAAATAAACAAGTTTTAATAAATACCCCTTTAAACATTTCTAAAGGTAAATCACAAAAACACAAATGCCATGAAATAAGTTCTATTTTAATATGTGTTGCATGTTTTTTTGGTGACAGCTATCCTTGGTAGAGATGTCGCGAACTGTTCGCCGGCGAACTTGTTCGCGCGAACATCGGGTGTTCGCGCTCGCCGGAAGTTCGCGAACGTCGCGCGACGTTCGCCATTTTGGGTTCGCCATTGTTGGCGCTTTTTTTTGCCCTCTCACCCCAGACCAGCAGGTACATGGCAGCCAATCAGGAAGCTCTCCCCTGGACCACTCCCCTTCCCTATTAAAACCGAAGCCCTGCAGCGTTTTTTCACTCTGCCTGTGTGTGCTGAAGAGATAGTGTAGGGAGAGAGCTGCTGCCTGTTAGTGATTTCAGGGACAGTTGAAAGTTTGCTGGCTAGTAATCGTTTTGATACTGCTCTGTTATTGGAGGGACAGAAGTCTGCAGGGGTTTGAGGGACATTTAAGCTTAGGTAGCTTTGCTGGCTAGTAATCTACCTTCTACTGCAGTGCTCTGTATGTAGCTGCAGTGGGCAGCTGTCCTGCTTCTGATCTCATCTGCTGACTGCTGCAATAACAGTAGTCCTTGTAAGGACTGCTTTTATTTATTTTTTTGTTGTTTTACTACTACTACTACTACTACTATAAGAGCCCAGTGCTATTAGTCTAGCAGTGTTGGGGAGTGGGACTGGTGTGCTAATCTGCTGCTCCTAGTAGTTCAGCAGCACCAACTTTAATTTTTTTTTTTTAATATTCATTTTTTTTTTATTTTACTTTTTTTTATTTTACTACCGCTGTAGTAGTGTATAAGTTGACCTTTTAGGCATTATTTGCCCTGTAGGCATTATTTGCACACTGTTTTCTTCAACCCGCCATCTAGCTGTGTGACCTTGTTCACATTCTGTCTAAATATCCATAATATTACCGTCTCCAGAAAAAACACCGGAGTGACTTTTTTCAAGCAGCCATAATATATTTTACGTAATCCGTATCCACCGCTGTAGTAGTGTATACGTTGACCTTGTAGGCATTATTTGCACAGTGTTTTCTTCAACCCGCCATCTAGCTGTGTGAGCTTGTTCACATTTTGTCTAAATATTGATAATATTATCGTCTCTAGAAAAACCACTTGAGTTACTTTTTTTCAAGCAGCATTCATATATTTTACGTAATCCGTATCCACCGCTGTAGTAGTGTATACGTTGACCTTGTAGGCATTGTTTGCCCAGTTTTTTTGGCCGCAGCCACTGAAGCACAGAGGCCAGAAAAAATATGCCATATAAATGCTGAAAATAGTAATTTTTTGCCATACGTTGACTCAACGTATATGGCAAAAAATTACTATTTTCAGCATTTATATGGCATATTTTTTCTGGCAACTGTGCTTCAGTGGCTGCAACCAAAAAAACTGGGCAAACAATGTCTACAAGGTCAACGTATGGCGAAAAATGACTATTTTCAGCATTTATATGGCATATTTTTTCTGGCAACTGTGCTTCAGTGGCTGCAACCAAAAAAACTGGGCAAACAATGTCTACAAGGTCAACGTATGGCGAAAAATTACTATTTTCAGCATTTATATGGCATATTTTTTCTGGCAACTGTGCTTCAGTGGCTGCGTCCAAAAAAACTGGGCAAACAATGCCTACAAGGTCAACGTATGGCAGTTGTTTAAAGAGAACAGTAGATTACTAGCCAGCAAAGCTACCTAAGCTAAAATGTCCCTCAAATCCCTGCAGACTTCTGTCCCTCCAATACAGAGCAGTATCAAGCAGATTACTAGCCAGCAAACTTACTATCATCTGTCCCTGAAATCACTAACAGCTCTCCCCCTACACTATCTCTTCCAAGCACACACAGGCAGATTTTTCAGATACATTTTTGCCCTTGATCCCCCTCTGGCATGCCACTGTCCAGGTCGTTGCACCCTTTAAACAACTTTAAAATCATTTTTCTGGCCAGAAATGTCTTTTCTAGATGTTAAAGTTCGCCTTCCCATTGAAGTCTATGGGGTTCGCGAACCGCTCGCATTTTTGCGCAAGTTCGCGAATATGTTCGCGAACTTTTTTTCCGACGTTCGCTACATCCCTAATCCTTGGGAATATATTAATTAATGTTCACATACCATATGAACACTGTATTGACTTTTTTTTACACTAAGGGGCAGATTTATCAAGGGTCGAATTTCGAGTTTATGGGAAACTCGAAATTTGAAAAAAATTTACCAATAAAAAAAAAAGAAAGAAATTTTAAAAACAGATGAATAGGATCGAGCTGCAAATTCGATTTGAGGTTTTTCAAAAGTCCACCAAATGATTCCAAATTGATTGTAGGAGGTCCCCCATAGGCTAAAACACCAATTTGGCAGGTTTTAGATGACAAATAGTCGAATTTGAATTCTTAAAGGGACGGTACATGCTAAATTTCAAAATTAGAATTTTGATTTTTTTTTTCAATTCGAATTTGTACTATTCCCTAGTCGAATTACACTAAAATAAACTCAAAATGCGAATTTTCAATTCCACCCTTAAAGGAACAGTTCAGTGTGAAAATAAAAACTGGGTAAATAGATAGGCTGTGCAAAATAAAAAATGTTTCTAAGATAGTTAGTTAGCCAAATATGTAATATATAAAGGCTGGAGTGAACAGGTCTAATAAAACAGCCAGAATCCAACTTCCTGCTTTTCAGCTCTATAACTCTGAGTAAAGGTGGCCATACACGGGCCGATAAAAGCTGCCTACAGACCAAGTCGGCAGCTTATTGGCCCGTGTATGGGGGCCCCCGACGGGCTTCCCCGATCGAGATCTGGCCGAAAGTCGGCCAGATCTCGATCGGATGGGGTTAAAAATCCCGTCGGATCGCGGCCGCATCTGTTCGTTGATGCGGTCCCGCGATCCGACCGCCCGTTTGGCGAACGCTAGGATCCGATCGTTGGGCCCTAGGGCCCACGATCGGATCAGCCCGATATTGCCCACCTCAAGGTGGGCATATCGGAGGGAGATCCGCTCGTTTGGCGACATCGCCAAACGAGCGGATCTATCCGTGTATGGCCACCTTTAGTCAGCGACTTGAAGGGGGGGCCACATGGTACATTTCTGTTCAGTGAGTTTGTAATTGACCCTCAGCATTCAGCTCAGATTCAAAAGCAACAGATATGACCCATGTGGCCCCCCCTCAAGTCTCTGATTGGTTACTGCCTGGTAGCCACGGTAACCAGTCAGTGTAAACCAAGAGAGCTGAAAAGCAGGAAGTAGTGTCCTGACTGACTTGTTATACGTTAAATCACTCCAGCCTTTATACATTACATTTTTGGCTAACTAACTATATTAGAAACATGTTTTATTTTGCACAGGCTATCTATTTACCTTGTTTGTATTTTTACACTGAACAATTCCTTTAATAAATCTGTCCCTAAATATTTATTTTTGTTTGTTTTGAACTAATTCTTCATCTTCTCATGATCTTTTTTCCAGTATAAACATGGCGTTGAGACAATTCATACAGAAAAATGTAAAATGGATCCTTCCCCTTTTCCTATTTATTGTCCTTTTATCCTTTACTTGGAGAAGATCAGTCATAATACCAGTCTTCTTACCCTGCCAGGAAACCGAGACCATCAAGAATAAAAATCTAGACACAAAAATTCTTACAGAGAAAAAGGAGACAGAATTAGTTATTCTAGTTTGGGTTTATCCATTTGGACAAAGGTTTCCACTTGATATCTGTGGCACAGATTATGGAATATCTGGCTGCAAGCTAACAGCGGATAGGGAGCTCTATAATGTTTCTGATGCTGTCATCATACATCATTTTGATACCATGTACAACAAAGACACGTTGCCTCAAACACCAAGGCCTCATTACCAGCGATGGGTGTGGTTCAACCTTGAACCTCCATTAATTATACAGAATTTGCATTTCCTGGATAATCTGTTTAACCTGACTATGACATTCCGCCAAGATTCGGATATCTACATACCATATGGCCGTATTGAAGCAGCGAAGGAACCACAGAATGTTACCATTCCACTCAAGTCTAAGTTAGTGGCCTGGGTAGTCAGTAAGTGGTACCCAGGTGCCCCGCGAGTCAAGTATTATGAAGAACTTAAAAAGCATATTTCAGTCGATATCTATGGGACGAATCATCTGGAACTGAACAAAAAAGATTTCAACAACACTATTTCCGAGTACAAGTTTTACCTGGCTTTTGAGAACTCCATCTATAAGGACTATATCACGGAGAAAATATGGTCGAATGCATTTGGTACCTGGAGTGTGCCAGTTGTTTTAGGCACCTCTCGTAAGAACTATGAACGATTCATTCCTGGGGACGCCTTTATTCACGTAGATGATTTTTCAAGTGCTAAGGAACTTGCTGATTTTCTTCTGCAACTGGACAAGGATGACGACAGATACAGGAAGTATTTTCATTGGAGACATCAGCACCGTGTAATATTATCTGGTGACTGGGCAGCCTGGTTCTGCAAAGCTTGCAGAGTACTAAAACAGAAAACTGAATATCAAGTCATTCATAGTGTGGAAAAGTGGTTTCTGGGAAATGCCTCTTTCAATGTGTCGCATGAATAATTTTACTGTTATGTGCCATTTTTCACCAAAAAAATCAATGAGTTCTCCCGGGAAGTGTGATCATCATTTGAACTCTTGTTCAATCAGTCTTGTATCCCATTGCACAAAAGAGTAAGACTGCAATTGTGAGGAACTCCCTGGATTCAAACTACGGACCTGTTATGTTAAAGGCACTGCTCCTCCAGCTTGAGCCACAGGATGAAGTGTGGTGGCACCCTAATTTTGACAGGATGCCTTTTGTTTTAATGCCTCATGTCAGTTTCTGCAAGTACACACCCTCTATCAAGCTGAGGGCAATTGCTCCTTTGTGGGCTACTTAAACCTAATTCCCCAACACCCTGTGCTGGATTATTGGCCCTACTGGTAACTCCAAGCCCTGTGCAGCAACGTAACTAGAGGGGACGGGCCCTGGCGCGGGACGCGTAACTGGGCCCCCCTGCCCCCTCCGTACGCCCGGAACTGGCTGGAATAAGTGGCGTGCGAGCTGCCGGGGGGCCCTAAGGGGGTGCGGGCCCTGGCCCAATCGCACCCCCTGCTCCCCCGGTAGTTACGCCACTGGCCCTGTGATATCCTGATCATGTTCTTGATCCTGTTCCTGAAATCTTGAATCTGGTAAATCTTGTATTGTTTCTGCCTTGTTTCCCTACTCTGTTTCTTATCTGCTCCCTGTTACTCCTGATTTTTGGATCTCCTGGTATTGACCTCAGCCCGTCTCAACGTTTGGACTGTTCCTCAACTGTTTTTGCTGCCATTTAAATCCTGTACCTGGACTTGGTTTTGCTGCCATTTAATTCCTGTACCTGGACTTGTTTTTGCTGCCATTTAAATCTTTCTGCAAAAGTCTGTGCACATTTTTGTTAAATATACACCTTGAAGTTATTCAGCACATATGCTCCTATCTGTGAATCCTTACAGCAATAGACCAGAGATTCAAAAATGGCAGGGGCGGGGGGTTACTTTTCTTTGCCCACACAATGGTGACTGATACATTCTGCAACTGTTTGCATGTTGCACCATTTTGAGTTATTTTGGTATTATATAGGTTACTTTGGAGACAGAAGCCTAGCAGTACCTCGTAGTATTGTATTCTGATTATTGAAGAGGTATAATTAAATACCTATGAATACAATTCTAGAAGACTTCTTTCAGTTCAGCACATAGTATACACTGTGTCAATATGGCTATGTTACATTTAAACATTTTCCAAAAAGAATTGGTTCTTATTCACCCCAATTGTTATTATTTATTAACTTTAGACCTTGCTCCTCAAAACTGGATTATTGTGAACTAAGCAATATATTTTATGTCCTTATATGTATACTTTAGGGTGGAGGAAGTGTAACCCGAGGGTGTGTGTATGTATGTGTATGTATGTATGTATATATATATATATATATATATATATATATATATATATATATATATATATATATATATATATATATATATATATTCATGGACGAAGTTTGGACCTCAGACACTACTCTCTGAGACACTGCTCGGACTACTTATAATACACACACACATAGGGGCAGATTTATCAAGGGTCGAATTTCGAATTAAAAAAAACGTTGAGATTCAAATTAAAAAAGACCAACCCAAATTTATTAAAACATCTATTATTTTTTCGGGTGAATAGGCTGTTTTAGTTCGCATTCGAATCTTACGAAACAAAGTAACAAGGGAATCGATCGAATTTGATTCAAAGTTTTTCCCAAAAAAGTCCACCAATTGACTTCAAATAGGTTCTAGGAGGTCCCCCCTAGGCAAAAACAGCAATTTGGCAGGTTTTAGATGGTGAATGGTCGAAGTATAATGGTTGAAGTTGAATTTTTAAAGAGACCGTACATGATAAGTTTCGATATTCACATTTTTTTCAAATTCGAATCGAAGGGACTATTCCCTAGGCGAAGTACACAAAAATTACCTTGAATTCTCACTTCAACCTTTGATAAATCTGCCCCATAGCCATTCAGACAAAATACTAATTATTTGCTGTCAATTTGATAAACAATGCTGAATTTTTTGATAATAAGAGGGTAGACAAATTAGTCAATTAGAGCAATTCCGTTTAAGTAACCGATTACATCTTGGAACCATGTTGTTTTATTATTCGATTTCAGATTGGTTTTTATTGTTTTATCTACCCTTTGCTAAATTAAAGTCTGCTGGTGGAATACAGAAATGGCTATGCCTTGGCATAATGTTATGATTGTGGCACAGGGTGGCAAAAACTGTGCAACTGCACTTCTTCTTGCTGGCAAAGGTCAGACACTGTTTTTCTTTGGTAAAGATATTTTGTTGAGTGTGTGTACTTCCCTGTAGATTTTGAGTTATTTAATCCTCTGGATTACATAATCAGTAACAAATACACCTTCAGAACCCTCCCAGAGTCATTTCATATGCAGCTAAATTAATTGCTGATAAAGCTTGCAGAATGAGTATTTAATTAGAGCTCTTGTTTCAGTAAGTGGGCTGGCAACCATAATCAAGATTAATTTTTTATTGTATTTGCTAGGTGGAGTAGTGAACTGTAAATGATTAGGTGGAGCTGGCAGTTTGCCTGTTGCTGACAGTTTTTACTGAGTTTTACAGAGAATCCAGTAATTAGAAAATACATCGTAAAGTGCTAGTTCATTATAAAATTCTAGTACAGACAGGCTGCAATTTTAAGGAACCTGTAACATATGGTATCCCACAACCCAGAGTAAACCCCAAAGTCCCGGTCATGGCTCACACATCTGCCTATAGCAGCCGCCTTTGGCTTCCGGAGGAACCCTCTGCTATGTGGGTGCCACCAGGACTTAATGCAAGAGGACCAAGGGGGCAGCTCTGGGCAGGCTAGGGAACCGTAACGTATAACTTGAATGGAGAACAAGGAGCGAGGTCAGGGACTTGGGATGCCAGGGGCCCACTAGAAAACCTTAGAGCATGGGCCCATTAGAAAACCTAAGACTGAGGGTCCACTTTCCAAATTATTATTCCAATTCTCCTAACTCAACCTCTTTACTCTCCTAGTCTTTTATATCTACTTACTATAATCTATTCTTCCATTATTAGGTATTTTTTTCCAATGAAGAAACTGACCGTGAAATAGGCCAAATGTTTAGAAGGAAGGGGGCCCACTGACACCTGGGTCCACCGGGAGTTTTCCTGGTTTACCAGTGGGCCAGTCCGACACTGGTCAGGGGACAGACCGGGACAAAACCAAACGGACAGTACCTTACGAATTCAGGAAGAAGAAATGTAGTCAAGGTTGCAGGCCAGGGTCATACACAGATCAGAAGCGACGTACCGAATTAGAATCCGACGAATAGTCAAACACAGGCAGGGGTCAGTTCAGGCAGCAGATTGGAAAGGTCAAGGTCAGGCAGTGGTCAATAACAGGATCAGACAATATATAGCGCACCCAGGAACTATGGAACATGGACCTATGCTGGGCAATGATTTAGAGCAGAATAAGGGGTTTTCTAGCCAGTCAAATGGTTTACACAAATCACCTGCAGCCAGACAGGCAACAGGTGAAACAAGCCATGCTTACTAGCAATTACAAAGACTAGCCATAGGAGTAAACCAGGGTCTTAGTGTCTGCTTGCATAGAGCAGTGGTAATGTAGACAGCACAGGAACACCAGGTCCCCAGTTCAACTCCAGGCAGGGTGTTACAGAACCTTGCAATTAGTGTTGTTATTTTTTTGAAGTTTCTGTAATTATGGAATTGTCAGGCTTGAAACGTAACTACTTTCTGGTTGCTAGCAAAAATTACCAGATTTAATTTGAAAAAAATGTGTCTTCTATTTACAATCTGAAATTCACCAGAAACTTTTGATAAACCATGCAATAAATGTTTCTTGTTGAATTGCATCTAATATTGGTAGTTCACGCCAAGCTATTTTGAATGCTTAAAAAAAGTTTTTTTTATGCCTCATTCCATTTTACCATCACAGATGTGTTAACCTTGATTAAGTCACTCATGATGCTAAACCAGTTGGGCTATATAGATAAAATCTGCCAAAATAACTAAATCTGTGTAAATGTGACCATCTTTTGGCATCTCTATAAGTTACTTGTAGCTATGCATTACTTATGGTACTACAGGAATATACAGCTCTACACTTTCACAGTGGTACTGGTTCATATCCTTAGATATAATGCAAATGTCACAGGATCCAAAAGTAAGCAAATAGTATGCACTCACTTATGTTCTAAAGGGGAGATTAACCCATTTATCATAATCCCCAATACACCATTAACATTGCAGTGGGCACTTTATCCATTAGGGCTCTTACAGACGAGCGTTTTTACGTGCGCTCCCCTGCGTTCCGTTTTTCTGTGTTCAGCCGCAGGGGAGCGCAGGAATAGACACATTACTTTTTTTCCAATGGGGCTGTACTCACACAGGCGCGTGTAGGCGCTGAACGCAGGTTGAGATGCAACATGCTGCATTTTTCCCGCGTTCGGCGCCTACACGCGCCTGTGTGAGTACAGCCCCATTGGAAAAAATGTAATGGGTCTATTCTTGCGCTCCCCTGCGGCTGAACGCAGAAAAACTGAACGCAGGGGAGCGCAGGTAAAAACGCTCGTCTGTAAGAGCCCTTAGTCAGTATACCGTGTGCAATTCAAAACTCATTCAGGAAGGTTATACTTCTCACTCATGAACTGACTCCTTTGGTAACCCTCAGTGGATGGAAACTGTCATGTCTCAGTAAATTATTTCTGTATTAGATCTGTTAGATGATATTTCTGTATAGCTGTAAGTTTCACAAACAAATCAATTACACATATTCAGACTTGTTATGTTTTATGTGTATTTAAAAATTTAATATTGTCAACATCCAGTCCCTGAACTAGCCCCACAGCATGATGGAACCTCCACCAAATCTGACAGTAGGTAGCGGGTATTTTTCTTGGAATGCGGTGTTCTTCTTCCACCATGCAAAGCACTTTTTGTTATGACCAAATAATTTTTGTCTCATCAGTCCAAAGCACTTTGTTCCAAAATGATTGTGGCTTGTCTAAATGAGCTTTTGCATACAACAAGCGACTCTGTTTGTGGTGTGAGCAGGCCCGGATTTGTGGAAAGGCCGCCTGGGCCTAGGGCAGCAGGATTTTAGGGGGGCGGCACAGTGCCCAACCACACCCACATTGGTTCAAAAACACTGGGGATGCGCAGAAGATACAATCATTTTGTAAATTTACCATGCCCAATCCACATTGCTCAAGTCCCGATTATGAAAATTTGCATGAATAAAGGGGGAGGGGCACGGGTGACGAACTGCAATGGCCCTAGGGGCGCCCCCTATGTAAATCTGGCCCTGGGCATGAGTGCAGAAAGCGCATCTTTCTCATCACCCTGCCATACAGATGTTCTTTGTGCAAATTGCGCTGAATTGTAGAACGATGTACAGATACACCATCTGCAGCAAGATGTTCTTGTAGGTCTTTGGAGGTGATCTTTGGGTTGTCTGTAACCATTCTCACAATCCTCCCATAGGCTGCTCCTGTATTTTTCTTGGCCTGCCAGGCCCGGGTTTTTACAGCAACTGTGTTTGTGGCCTTCCATTTCCTGATTCCATTCCTTACAGTTGAAACTGACAGTTTAAACCTCTGAGATAACCTTCCCCTAAACCATGATACTGAACAATCTTTGTTTTCAGATCTTTTGATCTTGCTTTGAGGATTCCATGATGTCACTCTTCAGGGGTGAGTCACACAGAAGCACAACTTGCAATTTGGCACCTTAAATACCTTTTCTCATGATTGGACACACCTGCCTAGGAAGTTCAAGGCTTAACGAGCTAATCCAACCAATTTGGTGCTGGCAGTAATCAGTATTGAGCAGTTACATGCATTCAAATTTTTGCACAGCCAGTTTTTGACATTTGATCTAATTACTGAATACTGCTTCACTAAAAGTCTTTGTTCAGAAAACACCCCAGTACTCAGATGTTCCTGGGAAATGAAAGACATACTACGGTCATGTTTTTTGTTGTAAGTGGAGTAAATTATTATGCAGGCTGAGAGGGGTTCCCAAACTTTTTCATATGACTGTAATTAAATCATCATCATTTATTTATATAGCGCTGTCAAGATACGCAGTGCTTTGATTAAATTAAATGATGCTTTACCCGAGAATATCAAGATTAATGATACTGTTGATATTGTTTAAAAGGCTATAATTTGTACATATGATAAACATTTACTGGTAGTAAAAATAACATGAGCCACACCTAGAGTAAGGTGCCACCACTGGTTTAATGATCCACACCTGGACACGTTCACTGTGTAATAAATACTCCATTAAAATGTAAAATATTTTGAGGCCGAGGATGTGTGTGATTATGTAACACAACATGGATACAAAGATACATTTATAGTCTGGAATGGGTTATGTTATGAGGCAAAAGTGCCTGCAATTAAAGTGATGAAAGATTTTATTAAAACAAGTCATACAGATGGGTTTAAATCCTTTTCACTTTGAGTAAAACATCAATTCAAACACTAATGCCTGGTACATTGTAATCCCCGTCTTGTCATTTTAAGGCCTTAATGGTGGCCATAGACGTAACAATTACGATCTTTCTTGGAAAAGATCTTTCCAAGAAAGATCGTTCGTTTCAACACACACGTGTAGAGCTGAATCGTCAGATATACAGGTAGATATACGGGAAGAAACAATAGAATTCTACCTGTATCTGACGATTCAGCACTAACAATGGCCGATGCTGGATCCCTTCAAAGGCACCTGATTATAATTTTCCGTCCAGCCCAATCGAAGAGCCGACCAATATCCAAGTCTTCTACAGATATCGGTCGGCTCTTTTTCCACCATACACACACCGAATATTGGACAAAAATTTGTTTCGTACGATATTATCTGTGCGTCTATGGCCACCTTAAGTGTTCCTTCTGTGGCAGATCGAAGGTCTTCACTAGTTTTCATGAGACTTTCAAAATGATTAAGAAAAATATTGAAGGACAGTTCAGCTTTGTTACTGACCCATTTTCCCTGGACATCTAGCTCCATACTTTCACCTAACTTGATTAGAAATGGAATATTTAGAACTTAAACTTGACAAAAGATGGTAATGTATTTTACTGAGATTAGTCGCCCAGGTGACAAATCACCTCTTTTTATATATACAGGACACTGTATATTTTAGGTGAATCAGTAAGGGTCAGGGCACACAGGCAGATTCAGGGAGATTAGTCACCTGGCGACAAATCTCCCCGAACTGCCTCCCCGCCGACTAAAATGTAAATCACCGGTGGGATTGCACTCGGCTAGATTCGTTTTCAGAAGTCGCCTCACGAGGAAACTTCGGGCAACTTCGGAAAACGAATCGCGCCCAGTGCCATCACGCAGTTCGGGGAGATGAGTTGCCCCGAAGAAGAGGAGATTTGTCCCTGGGCGACTAATCTCCCTGAATCTGCCTGTGTGCCCTGACCCTAAAAGTCCAGTGGAAAAATGACTGTTGTGGAAAGTGTGCCTGGGAAGATGCACACAATACTGGAGAACTGAGATCGTTTAAATTTTATATTGAGCTTCTGACTCTCTCTCAGGGTGGTGGCAGATGTGGCTACTCGGGGAGATTAGTTGCCCAGCGACAAATTGCCTCTTCTTTGTGCGACTAATCTCCCCTAAATCCCTCCTGCTGGCTAGAATGTAAATCGCCTAATGAGGAAACTCTGGGCAACTTCGGAAAAATGAAGCGATTTGAGTGCCATCCCGCCGGCAATTTAGATTCTAGCTGGTGGGAAGACATTTAGGGGAGATTAGTCGAAGAAGAGGCAAGAGTCAGAAGCTCAATATAAAATAAAACAATCTCAGTTCTCCAGCATTGTGTGCATCTTCCCAGGCACACTTTCAACAGTCATTTTTCCACTGGACTTCACCTAAAATATACAGTGTCCCATTAGCTGTATCTAAATATTGGTGTTACACTCTAAATACATAAACATCAAAAAAACTGAGAGTAGTGGACATGTATTAAGATGATAACTGTAATACAAATGTAATAAAGTATAAAAAGTGTTCATTCTTAACACGTAACTTCATGTTATGGAAATACAAAGTACTTTGGGTACATAATACACAAATTTGTCATGTGAAAAAAATGACATCACACATAATTGGTTGTTATGTAAATTGCTAAAAAAACGCCATTTAGAGATACCAGCAACCTGGTGACCATCAATAGCTACATATTCCCAGCTACTACCTGTGCCAGCGGCACGAGGCAATGTCCACTGACTTACTGTTAAGACATACTTCATGTGGAAATAACACTATGGCGTTATTTACTAAACTCTGAATGCAAAAATCACGACAAATTCGTGATTTTTTTTTTTTTAAAAAATTATAATAATGAAAATCAGATCAAATCAGCAAAACCCGAGTGCATTTGATCGGAGTTTGTAGTAGAAAATATTGAGATAAATGTGGACTTTGATAAATAACCCCCTAGCCTAGAACTTGATCCTCTAAACTAAATAAAATCAATTACAAGTTGATCCCTCGATTGCTAATATAGAAACTCTTGAAAAATCAATTAACTATAATTATCTAAAAACAAAAATACTGTTTAACAGTAATAACCAAAATAACTTTGATTCTCTACCAAGAACAACAGAGCTCTACTGTTAACAGGGACAACTTTTCTCTTCAAAGATTCCATAGGGAAAAGAAAGGACCTTTTTAACGCCCAGCTAATCAGTGGCTCCACTAATTGTAATGAAAAAAACAAACTCAGTTATTTCATTTAGAAACATATTAATGTTATACGAGAATTACATTCTTTAAAAAAAAAACAGTGCGTGTACCACAGTTGTAGTATCTTTAAAAAAAAAACCTCCCTTTGAAAAACGTTGTCATAAATGGGAACAAGAAAACACTAAATACAAGATAGCTGGAGTTAGTTGTTTAAGTACGATATTAAAGGAACAGTGCAGTGTGAAAATAAAAACTAGGTAAATAGGCTGTGCAAAATAAAAAATGTTTCTAATATAGTTAGTTAGCCAAAAATGTAATGTATAAAGGCTGGAGTGACTGGATGTCTAACATAATAGCCAATAGTAACACTACTTCCTGCTTTTCACCTCAATTACTCTGAGTTAGTCAGTGACTTGAAGGGGGCCACATGGGACATATCTGTTCAGTGAATTTTCAATTGATCCTCAGCATTCAGCTCAGATTCAAAAGCAACAGATATGACTCATGTGCCCCCCCTCAAGTCTCTGATTGGTTACTGCCTGGTAACCAATCAGTGTAAACCAAGAGAGGTGAAAAGCAGGAAGTAATGTTCTGGCTATTATGTTACACATCCAGTCACTCCAGCCTTTATACATTACATTTTTGGCTAACTAACAATATTAGAAACATTTTTTATTTTAAACAGCCTACTTACTCAGTTTTTATTTTTATACTGAACAATTCCTTTAAGGGATACATATACTGTAATGAATTAATTTTGTTACAACAGCGCCACCTGCTGGTCAGTTTTCAACTATTCTAACCAACAAGTAGTCAAGGAAGCCGTCAGGAGAAAAAGGCTGCTCTGATGTTCTTCTGCTTGGGAAAAAAAATAAAAACCTTTTTCAAATCTTTCATAAGCAGAAGAACATCATCTTTCTCTCTCCTGACAACTTCCTTGACTACTTGGTGGTCAGAAATTGACCAGAAGGCAGCGCTCTTGTAACAAGATTCATTTATAGTAACAGTACATGTATTGGAATTAAAAAACAAAGAATGTAAAATACAAACGTGCTTAGAATAAAACCTTCATCAATTGTATATTTACTTATTTTAAATGTTTACATTGCTCCAATGAAGTTCCTCACAAATGCAAAAGCAACACTAGAGGACCCTTATAGCAACTTATGTTGATGCCTTATTGGCCTATTTCACACTGGGAGGCAGATTTTATCAAGGGTCTATTTATCGAGTTCATAGGAATTTTTTTTAAAAACTCCTATGAGTTTCAAAGTCGCGTGGGTGAATAGGATCGAACTGAAAACTCGAATCGAATTTGGGTTTTTCAAACTCGATTCAAGTTTTTTCAGGAAGGCTGTAAACAACTCCAAATTGATCCCAGGACGTCCCCATAGGCTAAAACAGCAATTCAGCAGGTTTTAGGTGGCGAATTAAAGTTCTTAAAGGGCCAGTGTATGATAAATATCCAAAATAATCTTTTTTCTATTTTTTCCCGAATTTTAACAGTTCCCTAGTCGAATTTGACAGTTTTGGACATAAAAAAAGTTGAAAATTTGAATTTTCAATTCGACCCTTGATAAATGGGCCCCAGAGCAGAGAAAATGCCAACACTCTGATCTGCACTGTGTTGTGTGTGTGTGTGTGTATGTGTGGGGGGGGGGTTTCTCACAATAGCTTTTGTTCAATTTCACTTGCTTTTCTTTGCTTTTTCTTAAAATTAGCCCTTTTCAGTCCCTTAACTGTAAAGTTAAAAATGTCTCTATTTTGCACATAAACTGTTTCCTTTTTAGTGAAATTGGGATTGGAAGCAAGAATTACAATGTTACCATTAACATACTTGAGTAATGATTGCATGCTCCGCCTTTGATCACCACTCCCTCAAGTGGCTTCCGCACTGCATCACTGCTTCTAAGCGCTCTGGTCATAACATCACGGACTCTTTCTTGCAAGACTGTGGAGAATTGGCCTGCAGGGTACAGGTATGGGATCCAATATCCAGAAATCTCCCAAATTACAGAAAGGCTGTCTCCCATTTTATGAAAATAATAGACATTTTTAAAAATGATTTCCTTTTTCTCTGTAATAATAAAACAGTAGCTTGTACTTGATCCCAACTAAGATATAATTAATCATTATTGGAAGCAAAACCAGCCTATTGGTTTATTTAATGTTTACATAATTTTCGAGTACTCATAGGGGACCTGTCACCCCAAAAAAAATATTCCAAATTTTATCACGTTTGTCAAGCAAAATAAACTTTAATTGCACTACATGAATTATATAAATCTTGTTTTCCTTTGGCACCATTTTGTGGACATTGTTATGAAGGCAAGCCTTGCATCATCACAGAATCTTGTTTGTGCACCAGAATGGGGGACCTGATGTCCATCCCCATGTACAATTAAATGGTAAAGACAGAGGGGGAATGTGGGGAGAGCAGTGATATCTAGTAAGTGCTGAATGGAAAGGCATAGAGGAGGGGCAGGCAATATTTGATTGACAACTGAGATTCTACAACAGCTATGAATGCTTTAATAAGAAATAGAAATTGGATTTCATGTTTAATTTGAAAAGGACTTTTATTATACAGCTTTTTATGTTTGGGTGACAGGTCCGCTTTAAGGAATGAAGATCCAAATTATGAAACGATCCATTATCCAGAAAGCCCCGGGTTCCAAGCATTCTGGATAACAGGTCCCAAGCTGAAAAGCTGAACTTTTAAACAGTGTTGAGGGACAGTTATGCAGTGATCTGGGAATGTGGGCAGTGATTTAAAAAGTGGGGCTGTTGGGCAGTATGAGCTCACAGGGGTGTAACTATAGAGAAAGTAGACCCTGTCGCTGCAGTCGGGCCCAGGAGGTATAGGGGGCCCATGAGGCCCTAATTCATATACAATTTCAATAAATATTAGTAAAACAAGTCAACCTCTAGACATTTTGGGGGCCTGAAAAATAATTTGTTGTGAGGCCCAGTACTATCTAGTTACGCCACTGGTCATTCATGTTCCTGAACTACTTTCAACGTGTCTGTAGGCTGCTATTATGGCAGACACAACTAATGTAGTGGTGGGTCTGTTTTCTGATATTCAGGAGAGTTCTGTGTATCTGTGTGCCCCTGCGTTTTATATTGGACAGTTCCCCCATGACTAGGGTTGCCATCAATTTTGGAAAAAAATACCGGCCTTCCTATATATTTAGATTTTTTTCCCAATTAATAACATTGGGTCAAGTATCATTTTTACCGTTCAGGCCAGTACTATACTGGCCAGGAGGCAACCCTACCCATGACTAGGAACTTAAACAAATATAAGTACATTTTGATTGGGATGCCTTGATATTATCGTGGCATCTCCCAGTAACAACATGCCATTGTAAGAATAGCTCTCCTGGTATGAAGACGTTTAGGCATACCTCCCAACCGTCCCATTTTGAGCGGGACAGTCCTGCTTTTGACAACTCAACCCACAGTCCCGGGTATGTCCCGAGTTTCTCTTTTATCTGCTGCACTGAACTGCCAGAAAAAGATACAAAGTTTCTAACTTAATTGACTCTTGGCAGAGAGACCAGAATACATACGTAACATACTTTTGTAACAGTTTTAGTGAAGATAAGAACTTACACAAAGTAAAAAAAAAACATGAGAAAGACCGCTCAAGCTCAATCCTCCTTTTGCCAGGTGCTCAGTCTGCAGTGTCCCCACTGTATCCAGTAGAAAAACTCGAGGTAGACGGCACTTCTGGACAAAGTTTAATAAGACAGGTTGCTGGACAGGAACCTAACGTGTTTCAGGATCAAATCTCTTAAAGGGATCCTGTCATCGGAAAACATGTTTTTTTCAAAACACATCAGTTAATAGTGCTACTCCAGCAGAATTCTGCACTGAAATCTATTTCTCAAAAGAGTAAACAGATTTTTTTTTCTTCTTAGATCTACCAGGCAGCTGTTATCTGGTTACCTTCCCATTGTTCTTTTGTTTAGCTGCTGGGGGTGAAAAGGGAGGGGGGTGATATCACTTCAACTTGCAGTACAGCAGTAAAGAGTGATTGAAGTTTATCAGAGCACAAGTCACATGACTTGGGGCAGCTGGGAAATTGACAATATGTCTAGCCCCATGTCAGATTTCAAAATTGAATATAAAACAATCTGTTTGCTCTTTTGAGAAATGGAGTAGCACTTTTAACTGAGGTGTTTGAAAAAAAACATGATTTTCGATGCACAAGTCACATGACTTGGGGCAGCTGGGGAATTGACAATATGTCTAGCCCCATGTCAGATTTCAAAATTCTCTCTTTTGAGAAACGGATTTCAGTGCAGAATTTTGCTGGAGCAGCACTATTAACTGATTCATTTTTTTTAAAAAAAAATTTCCCATGACAGTATCCCTTTAATCATAGGTTAAGAACTTACACAACTTAAAGGGCAATTCACCTTCATTAGCAAAACTGTAATAACTGGGGAAAAAAAACTTTCATAAACGGCCAAATTTTGTAAAATGGACATGGTAATTAGGGGAGCGGTCAAAAAATTCACCCCGCTACTCGCGGCAAATCTTTTCGTCCCTTTTTTGTTTCCGACATGTTGGGAGGGACCGTTTTATCCTGTTATAGTAGGAAATTGTTTTGCCCACACAGAGCAGGTGAATTTCATCATTATCACTAATTAAAAAAAAAAAAACCTTTAGGGTTAGGTAATAAAAGATTTATAGCATACTACAGATTTAATCACCAGGCAGCCATTACTGGTCACCTGTTAAAAGCAAGCATCTTATTGGCTGTCATGTCTACTCAGAGCGTATACTAATGTTCTACAACGTGTGATTGGTCCAGCCACTCACCTCCCCTATAGGGGCACGTTCCCTGTACCCTCGCTCTATGCAGGGATAGGAATAACAGACCCCAAACCCCTGCCTCCTGTCTGTATGCACGCCTACGTAACAACGCAACACGAGCAGAACCGATTTATTGAAAAGCGGGGAAAAAATGACGAAGACGCAGCTTCAGGCGAGTGACATCACTTCCGGAAGTGACCTCACGAAAACAGGATGTTTGGACGCGAGAACTAGGAAGTGGCTGATGGTGGCGTGCATATTGTAAGGAAAGAAGAATATAGCTTTTGTATAAGAATGCGGCCATTTGAATAATCTTCTTTGCTCTTACTACGGATCAGGACACAGCACCACTTTTAAAGTTACTAAGGTAAGTCTGCTGATTGGTTTTGGGTTCTATAAATGTGTTGCTGATTCCTTACAACGGAAGCATGTTCTATTGAGCGCTGATGTCTACGTTATGGTTCAGTTACTGCTTTTGAGTGTGTGGAGATTTGTGCTGCAATGATCATTGGAGGGACACGAGTTGGGTATTGACAATATTACAGGAGAGAAATCCCAGACTCCCATACCAGAGCTGCCATTGGAAGCATGAGATCTTCCTACTACAGGGTGTGTGCTACACTTCTGTCTGATGTGAGGCAGCCTGGCAACGTTTAAAGGAACAAACACATTTTTATATTAAAGGGATCCTGTCATCGGAAAACATGTTTTTTTTTCATACCACATCAGTTAATAGTGCTACTCCAGCAGAATTCTGCCTTGAAATCCATTTCTCAAAAGAGCAAACAGATTTTTTTTATATACAATTTTGAAATCTGACATGGGGCTAGACATATTGTCAATTTCCCAGCTGCCCCCAGTCATGTGACTAGTGCCTGCACTTTAGGAGAGAAATGCTTTCTGGCAGGCTGCTGTTTTTCCTTCTCAATGTAACTGAATGTGTCTCAGTGGGACATGGGTTTTTACTATTGAGTGTTGTTTTTAGATCTACCAGGCAGCTGTTATCTTGTGTTAGGGAGCTGCTATCTGGTTACCTTCCCATTGTTATTTTGTTTGGCTGCTGGGGGGGAAAAGGGAGGGGGTGATATCACTCTAACTTGCAGTACAGCATTAAAGGACCAGTAACATCAAAAAAAAATATTTAAAAATTCGTTAGAGCACAACGAAAAATAAACATCAAGACAAATGAAATTTTTAAATAGCAAAGCTTTTATTAAGAAATAACTTACAGAATGTCCACTTCCTTTCCTTTTCAGAAACGGCGAATAGGCGACCATCCAGTGTGTAGTGATTGATTTCTCCTGCCTGGCTATTCACTGACAGACGTCGGCTTCCCTTCCACTGGCCTGACTGTGTAGTCTCCCGACGCACACTTGCTTCCTTATACTGCCTCGCAGCTTTTCACTGTGCTTCCCTCCACCGCTCACCTCCCTCTCAGCATGCACAATCCAGTCTCGGCATTCCTCTGCATTCCAATAGCGCACATATCCTACACATGGAAGACACAGACCGGCTTATGCAGTCTGTGTCTCAATCGCACTCTGTTCAGCAATTTAGTCGGATCAAGTGTTTGTATCCAGATGGTGTGTACTGAGTCAGGCGTCTCTCGTTCAGCCAGCTCGCCTCCCCCAAACCCAGGCATGCACATTGTGCTTTTTGCTTTGCCATTACTTTGCTACAGGCAGAAATACATATGAAATACATTCCCCCTGCACAGTGAAAAGCTGAACAGAGTGCAATTGAGACACAAACGGCATAAGCCGGTCTGTGTCTTCCATGTGTAGGATATGTGCGCTATTGGAATGCAGAGGAATGCCGAGACTGGATTGTGCATGCTGAGAGGGAGGTGAGCGGTGGAGGGAAGCACAGTGAAAAGCTGCGAGGCAGTATAAGGAAGCAAGTGTGCGTCGGGAGACTACACAGTCAGGCCAGTGGAAGGGAAGCCGACGTCTGTCAGTGAATAGCCAGGCAGGAGAAATCAATCACTACACACTGGATGGTCGCCTATTCGCCGTTTCTGAAAAGGAAAGGAAGTGGACATTCTGTAAGTTATTTCTTAATAAAAGCTTTGCTATTTAAAAATTTCATTTGTCTTGATGTTTATTTTTCGTTGTGCTCTAACGAATTTTTAAATATTTTTTTTGATGTTACTGGTCCTTTAAAGAGTGATTGAATTTTATCAGAGCACAGGTCACATGACTTGGGGCAGCTGGGAAATTGACAATATGTCTAGCCCCATGTCAGATTTCAAATTGAATATAAAAAAATCTGTTTGCTCTTTTGAGAAATGGATTTCAGTGCAGAATTCTGCTGGAGCAGCACTATTAACTGATTCATTTTGAATTTTTTTTTCCCATGACAGTATCCCTTTAAAGGGGAACTCCAACATAACTTAAGCCTTTTGAAAAGTAAACATAATTTCAAGCA
This sequence comes from Xenopus laevis, assembly GCF_017654675.1. Classification (NCBI taxonomy): domain Eukaryota; kingdom Metazoa; phylum Chordata; class Amphibia; order Anura; family Pipidae; genus Xenopus; species Xenopus laevis. The sequence goes on from NC_054386.1 coordinate 82,740,725, forward strand.
ACTTTGCAATCTACATCAATTAAAACATTTCCAGACTTTTCATGATTTTTAATGGTTTCTGACAGTTCTCTAAGCCTAGTCCCCTGCTCTCCTGCTGATCTCTCTGACTACTTTGCTGAGCTGGCTGACTACTGTTACTTTATATCAACAGCCATCTGTCCTTAGCTGCATTCTCCAAACCTCACAATTCCCTGCACAAGTGATTTCAATAAGGAACAGTCCATCACAGTGCAATGCATTGTGGGTTATGTAGTCCCTGCATGCTGTCTGTAAGCTGTGGAGAAGTTGTTACAATTTGTAACATCAGTGTTTAGTCCCTCCTTCCCTGCCAGGACTTCAAATGATGCAGAAAGATAAGAACTGTTAAACAGCTGGATTTCAGCATAGAAATGGCATTTATTCATACTTTTTGAAGAAACCGGTAACTCTGATGGATATATTAGAGGTTTCTGTGTTATGTGGGCCTCTTTATCAAATTTTGGTTCCCCTATAAAAAAAATCCTTTCTACCCTACACTAATAATAGATCTACCCTGCATAAAGTTTATTATCAATGCTTTATTTAAAAAAAATACTATGAGAAAACGCTGCTTCCTGTCTACTGAAAAATGGAGATCGGACGACTCACTTTGCTGGATCTGAGCTCCACGTCTCCTCCTAACCCGACTTCTGACAAAACCGCTGCACGGAGGATTTATCATTATGCGTCAGACTGATTTATTTCTGTATGTGCTGTGAGCAGTAAGGGTAGCACTCTGATCAGCTATAAATCTTAGGACTACAGAACTCCTCATAAAGTCAGCGCCGCTCTTCACTGCTTGCAGCTCTTACAGACATAAATTACACAGAAGTAATGCTGCCAACAAGCTCCTACTCCCAGTACCTAAATTACATGAAGACGGATATTACAAGGCGGCTGGAAAATCCTCCGTACAGTCGTATCACTTAAACTTCCGGTTTTGGCAGAAGTCGAGTTAGGAGGAGATGTGGAGCGAGTCGCCCGATCACCTTTTTTCAGTAGACGGGAAGCATTGTTTTCTCAAAGTATTTTTTTTTTATAAAATAATTGATAAAATAGGTATGGGACCTGTTATCCAGAATACGCGGGACCTGGGGCTTTCCGGATAATGGATCTTTACGTAATTTGGTGGGAAGGCACTCGGAGCTCTTCGTTTTCCAAAGACGTCCGAAGTTGCCTCACAAGGAAACTTCCGGCGACTTCGGAAAATGAAGCTTCCGACTGCCTTTCCGCCGTCGATTTTTATATTACCTTGCAGAAGGCGGTTCGGGGAGATTAGTTGCCCCGATGAAGAGGAGTTTTGTTGCCGGGCGATTAATCTCCCCAAATTTGCCAGTGTGTCTCTGCCCTAAAGGGTTTGTATTACCTGTATTATCTAATCTTCGTTCTGGTTCTGTGTATCTAATTGTTTTCCAATTCTTTTTTTTTTTAGACTTAACAAGCATGTGTTGAGTCCTTAAGTGCAGGAAGCATTGAAGAAAGCAAAAATGGATATCTGTAATTCTTTTCACCAGGAATCAAATACTTCTGAATCATTGAGTCTTCCTAATGTTTTGACAGGGGAAACCCTGGCCATTGCCCTTAATCCAAATATTCCTGCAGGGAAGATATACTTGAATGGGACAGAAGCTTTGGTCAAAGGCATCGATATTCCCATTCCTGTTATGGGGTCTGTAAACATGGTACCATTGGTTCATATAGTGGAATCTTTGGGTGGTCTTGCACTTGCACCCACACAGTCTCAGGCTTTATCATCCATATTGTTGCCAGTGGATGTTATAAAGGATCAACAATTGCAACATACACTTCCATTAAATGAATTTATAAGAGTTCTATCAGATGAACAAATAGCATCGGCATCAATGCAACATGACTTGGATATTGGTTTGGTCATGCCATTGTGCTCTGAAACCGTGCCCACAATACTAGATGTCCGGGATATCTCAGGTGAGAGCGCATTGGTTATTGAAAACGTTGCAATACAACCATTCTCAGAAAGCTGCTATTCAACTATTGCAGCAACACAGATGTGTTCTTCAGAACTGGTTGCTTACTTGCAAACCGACTCCACAGGTCCTTTACTTGAAGTGAGTCCTCTTCCACCTTTGATGCCGAGCTCGGAGACCGTATTATCTCCAGCGATTACAGGGCCCATTACTTCCACAGTGCCAATTGTGTCTAAATATACTGAAGAGCTGTTTCCGTTTGATGATATCTCTGAACAAGTTGAAAGTGATCTTCAAGAAAATGAAATGTGCGACGAAACCCAAACCACAGCTGAGTTGGTGTCCATTGTGGTGGATCTACAGAAGAAAGAGCGGGCTTTTCAACAAAGACACAGAAGGCACTGTTCAAAGCTGGAGGTCATGGAGGGTGTGGTTGAACAACTCAAGAACGAAAACTTGATTTCTGATGAGAAACTTAATTTTTTACAAATGGTAAGTGTTTTTTTTTTAGGTTAATTTAGTGTGTAAACGGCATTGAGCCATAATCGACTTCTATAATGTCATTGTATGCTGTGTTAAATTATACAGTCATGAAAAAGTTTGGGAACCCCTCTTAATTATTTTGAGTTTTGTTTATCATTGGCTGAGCTTTCAAAGTAGCAACTTGCTTGTAATATATAACATGCCTTGGAGACAGAAGTATTTCAGCAGTGACATAAAGTTCATTGGATGAACAGAAAATATGCAATATGCATCATAACAAAATTAGACAGGTGCATAAGTATGGGCACCCCAACAGAGATATTACATCAATACTAAGTTGAGCCTCCTTTTGCAAATGTAACAGCCTCTAGATGCCTCCTATTGTCTTTGATGAGTGTCTGGATGGTGATATTTTTGACCGTTCCTCCATACAAAATCTTTCCAGCTCAGTTCCAAATCAGTTCAGATTTTGAAGTGTGTTTAGGGTCATTGTCTTGTTGGAATATCCAACCCCTGCGTAACTTCAACTTTGTGACTGATGCTTGAACATTATCCTGAAGAATTTGTTGATATTGGGTTGAATTCACCCGACCCTCCACTTTAACAAGAACCCCAGTCCCTGAATTAGCCCCACATCATGATGGAACCTCCACCAAATTTGACAGAAGGTAGTAAGTGTTTTTTCTTGGAATGCGGTGTTCTTCTTCCGCCATGCAAAGCGCTTTTTGTTAAGAGTAAGTAACTAAATTTTTGTCTCATCCGTCCAAAGCACTTTGTTCCGAAATGACTGTGGCTTGTCTAAATGAGCTTTTCCATACAACAAGCTACTCATCCGAGCAGCTTCTTCAGTTTTTTTAATTACTTTTATTCGATATACCATGACCTGGATGAATAAAAATCTTCATAGTCATGGTGTAATAATCCATTTTACCAAGACATCTATTCTCTGTTCTTTTTTTTTTTTTTTCTTTTCTCTCGCAGGCCAGTCTCCAGTCTAATGCACTACCAGAGAGCGGCAACTCTTTTGCAATTGTTTGCCAAGAAGATGATCAGACCTTCCTGTACTCACTCCCTTTGCTTCCAGAAGAAGAAAGTCAGACCGTTTTTCAGATTGATGAGCAGTAACCGCAAATGCTTTGGGATTTAAGATATAAGCCATACTAGTCAAACCACTGTTGGAAATATCTTTTATCCTTTTTAAAACAGAAATACCATCAATGACAGATTTTTTTTTTAACCTTTAATCATCTTTTTAGGTTCATTCTAAAGCAGGTTTTTGGGATTGTTGTGATTTTTTTTTTTTTTTTTGTGCTGGACTTATCAGGAGCTCTAATCAACATCACACAAATTGTATAAGAGATCTATTTTCACTGCAAATAAATTACGTGACATTAAATCAAAAAATGATTTACCCTATTATCACAGAGCATATATTATGAAAATGAGTTTTACATGCCAAACCTATTATTAAATGTATTATTAGCAACTGGAGGGCAGATTTTGCCAATGCAAACTTTTTAGAAAATACGTTATAAAGTATATTACATTTAACTACTTAGGTTTTAATGTCCCCACCACATAAGCAGGATAAATCCACACTATCCTATATACACATTTGCTTTGATATTCTAACAACTCCAAGTTTCTGATGTTAGTGATATTGGGATCCCTGTATATTTATTTGCTCTGTTAAGAGAGTTGTTGAAATAAAATAACTTTTCTTAGTGAATACGTATTAAAACTTGGAATACCTTTTCAACAAAAGGAGCTGCATTTTTGTAAAATGTTTCCAAAAGGTTCGTATCTGGCTGCTGATGTTTACCTTTTAATGATCAACTTTGCTAATTACTGTGCTTTATTGCCTTGATTGTTGTGATGAAAAGATAAATCTATTATGATAAATATTTTCTTTTATACGTGTTGTGATTAGTTCTCTATACAGGTGGGGGATTCGTTATAGGGAAACCCGTTATCCAGAAAGCTCCGAATTTACGAAATGACCGTGCCTCCCATAGACTCCATTTTACCCAAATAATCCACATTTTTAAAAATGATTTCCTTTTTTTTTTCTTTAAGTAAAAATTTCGTATATTATGGATTGACCAATTCTAAGCAACTTTTCAATTGGTCTTCATTATTTATTTGTAGTAGTTTTTAGAATTATTTGCCTTCTTCTCCTCCTCTTTCCAGCATTCAAATGGGGGGGGGGGACCCCATCTAAAAACAAATGCTCTGTAAGGCTACAGATGTATTGTGATTTCTACTTTTTATTACTCCTCTTTCTAGTCCGGCCTCCTATTTATATTTGAGTCTATTATTCAAATCGATGCATGGTTGTTAGGGTAATTTGGACCCTAGCAACAAGATTGCTGCCATTGTAAACTGGAGAGCTACTAAATAACTAAAAAAATACAAATCATAAAAAATTAAAGCCATTTTACCAAAAAAAAAAATCATTGGTTTCGAGAGAAAATCCTAGGATTCAAATCTGTTTATGATATGACTATTTTCGCACAGAAAAATTTATGAATGTTTTTTATTTATTATTTTGATTCACCTTATTTTCCAAAAACAAAGATATATTCCAAAAATATAAAAATATATTCCATATCTTCAGCTGATTGACATGCCAAGCTATAAGAAGGCATTTAGTAGCTGTTTCCATGCAATTCTCTGTAGGTTTACAAGAGGGAAGTTGAAAATGTGTACACAATGGTCCACTAGAGGGCAGATAAGGATTGTATATTAGATAATGTTCTGCTGATGGAACCATAGCTTCATATACATTAATTTATTGAATTGTTATCTCGGTTTATGTATTATCCATATTTATTATACAGACTAAATAAAGGTGACCTCTTTGCTGAAGAGAGGTAATTAAGAGAATAGAATTGAATAACTGGTCTGGATGTTTAGCTTGGAGTTGTGATGCTGTTGAGGACAATGTCCAGTACACACAGGCATTCTTCTTGAGTAGATGATCAGTTAGTTAATCACTGTTGTTGGATATTCATGTATAGAAAGTACATCCAACCTTGGATTGAAATTGTCTTTGTGAATGATATTCAAGATGGTGTGAAGACATGAACCTTGGGTAAAATGCTTGCTTCCCTAGACAAGCAATTTAGAATAAGGCTTATTGGAAAACAGCATTTATAGCATAGCATTACCTTTTCTTCTTCCAATCCCCTGACCCCTCCAGTTCCTGCTATAGGTTGTGACATTTTATACAAATATGTTTCAAACAAAAATAACATTGTTCTAGGTCTTGATTCACAACCATCGCCCTCTTTCTGTAGGACTTTATAAAATGGATCAGACCTTCAGAATGAAAACAATCCTGTTCTCTGTAAGTTAATTTTGCTTTCGAATTTAGCGGTTATAGACAGTATACTCAACTTTCTCAGTTTCCACTTAAAATGATGGTTTTATCAAGCCAAATTATTTGTATTATATTGACAATCACTTAAATGTAACTGTGCTTAAAGGACCAGTAACATGAAATTTTTTTAAAAAAAATTTTTTGGAATACAATGGAAAAAAAACACCAAGACAAATTAAAATTTCAAATTGCAAAGCCTTTATTAAGAAACGGCGATATGGCGACCATCAATAGTGCGGTGCTGGATTTGTCCTCCCTGGCTAGCTCCCATAGTCTACTGACAGCAGGAAGACGGTGCTGGAAAGCGCCCGGCTGGATGAAGAGCTGAAGTGCTCTCCCAACATGGTCTCTCCCTCTCGGGCCCTGGGTGCTTCACATGCAGGCTGCAGTTGTCGGTGGCAGTGACCGGGAGCTGAAGTTTACTTATTGGAGCTGGAATTTTTTTTTTCTCTCTGAGCGCTCGTTGACTTTGTTGGTTTCCCGAGGAGCCGTCGTGAGTTTCCGTGGGAGCGAGGGATGTAACTGTAGTGGCGTACAGTGAGGAGGATTCACTGCTGGGGCTGTGTCTCTGCTTTGTGGCTGAGCGGGGGAGTCAAGAAGGAGCCAGAGCCGTTGGAATATATACAATGCCGCTCTCTTGGCCGGAGGATCATTTCTTTGCTGCTGCTATAGAGTGTGCGGCTGGTGTCGGGCCGGTGTCTATGTGAGGCGCAAAAGTGAGCGCACACCGACAGCCGCACGCTTTTTTCACAGGCAGCACTCGGCTGCATCCCGCCGCTGCTCGAAAGCCTCCTTAGTCCCGCTCTGGAGAGAAGCTGCTGTGATTGTACCGATTGGTTCCACTAAAATCACCGGGGCACCCCTCCTCCGGTTTATCACCACTCATCCTTTCACCTCCGTCGCTCCGGCTTCAGCTCCCGGTCACTGCCACCGACAACTGCAGCCTGCATGTGAAGCACCCAGGGGCCGGGGAGAGAGAGACCATGTTGTGAGGGCACTTCAGCTCTTCATCCAGCCGGGCCGCTTTCCAGCACCGTCTTCCTGCTGTCAGTAGACTATGGGAGCTAGCCAAGGAGGACAAATCCAGCACCGCACTATGGATGGTCGCCATATCGCCGTTTCTGAAGAGGACAGGAAGTGGAGTTTCGGTAAGTTATTTCTTAATAAAGGCTTTGCAATTTGAAATTTTAATTTGTCTTGGTGTTTTTATTCGTTGTATTCTAACGAATTTTTAAAAAAAGTTTTTTGATGTTACTGGTCCTTTAAACCAAATGCTTGGTGCTCACCAAATGACTAATTAGGTTTGGGTATCCTTGGCCAAAACCCTTGCTTGAAATGAACTTAGAATTTTGTGTACAGCATGGGTCACTCCTGATTGGTGGTCCGGATGCAGCACCCCGAAACCCACAGCAAAAGGAGAATCCAAACGGCCAGAACAACTTGATAACAGACTTTGCATTATTCACTTTATTTTACATGACGTGAACAATTTACAGTGGTTGAGGCATTGATTCATAGGTGCCAATAATGATGCTGAGTTAACAACAGCAAATTTAGCAAAATTAAGTTCTGACGCATTTCATGTGGTATCACATGTAGTCATAGGGATAAATTAACAACACATAAGTTATTTTAAAATGTGCACAAAGCTTACATCATCATTGACGTCTAAAAGTTAACTCTTTATGCAATGCAACATTTGTGAAAGTATCCAAATATTCTCCAATGAATGCTTAAGAACCTGGAAAAGAAAGAAATTCATTTAACTTTGTGGTTTTATATATGAGTAGTGATGGGCGAATCTGACCTGTTTCACGTCCCCAAAAATTTGCGAAACTGTAAAATTTGCCGCAATGCATTAAAGTCTATGGGCATCAAAATGTTTCTGGCACGTGTCTATATTTTTTTGAAGCTCAACATTTTTTTTTTCTCCCATTGTCGTTATTTTTGCAGTGAAACTTGGCGAGATGTGATTTTTAAGAATTGCTATTAAATCTAATATTTGGTTATTAATGTGCAATATTTTGATCATAGTGAAATGTAGCTTGTTAGATATGAACTTTTTAGTCTCTGGGCTAAAGCATTACTAGTGTTTTAATATTTGTAGCAAGTGTACAGTCACATGTTCACGTTGTCAGTTTATGTCTATAACTACGTGATTCCACACAAAACACGCCAGATTTTATATACGTGAAGCTGTTGAAGTTGCAAGCTTCATTATTGGCACCCGTGAAGCAATGCTTCAGCTTCTTTAAATTGTACAGGTATGGGACCTGTTATCCAGAATGCTCAGGACCTGGGGTTTTTAAGATAAAAGATCTTTCTGTAATTTGGATCTTCATATCTTGTCTCCTAGAAAATAAACATAATGTAAGCATAAACAAAAACAATAGGCTGGTTTTGCTTCCAATATGGATTAATTATATATTGGTTTGGATTTAGTACAATGTACTGATTTATTATTACAGAGAAATAGAAAGTAATTTTTAAACATTTGGATTATTTGGATAAAATGGAGTCTATGGGAGTCAGCCTTTCTGTAATTTGGAGCGCTCTGGATAACGGGTTTTGGGATCCCATACCTGTACTACCCATTACCCTTTTATTTGTAGCTGTAGGCTACGTGGTTTAGAATACGTAGCATAGCACTTACCGTAACAGGGGCTTCCACCCAAAAATAATTTTTACACAGTTAAAGTAAGGTGCAGAAAATGGAAACGACAGAAGCTGCTGTGAAATGCAGTTACATTTACACAACTACCAATGGACATTTGTAATTATCCGGAAACTTTCTTAAAATGTAATTTTAAGCAAGTTTCCTATTAATTACAAATGCCCTTTGGTAGTTGAATTCTTTATGCAAAAAAATCCCATTTTGGGTGAAGGACCACTTTAATGTTAAACATATTGTTTTAATCTACAGAGCTACATATACAAGTAGTGCTATATAAATACAAATATATGTATATACATATACTGAATGATATTTTTTTGTGATGACAAGACTTAGGGGCATATTTATCAAGGGTCGGATTTCGAATTGAAAAAACTTCAAAATTCGAATTCAAAGAGACCAACCGAAATTCAGTAGAAGTTTTTTTCTGGTCGAATAGGTCAGTTTTCGGCCGAATTCAAATTGTACGAATCGAAGGAATAGCGCATTCGATCAAATTCGATTCAAAGTTTTTCCCAAAAACATTTTTCGAAGTCCACCAATTGACTCCAAATGGGTTCTAGGAGGTCCCCCATTGGCTAAAACAGCAATTTGGCAGGTTTTAGATTGCAAATTTTTAAAGAGACAGTACATGATAAATTTCGATATTCTAATTTTTTTAATTTTTTTCAAATCGAATTTGGACTATTCCCTAGTCGAAGTACACAAAAAATATTCACCTCAACCTTTGATAAATCTGCCCCTTAGTTTATGCAGTTGCATAGAAGTGTGATGGGATCCAGTTTGTTCTGTTCTAATGTGGCACCAGGCACAGTTTGATGTATTTGAAGCATATTGATATTGTTCATCCCAAGGTAGGTTGACATACCCTTTCAGCAGTTCCACAAACAGCAGAATTTATATTCACCTAATATTGTTGTAATTTATTTTTTTTAATTTAAAAGGCCTTTATTGCATATATTTTGCACAGAATCTAAATAGCACTATTTCAGGTCTACAATGATTCTCCGTGCTTGATAAAGGGTCAATGTAGACCTGAGACATTGCTATCTGAATTCTGTATCAAATATGTGCAGTAAAAGCCATTTAATTTAAAGAAAAAACATGCAGTACAAATATGCAGTTACTATTTTTAACCTAGTTGAGTGTATAATCCTGTCTGGTGCTGGCTACAAATTAGGATTAGGAAGGCAAGAATAGAAAATGAGGAACTGATTGCATTCCAAGCAAAGACTAATACCAACAAGTTTTTATTATATATTCAAATTTCTCTATGACATATGTTGATAAAAGTATTTAGAAGGGATATTTTTGATGAAAATGAGTCAGAGAATATTAAAGGAGAAGCAAAAAAATGCTGTATTGTATAGTTAACTTACTGTTGCAGTGCCACGCTTCAGTAGACCTAAAAAAGTAATGATTAATATATTTAAAGCTACAATTATTATTACTTTCTGCTATATTCATGAAATCTATAAGGTACTTTGTCAGGAATGATGTTATATAAGTAACAGTATACTTACAAATATTTCTATTGTGTGATCGTGAGGCTTTTTTTAATACTAAAGGACACTGTTTCTTATTATGGTTGAAGGTGTCTCTTATACAAACCAGGTAGCTGTGGAGAAGGTGATCTGTTAAGAAGCCACAGAGGTGTTCTTCCCAGGAGGGCTCAACTGGTCTTTATCTTTGATAGTTATGCAGTGGTTGTTAGGGTAATAATCCAGGACAGTCGACAGATGCTGAAGTTGAATGACTCCTATCATTTACTGGTGCTTTTCCATTTTTCTCCTTTTACATCTCATGAAAGACCACATTCAGCCTATATGCCTCCTTGTACGGAAGATCCAGACAAAGATAAAATCATTCCTTTGTTCAGATATACAAAATGGTTTGCCCTGTTTTTTTAATTGCAAGTTGTGATATTTTATATTTTATTCTCAGAGGGACAGTTTAGGTCTCTCTCTTGAAAAGCACCATCAACTTTACATAGACCCAGAAGTTTGTGACAAAGATGTCCATTCAGGGGTTGCAGGACATAGGACGATATTAGATATGTTTTAGAGAATTGTAATTGGGCCACTAATAGGGACCCATACGGGGGTTACTTATTAAACTCCGGTAGGGCTTTTTGGGGCAAAACTTGAATTTTTCGAAATTTATTAAAGCCCTATGCAGCAAAAAGCCCAAATCCGAAAATCCGCCATCTCAGACCTGCCGCTGTTGCGTATAAGTCAATGGCAGAAGTCCCTATCCTTTTTTGAAGTTTTTGTGGTCTGCACTGGAATTAGCCAGAAATCCAGCCTTTTTGGTCTTCTCTGGCAAAAATCCGAAAAATGCAGGCTTTTCGGGAAAAAGCCCAAAAAATTGAGCAAGTAAGGAAAAAAACGTATGATTTGGGTTTTCGATTAAATCAAGCTTTTTTAATAATAAATCGTAGATTCTGGTTTGGTCTGACTTTTTTTATTTAAAAAATCATAAAAATTCGGATTTTTATAAATAACCCCCAACGAGTACATTGTACTATCCTAGGCTATTTCAACGTGACTGTAAAAACATCTGTGACAGTGCAGTTAAGGGTGTATTTATTTGCATGCCAATAATATAACTTTCTTTACCTTAACATCCCATAGTACAGACAGGTTCATCATATTCATATGATCCTGTGCCACGGAATGCCAAGGAGAAAGCAGATTAAAAGCAATAACCCATCCAGTGTCTAATAGAACATGTGTAAGGAGTGAGTTCTGGACTCTTATTAATATATGAGCATGGATGGGCAAAAATCTTTCTGCTGAAATTGAACCATAGTAGGAAAAAAAAAGTAGGGGGGCCCTGAGGGGGTGCGGGCCCTGGCTCGCTCGCACCCCCTGCTCCCCCGGTAGTTCCGCCCCTGATAGGATGAGGAATTCTAGTCTCCATCATTGTCCTAGGCCATTTTTTAAACACTAGAAATGTAGTTAATGGGACATGTGTGTAAGGAATGCTCATCCTGGTGGTCTAGTGGCCAGCTGGGATGCCCACCGCGTAGTTGTTTCCTCTGTGAGTGCCAGTTCTCCTATGGCGCGCACTTCCAGGTTTTACGCGCCGGCGTGATTGTGCATTGGCACAAAATTCAAATGTATTTGAAGGGGCTTTTGAATGAAACACTTTGCCCATTGTCATGTCTAACTTGTTTACTTCCTGGGTGCTTATTCCTTGTGAATCCTGCTTATTCTACTGGTATTGACCGATGCCTGATTATTCTGAACTCTGCAATCCCGACCCTAGCCTGTCTGACTATTTAAAATCTCCAATCCTGATCCTTGCCTGTCTGACTATTCTGTGAACTCAGCCTGTACCAACCGGCCTGTCTGACCTTGCTTGAACTCTGCCTGTCCCGACCCAGCCTGTCTGACCACACTATTCTATTTGGTTCATCCTGAGTTGTGTGGCCTTCCTTCTAAAATTCTTGGTAAACAATCGTGCCCCTTTGCTCGTCCAGAACTTGCTTGCCTCCTCTCTTATTAAGACCTGGAGGCATCCGATTAGTGGAGGGCTCCTCCTGAAGTGAAAGGCGGCTGCTACAGGCGGAAGCAGAGCTGAGACCAGGGAGCCTAGCACCTGTTCTGGATTTAGGGTGCCGATTGTGACAATGTGATTGTATAAACTACAGCTTATCAGCCTCTGACTGTATAGGGTATGTCACCAAATTATATCAAACTACTCCTCCCATACAGACCTATCATTAAGGAAAAAAATGGAGTTGGATTCCACAATTTTCACCAATGTTCTGTCATTTTCATAGTTTCCCATATGTGCTTGGTTGTTATATGTGTAGTGATATAATTCATGGGACCCTATTTTTAAATACACTGTTTGTCTTAATGGACGTGATGTTGAAATGAATATTTCTTTTGGACTTCCAGGTGAAGTAACATTTGCCACCTTCATTCAAAAAAATAAAAAGAACAAAAAAAACGTTATTTTAACTACTGCACAATTGTCATCCATCTTAAAATTCAAAATTGTTTGCTCCACAAATGCCGCACTCTAGTTAATAAAATTGATTGACAAGAGATAAGTTCCACCCCTTCTTGCATTCTGTACCCCGAATAAAAACGGAATAAAAACGATTAAAAAAACCAATCCCTTTATGTGATTTCATTAACTGTTCTCACAGAATCGTGCCATTAATGACAGGTGGGTATACAATAATGATAGCTCTGCTGTTATTCTGATAAAGCCACAAAATACACTGGGCAATACAATATTTGATTCCTCGTAGAGGCCTCATCTTCCCTTCTTTATCTCCCCTTTCCCTTACCCATGTACTATTGCATCTTCACATACATGTTGTGACATCTTTTATATTTGCAACTTCTTTTCTATGTACTTCATGGGAAAAAAATCATTGTTTACTGCTCTGGGCCTTTACTGCCATAGCCCCTTACTGTTATCTTTAAAACCTGTATAAACTTCAAATAAAACAATAAAAGGAATACAGAAGGTAATGGGTGATGGAAGCAGTGTAACATGATGGTGAGGGGTTATGGTACTTTTTCTTTGAAGCTCAAGTATTGAAGAGACTGGAATATGAATAGGAGAGGCCTGAATAGAAAAATGAGTAATAAAAAGTAATAAATAACAATACATGCGTAGCCTTACAGAGCATTTGTTTTTTTTATATGGAGTCAGTGACCCCCATTTGAAAGCTGGAAAGAGTCAAAAGAAAAAGGCAAATAATTCAAAAACTATAAAAAATGAAGGCCAATTAAAAAGTTGCTTAGAATTAGCCATTCTGTAACCTACTAGGTGGTTATTTACTAAACTCCAAATGCCAAAACCCCCCAAAAAATGTGTTATTTTAGTATAAAATCCAAATTTTTTGTGAAAAAAAAAAAATTCAAGATTTTTTGGAATTTATTATATCCCAAGGAAGAAAAAAGTCAGAATCCGAATATCCGGCATCTCAGACCTGCCGAGGTTGCATATAAGTCAATGGCAGAAGTCCCAAAGATGTTTTGATCTGCGCTGGATTTCGATCAATAATCTGAAGTTTCTTGGCAAAGATTCAGAAAAAATTAGAAATTTTCATGATTTTTTGGAATTTTTTCCCGCAAACAAAATTATCGTGTAGTAATAAATAAGGCGAAAAAACCAGTGCGGATTTGACGTTTTTTTTTTCTAGAAAATATTGAGATAACTTCGGACTTTGATCAATAATCCCCTGAAAGTTAATGATGAACCCCTTTAATTAAGTCAGCACGTCATATAACAGCAGATTAATTATAATCAGGAGAAGAATATGTGGGAGGGGAAGGAAAAAGCTCACTGAAAAGGTAATAATTGAAGAAACGAATATGTGAATATACAGATCAGAAATAGCTATGCTTTGTATAGAACAACACGCAGGCAACTCATTGCTGGATGCAGGCAAACCATTTTTAGATTTAAATGACAATGACATAATGATGGAAAGACAATGGATAGTTGTGAATATGAAAAAGGTCAGGGTAAAAGTGAGGGGGTTTATAAACAAACTGAAAGAAATTAAAGCCTGTACTTGAGCTGTACCTGAACCAAACCTCTTGTGAATAGACTGAATATGGATGAACTGGCTTCCCTGGAGCTCGGAATTGAAAAGTGCGCTTGTGTTCCAGTAAATTCTTCGGCCCGTGTCGTGCGATATGCCGGAGGTGACATAATGAAATCTTTAAAAAAAACGATTTCACAGAAATCAATACAATTTCGCTACATCCCCCTGTTGTCACACATGTTGCCAAGATTATAATGAGCATTCACTGCAAATAACCTTGTAAATCACACACTTTATATTTAATCATATTGAACCAAAAATAGTTAAGAATGCAAGAACCATTTGTACAGTTTAAAAAAATAGCATTTTGTTGTAACCATCTGATCTTAAAAATAGACAATAGGTGTAAAGCCGGAAATACGAATTCTTGCATGAAAATGTTCTCAACGGTGCCACCACAGTGCACGATGGAGCATCCTTAAAAGAGGTGCATATGTTTTTGTTATTGATTTAATGCCCCGCTAGTGTGACAAAACATCATTTGTTATAAAGGTAGTGTCAGACAAAGTCACTCTTTCGCCATCCGGGCTGAGGTCAACTATAGTTTTGCCTTTGACAGACGTTCCTGAGATGTCCGGCAGAAAACTGTCTCTTCTTTCATTCAGCTTAGATGATGAACGTCCCATTGTCCCACTCTGACTTCCATTGGTTTGAGAACATACATTGGTTCCCTTGGCTGGTTTAGATTTGGGATGGTTGTTGTAGAGTTTATACTTCATAAGCAAGATGAAAATGAATACTAGGACAGAAGCTACAATAATACCACCAATGATAATTATCATGGTTCCACCAAGAAATTGTGCATGGAGAGACCTGCACTGTTTGTATTCCTGTTCTGTTGTGAATTGAACACATCCAATCACTCGAGTTGCGGTCAGGGCAGTTGTACCGTCGTCATACACCGCAAGGACACACAGATCATAATTGCGAGATGAAACCAGGTCACTTAGGAAGAATGACTTGCTCGATGAAGGAATCATTCTGCAGGTTAAGGAAAAGAAAGCATGGTTTTAGTCGCTATTTAACAATACACAATGGTAAATAATTATGCATACAGCTTAGTAGGCTTTTCTAAGGTAAAAAGTAAAGTTCACTCTGGAGAACCACATTCGATTCAGTGTATTTTATTTAAACACAACATGTTTCGGACAGAAATGTCCTTCATCAGGTGCTAGTACTTTACTTTTTACCTTGGATATATTGTGGCCTGGACGGTGCCACTGACTCTGTTGTGCAGAACCTTGATACATTTGGAGTGAGGGACCACCCGACAATCAATAGAATTACCTTAGTAGGCTTTTCTCTCTATTGTCTCCTAACGATATCTAACAGTAACTGTGAATCAATTCTGGTGATATGTTTGTATATGTAATTGTCTTGTATTTGTATCCCTTTAGGGCAGAGACAGACAAGAAGATTCGGGGAGATTAGTCGCCCGGCGACAAATCGCCTATTCTACGGGCGACTAATCTCCCCCGAACTGCCTCCACGCCGGCTAGAATCTAAATTAACGGTGGAATGGCACTTGGAGCACTTCATTTTCCAAAGTCGCCAGAAGTTTCCACGTGCAGGAAAAAATCAGAAAAAATGGTGAAAATCCGGTTTTCACAATTTTTTCGGATTTTTCATCCGGTTTTCACGATTTTTTCATATTTTTTACCTGAAAACTCCAATTTCTTATGTTCTTTGCCCAAAAACTTAGGGGTATTGCACAAAACCCAGCGCACATCAAAAAATCATTGGGACTTCTCCCGTTGGCTTATATGCAACCTCGACAGGTATGAGATGCCGGCTTTTCTGATTCGGACTTTTCAATCCTCAGGGTTTAATAAATTCCGAGATTTTTTTGATTTTTTCATTCGGAATTTAGTAAATAACCCCTTTGTTGTTGTTACTACAGTTTCTTTAATACTATCTAATAAAAGCAACAAATAAAAAGTAATGTGCATAATCTTGTGATGCTAAGCTCTGTTGGTTAGTCAGCGTTCTTTGGAGGTGAGCTGTCCTGATAGAAACAAATAGAATTCCACACTATCTCTCCTACCCACTCACTACTCATAGGACTTATTCACCTTGTGCACAAAGCCTTTGTGTTTATGAAGTCTTGGGAGAAAGCCTCTGATTGTTCTTTTTTTACCTTCCCTGTGGTTGAAAAAGCTTTGCCAATTGTCTGCTGAATACTTCTTTCATCTTTGCCCTGTCTTAATCCCCCTTGAACACACAATGTGTAAATTAGGACCCCCGCAGAGCAATTTCTCCTATTCTTTCGTGAAGTTTCATTTTTTTCTACTGTCTAAAGAACTCAACTGATTTTTCTCTCAAATCTGAAATCACACACATACACACACATATTTATATAGTCGTGTTCCAAGGAATGACGCACTCCAGGACTTCATAATGAGATCAAGCAAAGTGAAGTTTATTGTCAACGTTTCGGTCCAGTCTGGACCTTTCCCAAGACACAAGGTCCAGACTGGACCGAAACGTTGACAAATAAACTTCACTTTGCTTGATCTCATTATGAAGTCCTGGAGTGCGTCATTCCTGATTCGGAGAGCAAAAAACATTTGTGTAAATCTTTGCTAAAAGCGTGAAAAAAGGTGAAAACCTTTGAAACACTTGTGCTGTTGTTTCACAAGTAACAACATGATGGTTTTGCAGGCAGGGTAGGTGTTAATAATGTTTGTCACTCACTACAGTAAAAATTATAATTTGAATTGAATATCTATACTTAGGTCACTGCTATATATATGATGCTCTCTAACACAAGGTAAAAAGTGGAATTTGTTTGAGTATATACCTGTAGCAATCTACTACTACCAGTCTCTTTACTAAAGGTGAAGTAAAAGCAGAATAATTGTTCCAACACTTTCTGCTTTGATCCTCCTTTTGCCTTGGACTTATAACATTGCCACAAAGTTTTATAACCGTGGGATAGCAATAAATCAAAAAATTAGAAACATAGGGGCAGGTTTATCAAGAGTCAAACTGAAAATTCGAATTTGAAATTCTAATTTTCCGATTTTTAAATGGTCGGCACTGTCAAATACGACTAGGGAGTTATTAAAATTCGTGTTTTATCATACTCTGGCCCTTTAAGAACTCTAATTTGACTATTCGCCACCTACAACCTGCCGAATTGCTGTTTAAGTTAATTGGTGAGATCCATGGATCCATTGTTTGCAACCTTCCCGACATTACTGACATTCGAGTTTTTTTGGGAGAAAAAAACTCGAATCGAGTTTCTTTTAAATTCGAATCGAATTCGAATCAAATTCTATTCAAGTTTTCGGATCGACCGAATTCAACCGAGCTGTAAAAATTTGATTTTTTTAAAATAAATTTCAATTGGTCGAATTTTGGAATTACGGGAGTTTAGGGGAGTTTTTAAAAACTCACATGAATTCGAAAATCGACCCTTGATAAATGTGCCTCTTAATTTCACAACTCTCCTTCTTAACCAAAGCAGCTGACCCAACTAGTCATAGAGTGACAACTTTTACCCCTCCCTAATCTCTGTGGTATCCATGGGATGTGATTCCCTTATACAGTTGACCTAAGCACCCTTCGACCCACTGGAGGACCTGACCTCAAGGACAACCTCCACCAACCCACCCTTCCACTGATGTCACCCACTGTAAAGCTTTGTTGTACCACCCTTCCCACTGCCAGTAGCTGATACCACCTGCCTTGCTGCTAGCGCACACCAATCTTAGTGAAAGATCAGGGTACTGGGGTCCACCATGATTTCTCCCGGTGGGCCAGTCCTACTTACTTATACCTGGTAAAGTAGCATGTATGCAGTAAATTATATATAAAGTATAAGTAAAGTAAGTTAGCATGGAAGCATTGCAAGTGAATACAAAGGTCTATTAGATCAATGCTATTATAAGTTATCATTCTTATTAAAAGATTTATACTAAATCCTGATTTTGGTAATTGTCAGAGAAGTAAGCTCATAATTATATCTCTCTATAGACAGCATTTAAGGATATTATGATTCGTACATTATTTCCGAGTGGCAGTAGGAAACAACTTTAGACCCTTATGTTAGCTATCTGCAAAAGATGCTTCCCACTGCTTCAGTTCTCAGTTACTTTGATTCCTTCACCCAATGTATTGTTTCCTTAGCTTACCCTTAATTCATTCTTCAGACTTCTTGAACAGACTTGGCATCATATTGGCCACATAAAAGTCTAATGCTGGCTTCTGACAACCATTTAGTATTCACTTTGGATTAAGGGCATACCTTTATACTACTTCATATGCCAGCAATATTCAGCCATGCCTACCTTTGAATCTGGATATTTTTTGTTTGTCCATGTGTCTGCGTGACTGTATCTGTGTTCATGTACTTTGCAGATTGAGGGGTGGGGATTATTTAGACGGTAACAGCCAAATTATATGAGAAATCAGAGAAGCAAATGGGACTGGAAAATGGGAATAAGCTACAGTAGAGTTCATGGGAGGTTTGTTTAGTACCAGTATATCCTAAAAGCATATTGTTATTTAGTATTTAACTACAGACTATACTAAGAATGCAATAGTTAGCGCATAATACAATGGATCAAACCAATTTACAACAGAAAATGTAAAAATATGACTCCCTGGCAAGATAACATCCATTCTGGCTCTGTAGGACTAAACTAACCAATGCCATTTATGGAATATTTAGGGGAGGGGAGAAGCTAGAAAAAACAATTGCCCACTATACAGACCTCCTTGCTATGGTAAGAAAAAAGCTGACATTCTTTTGTTTGCCACATTGATTTGTTTCTGTTTTAGGTGAAATATTGAGAGAAACTGGCACCAGTCCACATTGACATTGGCATATATCATCCCCTACTTTGATACTGCCACCCCAATTTAACAGACATTGCTTATATATATTGCAGCAACAAACACAAGGACGATGCGGCTAATGGCGGAGCTCACCCGTGGTACGCCGGCTCCTGCTGAGTCGCAGCTCTCGCGATACTTCTGGCTCCTTCTAGCCGGCTTAACACATACTCCAATGGTATCGCTACGGAGCGCCGATCAAAGCAGTCACGGAGTCAGGCGTTTCAATATCAAATTATTGGCTTTATTAAGCGCATTAAAAGTACAGTGGAGGGGGATTACTACAGTTGTAATCCCCCTCCGCTGTACTTTTAATGCGCTTAATAAAGCCAATAATTTGATATTGAAACGCCTGACTCCGTGACTGCTTTGATCGGCGCTCCGTAGCGATACCATTGGAGTATATTGCTTATATATATATACAGTATATATATATATTAGGGATGCACCGAATCCAGGATTCGGTTCGGGATTCGGCCTTTTACAGTAGGATTCGGATTCAGCCGAATCCTTCTGCCCGGCCAAACCGAATCCAAATCCTAATTTGCATATGAGGAGGGAAAACGCATGATTTTTTTCACAAAACAAGGAAGTAAATTTTTTTCCCCTTCCCACCCCTAATTTGCATATGCAAATTAGGGTTCAGATTCGGTTCGGTATCCGGCCGAATCTTTCGCAAAGGATTCAGGGGTTCGGACGAATCCAAAATAATGGATTCGGTGCATCCCTAATATATATATAGAGATAGAAGAAGTCTCACTCGCAGATCTTATGAAAGTGAAAAAAGGTTTTATTTGGCACAACTAACGTTTCGGCTGAAACATCAGCCTTTTTCACTTTTAAAAAACACCTGCAATTGCAACTTCATCTATCTACTTTTATCTATTCCTGTCGAGGACTGCACCCAGGCAAATTTGAACTTTAACTTTAATTCTTTAATTGTGAGTGCGATACTTACTTCTACTATGTGTATATATATATATATATATATATATATATATATATATATATATATATATATATATATATATATATATATATATATATATATATATATATATATATATATATATATATATATAGTAGAAGTAGGGGATGTTTGGGAATATCTCTCCTTTAATAGCCTGATTGCTGGCTGGGGAGGATTTAGCCCTCAGTGAAAAAACAGCGTTCAACGGACATTGATTACAGGTAATGCTAGAATGCACATAAAAAATAAAACAAGTTAGGGACCGCCATTCGGGGTTTACCTTGACGTGGTATGGTGGCTTATCAATTTTATGATCATAACTTTGTAACAAAATAACCCCTGTTTTGGGTACATATGCAATAGCATTTATTATACTTATATATATATATATACTTTAAAGCCTTTAGAGTGCTCCCACAACCCTCCTGTTTTGATATTATATATATAAATATATATATATATATATATATATTTTTATTTTTTTTTTCTATCATTCATTTAAATTTGTGCTATTCTCAATGAACAATACATTTGTAACAGATAAAGATAAGGCAGGTGGAAGCTATTGGATTGTTACAATTAGAGCAGCATTACTCTGGTTTTTAATCTTTTTTAATTGTTTCTATTTGTATAAATACGGAAGAGTAGTAGAGATTTGAATTTTAGCAGACTGAGCTGTGTGTTTAATCTTTATGGATGTTATGTTATAAACAGTCGTAGGGATATTATTGTAAGTACTAGTCGCTTGCATTAGACGCAGACAATACGTCATCTCCACTGCAGTTGTTTTTCCCCCAGTATGTAGATATAAGGCATGTCCATAATTTGACACTTTGAGAAAGGCCTTAGGGTAGGCCGAAACGTCAGTCTGAAGCTTTTATGAATAAAATATTCTATATTTGTTTAAGCCATTCTTGCTCCTCATGTATATTCTTTAAGACCTGACTCAATTATTATGCGGAACATTTGTTCGAGAGTGCTGGCATCCCCGTTGGACTATATATATATATATATATATATATATATATATATATATATATATATATATATATATATATATATATATATATATATATATATATATATATTATTTTTTTCTATCATTCATTTAAATGAAATGTACTTCTCAATTATAATGTCAGTTGTTGACAAATGTTTTACTGTAGAAGGGGTTCCAGGCAGAAAAATGGTAACTTTTCATTTCTCAGTATTCTTAACAACATTGTACATTGCTTTCAGATGACAGTTTCCAATATTATGTAGCAATAAAAAAAAATCCCTATAAAATAATGAATCTAACAATATTGCATGTTGCCTTATCAATGTTAATGAATTATTTACCATAAAAAAACATGTTGAACTGTGATCCTGCTGTCAGCCGGCCAAGTATAATCTGATTTTGTTTATTAAAGACTGGGAGTAATTAATGTTGGTGTTCCATTTCGTTTAGGAAAGCAATACAGGGGAAATAAAAGGCTTTTATCTTTGCTCTCAAGCAGATGTTGTTTTTAGAGGGGCTGTAAATTCTTATTTATCACAGTTTGATGAGCTGCCAGTTCTGTTAACATGTTAATGCCATTAACGCAGCCGGATGAGCAAGAGAAATGTGCTGTGTATTCCCACAGCTCCTTTCTTACAAATTACATTCTAGTTACAGTCTGTCTTTAATGAAACCTGCGACTGAAGGTGGCCATACACGGAGCGAATCTCTCTCCGATATGCCCACCTTGAGGTGGGCAATATCGGGCTGATCCGATCGTGGGCCCTAGGGCCCAACGATCGGATCCTAACGAATGGGAGCGGGTGGTCGGATCGAGGGACCGCATCAACGAACAGATGCAGCCGCGATCCGATGGGATTTTTAGTCCCATTCGATCGAGATCTGGCCGACTTTCGGCCAGATCTCGATCGGGGAAGCCCGTCGTGGGGCCCCATACACAGGCCAATAAGCTGCCGACTCGATCTGTCAGCAGCTTTTATCAGCCCGTGTATGGCCACCTTAACTCTGGGACTAAAGCAAGATGGCGTACTGTGTTTGCTCAGCGACGCTAGGCACCACTTCCTGCTCTTCTGTTTCCCAATCACAAAGCAAGTCATAACAGATATGGGGGTCCGTTTACTAAAGTGCTTACTAAAGTGCGGTAAATCTGACTTTAAGTTTACGCATGTTATCGCTGAGAAAATTTTCCTGCCAGAATATTCGCAGTGACTAAGTTTACTAAACAGCGATGCGCTCAGAAGTCATTGCGATCACTTGCGTTAACTACGTTAGTGAACCAGCTTACGTTAGTGGTAATTTTAGAGAGTTGCAAATTTTCCGGCGACAAACGTTTTTGTGAATATTTATGCTATAAAATAGTCTAGTTTTATTGCGGTTATTATGGCAATTTTAATTGTGACATTTTTGGCCAGAAATGCATCTTCAAAACTCATAAACTTTATTGACTGATGATTATACCATCCAACAACATCACCAGAGTAACACCAATCTAACATTTATGCATCATATAAACCCATCTGCCAACAGAATCATATGAGCAATAAATCATACCAGTCAATCTTTTTGCTTCATATAAATGCACAGTGTAATGTAGCCAATAACAATGAAACAAAAAAAGCGTAGAGGCTGACGAATTGTGATGCCGCTGCCAATAATACACCTCTGAGCTGAAACTGCTGCTTTTGCAGCCGATAGAAGCAGAAGCTAAAACATCAGCAATAGCTACAGATCTGTCTCCTGTCAGCAACGAATGATGGGTAAAAAAAAAGTATTAAGGGATATTTCCTGCCCCTTGAGAATTTTCTGGCGAAAAAATACTTTTACGCCACTACATAGGTGGCAGTAAAATGTTGCGAATATTCTTGCGGAAATTTAGTCTTTTGCACATTTCGCTGTTTAGTAAACCAAGCGTTAATATGTACGTAGCATTATTTTCAGCGAATGCGATAACTGGCGAAAACATATTTTTGCACAAGAAAATTTGCAAATTTATATTTACCGCAGGTTAGTAAACTGGCGAAATCCTATTTGGAGACAAATATGTCTATATATAAATGTGCCACTTCCCTTACTTTCACTTTCTGTACAGGAATCCCAGAGTTAAGCATCTAACACATAATCTATTTGCTGTCACATGACTCCTAGATGAGAGTGAGTTTTTAATCAGGGCAGGATTAACACTATCATTTTATAATAGAAACTGGGAACACGCTGTTCCATAATTAACAGTGGATTGTGTAGTCTGTTGGTCTAATCCATACAATCCACAGCACAAAAAAAGTACACAAAATAATAATACAAATGCAACTCTTCCATAATAGTCAGTATAGAGAAATGAGAGCACACAGATGCACACTAGTCCATGTATTTCTGCCTGGGCTGCAGGGTCGCCATTAGAAATCACTGGGCCACGTACAACAAAATTTGTGGGGCCCCCTGGGCCTCGCCCGCACTCACGCCCAAGCCCCACCCCATATCCCACTCCACATCACAGTTAAAAGACCACACAGACATCAGCGCTAAAAAAGTAACCCCCCCCACACACAAGTTATAAAAATCTATTGATGGTCAGAGCCCCCTTATAAGTTAAAAAAAATTGGGGCCCCAAAAAAAAAAATTTAATTTTTTTTTTTATATATTTATTTTTTTTAAAAACATTGGTGGCAGGGGTGCCCTTACAAGTAAAAAAAAAAATTGGCGCCGCCAAATTTTTTTTTTTAAATTTAAAAAAAATCATTGGTGGCAGGGGCCCCCTTACAAGTTAAAAAAAATTGGGGCCCCAAAATTCTTATTTAAAAAAAAAAATGGTGCCAGGGCCCCGCTTCCAAGTTACAAAAATATTGGGGCCCCAAAAATTTTTTTTTTGGGGCCTATAGAATATTAAAATAATACATTGGTGGTATTCAGGACTTTAATTTCGGCTGTTTTTGTGACTTCGGCTGTTCGGCACTTCCGCATACGGCAACCCACGAAATGGCCGCACGGCTGGGGTGCTCGTAAGGGGGGCCCGGCTCTTTCAAAAATGCAGCACTGCAGGGCCCCCCTTCAGGCCCAGGCCACTTGACCCCCCTGTACCCCCCTGATGGCGGCCCTGCTGGGCTGTATGAAAATATAAACCTGTTTACTCAGCTAAACCCAGCATGCTTATCCATTGGCTAGCAGCAGGGCCGAAGTTTACCAAGGAGAGCAAAAACCCTCCTTTAAGAGCCAAATTTCCATGTTTTAACATGGAAATTCGGCTCTGCTAGTGCAGCGAGTGCAAAAGCTCTCACTGCACTAGTGATGTGCCCCCTATCCTGGACTCAGGCGTCAGCAGCCCCTGAAATGCCTCTGGCTAGCAGTGCTGGACTCCGCTACTCGCTCAACCACTTTATTCTGCTAGAAACAAAGCAGAGCTTGCACTCTCAAAAACTCCAATGTAAGGACAAGTATATAACAATAAAGCAGTCATGGTTACATATTCTGTTACAATAATTTTAGTAGTATACATGTGCAATATGGTTTCCCTATATTAGTGTAGCAATCCATTAATAAGGTGCCACATTATCCCTACATAACCTTTGTACTAATAGTGGTAGGATCAGTGATACTGAGTTCAGGTATGACTGTATATTTGTTGCCCAGTGGTAAATTGGAATATCTGCAGCCCTACTTCCCTGTACCCCTAGAATTAAAGGCTGCTCCATAGCCTCTAGCCAATCTCACCATACCAGATCATACTTTTCAGGGCACCCCTTGTTGTCTGGTGGGGCAGTTTGATATTTGGAGGCAGATTTATAAAGGATCGAATTGAAAAATCTAATTTTTAAATTCTAATTTCGAGCTAATTTTAGTGTACTTCAACTAGGGATTAGTCCCAATTTGATTCAAATTTGAAAATTCGTATATCAAAATTTATCATGTACTGTCTCTTTAAAAATTTGACCGACTACTCGCCATCTAAAACCTGCCGAGTTGCTGTTTTAGCCTATGGGGGGACCTCCTAGAAGTCATTTGGTGGACTTTGAAAATTCAAAGTTTTTTTTTTATAATACTTTGAATCGAATTCGATTGAATACTGTGCGACTGTGCAGAGATTTGTATTGGATTTTATTTTGGCTTTACATCCCCTTTAGGGCAGAGACACAAGCTGCTATTTTCGGGAGATTAGTCGCCCAGCGACAAATCGCCTCTTCTTCTTCGGGCGACTAATCTCCCCTAAATTCCTTCTCGTGGGCTAGAATGTAAATCGCCGGCAGGATGGCACTCGGAACGCTGGGGCTTTCCGAAGTCGCCCGAAGTTTATACTGTATTTATGCTAGTAACTGATACAAGATCTAAGGCTTGGGAGAAATATTACACAAGACAAACAGCATAAGGAATGTTTCAGATGTCTTGTCTGTTGAGCTCCTGTCAGGGTCAATAATGGGCACCACCAGTCATGGCAAGTTTTCTTACAGGATAAAATAAAGAGGCAATACCAGACTCATTAGTGGAAGGAACATCTGCCAGAAATTTGACATTCTGTTCCCTGATACTGACTACAAAGTTTATCTCTTCGCTGCTTGTAATGCAGTATGAATAAAAAATATTGAGTACATTATGTGTAAATGAATCCTTTAGAAAAATAAACTTCTTTACTATATCCACATAATTTGAACTAATGGTGTAACTACAGTGCACAAGGCCCCCCTGCAAAAAAAATCTTTGTCGCCTGTCCTTGCTGTTCCGCTAATACCTGCGTCTGCCCATTCCCGACACCATAACTGCTCAGCACCGGAGTAGCCTGCATCCTCCTTCCCTGGAGGATGCTGACTAGGGAGGGAGATTCCTAGAAACTGTAGAGAAAACAGACCCTGTGGTCCGGGCCTCCCCCCCCCGTGCGACTGCGGGGTCTCATGTGTGTTGTGTCCCCCCACCTAGGTATCTGGACTATTAATGGTTATGTAAAACATTATACCATACTTGAGCCTATGATTAAGGGAGGTGTTCCCAAAACGCGTCAGGTGATTTTTGGTCGGTGACCTGTTGCAATAAACCACCCTTTTTTTAACCGGAGTGCTGCCTTTTCTCTTGCTCAAGTATGGTCTATTACAGTGGAACGCTGTTGGCAAAGCACCCGGGTTTGAGTGGAGCAGCACTAAAAGAATATAGGAGAGGTGAGTTTGGAGTGGCCCTATTTCCTTATTGACTGTAAAAAAAAATCCACTTTAAAAAAAGCTGCCTTGGTCCAATCACAAACATATTTGCAATGATCTAGTATTTGCAGAACTGCTGCCCACCCCTATTTGTCCAATGAAGAGACTCAGTCAGGCACGGACTGTCCAAAAATGGACTCAGGTCCAGTTTTGAGGCGAAGCCTAGGGTGGCAAATTATTAGGGACGGCATGCCACCCATCCGCTTTATGGGTAGAACTGGGGACACGCAGCTCCCTAAGTGCTCTGGCGCATGCACACTCGCTCGTGGGGGAGTAGTGTGGGCGCTAGGACTGCGCATCCTAGGGGTGCCCGCCCCGGGAAATTGGGCCCTAGTTATACTGATTTACACCACTTTGCGTTAAGGCACAATGTTAGATGCTTGTTATGAAGAAATACAGAAACAAGGTTTCAAATTATTGACTTTTTCTTAAAGATGTCTCCACCTAAGAAACGTATAATTTAATTTTAACTCATACTTAGATTCAGAAATTACTATAAAGGATTGGGGCATTACATAATGAATCCCTAGATAATCAACATCAGCTACTCCTAACCACAGTGCTTGTGTTGTTCTCTGAGAATTAGGGAACTTGTTTAAGGCATAAACTTGGGGACCTTCCCCATAGGCTAGCATTGACTTCGGTAGGTTTTAGGTGGCGAACTAGGGGGTCGAAGTTTTCTTAAAGAGACAGTACTTCGACTATCGAATGGTCGAATAGTCGAACGATTTTTAGTTCGAATCGTTCGAAGTCGTAATCGAAGGTCGAAGTAGCCAAAAAAATCATTAGAAATTCGAAGTTTTTTTTATTCTATTCCTTCACTCGAGCTAAGTAAATGGGCCCCTTAATCATAGGCTTAAACTTATTTAAGAAAATAAAAGTTGTTTTTCCCAATGTTTTTGGTGGCGTTTGCTTCCATTCAGTCAACAAAGTAATAGTATACTGTAGTTGGGCAGCAATGTTGGCTGATCAGGCCTTGTTCTCAACCTTCATATCAGTTCATTCCATATTTGTTCATTTGATTTGAGGCAGACTTTATTTTGTTCTGTGTAATAGCTGTTTTCATTCTGTTCGTGTGTAGCATTTGACCCCTGTTGTTCACCACTGTAATAGAAAAAAAAATGATATTCTAAATAACTAATCTGCCATTGAACCAAAAAGTATCCTGGACAACAGTGTTTGCTGCAACAGAGATCAATGGCACAGATAAATTTAAAGGATTGTCCCAAAAAAAATGCAGACATTCACATTTTGGGGGGGGGGTTCATGGCTGTAAATAGTGTATACCTTGGTCTACCTTGGTCCTTGGTCTGCAATAAAGTGGCTTACTGAAGTGGAATTTTCTTTTTATACTTAAAGGGAATGTAAGGCAAACAAATAAAATCCCATTTTTACTTTCTTTAATTTAATAATAATAATCTCCAATATACTTTAATTAAAAAATGTGTACTGCTTTTATAAGAAACCTGACTGTATGCAGTGAAATTCTTCCTTCATTTACTGCTGTGGATAGGAATTGTCAGACGGTCCCTAACTGCTCTGCAGGAAAATAATTATACTTATTAACAGCAGGGGGAGCCCCCACCTTGCTTTCCAGCCATGCAGAACTCAAGCAGCTTTGTTTATGACGATCCCTAAGCAGCCCAGACCACACTAAGCATGTGCGTAGTCTTGGTCTTGCAAAGATGTTTAACAAAGTTACAAGATGGTGACCCCCTGTGGCCAACTTTGAAAGCATAAATCATTTGTTTGATTAGGCTTGTGGTGCAGTAAGTTCATGTTTATGTTTAGTGTACAAAATACAGCATTTCTAGCCTTATTCTATTTTAGACTTTACTTTCCCTTTAATGAAATGCCAGTTTCAGCATCAATGGTTAATGAAACCCACAAGAATCACATATTTGAATTTTGCTATTGCTGCACTATAACAGATGCAGTTAGTTACATACAGTAAAAGCTATGACATCCCCATCAGTATTCAGACACCATAAGACCCTCTGTCACTGCCAGTCACCACTTTTCTGCCCAGTATGAATCTTTAAAATAATACTTCTCTACTACCACAACTAGGACAAAACTAGAGATTTAGTTTAGCTATAGATGAAAGAAATTTATTCTTCATGAAGGTGCCCAGCTAGACAATGGCATGCAATCACTCCCTATAATAACTTCTGCTGTCTATAGAAACTTGCCCAGACGCCCATTCTGCTGAGAGCAATGTAGTTCTTGGCACCTCGGTGGTAAATTGCCAGAATTTCGGGTGCTTTCATTTAAACGGGAAAGTGAGATACAGTGTTAAACTGGTCATGATTGCTTTCCTGACAAATACAGTCTTTTATTAGTAAAAGCTTCTGGAGTTGTCAATGAAAAAATGCAGTTATGGTTATACAGTGAGACATTTTCAGAGCAGACCACTGATCCATGTTTAAAAGGACTGTATCAATGCTTGAAGTATGGCTCATGGTAGTGTGTAGTTGCCTCTGAGATGTTACATTAAGTTGCAGTGAGGATGTAGCCTCTTATGGCAAAAAAACTGCATGGTGGCACAGTGGATAGCCCCGGCTGATTCACACCATACAGCCACTATTGTGTTTGTGCTCTCCTCATGTACCTCTCCCTCCCCCAGTTAATAAAACAGTGGTATATTAATTTGCTTCTGATTAAGCATACTGTAGTTCAGTTGTTTGTGGAAGGGCAATTGAATGGTATGCTCCATAAAGATGGAGACTGATTCGGCATGAGATCCTCCATCACTCAGATTGAAATACATGAATCACAAGGTAGATGATACAGTAAATGTCCCAGATGTACTGCTTCTGAAGCTGATTTCTTGCTATTGATATGGTTCTGCCTTCAAATCAATGCCTATTGGTCCAAAACACTGAAAACAAATGTGGGATTCTCTAGAGTTATGAACCCCTTAGTTTGTGTCTTGGGTTAATGTTGAGGTTACTTGATGCTCTGATGCAGTGATCCCCAACCAGTGATTTTGCTTTCAAACCTGGAATTTAAAAATAAGCACCTACTTTGAGGCCACTGGGAGCAACATCCAAGAGGTTGGTGAGCAACACGCTCACCAACCTCTTGGATGTTGCTCCCAGTGGCCTCAAAGTAGGTGCTTATTTTTAAATTCCAGGTTTGAATGCAAAATTTAGTTGCATAAAAACCTTGTGTACTGCCAAACAGAGGGGCAAATTCACTAAGATTCGTAGTTGCGCCAGGCGTAACTTCGCCGCACTTCGTCACACTTCGTCAGGCGTAGTTTCGCCAGCGCTCCGCAAACTCACTAAAATCCGAAATTGCGCTCAGGGGTAGCGTAAGGTTGCGAAGTTTCGTTAGCGTTGATTCGCGAAGCGAAGTTACGCTAACGATGGTTAATTTGCATACGGCGCCAAATTCAAATTTCAATGGAGGAATACGTACAATCACTACAAATGCCTGGGAAACCTTCAAAACATCAAATAAAAATTTTATTTTGCCCTACACATGTGCCCACTGTATAGTTAAGTTGCCATGAGTTAGGAAATGTAGGGGGAAGGAGGGGAGCCCCAAAATTATTTTCAAAAAAAAATCTTTTTCAGCCTATCACCCATAATATAGAAAAAACGCCAGCGTTTTTTGGGACGTAGAAAAAATTTGAACTTTTTTTGAAGCAATCCCTATCTACTCTATTGCGCTTCGCCTGGTCTGAGGTTGGCGAAGGAAGTCTAGCGTAAAAGGTAGCGTTCAGTACAATGCGCGTGTTAGTGAATTTGCGTAGTTACGTCCGTTGCGCAAATTCGCCAGGCGTAGTAACACTAGCGAATTTATGCCAGCGTTCGTTAGTGAATTTGCGAAGTAACAAAAATGACCAACGCTAACGAATTGACGCTAGCGTTAGGCGCTTCGGCGCATAGTGAATTTGCCCCAGAGTTTCTTGTAGGCCAGTCCACATGGGGCTACCAAATGGCCAATCACAGCATTTATTTTGCACCACCCAGGAACATTTTTCATGATTGTGTTGCACCTCAACTCTTTTTACATCTTAATGTTGCTCATGGGTAAATAAGGTTGGGGGACCCACGCTCTAATGCCTGCTAACTATAAAGAATAATGATAAAGAACACTTCTATTTTATTTTAATAAAAACATTGACATGCACTAGATGGGGAGTACCCCAAACCATTCACCTTTGGTGATCTTGGTTAACAAAATAATTCTGCCTATTTTCCAACGTAGGCAAAGCTACGACAATGCTGCACTGCAATGCTTTTAGGTAAATAGCAATTTCTATACTGCATTTACAGCTAAATACCAAATTGCTAGCATTGCCTACAGTATGTATGACAATGGCCTGAAAGTGTATGTGCAAGCAGTTGTTGCTCAATTGCAAACTTGGTAGAATGTGTTGGCTGCTATAAGTCATGTGAAAAGCATATTCAGAAATACTTTCAAGTGATTTCCATAGCAGTATGGGCTGAGAGCAGGCAGCAGGGCGCCACTTTCTACTACTAAATATCACAGGACACCACTGCACAAAATTGCTCTGGGTGCCATTGCCCTAATCCTGAAAACTACACAAATTCAAGGGTATACAATCTGATTATGTTCATAATCACACT
Organism: Xenopus laevis; assembly: GCF_017654675.1. Taxonomy (NCBI): domain Eukaryota; kingdom Metazoa; phylum Chordata; class Amphibia; order Anura; family Pipidae; genus Xenopus; species Xenopus laevis. The sequence continues at coordinate 82,771,393 of NC_054386.1, forward strand.
ATTAAATTACTTGCAGCAAGATTTTTTAAATATGGCTTTCTATACAGCTTTACGAGACTCACGTTTAAAAGAATTTACTTTTACTTTTGCGCAGGTGGAGAAAAAAAGGGAACACAAGCACATAATCATATGATACAAAAACCTTAATTCATATGTCCCACAAAGATTTCTACAAAGCCATCTCAATCCCCCATGTTGCAGAAGTATTTTGTTGAATAGCAACATATGAAAGGGCTAGATTGCTAAGAGCAAACTCATAGGCACATTTACTAAGCTCGAGTGAAGGATTAGAATAAAAAAAACTTTGAATTTCGAAGTATTTTTTTTGGCTACTTCGACCATCGAATTGGCTACTTCGACCTTCAACTACGACTTTGAATCATACGATTCGAACTAAAAATCGTTCGACTATTTGACCATTCAATCCCCATAGGCTTTCCTAGCAATTTGGGATTGAAGGAAAATCGTTCGATCGATGAATTATAATCCTTCGAATTGTTCGATCGAACGATTTTTCCTACGATCGTTCGAACGAATTGCGGTAAATCCTTTGACTTCGATATTCGAATTAACCCTCGATATTTGACCCATAGTAAATGTGCCCCTTAATGTACATATAAATACATTTCTAACTGGTTTGAAGAGTGTGTCTGTCTTTTATTTCATATCACAGCCTATTATACACAATCTCTTGTTGTCAGAGGCTAATGAGTTAATCTGTGTGGTTGACCCACACTGCCCTATTCTGAAGCAGCTAGAGCTTTTCAATTCTCTTCTCCAGCAGGAGTTCACGTAGATCTCTCATTTTATATTAATACATGTAAAAATATGTGCATACATCTACCCAGTTAACGATGGTCTAGAATGAAAAGACACTTTACCTTTATGACTTAATAATACATAATTATGTACCTGACTTTTTAAGGTCATACTAACCCTTGAAAAAAAGCTCATTATATTTATTTGTTGCAAAATGAATTGAATTTTTACTTGTTCATGCTTTTCCAGCTGATATTCAGATATTTAGGTGACTGCCAAAATAAAAACTGCCTAGGGAATATAGAGCTCAATATCTAATTGGCCCCAACGGTGCTGCCTTTAAGGGAAGGCAGAAAACTGAGTGGACGAATGGTATTCCATTACTTTCTTGCTACTAAATTTTCTATGGTTTCAAGAAAATACTTGAGTAGGTACTATATGTTCATATTTGTTTTTTCTCTGTTATTTTCTTGGGGGAAAAAATTAGAACATTTTCAAAATATATATATATATATATATATATATATATATATATATATATATATATACATATAAATATATACAGTTCATAAAACCCATAAATCACAATAATATATATCACATATTATTACAATAATAATATAACATCATTGTAGACCCCCCTTATTTTAAAGGATTCGAAAAGGCAAAATCAATCAACAAAAGTTGTTTGGCACATGACAACGATGCTAGCCCCTTGTTACCCTTGGCTGATGCTCCTTTTCTTCAAAAAGTGCAGTTGTCCAGGATACTGTTTGAGGAGCTCATGCTCAGCAAGGAGTACCCCAGGCTGGGCTGTTTTTTTTACCAGGAGCACCAGACTTGGGAAACAGTTAAGTGACTAGAATTCCTGTGGGGTGCCTAACCGCTTGGCACCATTCAGTGGTTTTACCTTTTTCTTGTCCTTTATCAATGAGAGCTCGACCATGGGATCTATTATCTGAAATAATAGATCCTAAGCCCTTCTTAGGTCTGCCTTTATTTTGGGGTACCATTGCATAAGGCTACTAAAAACTTTAAATGCAAAAAAAAAATAAAAAAATATAGAATACAGCAATAGGATTGTTTTGCCACCAACATGGATTTAGGCTTCTATAGTTAAAGACCTATCAGCTCACACAGACTCTTTAGTAGTCAACCTCCCCCTCTAGTCGATGACCCTCTGTGATGTACACAAAAATTGTTGTTAACCCCACCATTGAAAGGTACTGAGATGAACCCAAATATACCCTAATATATTTCAGAAACAGGCAAAGCTTGTGTCATTATTGGGGCATGGCCAGGGGTGGAACAGGCTGTTGGCATCTTTGTAGTTACATAAAGTGTATTGGTTTAATATTACAGATATATACATATACACAGGGCCAATCCAGACCTGCTTCCTTCAAAAATTATCGCCCTGCAAAATAAAAAAAAGTACACACGTGCATGTGCAATCACTGTGAAAACTGCGAAAAATGTGCGGGGAGAAAAAAACTATGCGTGCATGCGCAATCGTGGTGCATCGCGGCAGGGCAAGGGCCCGGGAAGGTGGCACGGAGACAGCCTCGGGCCCCCAGTCCAACCCTGCATCTATATACTGTACATATATACATACAATATATAGATAGATAGATAGATAGATATCTATATAACACAAGGAGGAGAACTCATCAACAAACAACCCAAAGTTTTCGTCACAGACAGTGACCTTCCTCAGGGAAACAAATATAAAATAGTACGGTGCACAAAGAAACCCGACAATCACACAAACTGTCATAGCAACTCCTGTTAGCAATTAAACACAGTATAAACTCCTTTATAAAATTTGCACAGCACAGAATGATTTGCACAGTGAATATATTTGCCCTGCCCATGGTTATATTTATAAAGCTGAATAAGACTGGTGTATTTAATGTGCAAACAGTATTGAGATTTTTTTTTCGTACTGCGAATATCCATTACAGCTTTTTAAATATGGCAAAAATTGTAAATTGCGAATATTTATGCACACACTTACGCCATGACTTTGAGGGTGGAAGGTTTTTTGTGAACCAGATTAATTATGTAACTATGTAGCCTAGTTAGCCTTTATGTTTTCATAGGATATATACCTTATTTCTTACAGTAACATTTCTATTTGATTCCTGCTCAGTAGACCATAACAATGTGGATCATAAAGGCCGTAAAATATGGGATCATAGACTGAATAGATGAAATCTAACATCTATGTATGATTACATGTATATATATGTGTTAATAACACAAACTGTCTATGTTCTGATTGGGATGCCTACAGTGATATGTGATATAAGAAGGAACAACACACTCTTTGAAAACTGTGGTTTTACATATTAATATTACTAACAGTCCTCTAGTCAGGCCCGGATTTGTGGCGAGGACACATAGGCCCGGGCCTAGGGCGGCACATTTTTGGGGGTGGCATGCCGCCCAGCTGCTCTGTGGGGAGCCTGTGCTCCCCAGTGCTCCGGCGCTTTTGCGCCAGCGTGTGGTAGTGCAGGCGCTAGGACCGAACGGAGCGCACGGCCTAGGGGCGCCCGCCCAGCGAATCCGGCACTGCCTCTAGTCTTACAAACAGTTTGTATCCCAGTCACATTCTCTTATTAATACATTTCTGTTCAAGTAAGATTAAATTGATAAAATCCAATCTGAATTAACGTGTTATTTGTGACTGTCAGTTTTCATTTCAGATTGCAAGATTAATTAACAGCAATGATCTGGGGGCACATTCACTTAGCTCGGGTGAATGAATAGGGAAAAAAACTCGAATTTCGAGGCGTTTTTTTGTGCTCCTCGACTATCGAATTGGCGTAAATTCCTCTGAGTAGAATGATTCGAATAGATCGAGCGATAAAACGCTGCGACTACTCGCCCATTCGATAGTCGAAGTACTGTCTCTTTTAAAAATCATTCGACTGCCTACTTCGCCAGATTAAACCTACCGAATTGCTTTAAAAGCCTATTGGAAAGTCCCATAGGTTTTTTTCTAAGTTTTTGATCGAATAAAAAGGCATTCGATCGAATGAAAATCCTTCGATCGAATATTCGATCGCTCGACTATTCGCCAGGCGAATATTCGATCGCTCGACTATTCGCCAGGCGAATATTCGCCCATTCGACTATTCGCCAGCGCGTAAATTTGCCCCGAATTCCCTATTCGATTCTATTCTCCAGTCGAATTTCGAGGGATTTAACCCCTCGAAATTCGACCCTTGATAAATCTGACCCTATTTTCTTAAGAATCAAATGCCTCCTTGAATGTTTTGTGCATCGGAGGGTTAAATGTGCATCTTCACAAGGTTCTCTCTCTGCAAACTCCAATAAATAAAGTCTCTTTTATCCCTTATAGAGGCATCCTTTCATTCTAGAAATAATTATTCTGTAAGCTGAACCTTTGGGTCACATTGGAGAAAGGAATCAATATTAAAATGTGCATTATCCTCTCACAAGATTTCATCTGTGCAAGTGGCAATTTTTTTTATATCTCATTTTATTCTATTTTTATTCTTTTTTTTCTTTTTGCTAGGTCCTCTGGGAAATGAAAGTGGATAGGGCTCATAGACTAATCTTTCTATGATAATTGTATCACAAGTGAAATAAGGCTAATTTTGGCTTGATCTCGCTCAGCTTAGCAACGTTAAATGGATTATTTGCCTTTGATAAGGAAGTGCATCAAAGTTCAATTATTTGGGACAAGAAGCAAATGGTTCACTTGCAACTTAGATTCATTACTTTTAATGCCCCCCAATAATTAAGTACAGTGGTTAAAATGCATCTCCCGCATTACTTTATGAACTGTGCAATTAAAGTTAAATATTGTGAATTGCAAACTACAGGGAAATTAATAACAAGATGTGATATACAGCCTGTGTGTGTTGCTGTAACTCATGATGTGGTCCTTTGGCCACCACTGGAGATAACAGCAATATCATTAATCTGTTATACTAATTGCATAATATTCGGACGTGATAAGTGTCTAAATCATAGCCAAAATGATTTAGACTTCATCAATAAGAATCAAGGCCAAGGTATTAATCACTCAGCCTGTTCCTCAACAATATACCATTATCTCACAAATGCTAGAAGATAGAGGCTGGGCAGCTCAAAATTTAACAAAATGAAAAAATCCAGATCCAAAAATCAGTTCTTGTACCTTGTAGGTGTGTCCGTGTAAGACAGCGATGCATGACATTTCTAAGTATACATATTTCCAAACTATGAGAAGCATGAATCTGTTGGATTATAGGATAAATTTACTGCTTTCCATGGTGGGTCCGGATGCTCATGCCCCAGACCTTCAGCAAAAGGGAGTAATTCACAGAAATTCGATTGCAGGCAGGCACCACTCTGGAAACACCAAAGGCAAAAATTGTAGAATCCAGGAGCCCAAAAGGTAGGATCAGGGAACATATACTTAATATTAAAAGAAAAGTGTGTAACTCCTGTAGCAAAGCATTTTTCAGACTGTAATAATAGAAATGTGTCCTTTTGAAGCCTAGTAGTAATTTTCTATTGGCGGCTCCTTTTCCTTTAAATATCTTGTCTGTACCGAAAGAAAGTTAGCCTATGATTAAGTGTCCTTGGGTGACACAAAACGCGTAAGGCTTTTATTTTTATACATAATGTAAAATAAAGGTTTTTTTTGTATCATTTAAATTTTGGGCTCCTGTATTTTACTATTTTTGCCTTTGGTGTTTCGGAGTGATGCCTGCCTGCAATCGAATTTCTGTGGTTATCCTAGATACCACATGGTTAGATCATAATAAAAATAAATTAGATCAAACAAAAAACGTAAGTGAAGTTTGTTGATTTATTGGCAGTCAACACATCTTGGAAAAGCATTTCAGGGACTGCAGATTCCTGAAGTGGTGAATCTTTAACAGGGTCATGGGGCACTTTACAACTGGAGGGCAGTAACGATTAAAATGGCCAAAAACCATAAGCCTTTAAGTGATAGCATTATTAAAATCTAAAGGGGGGAAATATAATACAAGTTGTAAATGCAAAAAAAAAAAATGAGAAGGCATTTCATAGTGTTATATAAATTATTAAATTGCTAATTTTAATTATGCTTAGTGCATTTTAAGCCCGCTTAGTGGTGCTGCATTCTTTTAAAACAAAGATGATATTTTAGTATAGTGTAGACAGCAGTACGGTAATAGCAATTATGTTTTCATCAATGAACAATTTAACAATTTTGTGTTCTGCAAGCTTGCTCTATAAACTACTAAGATCTATTGTAGTTGTAGTTGTAACCTAGCAGCAAGGCATTATTTGAACATTTAGAATGGAATATCAACAATATGTAGGAGAATAAATGTTTTGTGCACCGTTACTTTAGGGGGTTATTTATAAAAGTCCGAATTTATCTAAATATTTTCTGAAAAAAAATTGAGACCAAATCCGCAAGCGTTTTCTTGCCGAAAAATTATTTTTGCTGGGGAAAAAACAAAAAAATCTTGAAAAAATATGAATCGTATGAATTTTTTCGGATTTTCCACCGATTTTTTCAGAACCCCAAAATCTTCAGGTTATTGCACAAAAAACTAATGTAGATCAAAAAATCTTAGAGAATCGACAGGTCTGAGATGCCAGATTTTCTGATTCTGACTTTTTCCATCCTGGGCGTATAATAAATACTGAAAAATTGATTTTTTTTTTTTCCATTAAAAATTTGTGATCTGAAGAGCACATATATAAGGACTAGTTCAACTGTGAGTACTACTGCAAGTTGTAGCTAATGAAAATATCTATGTTAAGGGGCAGATTTATCAAGGGTCGAATTTCGAAGTGTAAAATACTTCGAAATTCGACCATAGAATTGAAATACTTAGACTTCGAATATCGAAGTCGAAGTATTTTTCACAAAATTTGGCCTTAGTACGATCGAAGTAAAATCGTTCGATTTTAGCATACAATCGTACGATTTTACTTTGATGTGTAAAGGCTTAGAAAATGGTTGTAGAAGGTCCCCATAGGCTAACATAGCACTTCGGCAGGTTTAATTTGGCGAAGTATTGAAGTCTAAGTTTTTTTTAAAGAGACAGTACTTCGGTTATCGAATGGTCGAATATTCGAACGATTTTTACTTCAAATCGAAGTCGAAGTAAATTCAAAGTGGTAGTATCCTATTCGATTGTCGAAGTATCCAATCAATTATTTCGAATTTCGAATTTTTTTACTTAGAAAATTCCCTCGAATTCACTTTGAACCTTGATAAATCTGCCCCTAAGTATCTGTGAAGCAATTGTTTTCTGTACCTTTTTTAGGTAAGATCAAAGAGACTGCTTAGGATCCAGAAAATAACCAGTTGACCACTATTTTAAAGAACCCCTGGCACTCAAGCGTGTGTGATATCCGAGTGCTTAACCCTCATCCATCAAGGGATTCGCTTGAAAGAAATTCCCATATAACACATGGTCTACTGGCAGTAGCGTTCGTTGAGGGGGGCGGGCACTGGTGCGTGACGGCGAACGGCCTGCCGGGGGGCCCTGAGAGGGGTGCGGGCCCTGGCCCGCTCGCACCCCCTGCTCCCCCGGTAGTTCCGCCACTGCCTACTGGGAATTGTAGGGAGGTTCATTAGGTGAAAGCAGTGATCTCTGTCCAAAGGTAATGCAGAATATAGCACTGCATTTAAAACAGCGTTATAGATAGAATTCAGCCTTTTAGAAATGCCAGTTTTTGCAGGATTGGGCCCATCTTAGTGTTTTATAAACCTCCCTTGTGTACCTGTTTTTAAATTTTAATATCAGTGAAACCTAACCAGAAATCTTGACAATGAATAATAATAATAAAAAAAGCAAGAATAACAATAAACTATAGCCTCCCAGTTAACTTTTATTGCTAGGGCACTTTGACTGCAGCAACCAGAATTTATTTTTTTCAACCTGGAAAAATGCAGAACAAGAAGGATAATAATAATTTAAAACCCATAAAATAATAACATTTGAGAAATAATTGAAAAGTTGCTTACAGTAGGTTAATCTATAACAAAGTTCGTTTAAACGGGTTGTTCATCTTTGAATTAACTGTTTATTTCGTATACAGAATGATATTCTGAGACAATTGGACGCTGGTTTTAATTTGCGTTTTTTGAGTTATTTAGCTATTTATTCAGCAGATCTCCAGTTTTCAAATTCAGCAATCTGCTTGCTACGGTCCAAATTACTCAAGCAACCATGTATTGTTTTAAAGAAGAGACTGGAGTGTGAGTAGGAGATGGCATGTCTAGAAAGAGTGATAAAAATTAGCAATAAGAATACATTTGTAACCCTACAGAGCATTTGTTTTTTAGATGTGGTCAGTGATCCCCATTTGAAAACTGGAAAGAGTCAAAAGAATACCGTATATACTCGAGTATAAGCCGTCCCGAGTATAAGCCGAGGTAACTTATTTTACCTCCAAAAACTGGGAAGGCTTATTGACTCGAGTATAAGCCTAGCGTGAGAAATGCAGCAGCTTCTGGTAAGTTTCAATCAAAAAATTGAGGGTTTCTGCTCCCATTGAAGGTGCCAGCGGCTCGTTTTTGGATGCCGGCGACCATTCTTGAAAGCCGACGAATTCTTGGAGACTATTCTTGGACGCCAGTGATCGTTTTTGCGATTGACCAGAGTATAAGCCGAGGTAGAGTTTTTCAGCATATTTTGGGGGCTGAAAAACGCGGCTTATACTCGAGTATATACGGTAATTAAAAAAACACTATAAAAAAGAAAAAAATTAAGGCCAATCGAAAAGTTGCTTAAAGTGGCCCATTCTGTAACATACCAAAAGTTAACATGATTGGAGCATTGCACTAAAAAATCAAGAACACAAAATAATTTCTGCCGTAGATGCCTCCCTGTCTGCTGCAATCCCATGAGGAAGAAAGCTCCTCACTCTTTTAAATCTTCCACTAGTTTCTGTGCATTTTGCCAATATTTCCTGTGAAGATTATAAATAAAGGATTATGATAATTACAGCATTAAAATCTTATATTGTCACAAAAGCAGTTTGAGAATATGTGCTAGATAATTTGTTTCAGATATTTACTGGGTAATTAAGTGAAACCTGACACATTAGGTCGCATTCTGCACCCCATCTATACTAATTCTAAGACTATACCGATTATTACTATCCCACATAAATACAGAATTATGGCACAATTACACGACACTTCAGCACTATTTAATAAAGGCTTGTCTTTATATCTTCTGCGAAAATCCATATCTGAGACGATTTTGCTGTTAGAATAAAGGCGGAATTTATGAATTTGGTCTTTGAAAAGCCTATTACTTTGTTCGAAATTATGAGTCTGGGATGTGAGGGATAATTCACTCTTTACAGCTCTGCAACTCAAGTGTCTCAATTAGTCTGATGCTGTGAAATGGAAAATAAAATTTGCGAACACAAAGCTGTTTTTCTTGTTAGCTCTTTTTTCGGATAATAAAGGTGATGAAATGTAATGTACTATTTTAAATAATGGGTGCAATGAACTTTAAAAATGTTCTCTTGCTTTGTGCATGTTACCCTTAGTTCTCCCACCACTAACCCTTTCTTTTAAAATGGATCTAATGTCTTTAACCATGCTACTCTCATAATATTGTTACTTATATAGATTTCATCACTTGCAAATTGTTCTACAAACCATCTTCAAACAGAAGAAAGAATTCTGAAAATCTTCTTGGCTTGGCTGCCTGGAGAAACAGTTTGGGGCAAGCTCTCTAAAGGGCGAATGTTCGCCTGCGAAGGCTCCGCCACACTTTGCGTCACTTTATCAGACTTATATATGCAGCACATACGCTAATTCACTAAAATGTGAAGTTGCGTCTCGACAGCCGAACACTGGCGAAGTTTCGCAAGCATTAATTTGTCAATTAGTGCAAGCATTTCATTATGAACTTTTGCTAACGTTTGTTTCTGGCTAGCAAAAATTCATTAGTACTCTTTCACTTTGGTCAAATTGAATAGGGCGGGATATATATATATCTTTATTAGAGATGTTGGTGCAGGGTTGAACTGGTTGGCCCGGGTCCCACCGGGGTTACTGCTCCAGGGCCCCCCTCGCTGCGTCGGTGCACGAAGCTGCATTTGTGCACATACGCACAACTCTGCATTTGTGCGCATACACGTAATGTCGCGTTTGTGTGCATATGCGTGACGTATGCACGCTACGTTTTTGCTGTGACCTCCCGACTAAGGAAGCGGATATGGGTGTGGATTTGGGCTGGTGGAGCCCACAAGAGTTGGGGGGTTTTTCCCGGTGTCCCGCCGGCCCAGTCCGACCCAGTGTTGCTGCAAATGCTTGAAGTGGCCACTTATTATTAAAAATGCCCAGAGAAGCAAAATAAAGACAAAAGAGATCCTCTAATGCCATAGACATGAGCCCACCCTAAAACAAATGTGGCATGCCCCTCAAATGGTAAAAAAAACTGATAAAACAAAAATGTTTGATAGTTACAACTTTTAGAGGCACATTTATCAAGGGTCGAATTTCGAATTCATGTGAGTTTGTTAAAACTCCCATAAACTCCCATCAATTCAAAATTCGACTAGTTGAAATTTATCATTAAAATCTAATTTCTCCAACTCGGATGAGTTTAAACAACCCAAAAACTCAAATAGAATTCAAATCGAATTCAATCACGCTCGATTCAAGTTTTTTCTCAGATAAAAACTCGAATGTCAGAAAGGCTGCAAACATCTCCGGATTGATCCCTCGACCTCTCCCATTGACTTAAACAGCAAGTGCCAGAGTATGATAAATCTCGAAGATCAAATTTAAATCAAGTTTGGATAACTCCCTAGCCGAGTTTGACCATAAAAAAAATTGAAAATTCAAATTCGATAAATCTGATAAATTTGATAAATCTGCCCCTTAAAGACAATCCCACTTTAAAATATGAAAAATGGCAGCCTTTTTTTTTATAATTTTCATGAGTTTTCGGGCATACCGGATATGATGTCACTGACATAAGATTGAGGAGGATTTAGCTTAATCTTATCAATTCGCCAGGTCTAAGCTGGTGAAGGAAACTCTTGTGAAAGAGGTAATGTTCCATAAAATTCGCACTTTGTGGAGTAATGGTCGTTTGCCTGATCAAAAATTCGCCTGACGATACGTCGCAAAACTTTGTTGGCAATGAACACTTTCGCTCTACGTCTGTTAGTAAATTGGTGATGTCCCTGCAGATGGTATTTCTCGCAAATTTTCACTAGCGACTGCCACTTTGCCCTTTATTAAATCTGCGCCTATGTCTCATGAACCAGTCTTTGATTACTGCTGTATACCACTAATAATACAGGGGTATATACAAATGCTTAAAGGAGAAGGAAAGGCTAAAATGAAGTAAGCTTTATCAGAAAGGTCTATATAAATACACCAGTAAACCCTCAAAGTAATGCTGCTCTGAGTCCTCTGTCAAAAGAAACACCACATTTCTTTGCTTTTATTGTGTACACATGGGCTTCTGTATCAGACTTCCTGTTTTCAGCTTAAACCTGCAGGGCACGGCCTTGAGCATGCTCAGTTTGTCCTCTCCCTCCCTCCTCCCATCCCTGCTGTAATCTGAGCTCAGAGCTGTTAGTGAGCAGGGAGAGACTCAGGCAGGAAGTGATGTCACACCAAGCTTATATGGCAGCTTCTATCCTAAACAAACAGAGACAGTGTCTAGAGCTGTTTACTCAGGCATGGTAAAGCATTCTGCAGAATAAATATAGTGTTCTAGCTTGCACTATTGTGGCTAATCTATTGGCAATAAACTGTCTTGGAGCTTTCCTTCTCCTTTAAAAAAGTCTTAGTTATGAAGGCTTCAAAAGCTGAATGGGATGAACAGATTGGCTGATCTGCAATGTACATATCTCCAGCAAGGGAATATCTACCATTCCAAAAGCTGCAGCTTTTGACCTGATTTTCAATCTCGCCTTGATAGAGTTCCAAGTGCGCTGGTGACAAAGCTGGGACATTTGGAGAGACACAGCATTTGCCATACTGTTAATATGCTAAGCACCACACTACAATGAAATGATGAGTTTGGGCCGATATGCCAGTCAGTTGAATGACAGAGCAATGTAGCATAGAACCATTTACAGGGCTATAAAACAGAACGCTGTGGGAACAAGCTGAGCTAATGACCGGAGCTCAGTGAGCCAAGCATGTTTGCTACTGGTATTTTTTTAATTTACTCCGTTTATTTTTAATTCTTAAGAATCAGATATTGGTTGAAAGCCAAAAATGAATGAGAAAAACTATGACAATATGGGCAGACACTAGGGGGCACATTTACCTAGGGTTGAATATCGAGGGTTAATTAACCCTCAATATTTGACTACCGAATTGAAATCCTTCGACTTCGAATATCGAAGGATTTAGTGCAATTTGTTCGATCGAACGATCGAAGGAATAATCATTCGATCAAACGATTAAATGGATTTTAATCCATCGATCGAACGATTCAAAGGATTTTAATCCATCGATCGAACGATTATCCTTCGATATAACCTTGGAAACATTGGCCTCGGTAGGTTTTAGGTGGCGAACTAGGGGGTCGAAGTTTTTTTTTTTAAAGAGACAGTACTTCGATTATCGAATGGTCGAATTTTCGAACGATTTTTAGTTAGAATCGTTCAATTCGAAGTCGAAGGTCGTAGCCGAAGGTCGAAGTAGCCAATTCGATTGTCGAAGTAGCCAAAAAAACCAATTCGAAAATCAAAGTTTTTTCCCTCTATTTTCCTCTATTCCTTCACTCGAGTTTAGTGAATGGGCCCCTAAGTTAAATATTAAATATGATCATCAAATCAATCGCTAACTTACTGTATATGGCATTTAGAGATCATTGTAATTGCTATGATACTTGTAGCTAGATAACAGCCAGGCTGAGATACAGAATAGAAAGACCCCATTGGTAAAGTCATGTTAATAAGGTCTACTGTAAGGCTACTCACCGTTGTGTGGAAGGGATGTCTGGCTCTGTCCGTCCTTGCAGGCAAGTAGTTTGTCGCAGTCGCCGGCGAAAGCGCGCCTGTGCGTATGTGCGCGGGCGTGCGCTTTGATGCGCGTGCGCATTGTCGCGTGCGCGTCTTTGCGCGCGCTGCGTATGTTCGTGCGTGCGTTGCGTCGCTCCCGGCGTTTTTGCGCATGCGAGTTCACGCCAGGCCTATATCAACTCAGTTGACATACAAACAAACTGCTAGGTTATCTTAGTTCATTTCCAAGAGACCCCAGCGTTATATATTTGATCTCCTGTTGTTGACCCGGCTATTCCTGACTCGCTTGAACTCTGCCTGCACCCGACCTCGGCCTGATTTTGACTACGAACCTAATCTGCCTGCATCTGACCCCGGCCTGACTCCGTTTATGAATCTGAGCTGCCTGCCTCTGACCCGGACCTGTTTGACCTCATCCTTCATACTTCAGTTACTTCGTCTGGACTCTCCGGCCTCTTTTCACAGCGCGTTCTTCCTGTTTCATCTTCAGGTTAGTCTGTCGCTGGTGGAAGCTGCTTGTGAGCCCTCTTCTACTAATTGATCCGCATAAAGCCTTATAGTCTACCAAATAGTGACATTTCATTTTAAACAGATATTTCATTTTCAAAAAATGCCACCTTCAAATGTATGATTGTCCATAGAGCAATAGACTACCATCTGGCCCTGACAAAGTCAACCATTTGGAATACCTGGCTTCCAATACATTTTGTTTCACATTGGCTAGACATTTTGATCAATAAGACATTTACTTAGCAGTAAGACAAAACAGAGGCGCCAAAAGGATAAAATTAGCTAAAAACACTTAAAAACCCAATGGGTGATTCAGAGGAGGTAGTAGTGGACTTACCTCCTCCAAGCAGACACCAACGAAAGTGGTAATTTTCAGTAATAGTTTATTCAACTCTGACAGAGGCGCCTGGCGTGTTTATACAAAGACCCGTTCCACATTGCCTGATGAAGCAGGAAATGCCTGCGAAACGCGTTGCAATACTGTTTTGTGAATAAACTATTACTGAAAATTACCACTTTCGTTGGTGTCTGCTTGGAGGAGGTAAGTCAACTACTACCTCCTCTGAATTACCCATTGGGTTTTTAAGTGTTTTAGCTAATTTTATCCTTTTGGCGCCTCTGTTTTGTCTTATATATCGAGTCCACCCCGAGTGGAGGGGTATTATCCCCGTTTTCTTCTTCTACAGAGAGCGACGTCTTATTTCTGAGTGGGGTCAGGATAATCTCCCCACCTGCCTATACAGTGGTTGCCTATCGGTAACCCTGGTTTGTGAGTATTAATTTGTTTACTCTACCATTACTCCTTGTAAAAACATATTACACTATTGGAGCTCTTGGTGTTCCTTTTTGTCTTTATTTACTTAGCATGTTAACTTTGATTCAGAGATTAATGCTTTTATTCGCTAATATAAATAGTTAACTTAATTTATATAAAGTATAAACTTCTGAAAAAAACCTTAAAAAATAGACAGATATGTTAAATTTGTTACCTGTAAATGAGAATGTCATCTGATGAACTATTATACTGGATCTGGTACATTCTTATACCTGGAATGTGACTCTGGGGAGGCCACTGGATGAGAGCCGAGGATGAGGTTAACTCAGCAACCAAAACCTTTTTATCATTAAGAGCTTTTGTTTCACTGGAAGGAATGCTAGACTTGGCGGGTGTTAATATATCTAAAAGGCCTGATTCTGTTTCCTTATTCCAATTGGTGCTGTTGGCAAGATTAGGAAAAGGATTTACAATGAGTTGTACATTGGCTGTTAACTCTCCTGCTGGATTAGATGCTATACAAGTAAAATTTCCACGGTCTGCGAATATAGTTGTGATAATATCTAAAGTTCCATTGTCATAAGATATAGTCCTGGAAGAATTTGAAACTAGTTTCCCATCTGGAGAAATCCACCGAACATAAGGATCAGGATCTCCAACAGATTTGCACTTCAAGGACGCACTTTGACCTTCCATGACCACCTGTTTGGAAGTCCAATGAGTTATCATTGGAGGCTCACACACAAATTCTTCTTCCCTTATTGACCAAAAATACTTTCCCATCAACTCTGCAGGCGAGGCACAGGTTTCCAGGTCATCTTCTCTGGTGAGGCGTCTAAGCCACATCAACTCACAGTTGCAGTGAAGAGGATTGCCACCAAAACTTAGTACCAAAGAAGTCAATGGAGAACCTTTTGATTTGGCATATACAGGAACTCTAGAAAACAGTGGATCTGGTGGGATCTTTTTCAGTTTATTGGAGGTCATGTCTAATCTAGCTAATTTATGCAGATTGGAAAATATCCCCTCAGGGACATAATCGATAAGATTGTGATCTAACCCCATTGTGTTAACACTTGAAAGCCTCCCAATAGTTTCCCAAGGTATATCGACCAGATTGTTATAGGACAAATCTAAATCCTCCAGGGTGTCTATGAAATCATCAAATGACCCTGGAGCAATGTAATGTAATTGATTATTGCTAAGGATCAAATGTCGGAGATTAATTAGACCCCTCAAATGTTCTTCATTGACAAAAGTCAATCTGTTGCTGTCCAAGTGCAAAGCATGGAGGCCTTTAAGGTCAAAAAACGCATAAGGCATTACTTGACTAATTGTATTCCTGGAAAGAGTTAAGTGGATTAAATCTGTCATGTTAGCAAAGTCTTTCCTTCTAAGAGTGGTTATAAAGTTATCCATAAGTCGGAGTTCTGCTGTCCTCCTGTCAATAGTAGGGGGCACGAAGAGAAGGCCGGTCTTGGTGCACAGGATAGTTATAGATGGAGATACATTTTGGCAGGAGCATCTCTTGGGGCACATCATGGTCTTCACAGATGTGCTTATCATTAGCAGACAAATGACAAGCCTTTCCATGATCAGGTGTAATAACCTGAAAGTAAAACATGAGAGCTTTAGTACATCATAATACTCAATAACTAATTGACTACTACATTAAATTGCATCATTGTGCAGACTTCTGCTACTTTATGGCAAAACAAAGGGCTTTCTTCATGTGATCATTTTCCATTTTAGGGTCAGGGCACACAGGCAGATTCGGGGAGATTAGTCGCCCGGTGACAAATCTCCTCTTCATTCGAGGCGACTAATCTCCCCGAACTGCCTCCCCTGCCTTCCCGTCGGCTAAAATGTAAATTTGTTTTCCGAAGTCGCCTGAAGTTTCCTCCGAGTGCCAACCCGCCAGTGATTTACATTGTTGCCGGCGGAAAGGCAGTGGAGGCAGTTTGGGGAGATTAGTCGCCTCGGAGAAGAGGAGATTTGTCAACGGACGACTAATCTCCCCAAATCTGCCTGTGTGCCCTGACCCTTAGATAAGATATACCAATAACAGAGCAGCCAAACATCATTAATGTCAGTGGCTCCCAATCCTTTACATGGACACCCTTCATTTTGTGTTTTCACACAGCATTAAGTGAATAGATCATTTTGATAATTCAAACATGTGCTTTTGACTTTTTCACCTGTATGGTTGGGAGATTATCCATAAATCACTGACTCACTGTAGGGAGGCCTGGGGGCATGTTCAACAGCCTCATCTTCATGCACTGCATTTGTACATTCAGTTTATGCGCAGCACTGTACATACAGTTTCATTTACTGAGGCTCTGGCACAAAAAGCTTCAAGGCAAATGGAGCTTTCAGGGATTCACAGCTTCCAGACACACAGCTCTCCAGTCACTTGTGCCACACAGACTGCAGGCAGATATATGACTCCTAGACAAGCACCAGCTTTCAGTGATATGCACAGGTACTCATGCACATCTCCCAGATACATATACAACTGCTAGACTACTATTAAAATACACCGTTTCCAGACAATCGCAGACAAACTACCCAGACATACTGTATATGTTCAGTTCTCTGACAAACAAAGAGGTTGCAGAAATGCTGAATAAGTCCCAGTCAAACAAAATGGATAACAAGTATACCGTTTCATTCCAAAACACCCACACATGAGTTAGACACATGGTACCAGTCCTTCTCAAATAAAAATAGATTATAGATATGCTGTCTGAGTCTAAGACAAATAAACAAAGAAACTGCAGACATCCTATACGAATGCCAGACATACAAAATTAGATTATAAATATACTGCAAAACTCTTAGACAGACACAAAGAGATTGCATACATACATGCTAAAATACATATAGACATAATATACAAATAGTGATGAGTAAATAAATTCGGCAGGCATGGATTTGCTGTGTTTTGCCGCTGGCGAATGTTTGCCCGAAACTGCGCCGAAAATTTGCGCACGTCAAAATTATTCAGATGCCCAGTGACTTTAATGCATTTGGACAAAATAGTCGCGCTAAAAATTATCGCTTGCGTCAAAATTATTTTGACGCCCGTTGACTTCAATTCGTTTTGCTAACTTTTCATGAATTTTTCCAAATTTTTCAGTGAATCGAAACAAGACAGATCATCACTGTATACAAATGCTATACATGTATAGAGAGATCTCATCTCCCAAACTAGGCACAGATAGACAATGAGAACCAGCATGTACTACAAGTAGGTAATGTTTGAACTCCAGGGAATACATACAGGCCTGAAAGATGAACACTGCCACAAGATCTATACTCTGCCTCTCCATATTTTCAATATTACCCAGTACTTTACATTTTCTGAAACAAACAAACATATCCAAAAAATATAAAATCACGGGATTCGTTTCTTCAAGGTCATACAGCCAAATGCACTCTGTCTTGTCAGTGTTTGTTTATCTTACCCGTTTCATTCTTATTTACTTTGGTTTCTTGGCAGCATTCACTGCACAAATTCTAACATCATTTCCAAATATGATCAATTGTTTTCATGACTTTGCTTTTAAAAAATAAAGAAGTTGATGGCTTGTGCATCACTAGATGGCAATGTGGAGCTGCTGCAATTATCCAGAGAAAGAGAATAGTGCAGTTGCTATCTTGGAGGCACATGGAGCAGTAGTTGCTCAGTAAGAGTTGGGAAGGGGATGCCTTGCATGATGTCTAAATACAGTACAGTATTCTGGTTATGGATTATAAATATGGCATGTGAACATCAAGGAACTGAAAAACCCTGCTGTAGTGTAAATATGCCTATTCTTCCATGTTTTTAACCTTATGTCTACATTGTTTTTTTATTTTGTGTCTTTCAAAGATGCAAAATTAAGCTAAAATCTATGTGGGATGTGTACAATGCAGTAGTTCTGGCAGATATTTCTTATTATATTTACTAGGGATGCACTGAAACCGATATTTTGCATTTGGCCGAACCCCCGAATCCTTCTCGAAAGATTCGGCCGAATACCGAACCAAATCCTAATTTGCATATGCAGATTAGGGGTGGGAAGGGGAAAACATTTTTTACTTCCTTGTTTTGTGGCAAAAAGACACGTGATTTCCCTCCCTGCCCCTAATTTGCATATGCAAATTAGGATTCCGTTCAGCCGTGCAGAAGGATTCGGCCGAATCCTGCTGAAAAAGGCCGAATCCCTGACCAAATCCTGGATTCGCTGTGTCCCTTATATTTACTGCATTTTACCATAAATCCACTAGAAAGGTCATCACTTCTGGCATATAGTAGGACTTAACTGTGCTGGCTATGCAATTGTCATTCTTATAATTTTAACTTGGGTAACTATAGCATAAACCTAGGTATTAGGATACTAAGAATTATTTTTCCTTAACAGACCATATTTAATAATAAGAGTTTATCATGTGAGTATACCAACATCCCTGGGACATGCAGTATTATGTGGCTTCCTATGGAAACTGCATTTGCAACAGAATGAAAGAGAGAACTCAAATAATGTATAATTATGTATATTATGTACTGTGTACTTTTTGCCTTTTTATATATTCTGGAAGAACATATCATAGGGAGTTGTCTTTTGTATCACAAGGGAGAAGTGCCATGCTGTTTCTTTCAGAATGGCCAAATCACACCCATATTCTCTAGTGAGACTAATGCCTCCGGTGGCCAGTTTGACATACAATAGTAGAAAGCTTTCTTAGCATTTTCATGCACTTACTTATGAATGGAACGCCTCTTAGTAATGGAATATACCCTGTTTAACTCAGCAAGAAAGGCAATTTAAATATTTTATTGCTTTGAGAATTCATAATTGATTGTTGTAATGTCCCTTTAAGGAGTAATGCCATTTTTCTCTAGGAAGAAAGATAACATAGCTTGAAGGAAACTACTTTCAAGATTATATAATGAAATCAATCTATGACCTACATTTTGCCATTCCATCTCTCCCTTGTCATGAATATGGTTGTTTAGAAAGATTGATTGCAGAGACGGAGTGCTCTAGTATAATAGTGAAAAAAGCCGGGCACTCAAAGACAACAAAAGAAACGACTTATCCTTATTTAATGCAATTCTACACGAAACATGAAAAAGTAACAGGTGCTGGGACAGGGTAAAAGATATAATCCCAGATAATACATGCAGAAAAAAAATGTACTATGAACACTAATGAGTCAAAGATGGGTATTAAAGAGAAACCACGGCCCGAGGGTAAGGGGGGCCCTGCCACGCCACACTTACATGATTAGCCGGACCCCCATCTTTCTGACAGCTGCTGACTCCGGGAAGGCATGGACGTTTAAGGGGCCCTGGCCACCAATTTTCTCATAATGTTGGGGGGGGCCCTGGCCACCAATCTTTCTTTTCTCATGTGGGGTCCCAGCCACCAACATTTTTTAATGGGGGGGCCCTGGCCACAAATGTTTTTTTATGGGGGGGGCCTGACCACCAATATCTTTTTATTTTTTATTAACATGTGGGAACCCTAGCCACCAATATTTTTTTTGTTTTTTACTGTGTGGTGGGGGGCGGACCTGTGGGGGTGGGGAGGGCGGACCTATAGGTGGGGCTTGCGGTGGGCGCAGCCCAGGGAGCCCAGGAAATTTTGTAGTATGGGGCCCTGCGATTTCTGATGGCGGTCCTGGTTATTGAGAGGAGATGTGTGCCATTCAACTGCATGCACAGAAGCAAAACAGCCTATTTAACCCAGATATATAGGTTATATAAATTATAGGGCCGTTCATTTCTGCAATAAAGTGGTTACTAGTGGAGCTGTCAGTGCTCCAATCTTCCATGTAATGAGACAGCACATACCATATGAGTACAGTAAAAAGTATACCACAAGGTGGTCTCATTAAATGTATGAGTTGGTGGATCAACTAAATATGTTCTTCTGGTGACAGTTTGTTTTGTTTTCCATGAACATCATGTATTGCAGATGTTACTGTATGGACCAGGAGATCTGTTTTACACGATGAAGGCAAGTAAATTTGTACTCTCTATTTAAAAAAGAAGGAAAGTCTTTCACACTTGACGTGCCAAATGGGGTGCCACTCCGTGGTGCTCACTGGACAGTTTTTTGTCGATAGGAGCACCAGGTAAGTCAATACAATCACTTGGGGGTGCCTAACAATTGGCACCCCCAAGTGTGAAACGACTTTCCTTCTCCTTTAAACCAGGACTTTGCAATGCTGTTAAGGAATGCTGGAAGTTCTAATTCATAAACAGTTGATGGCAAATAAGTAAGACGTGTTTTGTATTTTTACCAATATAAAAAGAAACACTGAGGTTTATGTTTATTAGATATCAAGTGCTTAAAACCAAGGCAAAAGTTCTGGGTGTGAATTATGTAAGTTTAAATGCAGATTTAAGTAATTTGTAACAGGTTATATGTTAGAGTACTGCATGTACACTGAGGAGAAAGGCATAAGTGATAATGTCGGTAACCCTTACAAAATATTGATTATACAGGTTTCATGATATAGTAAAATGAGTGGCACCATTACTCTCAGCTAGTAGCTTTACCAACAATAACTGCTTTGGATGAACCTTGATTCTCAGGGGATGGGCTCTCGCAACGATGTGGAGGAAGGTTGTTGTGCTAATGGATACAATGCACAATAATTGGGCCCCAATGGTTCTTGCAACTTAACCATTGAACTTATTTATTAAAGAACAACATCCACATAGGAGTTCAATGAGAGATCAGCAGCAACATAGAATAACATTAGATATATTCACAAGTTCCAGTGGTCAGTATAAGTTCCTGCAGGGACGATCGCATACACAGCATCTACGAAGGTACCCCCAGCTTTCAGCCTTTTCCCTAAACAGAGCAAACTCTGTAATGTAATGTGTAGTCCATACTTCTGGGCAATTAGTACCTGACATCATAATCCTACTCAATACTCTTCGTTGGAGCCTCAGCTGCTCAGATAATTATCCTAACTATAAATCACTCCTAGAGTGATCTGTGAAAGTTACCTTTGCTAGACCTGACCTTGTCTAGGTTCCAAGTACAAACCCTTCCTGCCTGCTGGGGGAAGGGGCTGGCAAAATAGACCCTGAGCACATGTGTGCTCATCTTATATTTGGTGACACAGTGCCACCTAGTGGCTAATCTTGGCATAATTAGGGGTCATGCTTTGATCCAGGAAATTAAGTCTAGCTCCTGTATAACTAAGGGGCCCTTAAGTGGCCAAACTTTACGGGCTTGCAATATAAATAGGGAATACATCTATCAGTCCCCTACACAGGTATGGGATTCTTTATCTGGAAACCTGTTAGAGGAGATGTGTGCCTGGTTATCCGGAACCTGTTATCCAGAAAGATCTGAATTAGGGGAAGGCCATCTTCCATAGACTCTATTTTATCAAATAATAATTTTTTTTTATAATGATTTCTATTTTTTCTAATAATCTTTTTTATCTAATAATGAAAAAGTACTTGATCCCAACTAAGATATAATTAATCTTTATTGGTGGCAAAACAAGCCTATTGGGTTTAGTATATGTGTAAATGTTTTCTAGTATATTTAAGGTACAGAGACCCAAATTACAGAAAGACCACTTATCCAGAACTCCAGGTCCCAAACATTCTGGAATGCAAGTCCCATGACCTATATGAACCCTGGAGTTCTGTCTCCATATATCTAATAGGCTTTAGAAGTAAGAGTTCATTACTTCCATAACCAAACACACGATCGAAATGTTACAGATAATTTGTATGCTGTGAATAAACTCCATTTAACTAAACTACCGTGGATAATTTAAATGATCTCAAACTGGAGGCACTTATATATAACTCATTAAGCAATGGTAGCTTTATTTATAAGCATGTTATGTAGCTGTACATATTATACATTTAAAAGATAAAGGTGTTAAGTCAGTTCTGTTAATGCCTTTTAAAAGTGGGGTAAAAAAAAACACATTATGTAACTGCTGAAATTGTATGCTCATCTGTAAGGACCTTTTTGGCACCACTGTTTGTTTTTTTTATTTGTTTTATTTGGGTACAGAAATAAAGGTACCACAACCTTTGTTTCCATTTCTTATTCAGAAAGAAAAAAATGGGCACGTCTTGGCCAAAACTATAAGTAAAAGCAATATCAGTAGAAAAAAGACACAATAAGATTACCATAAGGTTAAAGATTGGGTGTGAGGCATCACGAAAGTACGTTTTTGTCATTTGGATCGCTTTGGTTTTTCCGAAGTCGCCTGAAGTTTCC
Source organism: Xenopus laevis (assembly GCF_017654675.1). Lineage (NCBI taxonomy): Eukaryota > Metazoa > Chordata > Amphibia > Anura > Pipidae > Xenopus > Xenopus laevis. The sequence continues at coordinate 82,793,674 of NC_054386.1, forward strand.
TTGTGAGGCAACTTCGGGAGACTTCGGAAAAAAATTGATCCGAGTGCCATTCCACGGTGATTCACATTCTTGCCGGCGGGAAGGCATTTGGGGAGACTAGTCGCCCGAAGAAGAGGAGATTTGTCACGGGGTGACTAATCTCCCCGGAATTTTACCGTCTGCCAACACCCTTAAATGTGTTTAGCATATGTTAATCTATTCAGGAATAAACTACAACAAATAACTATTATAGCTTAAACTTTATAGGTGACAAAAATATATTAAAATCAAAATAAATTTGTTCTATTGCAAAAAATGGAGTTCCCAGGACAGAGCCTTGTAGAACACATAGCTAGACAGCAGATCAGAGATTACTGATATTAAAAGAAATAGATATATAAAATAACTCTAGAAGCAGGAATCAATGTGTTGTCTAAATTCTCTAAATCAGTAAGGTTACATGAATATATTTATTGAAATGTATGTTTGTCAGTAGTTTATATATTTTTTTTATAATTATTAAGCTTTCTTAGCTATCAGGAAAGTGTACTATAAATGGTCACATTTATCAAAGGAGACCCTTTTCTTGCTGCGTAAAATAGTGGATCTGGGAACATCAATGTGTATCTCTTTCCCTTGACATCAATGCACCAAGAAACATAACATCAATTTTCTATTTATTCATGCAATGTGCTGCTTCACTTTTTCTAACTTCACTTTATATGTGTATTGTTCAAGGACACAAAACTTTGAAAAACGATACAAACCGTGCTAGACATTTCTTTTAAACAACATATGTTTTTTTTGCAAAGGAATCCAGATTTCATGGGGATGAGCATGTATATGACAGATGAGTCTCATACATATGTATATATTTACAAGGTAACAGATTTCATTGTAATAATGTGCAGGTTAACAATATGCTTTACTAGATGTAAATTCATGCTTGGAATTAATAAAAAGAAGTAGTGCCAATCTAGCAATCTAGGCCTAATCCAAAATGCTGAGTCCCTGTGCACAACTTTGAAGGCCTGTATCATTATACACAAGGATGCTGAAACTCTAGGCTGCTAATCTTTTATTACATATGGGGGATGGGTATCAAACACCTACATCAAAAACATGCATAGGACCCTTTACTTATATAATGTAGCCCTACCTGCTCAAAAAGGTTTCCATTTCTTTGTATGGTCAGAGCTGCTTTCTCTTATAAATAATAATAATTTTGATCATTATCATTATTTGACATTGTACCAATAAATATTTATATCTTTTTTTCTATATGATATTCACAGAACAGAATTCACATTTTTGCCGGCAGAAAGGCATTTCGGGGGGATTAGTTGCCAGAAGAAGAGGAGATTTATCGATGAGCGACTAATGTCCTCCGATTCGTAACATGTGTCACCACCCTTATGCCCACTGGAAATAGCTCAGTTGTTAATATGCTTTGCAGAATAGTGATGATGGAATCTGCAAGTTAGAGCTGTTAGTACCTGTCTGCGACTTACAGCATGAGTGTTGGTTGCAGCTGGGAAAAACTGAAGGCTGCCCTTGGGAGCCTATATAGTAAAAAAAATATTGTAACAAATAAAAAAGATTTTCCTCAGTCTGCTACAGGATACTTGCCAGCCTAATTAAATGGGGTGGGGTACCTGAATCCTCAGTGATTGGCGCACATGCAGAAGGGTCTTCTGCAGCAGACTTCTGTACTGAAATCCAATTCTCAAAAGAGCAAACAAATTTTTTTATATTCAATTTTGAAATCTGACATGGGGTTAGACATATTGTCAGTTTTCCTGACTGGGGGCAGCTGGGAAACTGACAATATGTCTAGCCCCATGTCGATTTCAAAATTGTATATAAAAAAATCTGTTTGCTCTTTTGAGAAATGGATTTCAGTGCAGAATTCTGCTGGAGTAGCACTATTAACTGATGTGTTTTGATAATGTATTTAAAATGTTATCTGTCAATCATACAGTATATTGCCTGTCCCACCTCTATGCCTTTGCCCTTCCTAGTTGTCACTACACTCTTCACATCCCCCCTCTCTCCTCACTATCAAATTATGCAGCCAGTTCATGGTTATGTGCATCAAGTCCATAATTCTGGCACATGAACAAGATTTTGGCAAGATACAAAGCTCACCTTAATAACATTGGTCATAAAATGGCTGCTGCCTGCTTGCTGTGATTGTGTAAATCCAAGACAAAATTTAAAGAATTTATATAGTGTTAGTAAAGTTTATTTTGTCTTTTTTTGACTAACCATATAGAAAGACTTTGGAATTATTTCTTAGGGTGACAGGTTCCCTTTAAATATTTCTCCACTGCTTTACTAAATACCCTTTTCTCTTCTTCCTCTTCAAGTAAGTGAATACAATCACTTGGGCACGTTTGGCACCCCCAAGTGATTTTGACTTTTCTTCTCCTTTAAACAAGGGGTGTGCTGGCCAGGGTAAAAGGTTCCTCATTATCTAAAGGTCGCAGTGGGCACTTATTAATGCAATGAACCTTATTATTGTTTAATAATAACTTCCTAAAACTGCATCCTTATGAATATGGCTTGAATTATTGCACCTGTGTAAATCTATTGAAGATTATTTAAAAAGCAGTCATTGTGGTATTTTCAATGATCTTTAAGAAAGTCTACCTGAATAAATTCCACAATATCTTTATCCTATGTGTTATGTGTCTCCACAATGGGGACTATTTGGGTGGTCAGTCTAGCAATGTCAGAAGTAAATAAATAAATAAATGGCAGTAAAAAAGAATGAGCAGGTTATAGCAGCCTCAATTTAAACAAAAATAAAAAAATATTTGTATAAACACACAGGCAAGGCTAATTTCTCTTTGTGGCCAATTTCTCAATGTGCAAGGTTAAATCTTTCTGTCTTTAAAACTAACTGACCTCCTGGTCTGACCATGTTAATTCATAGAACAGAAATGTTAAAAGCTAATTGGCTAAGTAATTACTGAAGCAGAAGAAGAGAATGCACAGCAAATTAATACCAATTAATATAAAGGCAAATCTGTGGCAAGAATACAACCATTATTGACTGTTCTCAAACTGTAGTAAGAACTGGTATTTGAGCATGACATGGGACCTAAGGTTATACAGCCTCTACATTTAAATAAACATATTGTTTTAAAGTCTGAAGATACCACACTAAATTGCATAGTTTGGTTTAAAGGGGAAGGATACTAATAATAAGCAATCCTACCCACTGTAATCTATATAAACTTACAATAAAATGCTGGCTACATAAATTCTTGGTACCATGTAAAAAATGGCATAAAAGTTGTATTCATTTTTTTTTGGAATGACTTCCACCAGAAGCAATGTAAAATAACGGCATCAAATCTGGCGTTTGCATGGTGTAAGATAAACTCGCCATTTATTTTACACAGTGTTTTATACCGTTTTTTGTTTTTGGCGGATTTCGTTTTACACAGCACAATAAATATGCCTCTCTGTATGTGCAGTTTGATAACATGCACGTTCCACAAATATGATACGTTTGGGTATAAAGCCATACAGGCTTCCCTTCTCTTTTAAATGTAAAAATAAAATTAGAAATATGTAATATTAAAGATGTTCATGGAGGAAACATTCCTGCTCTTCAAGCTCAAGAATTTCTTATCCAGAGAAGAGACAGGGACACAAAAAAATGCTAAATATAGGACTTTGCCTTTGCTTTGTACACTCAATAAAACACATTATCAAGGTGCTTGTTTTCAATCAGCATAAAAATATATGTCTCTCACAGCTGAGAATATTTGTCTTCCTGACTACCCCAGGGCCTCTCCCAGACATTGGACCACCACAAGGTCAGCACCATGTTACTCACAATTCATAGATCACTTCTGTCTATCAGCCAAGTCACACAGCCTTCTTCCAAGAAAGCTTCACTTCTGCACTTTCCCAAAGCACTGCCTTTCTTCAGGCACAGTTACAGGACCCTTGGCACTCTCTCTCTTTCCCAAGCACAGGCTTTATGTAAAATTAACATGCCTATAGTTATCAGGAGCAGAACAGATCCCTTTTTAAATAAAGGCCCAATATTTTGGCACCATGTCAGACAACAAAAGCTCCTTATAGATTACGCAAATACATAACTAATAATGATGTGCAGGTCAGGTTTTACCTGACCCACCCACCCACCCACCCACCCACCCTCCCTCCGCCCGCCCGCACCCACCCAGCAGTGCCTGCCTTCCCCCTTCCGTTTATATACTTGCTCCGCCCCGCTGATGACATCACATGACATGCGCCTATAAAAGATGAACCCGGAAGTCGTAAACCAGCATTGTAAGGTCATGGGCGGGGAGAGGAGGAAGAAGAGCTTAACCTGGACCCGCCCGCGACCAGGAAAGGGGAGTGCGATCTTGGCCCGAACTCTCACGACCCGCGGGCCAGCCCACACATCACTAATAGCTAGGTTCTATTTCTACTGTGCGGTGACTACCATGAGGTCGTGGACTTTCATTTAGAATCCCATGTTCTAGTCTCTTTTGAACTTTCTCCTGGGCCAACCTGTCATCTATACTTAAGTTAACGGAGTTAGTTTATGAAATCGTTTCTCAGTCATGCAAATGGATAAAAAAAACCTCTGCTTTCTCCCTGGTTGTATCAACCAATTTACTATTTATATATTTATATATTTCAAAAAATAATTTGGGATTTGTTTTTGTAGCAATGCCCTTTTGAATTTCAGTAGTTGCTTGTCTAATAGCTTTTTTGCATGCTCCATTGGCTTGCTCATTCATGCCTAAAAATAGTTTCAGCTGACTGGCCTAACGTTATTAAAATGCTTTAAAGGCACATATTCTCCAACCAACTTCACTGCTCACATTTCTACTAAACCATAAACATATGGCTTTGCTACGTCTTCTCTGGATTGCAAGGATGATATAAAGAGGGGTGTCAAATGTTCCCAGATAAAATGTTGCAGAAATGCCTTTATACTGCTAAAATATTGTGTCCTAATCACTCCCTTACACAGTTCTCTCCTGCAACATATTTTCAAAAGAGACCATGTCATGATCACTATTCCCTTAAAGCTTACTACACATTACTATAACAGCAGTTATATTTTAGCAATCAAAGTAAACAGATTTTGGCAATTTCTGTCATCCAAAATATCAAAATCATCAAAATATCAGCATATTACAGCAATGTATATGTGAGAAATAAAGACATCTACAGACATGACAGCCATTATTGACACCTTGGGGCAGATTTATCAAGGGTCGAAATTTAGAATTCGAAATGAAAAAAATTCTAATTTTCAAGTTTATTTTAATGTAATTCAATTAAGGAATAGTCCAAATTCAATTCGAGTTTTTTTAATTCGAATTTCAAAACTTATGATGCACTGTCCCTTAAAGAATTCGAATTTGACTATACGCCATCTAAACCTGCCGAATTGGTGTTTTAACGGAACTAGAGGTGGGGCGGGCTCTGGCGCAGGACACGCAGCCACCCCCCCCGCCCCCCTCTGTACACCCGGAACTGGCCGGGAATATGCGGCGATGCTTACTGCCGGGGGGCCCTGAGGGGGTGCAGGCCCTGGCCCGCTCGCACCCCCTGCTCCCCCGTTAGTTCCGCCCCTGGTTTTGTGAATTTATTCGCTGGTGTCGAAAAGCGGAAATTCACCGCAATTCCATGCCTGGTGAATTTATTCGCCCATCACTACAGCTAAGTATGTTTATACTAACACTAGTATTTTTGTTATAGCATAACTATTAGTCAACACAATAATCCATCTTTAAATCCATCACTAAGTTCGGAGAAGATTACTCCCAGTCAGCATTGCCTTTTTTTTAATAACTTTAACCAACAGCCAAGGCCCTTCTGTCTGCAAAATGTGTACCAACAGAAAAATGGTTATTTTACTATGACTGTGCAATTACCATCACCAGCCTAACACCTACCTCTAACGTCTTATTTGTAGACAGATTTCTAAACATATTTCTCTAAGGAAGTAATTAAATAAATGTGTGAGGGTGTCTGTATGGGAAATAAACAATGAGCTTTTATAGCAACTAACTAAGGGTCACGTCGGGATATTCAATTGATTCCACTGTATATTTGGTGTTCTGAAGCAGTTTTTCACTTATCTTGGCACTACCATAAATAACACATGGCACATGTATTGTTGAAAAATTGGAGCAAGGCAGAGGATTAGCAATTAGAGTATTAATTGCAAGCGCCTCGAATAAAATAAGGTATAATAAATAAAATTCTTTATTAAAAAATGAGCTAAAATCTCTCTCTGGGTGAGAGGTAATTAAAATGAGCTTGTATTTCATGTGGCACTGCAGTATAGATTGAGTCTGATTAATAAATAAATGTTGTTGGAAAAACATGAAGATGTTAAATGGCTTTTAAGTTCTCTCCTTACATCAAGATGACAAATCACTGTATCAACATTATTAACTCACCCTGAGTGACATGGAGATGTAGTGAGCAAAGACTGAAGTAACTTCCCCCAAGTCATTGGCACAATCGTGTCATTACATGTATTTCCGTAACACAGTAATACTTATACCTTTCTGAAATTCCCCTAGCTATGTAAACAGAACGTCCCTATTATTTTTGCCACTGTAAAACATTGACTTTGTAACATATACACTGTCTATGCAAATATTTTTTATAAGTCCTCAAATGTGACGTAGGGGCCGATTCACTAACTTCGAGTGAAGTATTCGAAGGTAAAAAACTTCGAATTTCGAAGTTTTTTTTGGGCTACTTCGACCATCGAATGGGCTACTTCGATCTTCAACTACGACTACGACTTAGAATCGAACTATTCGAAGTAAAAATCGTTCGACTATTCGACCATTCGATAGTCGAAGTACTGTCTCTTTAAAAAAAACTTTGACCCCCTAGTTCGCCATCTAAAAGCTACCGAAGTCAATGTTAGCCTAGGTCCCCATAGGCTTGGCTAACTTTTTTTGATCGAAGGATATTCCTTCAATCGTTGGATTAAAATCCTTCGAATCGTTCGATTCAAAGGAATTAATCGTTCGATCGAAGGAATAATCCTTCGATCGTCTTTCGATCGAACTATCTGCGCTAAATCCTTCGACTTCGATATTCGAAGTCGAAGGATTTTAATTCCTAGTTGAATATCGAGGGTTAATTAACCCTCAATATTCGACCCATAGTGAATCGGCCCCGTAGGGTCAAGTCTTTACATAGAGAGGATTTTTCTTAATCTAATTTCCAGTGTAAATAGCACATCAGAAAATGAGTCTATGGGGGTTATTTATCAAACTTGGAATTTATCTCAATATTTTCTAATACAAACTCTGATCAAATCCGCTCCAGTTTTTTTGTGCTTATTTATTATACATTTTCCTGAAAATTTGCTTTGAGGAAACTATCAGATTTTCATGTTTTTGTTTCGTTTTTTTTACCCCAAAAAACTCAGATTTTTGGCCGAAACCCAACGAACATCAAAAAAATCATTGGGACTTCTCCCATTGACTTATATGCAATCTCGACAGGTCTGAGATGACGGATTTTCAGAATCTGACTTTTCCATCCTTGGGGTTTAATAAATTCTGAAAAATTTGTGATTTTTTAATAGTCTGAGTTAATAAAAAAAAAAATCACAAATTTTTCGTGATTTTTGCATTCAGAGTTTAGTAAATAACCCCCTATGTGTAATGTAGTTTCTGTTTTGTGCCAGTAATGTGTGTTTTCTTAAACATGAATCCTCCTGGTATTTAGAGAAGGATCTACAGCAGCATGTTATATACAGTATCAGTGGTCCCCAACCAGTAGCTATAGAGCAACATGTTGCTCATCAACCCCTTTGATGTTGCTCCCATCCCCTTTGATGTTGCTCCCATCAAAGGGGTCCTTATTTGGCACACACACTGGAACTTTTTTCATGCTTGTGTTCCTCTCCAATTCTTTTTACAATTAAATGTGGCTCACGAGTAAAAAAGGTTGTGGACCCCTGTTATATATAGAGCATCAGAGGATTCAAAGACCCAACCAATAATAGCTCAGAGATGTGTTCATTTTCTGTTGTTAATCATTTAGTTTCTAGTTCTGACTCCATGGTAAATATGTAGTTGTACAGACAATAATTAGCTTTTCTGATACATCCCAAGTGTAACACTTCTCACCTGGTACTAGTTGCACCTACAGTCAGTTGGACCTCACATCTCCAAAACTTTAAAAGAAATGCATTCACTAGACTTTGACTGCGACTTGGAAGATGTTTTTATCGCAGTGACAGTTCTCCTTTAAGGCACTATCATACTGTGGCTGCAGTATCCACCAGTGACGGGAGCTTTAGTAAGCTAAATATTACAGAATGTTATGCAAAATAACATTGTGCAAAGCTCATATTTTGTTTCAGAAAGTGCTGGTGAGCTATGGTACGAAAGCTGAAAATGCAAAGAACATGTACGTTTGTAAGGTAATTAGTACAAAATGAACTACAATACTGTATGTAAATGATGTAAGTATAACCCTGTATCTGTTACAATACACTTATTACGCCACCATTCACCAACACTGTTTCAATGGAAAAAAATACGGAAGGAAAGCTCTTCCTTTCTTATAAAATTATCTTTTGTTCTTGCCAGATCCTAGTTGTTATTTTTTAGCCATTACTGTTAATATTACTGCCACTACTGTATACGACATGTACCACCTGTGTAAAAATAAATTCTGTCAAAATATACCAATCAGAACCCAGTCTGGTTGTGTAGGCATTAATATTCACCATGGCATGAAATCTGGTTACCTTTTCTTTGTTTTTAGTTTTATTACTTGTTGTGAACACTTCTTCTTGGCAGAACTGGGGTATTGAGTTTGACTCTCATCTTCACACTATCTGCAAGGAGCTTTATATCAACAAATATTTGTGTGAGATGTAAATAGACAAAGCATAAGCTACCATACTTAAAAGCGCAGACCAATCCAGTCTGATTTTTAGACTTCTACATAGTTTTAAAAATTAACTGCATTGTGCATTTCAGTAAATACAAGAGGTGTTTTACTATAGAATTCAGTGGTGTCACCAGCACCATGCAAGGCCATGCCAAAAGCCAGTACGCTGTTCAGGTTTACACAAAATGATAGAAGAGCTTAGGGAAAAAAAGAAACAGAACAATGCTCTAGATCCAAATTTTTAATGAAAACATTTAAATGAAGGCTACTCAGATAAATGGTTAATGAGCTGATATGATGAAACCTTTCAAGATTACTCAGCATGTAGCTTTAGCCCTTATTAGTACTACATTCTGTGAATAGCGATGGGGAATTTGTCCCGTTCTGCGAAAAATTTGCGAAGTTACCGCGAAACTTGTGAAACTGCAAAAATTCGTCAATGGGCGTCAAAATTATTTTGATGCGCATCAATTTTGATATGCGAGCCTATTTTGTCCAAATGCATTAAAGTCAATGGGTCTCTGAATAATTTTGACACAGGACAATTTTTATGCCATAAATTGGCAGATTTTTTGCATGCGAATTTTTGCCTCGGTTTCGCTAATTATTTATTTTTATTATCTGGCGGCAAAACGCTGAAATTTGCTGTGAATTCTCGTCTGGCAAATTAATTCGCCCATCACTAACTGTTAATTATAATCTGGATGGATGAATTAAAACTTTCATAGACTTGAAGAAAAGGGGTTACCTTACCCTTCTTCTATTTCCCTCTGTTTTGCACAGGAGGTTCATTTTTTGTTTTATGCCTTTGACTTCATCAGGCCAACCATCTGTTTACATTGTTTGCATAAAAAAGGCTCTATTCCTTACTGATCATGTCTTTGTTTCCAAGTAAGACATATAAAGAATGTCATATGTCAATACTGGCTTATTTTAAAAAAAGTGAATATTTGTATCATGTACAAATCTCACTCATCAGTATAAGATAGTTTTTACTCAAAAAAATGGTGGTAGAGGTTGTAAATATGGATAATAAAACATTTTCTTTTCTCTTGAATTTTCAGATATTGATTGGTCCTTTATTACTTGGAGCATAAGTACAGTACTATTTATAATTATCCTTTGTTGTTCTAAGAACTCTGTGATAGACTACTGTAAAAAATGATGCTATTATTTTATGCCACTCTAGACCTAGCACAACACAATTAGGAGAATGGGACAAATATAGGCAGATAAGAATTATTTTAATAAAACTGGTGTAAAAATCTGGGTAAAATTTATAGTAACGGCAAGAGAGTGTCCTTTATATTAAAGGGGACCTATCACACAGACACAAAAAGCTGTATAAATAAAGTCCTTTTTAAATTGAAAATAAAGCCCCACATTTTTTAATTAGGTATGGGATCCGTTATACGGAAACCTGTTATCCAGAAAGTTCCGAATTACAGAAAGGCCATCTCCCATAGACTCCATTTTATCCAAATAATCCAAAATTTTAAAAATTATTTCCTTTTTCTCTATAATAATATAACAGTACCTTGTAGTTGATCCCAAATAAGATATAATTAATTCTTATTGAAAGTAGAACTAGCACATTGGGTTTATTAAATGTTTACATAATTCGTTATCCGTTATCCGGAAAGCCCCAGGTCCCGAGCATTCTGGATAACAGGTCCCATACCTGTATTAAAATATCCATATACAGGACCTCTATGTCTTAGGCAGGTAATTACTTTCACTTTCCATTCTGCACTTCCTAGATGTAACTGCACTCTTCACATGTCCCTACCCTCATCTAAACTCTATAGTTATGAAGGTTGTCCGTGGGCATGCCATTAGACCCCTATAGCGGCATATAAACAAGATTTTTGAATAATGAAATAATTTCAAACAAGTTTTAAATTAATTATGTAGTTTAAATAAAGTGTATTTGCAGGTTTTGGGCACTACATTGTAAAGTTGATAGAGCCACTGTGATAGAAGAACATTTCTTGACAGATATTATTTTTACCTATCATGTCTCAGGGCTGCATCAAATATTGTCACTTATAGTGATGGGCGAATTTATTCGCCAGGCGCGATTTGCGCGATTCGCCGCCAGCGAATAAATTTGTGAAACGCTCGCGAAAATTTGCGGCAAAAATTAGTGCGCCGGCGTCAAAAAAGGCGCCGGCGTCAAAAACGAGACGCCGGCATCAAAAACGAGACGCCGGCGCCGTTTCGCGAATTTTTCAGCGAAGCGAAATGGCGCAAATTCGCCCATCACTAGTCACTTAGCAATTGTCATAGGGTTCCTTCCAAAGATATATTGCCACTTTCATATAGAATTTAATCATTGTGAAATGGTTACTAATTTATCCCAACATTAAAAGCAAATTGGCCTAATGTCAATGATATTATTGGATTAAAGCATCCCAAGAAGCAGAATCAGCAACTCTGGTCTCTTTAAAGACTACAATTGACAGTTCAGCTGGCCTGAATACATTATCAGTTTTAATGGGTTAAAGGGCAATGTAATGTAATGCTTTATTAAAAGGAGGTTAATATTCAAAAGAGTAAAAGAGAAAATGTCAAAATGCAAATGTCGTCCCTCTAATTACACTAAATATATGTTATTTTTACTGCACCGTGAAAGGTGGGAGTCTCTGAGTATCATAATTTTGTTATGATAAAACTTTAATGAGCACTAATGGATTAATCACCTTCCTTGCTTTTCCAGACCAAAATAGCTTGCCACTTAAATCATTAGTCTGTTAGCAAATGATAAGAGCTTTTCAAACAAAACAGGGTTGCAAAAAGCCACATATAAACCTTCCTTTATTTTATAATGATGTTTTTAGCTTGTTAATCAAATGAATAAAAACACATACACAGCCTCTTTAATGATGCACTCTGTCGACTAAAATGCCTCTCTGAGCTTTTGGTAGGCTTCTTTTTTAGCACTTACTAGCTTTTATATGTTGTATCTATTTAGACTTTTAATACACGGCTTTATGTTTAATTAAACACACAATTAAGAGACTTAATTAGCATATGTATAGAAGGTAGATAACCAATAAACACATCTTTATTATAAGACAGGGTATATATTTTGAAGAATGTTTTTTTTTCCTGCCTAGAAAAAACTTGCCCTTTAATGGGTGCACATAAGAAATTGTCTGGGGGTAGTACTAAACATAAAAACTGACCTATACCTGCATGGGTGCACCACTGGCAATCTAACTTAGGGCACCACCATGGCAACCATTTTGTTCCTCCATAGGAGGGAAAGTTAGGAATAAGCTCTGTCTTCAAATGTTGCTAGATAAAGTTGAATGATGACCCCCTCATAGGGGTTCATTCAAACTACGTAGTCTTACCACAGTGTAAATAATAATAGTGCAAGCCAAAAAAATAAATATAGCACATAAAGCCTTACACAACAAATAAATATAACACAAAAAGCCTTACACAACATAACTCACTATAAACAAAGAACATAATGCAATAAGAAAACAAAAAAGTTAGAACAGAATAAAGAAAAATGTAATTAAATCCCTATTAATGCCATTCACATTTAATACTCATGTATAACAAGAATTAGCGCACCCATGATACAAAGTATATACGGATTATTGTTCCCTGTACATTATTGAGCCCTGAAGTCAAGTGGGGCTCATTTATCAACACTGGGCAAATTTGCACATGGGCAGTTACCTATAGCAACCAATCAGCGATTAGCTTTTGAAAGCCAGCTGCTTGTAGAACAATGAATGCAACAATCTGATTGGTTGCCATGGGTTAAGGTGCCCATACATTGAGAGATCCGCTCATTTGGCAATGTGGCAAACGAGCGGATCTCCCTCCGATATGCCCACCTTGAGGTGGGCAATATCGGGCTGATCCGATCGTGGGCCCTAGGGCCCAACGATCGGATCCTAACGATGCCTTAACGGGCGGTCGGATCGCGGGACCGAATCAACGAATAGATGCGGGCGCGATCCGACGGGATTTTCTGTCCCATCCGATCGAGAGCTGCCCGACTTTCGGCCAGATCTCCATCGGTAAAGCCCGTCGGGGGGCCCCATACACGGGCCAATAAGCTGCCGACACGGTCTGTCGGCAGCTTTTATCGGCCCGTGTATGGCCACCTTTACCGCCCATGGGCAAATTTGCCCAGTGTTGATAAATGACCCCCACTGATTTGCTGCATGGCTATGTAAAGGCAAAAAAATACTAATGGCCACATTTCAATATTTGAATTCAAGCTTACTCAAACTCAAATTAGATTTACCAAAATTCAAATATTCAAAATTTTTAAGTGCAAATAAAGCAGAAAACTTTAATGTAAATATTTAACATCTAAAAGCTAGCAGATTCATGTAGAAGTCAACAGTGCAACGATCGGCACTCTATACCAAAAACTAACATAAAGCTCCCGGCCACGGCTCACTCTTATGCCTATAGCAGTCACCCTTAGCTTTGGGTGGAGCCCTCAAATATTCAGATCCCCGCAGGACTAAGGGGGTTATTTATTATATAGTTGTCTTAATTTTATCTCAATATTTTCTGCTACAAACTCCAATCAAATCCGCTTGGGTTTTTTTATGCTTATTTATTATTAGATTTTTCCTGTAAATTTGCTTTGCAGGAAAAAATCTGATTTTCACAATTTTTTTGCATTTTTCCATCCGATTTTCAAAATTTTTCAGAATTTTCACCCAAAAACTCTGAAAAATTCAGGGTATTGCACAAAACCTCAATCTCAATAATTTCTCCAAAACATGCTATTAAGTAAAAAAATATATTTTATTCACATCAGTAGTTAAAAAACATGTATAATATTCCCTCTAACGCCTAACGCGTTTCATGCTTACCCAGCACTTAGTCATAGGCAGAATCCAACTAGTCTCTCTTGCTCTGTTCCTTAAAGGGATACTGTCATGGGAAAAAACATTTTTTTCAAAATGAATCAGTTAATAGTGCTGCTCCAGCAGAATTCTGCACTGAAATCCATTTCTCAAAAGAGCAAACAGATTTTTTTATATTTAATTTTGAAATCTGACATGGGGCTAGACATTTTGTTCATTTCCCAGCTGCCCCTGGTCATGTGACTTGTGCCTGCACTGTAGGAGAGAAATGCTTTCTGGCAGGCTGCTGTTTTTCCTTCTCAATGTAACTGAATGTGTCTCAGTGGGACATGGGTTTTCACTATTGAGTGTTGTTCATAGATCTACCAGGCAGCTGTTATCTTGTGTTAGGGAGCTGTTATCTGGTTACCTTCCCATTGTTCTTTTGTTTGGTTGATGGGGGGAAAGGATGGGGGGTGATATCACTCCGACTTGCAGTACAGCAGTAAAGAGTGATTGAAGTTTATCAGAGCACAAGTCACATGACTTGGGGCAGCTGGGAAATTGACAATATGTCTAGCCCCATGTCAGATTACAAAACTGAATATAAAAAAATCTGTTTGCTCTTTTGAGAAATGGATTTCAGTGCATAATTCTGCTGGAGCAGCACTATTAACTGATACATTTTGAAAAAAATGTTTTTTCCCATGACAGTATCCCTTTAAGTACTAGCACATGTAGTCCCTCCCCTTAATAAAGCCAATCACAGACATGTTACAAATGCCGTATATCATCCAATGGACTACTGGCTTTGTTCAGATACAATGATCTATATGTTAGATAATACATGTTACAGGGCATATACAAAAATATAATTCACAGATAGTTATAAATAAATAATTTAAATATAACAAGTCACATCAAATGTATAATTGAGGCCTAGTGGCAACCTGGTTTGTAGGTGAAAGATCCAATATACCTCCCTTTTCTTTAATTTCATCAGAAGGTCGCCCCCTCTAATGCCTGTCTTAATTTGTTCTATCCCTTGTATAGAAAAGTACTTTAAATTACTGTTGTTACATTCTTGGAAGTGCCTAGTGACATTGGTTTTGCTGCTTAGTTTAATATTACTCACTTGATTGATATGTTCCCTGATACGTTCTTTCAATGATCTAATAGTACAACCTACATATTGCTTACCACACATGTAAATATCTAAAAGTTTCTGGAGAGTTTAATTCTACTGTGACTACAACTACATATAAAATTAAACACTATATCAATTGATGTGAATAAAATATATTTTTTTACTTAATAGCATGTTTTGGAGAAATTATTGAGATTGTGGTTTTACCTCTGTTTGGTCATTAGAGGTCTCCGACATGCTCACTAATAGTATTTACTGATTCTGCTCCAAATTTGATTCTAATAATTGCACAAAACCTAGCACACATCAAAAAATCATTGGGACTTCTACCATTGACTTATATGCAATCTCGACAGGTCTGAGATGTGGATTTTCAGATTCTGACTTTTTCATCCTCAGGGTTTAATAAATTTAAAAAAAAAAAATCTGGAATTTTTGGTTTTTTGCATTCGGAGTTTAGTAAATAACCCCCTTAGTGTGAGAGTAGCAAGACAAGAGTTCTGGGTGAGCAAAGGGACCAATTCGTAGCGGATAGGAAGACAGAAGGAAACCAGAAGACTGAAGTATTGGCTATGCCAAAGAGTAGCAGTAAGGAAGTAAATAACAGTCTACACAGAATACACATGTGGTCACTTTACAAACAAGGGTCGGTCGTACAGAGTTCAAGCAAAATCAGACAGGCAAGGGTCAATCCAGGCAGAAACACTATAGAAAATGCACCCAGGAACTATGAAACATAGACCTACAACAGGCACTAAAGTTCAGCTAGGAACCAATAATCAAATCTTGCACCAAGGTGACATCATGACGTGCGTTGCATTGTTGTGCCACCGCTTAGTTGCGGCTGCGACGTGCAAAAGAGACAAGATACATGCTTGCACTTGAAGTTCACGAGGAGGCTGCGGGCGTCCTCACAATGGCAGCAGCAGGTATCCCTGTCGCTGTCCCCCTAGAACGCCAGGTAATCTAGACTAGACTCATCAAAAATTGTGAGTAGTTCATATTTTTTCCATGTTTTGAGAAATTGGAGTATTTTTGATTAGAGTCATTTTATAAATAAGCACACATTTGAGATTGGTAAGTTCCAAAAAATTCAAATTTTGAAAAATACAGTGGCTATCCCCAACCAGTAGCTCATAAGCAACATGTTGCTCTCCAACCTCTTGGATGTTGGCCTCAAAGCAGGTGCTTATTTTTCAGTTCCTGGCTTCGAGGCAAGCTTTAGTTGTATGAAAACCAGTTGTACTGCCAAACAGAGCCTACTGAAGGCTGTAGGTCACATAGGGGCTACCAATAACCAATTACAGCCCATATGTGGCACCCCCAGGAACTTCTTGCATGCTTATGTTGCTCTCCAACTTTTTTTTTACATTTGAATGTGGCTCACAGGTAAAAAAGGTTGATGACCCCTGGTCTACAGGGAGAACTTGTCCTGGTAGCACCACACTGTCCATGGTAATGCATCCAGTTGATATAAACTGTTATTTCTACTGTCCTACTGAAACGCCCCTCCCCCAAACCAGAAGTGCTAATAATGTATAGCTTGCTATTATTGTATACACATGGCACAGATAGCAATCCGTATACACGGGGTAGATAAACATCTAGTCTGTTTTTACACTATTTAATACTTAGAATGAGCTCACGTTTCTATGTGGTCCTGAGGGGAGTGGGGGGACCCAGAAAGCACATCTGTTACAAGCAGGAAGGTTTACAAATATGTGGTGTAGATGTTTGCAATTGTAGTTCTGTTAACACTAGTTGGGGTAGCAAACAACATTTATTTCTAGGGGGACACTATTGGAACTAGAATATAGAGAGAAATAGCACTGCCGGGACTGTAACAGTTTAGGAGCAATAGCTACCCAGCTTCAGGGACCTCATGCTATTTTCTCACAAATAATTGATTTTACCATTATCTCTCCACTTTAAATCATAGCATTAAACCTCCTGTTTTTCTTTTTTAGTTTTCAGTTCACATAACAAAAGCCAGACTTCAAAGTATCAGAAAACAAAACAAAAATAAGTACAATCATGGATGCTGCTCAAAAAGGCTTACTGTTGTCCAGAGGTTTTATTTGATCATTTTTAGATCAAAGAGTTTTACAAACCATTTAAAACAATAAGTATTAACTTACTGGTCAAAAAAGGATGTTGCGTCTTTGTAGTAAGTAAATGAAAGTAATGTATTTACCATTATGCAGATGAAGGAGGTGAATTAATTGTTATACTATCCCCAGAATGCCACCTGTCTTAATTAAAATCACTGATTTGGAAATTTACTCTTTCAGGTATAAAGCCTATAATGCAAATAGATTTTTTACATTTTTGATCTAAATGTTCTTCACTCTGACATTTTGAATTGGCCTTTTCCAACCTCCCCTTTTTTCAAAGTGATTTGAGAATATACCTTGTCTTGTCAAGACAAAATGCAACAAATATCACCCTGTCTAACTGCCCTTTAATAAGTTGCTCTTAAATAAAAAAAAAGCAACGTTTTATAGATGATGGGAAAAGAGCAACTATTTCAGGGACACATATATAAACTTATCTTGAAAAACCTTTACACTTATAAATTGCTTTTTCAAGGGGCACATTTACTACGGGTCGAAGTGAATTTTCGAGTTAAAAAACTTCGAATTTCTAAGTATTTTTTGGTTACTTCGACCATCGAATAGGCCAAATCCGACTTCGACTCGAACTGAAAATATTTCGAATATTCGACCATTCGTACTGTCTTTAAAAAACTTCGACTTCGACACTTCGCAACCTTAAACCTGCCGAATTGCTATGTTAGCCTATAGGGACCTCCTAGAACCTAAGCCAAAATTTGGCTAAGTTTTAAAAAGTCGAAGTATTTTTTTTGAAAATCGTTCAATCGATCAATTAAATCGTTCAAATTGTTCGATTCGAATTAAAAAATTCAAAAAGAAAAGTTCGACTATCGAATTTGGCCTATTCGATGGTCAAATTTCGAAGTTTTTTAACTTGAAATTCGACCCTTGATAAAACTGCCCCTAACTGTCTTGTCTATACCCTAAATACACTACTAAGGGGTTATTTACTAAAATCCTTAAAATTTCTCACTTTTCTGAAAACCACTTTGACACTTCCCTAGCACATTTTTACTGTATTTATCAGTAAATTTACTGGAAAAAATCTGGTGTGGGAAAAGGGTCTTTAAATTCGAATCATTCGTTTTTTTGGGTTTGACGCCCATAAACTATGAATTATTCGGATTATTGTATGAAACCTAGCGCAGATCATGATATCTTGCAATTGTAAATGGGACATATGCCATTGACTTCTACATGACCGTGGCAGGTTCAAGATGGAGTATAACTTTTAACAGCATCAGGGTTTAATAAATCATGAAAAATTCGCATTTTTTTCCCTCTGAAAAAATTGTGTTTCCCCCTTAGAGAGTAAATCTGCATTTAATTGTAGAACTACTTCACAAAATTACTTTTTATAAAATAACTTTATAAATATCCCCAGAAATACGAAAGTCCTTGTTTTTTGATGAGATTTAGTCTAAAATGTACAATTAATCATTATGTCATAAAACAACTTAGGAGGTTATTTATTAAGCTCCAAATTTTTCTAGTAGACTTTTAAAGGGTAAAATACCTTTTTTTCTGAGAAAAAAAAACCTCAAGTCCGATATTGTTAAAAGCAGATGAAAAATGTACTCCAACTCAGACCTGCTGAGAACATGTAAAAGTCAATGGCAGATGTCCTGTTAATAATTGGAAGATTTTCTGAGTTACTTAGGATTTCCTAAAAAAATCGTTGCTTTTGAGTAATTTTATAAAAAAAAATTGTAGCTTTCGGGGGCAAAATCCAAAAAATCATAGGATTCCGTTTTTTTTTTACAATTTTATTGCAACTTTTTCTGCAAAAGAAACATTCTTGAAAATGTATTGATAAATAGGGGGGAACATCCGTGCAGATTTGGTCAGAGTAGTTTTTAGAAAATAGTGAGAACTTTTTGGATTTTGATAAATAACCCTCTTAAAATTGCTTGAAATGTTACATCAAATGCTGCCACACAGCTCTGCTGCCTTTGCCTCTTGGGCAAATGCGTTAAATTTTAAATTCTAGGTTGTTTTTTTAAAAAAAACTCATTCATGAAAAATAATTGCAATTTAAATTTTTTTTTCTTGATCGTGAGTGTACAGTACACATATGGAAAATACGATCCGATTACACAATAACATTAAGTTGCAGAAAAAAAGCATATTGTTCCATTAATGTTCCATAAAAAGAACAAAAAATAACAAAAAAATAAAATAGCTAGAATTTTGAAAGTACACCTCCCATTAACACCTCTAGAAGCTTGAAACATTTTTGGCAACCTCACCAAATAAGATACTCTTTGCCCAATAAGGCCACCTTGTGATTGCTGATATTGAGCTGATCCCTAAGGCTAAACAATCAAATCATAGGCGGTCCTCCAGACAGGGCTGCATTAACGAACCTTTGTGATCCTCATCACGACTGGATTTTTTGACCAGTCTGATAGATTTGGCAGATTTTCCCCACATATCTATCATACAGGCAGTTAACTTGCTCACTTGGTCTGAAGGGACCATATAGGCAGCTTAAATCTGCTCATGTATGGCCATCTTTGGTGGTGTTTCACTTAGGGGCAGATTTATCTAGGGTCGAAGTGAAAATTAGAATTTCGAATTCAAATTTTGAACTTTTAAAATTCGAATTTTCGAGTTTATGTTAGTGTCCTTTGACTAGGGAATAGTTTAAATCCGATATGAGTTTTTAAAAAAATTTAAATGATTTAATGTACTGGCCCTTTAAGAATTCTAATTTGAGTATTCGCTGACTTAAAGGGGAACGCCACAAAAACATAACTTAAGCTTTTTGAATAGTAAACATAATTCCAAGCAACTTTGCAATATACATCAATTAAAAAATATGCAGACTTTTCATGATTTTTAATGGTTTCTAACAGTTCCCTAAGCCTAGCCCCCTTCTCTCCTGCTGATCTTTCTGACTATTTTGCTGAGCTGTCTGACTACTGTTACTTTGTATTAACAGCCATCTCTCCTTAGTCTGCATCCTCCAAACCCCACAATTCCCTGCACATGTGATTTCAATAAGGAAAGGAATATGATGGTGCAATGCATTGTGGGTTATGTAGTTCCTGCATGTTGTCTGTAAGCTGCGGAGAAGTTTTGTAACATCAGTGTTTAGTTCCTCCTTCCCTGACAGGATTTCAGGGATGCAGAAAGAGAAGAACTGTTAAACAGCTGGATTTCAGTATAGAAAATGGCATTTATTCATACTTTTTAAGAAACACATAATTGTGAGGAGTATTTTAGGGGTTTCTGTGTTATGTGGCCTCTTTATCAAATTTTGGTTTGGAAGCCGGAGTTCCCCTTTAAACTGAAAATTTTGTTGTTTTTTTTCAGAGGAAAAAACTCGAATCGGATTTGATTAGAGTTTGCAAGTCGATCCCATTCATCCGAGTTTAAAATTTTGAATTTTTTTAATACATTTGATTAATACAAATTAATTTGAATTTCCTGTTCATGGTAGTTTATTTTTTTTTTTTTACAAACTCCCATGAACTTGAAATTCAATCCCTTGATAAATATGCCCCTTAATGTACTATAACACTTTAGCTGGGCTTGCAAGTAATGATGTGACTATTTTTCAAGGTCATCAAATAAGTAAATCTTTGCTTGGTTTAGCCACCTATATACTGGGCCACTTGCTAAACAGTCCTTGATCAATGTAAGGCTTATGGCATACAAAGTAATCTCA
Source organism: Xenopus laevis (assembly GCF_017654675.1). Taxonomy (NCBI): domain Eukaryota; kingdom Metazoa; phylum Chordata; class Amphibia; order Anura; family Pipidae; genus Xenopus; species Xenopus laevis. Next base: position 82,814,332 of record NC_054386.1, read on the forward strand.
TGCAGAGGTCTACTGGTTATTGCACAAAAGGCAAAAGGAACACAGCTGTGTGGAATCATCTCAGTCCTCATCATCATAATATTTAAAAATTAAGCCAACTAGCTATATAGCGCTTTACAGTGGTCTTACAAAAAGTTAACAAATAAGCGTTACAGAATAAAAATGGGATCAGATTGGCCTTCTCACAAAAGCTTACAATTAAAGAGTGAGGAACAGCTGAAACTGAAGGATGTTCAAACAACTAATGAGCCTTTATAATAAGATGCCTTCTGGTCAATCAGGGTGAACTAAATATGCTTCGCTCAACTTTGTGTGAGTATTCTAAGCAACTTAAACTGATGAATAAATAAAGATAACTTGTCTCTTTTGGAACTTAGACACCAAGTGGTATTTTATCTGCTAGTGGAAACACCCCAATCCAAAAACATACTCTTTCTCATTTTTAGGCCAAACACAATTGAGTACTACATTGAATGCCAGTCTTAGCAAAAACATTGTTATGCTTACTTCATTATTAAAATTATTAGTGATTAGTGAACTGCATCCCTGTGTAAGGGCAAGGCCAGACGTTTTTACGTAGCATTTTTAAAAAAGCTCCGTTATGTGTAAATACTCATAAACTGCACTACCACTGAAACTAATGGAAAACGCACTATGGCAATTCTCACAGGGCGCTTGCAAACCAGAATCCGCTAGCGTTCAATTATACATAGTTACATAGTTACATAGTTAAATTGGGTTGAAAAAAGACAAAGTCCATCAAGTTCAACCCCTCCAAATGAAAACCCAGCATCCATACACACACCCCTCCCTACTTTTAATTAAAATTCTATATACCCATACCTATATTAACTATAGAGTTTAGTATCACAATAGCCTTTAATATTATGTCTGTCCAAAAAATCATCCAAGCCATTCTTAAAGGCATTAACTGAATCAGCCATCACAACATCACCCGGCAGTGCATTCCACAACCTCACTGTCCTGACTGTGAAGAACCCTCTACGTTGCTTCAAATGAAAGTTCTTTTCTTCTAGTCTAAAGGGGTGGCCTCTGGTACGGTGATCCACTTTATGGGTAAAAAGGTCCCCTGCCATTTGTCTATAATGTCCTCTAATGTACTTGTAAAGTGTAATCATGTCCCCTCGCAAGCGCCTTTTTTCCAGAGAAAACAACCCCAACCTTGACAGTCTACCCTCATAATTTAAGTCTTCCGTCCCTCTAACCAATTTAGTTGCACTTAGTCTCTGCACTCTCTCCAGCTCATTTATATCCCTCTTAAGGACTGGAGTCCAAAACTGAACTGCATACTCCAGATGAGGCCTTACCAGGGACCTATAAAGAGGCATAATTATGTTTTCATCCCTTGAGTTAATGCCCTTTTTTATGCAAGACAGAACTTTATTTGCTTTAGTAGCCACAGAATGACACTGCCCAGAATTAGACAACGTGTTATCTACAAAGACCCCTAGATCCTTTTCATTTAAGGAAACTCCCAACACATTGCCATTTAGTGTATAACTTGCATTTATATTATTTTTGCCAAAGTGCATAACCTTGCATTTATCAACATTGAACCTCATTTTCCAGTTTGCTGCCCAACTTCGTTAGAGGTCTTTGCTCAAGCTAATTTGGATATGGTGGGAAATTATAACGTTTAATGGACGTATATGTTGCAGCAAATACATTACACAAGTCCAGGGAACCTTAATAAAGAAAATAGAGTTGTTATAATGCCCTTATCATGAGCCCAGTGTATAGTTTATGTGCCATATGTTAGAAAATGTATTTTAAGGACTTTTGCAGCCTATCACTCTGAAAAAATTAGAAGACACCAGAATTTTTTGGGACTACTAAAAATTGAGGAAGTCCTATGCACTCCATTGCACTTCACCTGGTGTGAACGAAGGCAAGTCTGGAGAAAGAGGTAAAATCCGCATCTTAGTGAATTTAAGGCCATTCGCCAGAGCGAAAATTCTCCCTGGCGTTAGAGTGTGAAGCAACGCTGCCGTCTATTTCCTTTGTTAGCAAAGTGACGCCTGCGCCCATTTGTATATCAGTGAAGTAGCGAAACGACGTCACGCTGTCGAATCATCGCCAGCGTTAGTCTCTTCACCCTTCAGTAAATGTGCCCCACGTCTCTGTGTCTAACCCTATATAAGGGCACCCACCCACTTTGTCCATGAGTTATAATGACACCATTCCAGTGAGATGAGTGATTAGTGGTGAGACACTGACCCCCTAAGTATATTCACAACCTGGGGTGTGTTATTCTTTTTTTTAAATGCAAAATTTAGTTTTTTCTGTTCCTATACATTGGGGGAACATGTTGGCTGCTGTATCTGCAAATACAGATAAAAATTTTAAATTATTGGGGTTATTTACAAAAGTGCATTTCCCCTTTTTCCTCTTTTCGGAGCACAGAGACCTGTGACTTACCCCGTGTGCAGGTGCTCTCTAAGTAAAGTCATTGATCCCTATTTTTACCTTTGCTTTACAATTACCCATATAATTGATTACTTATAATTTTTAAAAAATGATGTACATAAAGTAAGAGATGGTATTACAAATGCTACTTTTTCTATGTAAAAAAAGTCTTATTTTTTCCAGTTCATTCCTGTTAAGAACTCAGCAGATTGACATATAACCTTGCAAGAGCCGTGTCTGCAGAGAAAACAGTGCCAGTGATTATAGTCTTTCATCATAACTAAACTGTTCCATTCCTTTCTGTTAACATTTATATTGCCCTGAACCTTTTTTATAGTACAATAATATTTTCTTATTTTTTATTTATGCCCTAAACTCCACTACATTATAAAAAACAGGCCAACCCACACAGTTTCCCAAGAAAATAATGGTTGCACACTTTCATATTTAACAGCAGCTTCCCAGCATGCTGCAGTTTACCTGTTTTGGATATTATAGGAGCAGCAGTATTTAGTGAGTTACCCCAAAACATGTAGACTGGTAGGAAAACATAACATTAAAGTTTAAGCAAGGTGTGCTTGTGAGTGGGTTTTGGGGATCCTATATTTAATATCAGCTTTAGATTGTAGGAAATGCGCCTTTGAGTCTGTAAACAACCTTATTGGATAAGCTAGCAGAACAAGTGCTAATAGAATAGCTTTAGGGTTACAATTAAAATCCTAAGTGAGTCGCTGTATGAGTGAGAGGTATTTGGTGCTGTGCACCCTAGCAGTCTTAAAGGGATTCTGTCATGAGTTTTATGGAGTGGCTTTTATTTCTAAATTACACTGTTTACATATAAATAATTCACTGGACCATATACAATTTTATTGCTGAAGAATGTTCCTTTCCTAAGGTGTGCTCTTGTGTGCATGCACACCAATTTTGACGAATTGTGACTTGCACAAAAAATGTTTGTGCGGAAACACAAAATTTCGTATCATGATTTTTTGCCAGTTTTGAATGCAACAATAAGTGCTGGACATGCGTCAAGAATGTTGCGTTTGAGACAAAATTGTCATGTGGTAGACAAAAATGTGATGCGGTAGGTAAAATTATTGCGGTACACAAAAAAGTTGCCCATTGACGCTAATATATTTTGCTACAAAAAAGTCACTGCCAAAAAAATGTCACCAGTACACAAAAATCTTGACCACAGATTTTTTGCAAATTTTTTCCCATTTTTTTGGCTAATCGAAATGGGACATCTTATCTTACTTTTTTCGTTTCATGCTCCCTTAGCACATATAGAAAAAAATCACCCCAGTTTCATGACAGCAAATACATTTTCACCCCAAATTTTACGCTAATTTAGTATCAAGCCTGGCTTCCAAGACTATCTAGGTAAGCAAATGTGCTTTCATATATCTTAATCTAAATGTCATTCAGATTGAAGCACCCTGCAACTGCTCTAAGGGTAAGGGCACACCTGGAGATTCGGGTAGATTTAGTTGCCCGGTGACTAATCGCCTCTACTTTGGGGAGACTAATCTCCCCAAACTGCTTCCCCGTGTCTTCCACCTGCTTCAATGAAAAAACGCCTGCCTTCGATTTCCAAAGTCGCCCGAAGTTTACTTGTGCCGCTAGTGCATTAGTGCAGGCGGTTTTTCATTGAAGCAGGCGTAAAACATGGGGAAGCAGTTCGGGAGATTAGTCACCCCAAAGAAGAGGCAATTAGTCACCGGGCGACTAAATCTCCCCGAATCTAGAGGTATGTCCTTACCCTAAGCCTCCTAGCCGGGGATCCATACAACCATACAAACTGGAAACCACTGCTGTAGATGATGGACCAGTGTATGGTCAACAATTTTTTTCTGTGGCTGAAACCAACTAACTCATTGAAACACTCATGCTGACTTAATTGACTGATTGATGCATGAGCCAACAATTTGCAATGCACTATTGACACACAGCATGTTTGAGTTGTGAAAAAAATGTTAAGTTGAGAAACATCATTACTAAACAAAATTATTAAGCATCAACTAAAAGCTAAAGATTTTTTTCATTTTAACAACAGACCTCTTTAAAGTACGGAAGTAAAGAGTTATGAGTGGCATAGAATTGTTACAACATTTGTAACTAAAGTTTTTCCTGAAAGTTTCTTTGATGATTATGCATACAGGTTAATGATAGAAAGGAAGGGAACATCATATGATCAAGAATTCTCTCCTGCTTAATAATTGTTCTAAAATGGTGTAATTTCTTCATTCCATTTATATTTAAAACATGCTTTTGTGAGACTGTCAGAATTATCACTAGCTTCAAAGAAAGATATGCACATAATTAAATGCTGTTTATATTTCAGTGTGTAACACATACATTGCTAGGAACTGAATATTGTACAGGTATGGGACCAAAATGCTTGGGACCTGGGGCTTTTCCGGATAATGGATCTTTCCGTAATTTGGATCTTCATACGTTAAATCTAGTTGAAAATCATGTAATCATTAAATAAATACAATAGGCTGGTTCTTCCTACAATAAGGATTAATTATGTAAGACACACCGGGAGATTGCTAGACTCTTACCTCCCGGGGCGTCCGCCCCGAATGGTGGTGCACAGCCTAGTGACGCTGCCGTCCGACGCCAAGCATCTTGATGCCTGCGTTGTGATGCTGAGTGTCATGACATCATTGGGGCGTGTAGAATGTGAATTTTGGCGCCAAAGACAGCTTTGTCCACCATTTTGTGAAAGCCAGTCAACGATTCTTAGGTTTTGCCAATTTTTATTGGTAGTTTTCTCAGAACGTGGCCCCCATTATGACACTTACGAGAAATTCTTTTAAAGCTTCCTGGACTCCTCAAGCACAGGAGACTTTCTCGACCCTCAAAAAATTATTTAGTTTGGTTCCTATTCTTCGCCAGGTCGATGCTTCTGAGGTTGGAGTTGGTGCCAAGGGACCCTTCATCCCTGTGCCTATTTTTCACATAGACTTTCTCCAGCAGAGAGGAATTATGATGTAGGCCACTGTGAACTCTTGGCTATTAAACTTAAATTGGAAGAGTGGTGTCATCTGCTTGAGGAAGCTAAAGATCTTATTACCATCCTAACAGATCATAAGAACCTTGAATACATCTCTTTTGCCAGAAGACTCAAACCTCGTCAGGCCCGTTGGACTTTTTTCTTCTCCAGGTTAAACTTTTTCATTTTCTATTGTCCTGGTTTAAAGAACGCGAAGGCGGATGCTCTGTCCAGGTGTTTGGTTCAAAATGAAGTGAAACGTATCCTGCCTGCGCCCATTATTTCTCCTGATTTAGTGGTGGCACCTACTTCTCTTTCTTGGTCTGATTTTTCTAATGTGGACATCCTCTTGAGTGTCCTCCTGGCAAGATTTATGTTCCTCAGCAAAAGAGTCTCCCAAGTCCTTGAATGGGCTGATTTCCAGACATCCTGGCATCAAGAAGACACTGGTGGTCTTCTATGCTTAAAGATGTTAAACTTTTTGTCTCTGCCTGTGTTGTGTGCGCACAGCAGAAAACTCCTCGTTCCATGCCATGTGTTCTCCTCCATCCCTTACCCATTCCTGCTCAACCCTGGCTCGATGTTGCCTTGACAGATTCTCTAAGATGGCTCATTTTATCCCTCTGAAGAAACTTCCCTCTGCTGCTGGCTTGGCTCAAGTTTTCATTAAGGAGATTTTCTGTTTGCATGGTGTCCTACAGTCCATTGTGTCGGATCAGGGAGTACAGTTTGTGTCCAGATTTTGGCATGCTTTTTCTAAACATTTGGGGATCAAACTGAATTTTTCTTAGGCTTATCATCCTCAAAGTAATGGTCAGACTGAAAGGACCAATCAGATATTGGAATAGTTTGGAATTGGAATAGAGATTGCTCACAAAAACTTACATCATCGCTGGGATTTTCTCCATTCTTCGCTGTCTTCGGCTACAATCCTTCTGCCCTTCCGCCTGAGGTTTTCAAGACTGAGATTCCTGCAGCTGATGCTATTGTTCATGATTTCAAGACCATTTGGTCCAAAACCCACCAATCTCTACTAAAAGCTTCGTCTTCCCAGAATATTGTGGCCGACTAACACTGTTGTGCTAATCCTCCCTACCAGATTGGAAATTTTGTCTGGCTTTCTACAAAGCACATCAAACTTCATCTACCCTCTCCCAAGTTTGGACCTCGTTATGTGGGACCCTTCAAGATCAATGAGGTGATTAATCCTGTATCTTTTTGTCTCGAACTTCCTTCCACCATGAATATCTCCAATTCTTTTCATGTTTCCCTGCTCAAGCCTTTTATTAGAAGCAATTTTTCGGCTGATCAACCTCCTCCTGCTCTCATAATTTTTAATGATCACCAGGAGATCCTGGATTCCAGGAAGGTGAGAGGCAAGATCCAATATTTGGTCCATTGGAGGGTTTTTGGGCCTGAAGAGAGATCTTGGGTAAGAGCTGCTGACACTCATGCTCCTCGTCTGATCCGGGCCTTTTACAAGAAGTTTCCCAACAAGTTTTCGGAGTTCCTGGAGGGTACTCTTGAAAGGTGGCTACTGTAAGATGCGCCGGGAGATTGCTGCAGCCTCTTACCTCCTGGCGCGTCTCTCCCCGAATGGTGGTGCGCAGGTGTTCCCAGGCCAGCGACGCTGGCGTCCGACGAAGAGCCTCTTGTGCCTGCGTTGTGACGCTGAGCATCATGACAGCTTTAAAAGGCCAGTCCACCATTTTGTGAATGCCCAAGCTGGTTCCAGTTTTACTGTTCCTGCCAAAGCCTTTGCTTGTGATTTTGGATTCCTGGTTTTTGACTTCTGCCCGACCCTTGACTATGATTTCTTGAACTCTTTGCCTGACTTTGACTACGTCTTCTCTACAACCCTGCCGGTACCTCACTTACGGTCTTGCTACGCAATTCCTTGTTGGTTTCCGCAGCAGAAAGTCCAGGGCCCCAAAAGGGTGTCGGTGAACACCGGATCCACAAGGTAAAGTTGCTGATTAAGGTCCCTGATAACGTACAAATGATATCTTAGTTTTGTTCAAGTACAAGGTACTGTTTTATTATTACAAAGAAAAAGGAAATCATTTTTAAAAATGTGGATTATTTGGATAAAGTGGAGTCTATGGGAAACAGCCATTCCATAATTCAGAATTTTCTGGATAAAGGGTTTCCAGATAACGGTTCCCATACCTGTACTGATATTTGTATTCATTCTCCAAAATGATAGCAGCTCTGTGCTGTTCAAGTCTAAAGAAGGTAATTTTTAAATAAAGCACTAGGGTTGAAGGGCCAAGTCAGTTAAATCATTTGTTCTTAACTCTTGTTCTTACTGTTAATTTAGGAATTTGAATCATGTATTCAAGTACAGTAACCCATAGCAACTGATTAGTTTTTGTTTTTTTTTAATCTTACATAGGACTAATAAAAAATATCTGATCCAGATTTGTTGCTCTGGGATACTGGTAATGTACTCCTGAGACTGTTTACCTGTGAAACCATGGCTAAAAGCCCAGGAGTACACTTGCCAAAACAATAGAGAAGGACAAAACCAAAACAAAGTGTTTTTTTTTTTACCTTTTCTTACTAAATAAAGGGTCTGTATTGAATTTGAGATTCAGTAGATTATACTCTGTGTAAACCCTGTGTATAATCACACTGGGTATATAATGTGAGCAGAATAAAATCAGGGGGACTCAGATTGTACCGTATGCATTTGTTCTAAATAATACCTCTTAACCCTAGTTTTTATTGCAATTTGGAGGATATAAAATAGCATGGCAACCAGATATTTCATTATTCTGGTACAAATAGTACAAACTAAATAATGATTGGTTACTATGGGTTCCAGATCTGGGGAAAACCGTTGCCCAAGTTTAAAAGCAAAACTTATAATAATGCCAATATATTTGTTAATTCTGTTGCAAAGTAAAAGCAATACAAGGTAATATCTTATTTCTAAGACATGCTTAGCACAAAGGTGGTTTCTCGGTAAAGTCAAACAAACAACAAATGTTTCTTTTGAAAAATATTCAAAGGTATTGTCTTAAAGGGATCCTGTCATCGGAAAACATGTTTTTTTCAAAACACATCAGTTAATAGTGTTACTCCAGCAGAATTCTGCACTGAAATCCATTTCTCAAAAGAGCAAACAGATTTTTTTATATTCAGTTTTGAAATCTGACATGGGGCTAGACATTTTGTCAATTTCCCAGCTGCCCCTGGTCATGTGACTTGTGCCTGCACTTTAGGAGAGAAATGCTTTCTGGCAGGCTGCTGTTTTTCCTTCTCAATGTAACTGAATGTGTCTCAGTGGGACATGGGTTTTTACTATTGAGTGCTGTTCTTACATCTACCAGGCAGCTGTTATCTTGTGTTAGGGAGCTGCTATCTGTTTACCTTCCCATTGTTCTTTTGTTTGGCTGCTGGGGGGGAAGGGAGGGGGGTGATATCACTCTTACTTGCAGTACAGCAGTAAAGAGTGATTGAAGTTTATCAGAGCACAAGTCACATGACATGGGGCAGCTGGGAAATTGACAATATGTCTAGCCCCATGTCAGATTTCAAAATTGAATATAAGAAAATCTGTTTGCTCTTTTGAGAAATGGATTTCAGTGCAGAATTCTGCTGGAGCAGCACTATTAACTGATTCGTTTTGAAAACTTTTTTTTTCCCATGACAGTATCCCTTTAAGCTTTAGTTTGCCTTGGCAGATAAAGTCTGGTCATGAGTATGAGAAGCATATATTATATAAGATTTTTGATTTACCCAGAAAAAATAAAATAAAAATGTAGACAAGGTTTTTCCATGCCCTTTAGACATGATACTGCAATATAAGAAGGAAAATTCATCCTGGCTGGTTAGTAAAAAGCCTGTATTTTCTAAAAGGTTCTTGATTAGATTTGTATAGTTGACTGGATAATAATTGGTAAAGGTGTTTATCAAAAGCAAGTTACATTTTGCGATATACTTGTATGTGATAAAGTTACCCAAGAGCTTATTATCATTATCATTGCAGTTATCTGACCCCTTGAATATGTGTTGAATGAAGACACTGTATGAGAAATCTGAGCCGTTTGTGATGATGTAAATCCCAAGTTTATTATTACTACCCTTTTTTATGCCCCGGCAGATCTCCGCTTCTGAAAAGCTCCGTCTGGCAGGGTGGAAGGCCTCACACCAGTAATTGTGGCACTTAGAGAAAATGATGCATGTCGTGAAGTTTATGTCAACTCAAAATCATACAGCACAGACCCTGCACAGTAGGCTTGCGATTCTAAAGCAATATTTACAATCTGTACACAAACCGAAACAGTAAACTTTATCTTTGTAAGAATTTACTGATTTTAATATAGCACTAAGGAAGAATAGAGTGAAGTGTGAGGAGAAAGGGAAAAGAAGGACAAATGTTTAACCCTAAAGGCATCTTGCGATTACATTTTAAAATACTTAATATGTATTTAGGTTTCACCTTTGTCCACTTTGAATTTATTTACTGCTTACTTAATATCCAGGTAACTACTTAGACTGAGTTAAATGTATTAATGCCATCACTGGAAAGTATGAAACATGTAAGCTTTTGGTGCAGCCCAAAAGTCATGTCCTGACACCCAGGCCTGGATTTGTGGAAAGGCCACCTAGGCCCGGGCCTAGGGCGGCAGGATTTTAGGGGGGTGGCATGCTGCCCAACCACACCCACATTGGTTCAAAAACACTGGGGATGTGCTGGGGATACAATCATTTTTTAAATTTCCCGTGCACCAATCCCCATTGCTCCAGTCCAGATGATAATAGGGGAGGGGACAGGGGCGACGAACGGCAGTGGGCCTAGGGGCACCCACTATGGAAATCCGGCCTTGCTGACACCCCATCCCATTAACCTGTTTGGGGGATTAGACATTCAGGCAGAATTTGCTGCTTTTATAGAAACCTTATAGAAAACATATATATTTACTCATTATGTCTCCCTCTCATGCCTTGGCCTGCTCCACTGCTTCATTCACTAGCTCCTCTTTCATGCATTCCAGCATTTTCAAGGATGTACCACAGACCACCTGCCTGTACAGAGCCATATATTCTCCTTTAGTTCCCAGGTGTTGATGGGGTGGTTCACCTTTAAGTTAACCTTTAGTATGTTATAGAATGGCTAATTCTAAGCACTTTTCAATTTGCCTTAATTTTTTTAATTGTTTTCGAATAATTTGCCTTTCTAGCCTTCAAATATGGGTTAATGACTTACAGGACCACAGATCTAGTTACTATTCTATACATTGTCTTGTTAGTGTTCTGAGAGAGTGCTCATGATTTCAACTATTGGAACTGTGATAACATCTGTTGTCAGCACTTACTCATTCACTGACCTTAACCAGGCTTTGGTTATTATCTGTAATCACAGACCCCAGCTACTTGAACCCCTACACTCTCTTAAGGACAGAGACACGCAAAGATTCGGGGAGATTTACTCATCTACATATTGCCTATTCTTTGGGCGACTAATCTCCCCAAAAAGCCTTCCCGCTGTATAGAATCTAAATCACCGGCGGGATGGCACTTGGAGAGCTTCAGTGTCTGAAGTTGCTTATGTTTCCTTCAGTAAACAAAGTGCTCTAAGTTCAATACCACTGGCTACAATCTAGAAGGCAGTTCTGGGCAGTGGAAACGTGAGCATGCAAAAAGTCGGGCACGGAAAACTGCGCATGAGTGAAAAGGGCATGTGTGCATGTGCAACAAGGAAGTGACCGCTGGCTAGAGCAGCAGACGGTACCGGACTAGGGGTAGGAGGCAAAGAAGATGCGTACCTGGCGCCCCCTCTTGCATTGCGCTCTAGGTACGTGCCTACCCTGCCTACCCCTAGTTCCAGCCCTGATTCGGGAGATGTCGCCCGAAGAAGATGCAATTTGTCGCCGGGCGACGAAATCTCCTCGAATCTTCACATGTTTCTCTGCCCTAAAGGTACTGCTCTCCAGGTTCAAGCCGACTACCCTGCCAGTTCTGGTTATATCTGGCAACAAAGTGGCTAATGAAGGGTGTCTGGGACTGTGAGGAGGTACTGGGAGCAGAGGGAGCCCTGGGACTGATGATGTGGGGGGTGCAGGATTGGGTACTGGCACGAAAGAAGGGCTGGTATATAAGTGGAAGTCACCTTACCCTCCTCCTATTTCAAAGTCATGGGCACCTGGAGTGCTGTGCATCTTGGCTGGCATCTGGGATAGCCTGTGTTTGTTATAACATGGCAAGGACGTGTTTTCAGTTTTGACTAAACATGGTTCAATAAAGCTGTGGCTGACCTCCACCCATTAAAGGTAAAACTGAGTCTGGAGTCTTTATTTCTAATGTTAAATAAATCTGCTACAATGGGAATGTTTATATTACATTCCTTTAACTGCCTCCCCACAGTCTAACCATGTACTTTATTTGGCTTTGTTAACCTCAAGCCTTGCTTTCAATGTCACCTCCTTCAGATGAATGTATCTCAAAAACCTCTTGGAGTCTCAATATAAATACTTTCTTTGAAAACAGCCACCTCAATTCTTTCTTCTGGTTACCAACTTAAGGGCCATCCAGCCCTCTTACCTTAAGCTGGCCATAGACGCAAAGATCTGATCGTACGAATCGAGGATTCGTACGATTTTCGAACCGTGTGTGGAGAGTCCCGACATTTTTCGTCCGGCGGAGATCGGTCGTTTGGTCGATCGGACAGGTTAGAAAATTTCTGTCGGCTGCCGATAATATCTCTGCGTTTATTGCCGATCGTACGATTTTCAGTGGGAGACTGTCACTAGCTTTGGTTGGACATAGATATCGTACGATTGCTGTCAGGGGCAGAACATTGCTGATCTGTTCTTTAACTAATCTGACTAAGACTTTGATCTGAATGGTTAGTGGCGGGTCGGGAGATGGGAAAGTCCGATCGTACGATGATTCGTACGATCGGATCTTTGCATCTATGGCCAGCTTTAGTCCCTCCAACCAACCTACACTAGAAATTTGAAATAGGCCCAAGTAAAAAAAAAGAGTCTAGGTTAAGTTTAACTCTTTCTGTTCCCCTGGGACAGACCTCGGTATGTGTTGAATATTGTGCCCGGAAAACATTCCTTCCTGTTTACTTCCTTCCTTCCATTGTTACTGCTTGTATGGATTACTTTATTCCCCCCCAAGGTCACCTTTTCATACTAATCATTACTGTGTACTTTATAGTGGTATCATTAACCTTTTTTATTTATTATTACATTTAGAGCATTGTTGTACCCAAGGTAGCTGTTAAAAGTGCTATTAAAAATGGCCTTCACACTGCTTCTGTACTGCAGGTGGCTGCCTGTGTACAGTCTCACCCGTTCACATTTAATGGTTTTATTTTCCCTGCATTTGATTTTAGCATGCTTTTCAGTAACACTGCGAGAGAACTTGTATTGCAAATGGGGGAGCAACACAGACCAGAGAAGCAGAAAGAGATGCTTGACAGCTCTTTGACTCTCCCTCAGCGTATACATTCAGTTCTGCTACTTTATTTGCATACACAATTCTGAGCAGGAGAATGGTGGCTGGTGGATGAGGGAGCAGCACAAAATTAACAGTGGAGGATTCAATTAGCTGTCAAGCATCTCCTGTCTCTTCTGCATCAAACTAAAACCAGATGAAGGAAACATAAAATCTTAATTTGATTGCAATTATAAAAATAAGAGGTGGTAATCTAGGTACTCTTCCCAGTGCTTCCAGGGCTGATCAGTCATCCAACCTCTAATTTATTTGGCCATCACTAATAATGAATCGTTTTTGGAAGCCAAACCAGCCTATCGGGTTTATTTAACATTTACATGATTTTCTAGTAGATAAGAAGGTACTAAGATCCACATTTTGGAAAACAAAACCCTTATCTGGAAAACCTCAGGTTCCGAGCATTCTGAATAACAGGTCTGATACCGGTATACATTAGGGATGCACCGAATGCAGGATTCGGCCTTTTTCAGCAGGATTCGGATTCGGCCGAATCCTTCTGCCCAGCCGAACCGAATCTGAATCCTAATTTGCATATGCAAATTAGGGACGGGGAGGGAAATTGCGTGACTTTTTGTCAGAAGTAAAAAATGGTTTCCCCTTCTCACCTTTCGGATTCGGTTCGGTATTCGGCCGTATCGTTAGCAAAGGATTCGGGGGTTCGGCCGAATTCAAAATAGTGGATTCAGTGCATCCCTAGTATATATATTATATATAAATAATTCAATAATATATGACTATGCGCTATAATACTGTTACTGTTTGCTAGTAATAACTATACCCAGTGTATCTTTGGTTTAATTGATTTTTTAAGCTTGTTTTCCCCTCCTTTTTTAAATATACTAAAACATTATTATAGGCATGAGAAAATAGTTTGGCAAAACAATGGAAAGATCAATATATTTTGGACTGGAGTCCAGTTGACAGTAAAATCAATGTTTCTGCTTACAATAAGTTACTGGCAACATTTTATATTTCTGTGCTATTTTATTGTAGCATTGTAGCTTCAGTGGACCATACTGTCTCTTTAATGCATAGTCTATAAAATCCATAGCCTCCAGTCTTGCAATGTTCCTTTTATTTTCTTGCTGTTTTGGACAAGTAGCTTGCATGAAAGAAAAGGTCTGCTGGTGTTAGTATAAGGTCATAAAACCCCAGGAATGGATTATCTACTGAATGGTGGTTTGTGAATTGCTTTGATTGACATTTCTACCTACGGAAAAAATAGGGCTCTTTGAGCCAAATAATATATAGAAACAGTCTGATTACTACGATCCCTAAAACATGTTTTATTAAAGCAGATTACATGGCAAAAGGGTGTGTGTGATTACAGTGTATATAATAGATGTAAGATTCTTATCTGAAAGATCATTAAAACACACCCCTTTCTGTTAACAGCTGTTAACTTTTTTTGTTTACAAATGTCCAGAGCAAGAACAGGCAATTTCCGCGGGACGAAAAATGACAGGACTCTCCACACCCATCCCATGAATCCTTGATTACTATGATCAGATATTTGCGTCTACAGCCAGCTTTAGTCTAGCAGACGCATCATACTTAACCATGTTTCACAGTCCTCACACTAATATAAGGTCAGCACTAGTGGCCAGGCTTATTCAATATTTTTTTCTTTTAAGGACCACCCAAACCTGATGGATTTGGGCTGGCAGGAGGGCTATTTTGATGAATCCTGACACGTACTGGAGATATCTAGGGTATCCCCATAGCAATGTTAGAAATGCTCCTCTGTGGATCTGAGGACTCACTTAGACACTTATGATGTGTTCATTTTAAAGGAAAAGTCCACTGCCTTATAATTTAACTGGAACAGTCTGATATTTGTACAGTTTTTGAGGAAGGAAAGGGTATTTATAGAAAATGATTACTAGAATTTTGGATGAGCAGAAGGACAAATAGGCAGCAGACCTCACCAAACTGACAGACCAATTAAAGGGTTGAAGACAGATAGGAAAAGTTACACTGGCTAATAACATTATTTTATTTTGTGCAGCAGTTCCTGTTCCCCAGACTGCACACAGGTTCTGTAACTAGTGGAAGAGACATTAGTACAAGGCAAACCTGAAGTGAAACTTTATAGCTAATTCAATTCATTTAATAAAATCGGTCACTTTATTATCACACATATATATATATATATATATATATATATATAGAGTCAATGGAGGAGCCGGCACTCTCGTCAAACGGTTCAACATTGCCTGGGTGCAGTGTCCAAAATTTTTGAAATATTTATCCCACAAAGAAAGGCCTCGGAGAGGCCGAAACGTTAGTCGTTTAGTTAATAAAAACATTTTTTCAATTTAAGTCCTGAGAGTGCGGACCTTCTTTGTGGGATATATATATATATATATATATATATATATATATATATATATATATATATATATATATATATATATGTGGGTGTATTTATTACAATCTTCTACTCAGTACTCAGCTTTGCTCAGTATTATAATGTATTAGTCAATATGTAGGGAAAACATCTAGGAGAATTAAAGACAGAGTTTTGGAACATGTGGCATGCATTGGGAGAAAAGATGTGTCCTCAGCAATAGCAGATCATGTTCTGAGTAAACATAATGGTAATGAGAGATGCATCTCTTTTCAGGGTATAGAACATGTGAGGGTATAGAGAAAGGGAGATATTGAGAAAACACTTAACAGGAGAGAGATGTGGTGGATGTTCACCCTAGAGACTAAACAGCCAGCAGGTCTGAACAAGGATTGGGAAATCAAATACTATTTAGATACCTAAAAGGGTTTATAGAGTATAATATTCCATTTAAAACATAAAAGAATATTACACATGAGATATAAAAGTATATTTTAAGGAGATGGAAAAGTATACTAAAAATGAATGAACATTTACACAAAAAAACAGACAATGGGTAACTTAAGATGATGTAACATATTTCTTTATTAGATGGTATTAGATGGTTTTAAACTGAAAAGTTTCTTTGTTTTTTAAAAGGAGTGTATCAAACAAACATAAAGTAAATATAATGTGTGTGCAACTTTGGCAGATTTATCAAGGGTCGAATTTCGAGGGGTTAAAACCCTCGAAATTCGACCATCGATTTGAAATCCTTTGAATTCGAATATAGAATTTCGATGGATTTAGCGATAAAATAGCATTCGATCGATTGAATAAAAATCGATTGATTTTTAGCGATCGATCGAATGATTTTTATTCGATGCCAAAAATTTTAAAAAAATGCACTGGAAGGTCCCCATAGGCCATATAGCAATTTGGTAGCTTTAATTTGGCAAGTATTGAAATCAAAGGATTTTTAAAGAGACAGTACTTCGACTATCGCATGGTCGAATATTTGAACGATTTTTACTTCGAATCAAAGTCGAAGTAAATTCGAAGTCGTAGTATTCTATTCGATGGTCGAAGTATCCAAAAAATAACTTCGAAATTTGAACTTTTTGTACTTCGAAAATTCACTTGAGCTTAGTAAATCTGCCCCTAAATGTTTAAGAGGACCAGTATTGATGTCTATAAAGTTTGGATTTGTTGTAACAGGAAACTATGGTCTGAGGAAGTGACCCTTTGAGGTTACGAAATGCGTCAGCAGCGTGTTTATTGTAAGCACTGCGCTTTTTGCCATTGTGTAATGGTTCATAACGGATAAAAATAAAGATGCGGTTGATCCATGGCTACAAGTAGATGTATACTCAGTATTATAATGCCAAGGGTTGACTAATCATTCAGGGAATGCTCTTACATTAGATATGGACTTATTGTTACATATTTTTACCCATATGTTTATAAAAAAAATTTGAAGATATAAATACAATGCAAATGCAAAATATATGAAGAAGGACACATGAAGATAGCGGCTATCCTGCTGCAACCATACTTCTTCAACATCACCATCTCAGGTAAACAGCTGTCCTTCTGCAATCAAACTTCTTAAACTTCAGCATCAGCATATCCTATGAATAGCTATCCTATTGCTGCAACCATATTTAACAAACTTACCAACAGCACAAGTAACCCTTCCAAAAATATTTTACCAAAGATTTAAAAATCTTGGAATACCTTTTAGGTGTAAGATCTTCTTTCTCCTGTCTGGGTTATCCTCAAATCAATAAAAAATTAGATCCTGGAATTGGAAAGGAAAGCATTGTTACCTAGTACTGAGCTGACCATAACAGTTCCTAGCCCATCTTCTGCTTCTATGTTGTCTTTGGCACCAGAAAATACAGACTCCCTCTTATCCTTCCATTGAGGAGTCAGTAAATGGCCACCATTTGGTAATGGTATTTATAAACTCTGCTACAACATGGTGTGAAAAGGAGGCTGACACACAAGGTCTGGTTATTTCAAATATTATGTCAAATGATGTCAAATATTTCTAAAGCATTTGCGTATAATTAAACAAACGTGGGAGCCTGCCAGACTCCCACACCACCTCTACTCTACAGATCCCGGCATATCTAAAGGGGAAAGGGAGATTGTGGATGTTATTTTTCTGATGTCCTTGCCTCAAAAGGCAATTTTCTTGACTCTGGAAAGGGGGTACTATAAGCTAAACTGTAAAAAAAAGGTTTTGCAATTTTAAGCCCTACTAGTCCTAACATTAGGCTAAAGGGGCAGGTTACATGATCATTATACATTATATAGCTATGTTTCTAAGATCCTGCATGTTCAATTCCTGCAATTTTGCTTTAAACCTGTATATGTCTTATTGAGAAAACCAGTCACATGATGAGCGTAATGGAGGAAAATAAGAGGAAAAAAATGTTTTGTTTTCTGTTCTTTTGCTTGGCTTAACTTAAAATTTGCTTCAAATTGTGCCCCAACAAGACCTCAAACCAATATAATGTGACCAAATTGTTCCGAAATAGTCCATTTATTGATTTATAAGTACAAAAAGTAAAACATTGATCAAGAAAAAAAAACAACCACATTCTTGGTTAATGAAAAACATTGTGCCTAACATTTTTCAATCTTCTGTGGAGTGACTGTTCTTCTAACCTGGCCCTAAACCTTGCAAATTACGGAGCATCATTCAGCACTATGCTTTGATCATCAGCACATTTATTTTTCATTTGCCAGGGACATCAACCAATTTTATATTCTTTCTTCAGGCATTATTACAAGAGAAGTTATCTCTAAAGCACTCTTGCTCTGAATGACCATACCGAAATAAGAAGCAAAATTATCGTGAATCAAACATAAGCTGTTCCTTGCAGCACGGGCAAATATTTTTTTGCAGACAACTGTTACTATGCTTAGAAGTTTATTGTTGTTAATTGTGCTCAGTGCTGTATAAAATTGTGAAACTTTATCAATATTCTTTAAAAATGTATCCAGATGTTCTTATAAATTGATAATCTTTAAACTGATTAGCATCAACTCATATCAGTAAAGGGATACTGATATGTTTTTAATAGCTATACTTGCGCACTCTGCAAGACAATGATTTGGACAGATCTTTCTTCTACTTTAACTGCCTTTAACCCAATTTACTACAAAAGTATGCTTTGGTGATATTCGAGGGGCTGTATTGCCGCAAAAAAGGATTTATTTAAAAAAATTGCCTTGGGATATTATGTCTTGGGGAGGACATTAACATATTTATTCAAATAAGCCAATATCCCATACTGGACATCATTGACAATGTAAAGAACTGTACCTTTCTAAAGGAATATTTTTTATACATCCTTTGAGAGTGTGATCCTCTGTAAACATGCTTTAGTCATCAGCCTACCTCAAACCTATGTTGCAGAGCTTGCTTGCTACGCCGAGAAGTTCTATCTTTTTGGTATTTTCCTCTCACTCCTTAGGATTCCACTGGGCATATTAGAAGAAGCCTGTAAAAGGCTCCAGTGTGCTGAAATATTAAACAATTTACTTTGAATAGATAAATGGATACCTATTGCAAAAGTAAACAATATCAATCTTGCACCATATCAAGACTAACTTGGAATAACTAAATCATGACTATACAGGCATGGGACCTGTTATCCAGAAGCTGTGAGGTTACCTGGTGGTCTAGTGGGTTCTGAGTAGTGGTGGGAATGCCTGCCAGTCTAATCTTCAGCAATTGATATGCACTTTTCTATAGCGCCCACTCACTTGCAGGTTTGTTACTATGCGCGTTGTAACGTCATCGCATTTAAAGTTCGAATATTAAAGGGGCCTTGGTCCAATTCTTATTGCCAACGTAAAAGGTCTTTTCTAAGTTCCTGTGTATACTGAATTGTTGCTGATCCTGCCTGTTCCTGTTTACGCCTAGTCTGCTGCCTCTCCTGATCTTTGTAAGTTTTGACTACTCTTCTTGATTCTCCTGGAACCGCGATATTTGTGTAGTTTGACCCGGCTTGTGACCCCGACTATTCTCTAGCCTACTGAATCTGTACTGCCTCTCCTGTTTGGTTTGACCCGGCCTGTGACTCAGAGTACGCTTCTTGTTCTCTGTTCTTGTTCGACGAGCGGTTCCCTTGCCTGCCCAGAACTCTTTCCCTGGTCCTCTCATGCAAAGGCCTGGTGGCACCTGAGTAGCAGATGGCTCCTCTCGAAGCGAAAGGTGGTTGTTATAGGTGGAAGACTGAGCTGCAGGGTTTCTGGCTAAGGGATAATTCCATAATTTGGATCATTGTACTATGTCTACTAAACAAACATTTAAACATTGAGGGGGTTATTTATTAAAGTAGGAATGCCAAAAACTCAAAAAAAATCACGTTTTTTACTATAAAATCTGAATTTTTAGTGGAAAAAAAACCTCAAGATTTTTCGAGATTTAATAAACCCCAAGGATGTAAAAAATTCTGAATCTGAAAATCCGGCATTTCAGAACTACCGAGGTTGTATATATGTAAATGGGAGAGGTCCCTATACTATGTGAAAGTTTCTGTGGTCTATTTTGGACTTTTCCGGCAAAAATCTGAAAAATTCCAATGATTTAGGAAAAAACTCAGATAAAATGATATGATTTCAATTTTTGCTTAATGTTTTCATGTTTGTCCCTGATCCAATGAAATCATGTTTTTTTAAAGATAAATAAGATCCAATCTTGGATTCTAATTTGGTCAGACTTTTTTTAATGAAAATAACCAGATAAATTTGGACTTTGATAAATAAGGCCATAAATAAACTCATGGATCAATACACTATATTGTTTTATTACAGAGAAAAAGAGAACCGTTTTTAAAAATTTTGAA
This sequence comes from Xenopus laevis, assembly GCF_017654675.1. Taxonomy (NCBI): domain Eukaryota; kingdom Metazoa; phylum Chordata; class Amphibia; order Anura; family Pipidae; genus Xenopus; species Xenopus laevis. The sequence continues at coordinate 82,834,427 of NC_054386.1, forward strand.
TTATGTGATTACAATGGAGTCTACAGGAGATGGTCTATCAGTAATTCAGAGCATTCTGAATAACGAGATTCCTGATAATGGATCCTATACCTTTATATGGTATAGGCACCCATAAAATTACTTATCACAGACAGCTACTCTCTTTTTTAAAGGGCTACAGTGTTTCATTTCTTTATATCTTTTTTAAAACTTGTACTGTTTGATTCTTTTACGAAAAACTTAAATCAATAAAGTGTAATCCCAGGGCACACAAAAGATCTGGAAAGATATGCTACTGACCACTGCTAAATGCTTTTGACTTACCCAGAATCCTCTGTGACAAGACCTATATTGCCCCTTTGTACCAATAAAACATTAAAAGCATTAATGCCTTCAGTCCTCTTAAAAATTAAATACTCTAAACAAAATACAATAAAAAGTTATAAATTCTTGATATTGCTTTCACAAGACTCATTAAAAGATAGGCAAAAATAACAAGCTAAATGTAGTAATAACTACCATAGTTTATAACAGTAATGATACTGGAGCAAGATTCATGATTAAGGGAGAAGTGAGAAATAGAACACAGTTATTTGTTTTGGGTTTAATGTGTGATTCTACAAGCTGGGAAACATCGTACTTCGGATATTTGGATTTTTTACAAAGCTATCTTATGGATTCCAGGGCCCATCTATAAATGCTAGATACTGTCCTGGGCACAAAATGGCATCAGAACTGTGCCCATTTATAGGAGAAGCAAATGCTAAAGTTAAAAAAACCCTATCCCCTACCCTACATAGACCCCCTTCCTCCTCCCCCTAGCTTAAGTGTTACCCCGGGCAAATGCCCCTAAGTCTTTACTTACCCCTTTGTGCAAATTCTGTCCAGCGGAGTTCATGGGCACTATCTTCTTCTCTTAGGTAATATTCAGAATGAGACTGGCGCAGCGGCGATGCGCAGTTGGAACAACATTCTGTTTCATGACAAGCTGAAACTCACGAAAATTGCTGAAGCGCCGCTCTCATTCCGAAGGTTACCGAAGCGGCTTAAGATGAAGCCTGAATCTGCACCAAGGGGTGAGTAGAAAGTTAGGGGCATTTGACCGGGGAAACACTTAGGTTGGGGGGAGGAAGGAGGGGGTCTAGGTAGGGTAGGGGGTAACTTTTGGGTTTGCTTCTCCTTTAAGTGAGAGACACAAAGCAATTGTACCTAGGTTCAGTCTGCTATACTGGTGCCACATACCAGTTTAGATGGTTGTCAATACTTCGGTCTTTGGTGCTCGAGGCACAGGATATATGTTGGTGCTTATTGATGCTTAATCTGGCACTTATTGCCACCTCTTACCTGTGCTGTGAATTTTGTTATTATTTATATTGAGAATATATCCAACAACATGTTTATGCCTTGAATTCCTGTTCCATTACCTCTAGATTGTGAGCTCTTGTGAATAATCTAATTTAACTGGTTAGAAGTGTGGGATAACCAACATATACAAGATCCTTCAATTTGTCAGTGATAGGCCCCCAGCACTAAATATGTTAGAATTAGTGATGGGTGAATTTATTTGCCAAGCATGGATTCTGCATTTTGCCACCTGCGAATTATTTCAACAAACTGTTTCAAAAATTGCATTTAAAAATTCACGAGCCTTACAATAATTTTGATGCCCATTGATTTTAATGTATTTGGACAAAAGTCGCACATGTAAAAATTGTCACACGCATAAAAATTGTCATGTGTCAAAATAATTTTGATGCCCATTGACCTTAATGCATTTGGAAGAAAAAGTTGCCGTGTAAAATTTGTTGCGTGTATAAAATTTGTCAAGCATCAAAATTATTTTGACGCCCATTGACTTCAATGTGTTTCATGAATTTTTTGCATTTCACAATTTTTTTGGAGTTATGCAACAGGACAGATTCACCCATCAATAGTAAGCATAAAATCAATTGTTACCAAATGGTCAGGTTGATGTTGATATTTGTCTAGTTTTTCATCTCTTTTATAGCAAAATTAAATAGGAAATAAGTACCACATTTAAATGGTAATCAGGATAAAAATACAATAGCTAAAAAGACACTGTTAATCACAGGCATGTTACGTGTGTTGTATAAATCCTCTTATTATGTCTGCTTTTTGTTCTTTTTTGTGGCTTTGCATTAGGACATTTTTAGAAAAACGGTTCCTGTAGCTGGGAGAAAGACATCGGCAGCCTACAAATACTGTTTGCCAGAGAATTTCAGCCCCGGTTGAAGCACTTGATTAGTGTGAAAGGTGCGTCTGGTAGTGTGTTGGCACCATTCACTCAGCAGAATCCCATGGACCTCTCCTTGAACAAATGAGTTACATTTCGATTATGGGCCGGGTTGAGGAGAGTATCACCTTTTGTGTTATGTGGCAGCTTTTTTACTAACTTGGGGTGGGTGATCGCATATCTATTTTTTTTTGTTGTACAAAGATGTTTGGACACTAGCATTAACAGTGTTAATTATTTATGTTATTAGGGAATCCCCCTTCCCCCCCTTTTCTTCCCACTTGCCTGCCAACAAGCATTATAGGGTTAATCGGTTACTTATAAACATGGGAACTGCTGTAAGACTAAGATGATGTAAATAAGCCTTTATGGTACTATATTCTTCCACTGATATATAAAACACTTTTTTTTTAAAGATGATATCGGTTCCTCACTGTTTTAAGTGTTTTTACTATGCTGGGAATTTATATGGCTAATGAATTTGTAATAAAGATTGCCTTTTATACATTTAAGGTGTGTTTCAATCTAATGGAGGATGCTGGGAGTTGTAGTCTATAACAATAAATGACGTTGTGAATAAAGTGAAAAGTCTTTTTGAGTTGGCAGAATGAAAATGTTTATGACAAATGTTAGCAAGTTCAGAATGCAATTTGGACAGGGAAAACAAAGATGGGGATTTTGATTCAAATAGTCTCAAGGGGCAATGCTTGTTGTGGTTTCGTGATTTTAAAAAACTCAACGTGAAGGTAGGCTACTAAAGTGTGCTACAGAAGTAACTAACTCATCAAATTTTAAACCACTTTACAACCATGTCCCACCTTGTACACCCTCAGCCCAGAAGATAAACCTTGTCATTATTGCCTGGAAGCAGGTGAGTATAGGTCTACCGCAGGCTGTTACTTATCTTGGAGGTCAGCCACAGCTTTTATTTATGTTAGTCTTAACAATTAGTCTGATCCTTGCCAAATCCATTAACACTTGAATTATAATAATAAATGTACCATCTGCATATAAACTTGTGTAACCCTAATTTGGTTACTGTCTCTTTAAATCACAATTAACCCATGGCAATCCAGGGCCCTGAGTCTCTTTTGTGTATGAAAAGTACTGGGAACTTGGATTTACAGTGCAGTCCCTTCACCTAGGGAACTCTGAGGAGCACACCTCAGGGGGGTTCCACTGGGAAAAATAAAACACACAGTTTGCAAATGAAACAGATATAAACTTTATATAAAACAGTAGTGAAAGAACTTGGGCAATCTAATACACAATACACTCCTGCACTGGGGACATGTGGGACCTAGCTAACTCACTATTAGGTACCTGTTTCTCCAACACAATCCTTTTTATTATCAAAGTCCCAATCCTCTGGAAGGGGTTAATAACCACACAGTTCAAATGGAATGACCCTTCTCCAGAGCTCTTATACCCCTTAGGGCAAGGCCAGACGTGACGTTTTTTTCGGCGTTTTTACGTCGCGTTTTTAAAAAAGAACAGCCAGGCGTAAATACGCCACTGAAACCACATGCGACCGTCAACATGCGTTTTTCATGCATTTTTCAGCACGTAGGATTCTTTTCCCAACATGCACTTCTCATTGTTTTCATTGTTCTCATTGAGAATTTGGACGCCATATTTAAAATACGCTGCGTATTTAAGCAAAGTGTGGTTTCAAACGTGCAGATCCCATAGAGTCTATTGATTTGATAGTTTCTTGACGTATTGGCATTTCTACTGAAAGACGCCAATACTGGTGTCCTGTGGGTATTTACGCCTGTAGCGCTACCTTTTCCTAAAGGAAAGCCCTGGAGCTATAAACGCAGGGATACATGACAAGGGATTCGAATGACCAGCAGACAGATTATACTGGTTTATATTTAAAGATTGGCAGAATTGGTGAGTGGGTGAGAAGGAATGAGTTAAGGCAGGGGAAAGCCAGGCTGGGGATGGAGAACGACAGAGATGTGATGTCAGGGGAAAAAGCAGTTCAATTCCTTATCTTCTGAGCAGGTAGAAACATCCCACCCACCTTCCCCTTTTTTGAATATTTTGTGAAATGTCAGGCGTTTCTCTTTATGCTCTTATATTATACATTAATATCCAAATGTGGAGGTATTCCTGTATGTACAGTTATATTGTGGTTTGGGTATTGTTATATTCATGTTAAATGAATGTCAAACTCTTGATCCAGGGAATGTTTCTGATTGCCATTGTGGTCAGGAAGGATTTTTTTCCCCCTTGAGGCATATTTTGCAGTGGCTTCAGGCTGGGTTTTTTTCCTTCCTCTGGATCAAAACAATGGATATATGATAATACATTTTAAGTTTTTATTTGTCACAGCAGCGGTAGGACCTTGCCAGAGTACTGCTAGGTAAATTTAGAAAAGGGAGAAAGGAGGTTCTCTCCTGTGACTGCAGAGTGGGTTGATTGATACAGACGGTACTACTGCTTGTGCTAGGTGACAGCCTGCTTGGATTTACTATCATCGACACACTACAGATTCAGGACTTTCAGCAGGGCTGCTGAACTTCTCTCATGGTGGGAGATGCAGCTCCTGCTGGTAGCAGAGTTTTGGGCCATCCTCTCTGTAGGTAGAGGCAGCCTAATACTCAGTGGTGGGTATAATGACATAGTGCTGATCTCAAGTGAGGAGCGTCAGAGCATAGTAGTGATCCCTTATGGAATTCTGGCTTTGAATATTGCCTTGGGATGAGGCTGGCAAGTTCTTATTTTTTTTGATAAAATGTTAATAAATGCTGTGGCCATTTTACACCATTTCTGGCTCCTGGTGTTTAATTACAGTATATAACAATGGGGTTCAATGGGAAGGCTAAGGGGGCAAAAGAGGAGTCCCCTTGTCAATACCACAGGAACTTAGCAGCCGTTCCCACGTAGCAGGTAAATGCACAAGACCTGTCCTCAAATTGGAGCCCCATGCTTGTATCCTTGCCAATATCCACCCTTGGGAGGCTCACACCGGGTGCTCCCAGAGGCAGTCACACTGGAGATTACAGGCAGCTCTGCTGCAGGATCAATCTCACCAGTGGCACCTTTCACCTCCTGAGCCTCTAGCAGCTTTGCAGGGAACAGGATGGACACTCTCTGTCCTTCCAGAGTTGCAGCAGCTTCTCTATACTGGACAGTCTCACACAAACTGGTTCTGGCTGTATATTTCAGAATACCACCCCTGCTAAGCTCTGTCAGAGACGCTGTACAAATGGCTCCAAAGTCTGGCACTCCCTCTCTCCCAAGGATGCATTGGGGCACCCAGCCAATCGGCCGTCTCTCCTGCCTGTAACTGGGCTGGATGATGTCACAGACAGAAGAACAGGAGAAGGATTTCTATGATCCTCTACACTACTCTACACACTCGATGCTAGATGCTGTGTGTGCAGTGGGCATGTAAGATCTCCCTGATATAATAACCAAATAAAAGGCAAGGACCAATTAACTGCATTGCTGTGGCAATACAACTTCGCAATAATGTCAGTAATCTGAACTTGGCATTTAAAAAAAAAAACTTAAAAAACAACTCTACTAACTGGGTGGGAGAGAGGGGGATTACTTCCATGCCATGCAAGGAAGTGAAGACCTCAGGGCTGAACTGGAAGGAGTGGAGGAGCATGATGATGTGGGAAATAATGGGGTCACGATGTACTGGCTCGAATTCACTCCGGAGTCCACCTGCTCAGACCCATTACAGTACAGTAATATAATTCTGACAATGCCTCTTCCTACACAACCATGTATCTCATTGTTACTTCCCTACCCCATTACTGCTTTTGCTTGGCTGTCATTTAAGAATGAGTAAAAAAAATGAATACCAGCAGACTATCATTACTTTACATCGTAATGATGAACAAGTTGAAAATAAGATGCACGTACTGATGGCCTGTGAATAAGTTGAATAGACAGGTTAAGTACATTAGCAGTCAGAAATACCTATGATTAAAAACTGGAACATCTACATTATTCTTTGCTTTGAGTCATAGAAGCAACGCTGCGAGTGGGGAAAGGTGACAGGACGTGAATACAAAGTGTTCATGGATATTTCTATGATATTGACTCTGACATAATGAGATGCTACATATTCATAGCATATATCCATCCAGTTCTAATTAAATAAGACACATATGCCTGCCTTGCTCCCAATCTAAATTAAATACAACTTCCTTGCAGCAATCAACGTGGCTTCAGAATCAGTACAAGCCCTATGCACTATGTTTAATTACAAGGATTCTACATGTATTAAAAATTTAGACAGAGGCTTTAGAAACAACAATGTTTATTATTTGGTTTCTGGATCACAAATTTTAAATCTGAAATGCAGTGCTTTTTATTTCTTGTGCATAAACATATACAGGTTGGATCACTACCTTGATACAGTGGTATAACAATGGTGCATCGGACCTGCCCCAGCAAAAAAATATTTGAATGGCACAGCAGCTCCTATTCAGCCCTCCACCTGCCCACTTGCTTTCCTCGCTCCCCAGCTGCTCCCGCTAGGATAGGTAACAGAGTGGCTGGGAAGGGCGGATTTCTAAAAGCTATAGTGGAAGCAGACCCTGTAGTCCAGGTCCCCCCTGTCCCCCAGACATCCTATGGCGCTATATAAATAAATGATGATGATGATGACGATGATGCTTGCTTTATATTACACCACTGCCTTCATGGCTGTCAGATCCATACACTGCACAGTGGCAGCCAGCAACTGGGATAATGTCGCTTTGTGAAACAAACTCTCCAGAAAGAGCATTTTTTTAAAAAGAAATTGCCATAAAAATAAAAATCATATGGTAACTTACATTTTTTTTCATATGCTGGTGAGTAGTGGGTGGACGCTGATTATAATGAAGGACCCAGGGTCAGACTGGTACATCAGGGCCCACCAGGGCTGTGAAATGAAGGGCCCACCATATAAACTGAGGGGCCCACTCACAGCACCTGGCGACCATCCCTGAACTTCTCCCAGGCCCGAATTTGCGGCCAGGCCACAAAAGGCCCGGGCCTAGGGCAGTATAGATTAAGGGGCAGCATAGAAGTGTGTTAAAGTGATGGAACTATAACTTTGTGTCGCACTGGTTAAAATGGTGCGTTTACAGTACAATAGTTTATATAAACAAGCTGTTGTGTAGTTATGGGGGCAGTCATTCCAAGCTGAAAAAGGTGAAAGGCATATGTTACACAACAGATAAGCTCTGTAGTATACAATTGGATTCTTCCGAGTTTATCTGTTATCTACTGTGTATCCTGTGCATGAATGACTGCCCCCATGGCTACACAGCAGCTTGTTTAGAGATTCTAAAGCAAATACACCAGTTTTATCGTTGCAGAGCAATACTACATTATATTGCCATCCCATTAAAACACTTACATTTTTTGATGTTACTGTTCCTTTAAGCCATCTAACTACAAACACTCTTATTTTATCTAGTTACAGCATTCTGTTATTCTGTTATCTACACTGGGTCCTCTTCTTGGCTCCTAATGCACTAGAATATATAGTGACAGGTGACACTTGGGCTTGTCACTCATTACACAGCAGTTTTGCCAAAATCTCCCTAAGAAATATTTATGGTTTCTTTGTTGCAGACTATGCTTTAAAAAATATAACAGTAGCAGATCCTATCTACACAGTTGTTTCAAGAGCTTTTAAAATTCATTCTGTTAAGGCTATCCCTATCCATCCAGAGCAGACAAAGGACTTCAATAACTGTTACTCGCCCATCAATTATATTCAGTGAAGCAGGTTATAGATGAAAAGGAGGATGCAGTTATGTGACGGATGCAATCTTCACACTTGGGCAATTCAGAACACCTGGCATTTACCTAGATTCCTTTGGGATTTAAGAAGGCACAGTACTCAATCCAGGGAGAATGTTTTTTAAAGGGATTCTGTCATGATTTTTATGGTATATTTATATATATATATATATATATATATATATATATATATTCACAGTCCATGAAAGCACTCACAGCAGATTGGTTAGCACCCAGCAATCGACCAAGTGAATGGTGAGTGCCGATTCTCTCTCTCTCTCTCTCTCTCTCTCTCTCTCTCTCTCTCTCTCTCTCTCTCTCTCTCTCTCTCTCTCTCTCTCTATATATATGTGGTCATGTACTTTCAGAAAGAGCCAGCACTTTAGGATGGAACTGCTTTCTGACAGGCTGTTGTTTCTCCTCCTCAATGTAACTGAATGTGTTGCAGTGGGACCTGGATTTTACTATTGAGTGCTGTTCTTAGATCTACCAGGCAGCTGTTATCTTGTGTTAGGGAGCTGCTATCTGGTTACCTTCCCATCGTTCTGTTTTTAGGCTGCTGGGGGGGGTGAAAGGGAGGGGGTTATTAACGCTCCAACTTGCAGTTCAGCAGTAAATAGTGACTGATGTTTATCAGAGCACAAGTTACATGACTGTGGGCAGCTGGGAAACTGACAGTATGTCTAGCCCCATGTCAGATTTCAAAATTAAATATAAAAAAATCTGTTTGCTCTTTTAAGAAACGGATTTCAGTGCAGAATTCTGCTGGAGCAGCACTATAAATGGATGCGTTTTGAATAAAAAACCAGTTTTCCCATGACAGTATCCATTTAAGTATAGAGTTTTATGTAGTGAGCTTTATTTCACTTTTAATTAATTGGTTCAAATGTAAGATCTTTCTAGGTTTATATAGGACTTTTTAAATAAACATGCTTTGTACCCTTTGAAGAGGAGTGTAAGATACACATGTACATATTTGATGCTGGAAAAAATATACTTTTAAATAATTGTTGTTATTCCAAAAACAGTATTGATCTTTGACAGTACCTGCTTCATAGTCTGGCCTTCTGAAAGACAATGTACACTAAAGAAAATGCTACTTAAATATTTGTGAGAATATTATAGGGCAAATTTAGCAAAAATCGAGTTGGTGTTTTTTCTCTGGATGTGATGCTCACTGGAGTGCAATTTTTTTCTGCAGAAAAACCCAAACTCAACTCATTTTTTGCCATGTATGAATTTGGGGCGAAGCCCTGCTTCTTGCCATCTGCGAACATTTTTGTGAAACTGCCTACAAAAACGTGGTGACAAAATGCCCATAGGCGCCAACGTATTCTGTGCAGATAAGGTCAATACGAGGACGGTACAGCTGGAAAACTCACAGCAGAAAAAAGTTTATTTGAAAAAAGTCCCTGCGGAAAAAAAACGCCTATTCAACCTGCGGAAAAAAAACGCCTATTCAATTAAGTCTGTTTTGGAGCTCTGACACCTGCAGAATGTGCCTAGAATTGAGCATTACCTGCACCATTCAGATGTGCAAGGTAAAATGAGTCAGGAGGTCCAGGTCCCATCAGGGCTCTGTCCTCACTGCCTGCCCAGAGAGTTTTTTCAGTTTCTTATTAGTGGGCTTGGAAGACTGCAAATAGAGAAAGGTACGGGCTAGAGGTTGTCACATAAGGGAAGTATTCAATTTTGTTGTTTGAATAACTGATGCGTTTAACATTCAATATTTAAGGGACTGCTTTTGCATACCTTTAGTCTCATTCCCCCATGGCTCATGCCTTTCTGAAGTTATCCTTCAGTTAACTAATAAGGGCCAGAACTGCATGTGAGTGAGTGTCAAGGTGCATAAATGCTGCATAAAGCTGCTTCCAAGATCCTTCCTTTCAAGCTGTTTGTTTCTTTATTCATCATTCATTCCATGACTTGTAACTTCTATGTTGTGTCATTGAGACATAAGCATTCCCAGGGCTTAGATTTATTCATTTACTCTAAATGATGTTTACTAGAAATGATGATATAAGTGGCTGGGAATGACTTATTTTCGATGTGTATATATATGCAAACCTCTATTGCCAACTCGATTAATTAAGAAAATTGAAATAATAAGTCTGGTCAAGTAAATTATGCTTTTTACAGACTTAATTTTAAAAGCTTATCTAACTCATTGGATTTCAGTGATAGTATAATTGTGAAGGAACTGGAACAAGGCTTTTAATGCCATTACTGTAACCATATAAATCCAGGTACATATTCATATTTTGTTTTTTATGTTGGGAACATTCTATCAACAATATGGGGCCTATTTGTGAAGCTTCAAATTTTTCTGGTCAATTTTAACTCTCAAATTTTTTGAGAGTTATTATGGTCTGAAGCTGCTTAAAATCTGAATCCTAAAATACTGCAGCTACAATTTGTTGAAATCATGTTGAAGTCAATGGCAGATGGACCCTTTATCAATTGGAATATGTTTTGTGCTTTCATGATTCTCGATAGTTTTGGCCTGTTTGACGCTGGTTTTAGTTTGATAATCCGATACATTTGAGTTTTTGAGGCGACAATTCAAAGTCAAGTTTTGTAGGTGACAATTCGATAAAGTTGTGCAATTCGAATTGACACAGGGTTTTGCTGGTTAATTTTTTCTGCATCAACTAACAGACTTATTGGTAAATTAAGGGGATGTGGGTGTGGGAGTTTGGTTGAATTTTTTCTAATTATATAGTGATAAAAAGTTGAGTTTTAGGAAATACCCCCCACGTGTCTGAAACTACTTACTCAAAATATGTCCTAAATAATTAAACCCCAGCTCAGCTTTATACCCAGTGCAATTACTTATGCAGATAAGGGATCTGTTTTCCAGAATGCTTGGATAAGGTATCTTAAGAGATTCTAAAAACATCCATAAAATATTTTTTTTAGATTCAATTTATAGCACATGTATACCTTCTTCTCAAATGGCCACTCTACACCATTTTTTCTTGCACATTTGTTCTGAGAACAGGAGCATATTGTAGTGACATTATATTCATAGAAACAAAGAAATATTTTCCTCTTGGTATTTAAATAAGCTCATTATAAAGTAAAATAGGTGTATTCATTTTGGATATTTATTCACAGTAAATGAATGTTTTTCAACAAAGTATTTTGTTAAACGTGGAAATTGTATTTGCTATAAATGTGTCCTACTGCTATGCCAGCATGTCGGGTTCTCTTTTGTATGTTTTATACTGAGCAATTTAATTCATATCATGCAGACTTTGGAGGGACTTGGTCCTACTATGTTTTAATTCCAGTCCTACTATGTTTTAATTTTATTTTATTCTTATTTTAGCCAACCTTATTGTAACAGTACAGCCTTATTTCTGTTGCTATTTCACAATGACTATTCTGATCCCTCTTACTCAAAGAGTAAGACTTTTTTTTTTTCTTTCTTATAAACTCTTTTCTCACTTGTTAGGTACAATATTTTATCCAAAGCTATGGATTTTTAGTATAATCCCCAAGGCATTCATTAAAACTTGGAATCATCATCATGTTCACTGCCATTCAGCATTTTTATTTCAAAAAACATCTTCTTCATATATGAAGACAGGTCTAAAGGAGCACCATTTCTCAGTACAGATTTTACAGTACAAAAAGAAATGGTTGAAATGGATGAAAACCTCACGAAAACTTCACTTTCTATGTGAAAATGAGGTAGTGGGTGGGAGAGACGAAGTGAGGGTAAGCTACTTTCATGTATTTTGGGTGCTTGAAAAAACAGAAGTAGAGCCTTATGTAAAATATTTCAAGTAACAGACGACATGAAAATCATTGGTACAGGCCATGGAGACCTATGATGATAAAGCTAAAATGATAAGTTGATTCTTTTAGAATCTGGCTGACATTTACAAGGTATGTATCAGGTGAAACCACCGGCATTCCTTAAATTAACTGAACTGTAAAATTACTGAATTAACTGAAGTGTTATTATTTTTAAAGTGGCTCGGGTATGTGATGATTATTTCATTTTAGATTTATGAGACTACAGTCATGCGGATTTGTTTTTACAGGACTGTCCCCTATTTAGCTGTCTGTAATAATGATTGATGTATTATTAGGGAAGTACAATTGCCTGTTAGCTAAAACTCCCTAAACTGTGCAGTCCTTCATGCTCAGCAACTGGCTGGCGCAGTATAAATTAAAAGCAATCACCTTGAATATATAGAGGCTGATGTCTGAAAGGTCATTGTTCTCATTTACTCTGCATATGCATATTGCATATGCCAGTAAACCGTGAATATTATCGTTTTATGCCTTGAAAGTTTTGTCTTTGCTTTATTATTCTAAGTTCCATTTACCCATGTTACCTGTTAGTTAAACTGAGTAAACTGAGTATTGAAGTACAAGGGAGTTCTATACTTACACCTGCTATTGACTATAAATTAAGTACGTTTCTCTTTGCACATTGCATTAGGACCTTTTTTGCACCCACAAAATGAGTGTGAAAATATTAGGGATACACCGAATCCAGGATTTGGTTCAGAATTCGGCCAGGATTCGAGCATTTTCAACAGGATTCGGTTTCAGGCGAATCCTTGTGCCTGGTCAAACCAAATCCTTAAAATCTTGTGACTTTTCATCACAAAACAAGGAAGTAAAAAATGTTTTTGCCGCGCACTTCGTTCCCTCCCCCTCACTGATTTGCATATGCAAATTAGGGTTCGGATTTGGTTCTTTCACAAAGGATTCGGGGGTTCGGCCTTGTCATCCCTGTTATGCCCACAATATCCTGATGACATGCTGCATGTACCATTTTTTTGTAAACTTTTGGTCGCCAGAATAACAGTAAATTCTTGTATTAACAGTAAATTCTGTGAAACATTTTGTTATGGGAAAAAATGCAATCAGTATTTTAATATTGATGGGACATTGGACCCATATTCCTTGTTCAAGCCAAATAGTGCCAATATTACATTTAAAAAAAATTCAGTCAACTCCTAACATAGTAACATAGTAAGTTAGGTTGAAAAAGACACAGGTCCATCAAGTTCAACCTTTTAAATCTATATATAACCTGCCTAACTGCTAGTTGCCTAACTCGTGAACTTTTAGAAAACACTGGTGTATTTTAAAATAAAAATAATGTTGGAAGAGGTACATCGATGATTGTATCTTTATTTGGAGCAGCAGCAGCACAGAGTCCCTTGAGTCTTTCCTGCAGGCATTAAATATCAATAAAATTAATATTAATGTCAGCAGCAATTACAGTAAGGAAAAGGTGCAGTTTCTAGATTTTGGTATTTTCCCTGAGGGTGACTATTTGGAAACCCCGTGTATATCGGAAACCCACAGACTGTAATAGTTACATCTTGAAAACAAGTGGACATTACCAAAAGTATCTGACCCAATGTACCCTTTGACCAAGGATGCATTAAGCACAACTGTAGTAAAATTAGTGATTATGAGGAACAATCATCAAGTTAAAAAAACAACTACAAGAAATAAACTATAGTGTGGCAGAATTTTATAAGGTCAAGATAAAATTGATAAAATAGAAAGTAAAGACTTACTGAACAGTAAAAGCAATAAACAGGAAATGGGTAAAAATTATCTCTCTTTTATCACCACCTTAAATAGATCAGCTTGCAGGGTATACACTGAAAAACACTGGCATCTAATAAAAATATATAAGGATTTATGTAATATTATAACAGAAAAACCACATATTTAAATCAAAGTCTGCAAAGTATAGAAAATAAATTAGTCCCCCAGCTGTCTCAAAAGAGATAGAGAGCAAACAAGTGTTATTAATAATGTAACTTGGAATATGGAAATGCTGGGGTTTATAAAATGTGGCAAATGTAAGGCATGCAAAATCAGTAATCTAATAAAACTGGCAAAAAAATATGTGATTAAATTATGAATTAAAAACCCTAAACCCAGAGGGGCTAACTATTGAAATTGACCACAAATGCTTTATTTCAGACTGAATATAGAAAAGATTTTTATGTAAAGAGACTAAGAAACAAACTATATGAAACTATATGGACAATTATCTGCTGTCTGAATAAGAAAAGTGGTCAAAAATCAAAGAAAGGATTGCACACTCTCAAAATTAAAGTTTTATTACATCAAAAATAGTTACAAAAATCATAACAAAAGTAGTATCTTTAGCCCACTGCATTTCGACCAAAGCAGGGTCTTCCTCAGGGGAAATCAAAATGAAAATAAAAATGAAAATGCCTTTTAATTTTTATTTTCATCTTGATTGCCCCTGAAAAAAACATGCTTTGGTCAAAACGCGTTGGGCTAATGATACTACTTATGTTATGATTTCTGTAACTACAGTAGAACATAAGGAGAGTATATAAGTACAGGAATCCTCTGTGTCAGTCACATACATTACCTAAAGCAATAGGTGATTGGTGCAGGACTGTATAAGGGCACACTAATTGAATTTTACCATTTATAGACTAAACCATGGCAAAATATACATCTGGTTAGTATTTTTAACCTCTTTATTTCTCAAATAATAACATTCATAGAGAAAAAAGGCAGTTTTTGTGTACAGTAGGACAAAATTTTGATGTAAAATCTGGGAAAATATTACTTAAAATCAGGGAAATGCACCCATTGAATTGCATTAAACCTTGGTGGGACCACAAATAAAAAATGTAAAATGCGGGAAAACTTAAATTCAGGGTACTTAAAATCGAGGTTTCACTGAATTTTTATGTAATAAAACTTTAATTTTGAGATAGAGTGTGCAATCCTTCTTTGATTTTTGATCATTATAACAATGGAGACTCGTATGGGGAGCCTCCTCTGGATTAGCACCTCACATTCTTCAATTGAGTGTGTGCCTTCTAAAGGATTTTTCTACATGAATAAGGAAACTATGAAGCCATGCCAAAGACCCTTTTGTGGTTTTGTTTTGTGAAGTTATTTATCTGCATAATCCACCACCTCACTACTGTTACATTGTATTAAAGGAATTGTTCAGTATAAAATTAAAAACTGGGTAAATAGGCAGGCTGTGCAAAATATAAAATATAATATATTGTCAAAATATAGTTAGTTATCCAAAGATGTAATGTATAAAGACTGAAGTGACTGGATGTCTAACATAATAGCCAGAACACAACTTCCTGCTTTGCAGCTCTCTTGCTTTCCAGTGATTGGTTACCAAGCAGTAACCAATCAGGGACTTGAGGTGGGTTCATAACTGTTTGCTTTTGAATCTGAGCTGAATGCTTCGGATCAACTGCAAACTCACTGAACAGTTAATTCCCATGTGACCCCCCTTAAATTCACAGACTAACTCAGAGTGAGAGAGCTGCAAAGCAGGAAGTAGTGTTTTGTTATGTTTTGTTAGACATATGTTCACTTCAATGCCTTTATAAATCAAATATTTGGCTAACTAACTATATTAGAAACATTTGCTTTATTTTGCACAGCCTATCTATTTATATTTATACACTGAACTGTTCCTTTAAGATGTTAAAGATCTGTTAAGGTACCGCTTGAATGTATTGTAAGAATAATTGTTAATCAGTTTTTAATAGTTATACTCTAACTGCTTAGGTGCATGGAATCTTGAATATGTTTGTAATTTACATAACTGAATGATTGAAGTTGAACTGCAATCAAATGCAATCAAATTCTACACTTTGCAGTGACTGGAAATTGCAACTACAGGTATAGGATCAGAAACCCGATATCCAGAAAGCTCCGAATTACGGAATGGCTCCCATAGACTCCATTTTATCCAAATAATCCAAATTTTTAAAAATGATTTCCTTTTTCTCTGTAATAATAATACAGTACCTTGTACTTGATCCCAACTAATATATAATTAATCCTTATTGGAAGCAAAACCAGCCTATTGGGTTTATTTAATGTTTAAATCAATTTCTAGTAGATTTAAGGCATGAAGACCCAAATTACGGAAAGATCCATTATCCATAAAACCCTAGGTCCTGAGCATTCTGGATAACAGGTCCCATACCTGTACTACCCTGACATTTTCGGAGCAGAATTCCAACAAGGATAAGTTACACATGTTATTGCTTGCATATTTGGTAAATAGAACCATAACGTGCAAGGGAGAAGCAGTATAGGAGGTAGTACATAATCTGCAATTCTCTTTCTCCAATAGAGCTACAAGGATAAGGACAAAAGTAACATTGCGGTGACTATGTGGAACTACAACTTCCAATTGCACTTGGAAAAAGATCCTTTGTTAACAAGTTTTCAATCATTAAAGCTTTGGACCTGTTTCTTGTGGCTTGAAAAAGGACCCAGTATGTATACTAAATGGTAGACATTAGTTTTAAATGTGTTATATTGTGTCCACCTGCGCAACAGATATGGACCCTCCCAAGCTACCAGTTTCCAGCAAGTTTGACATTTTTATTTGATTGCCAAATATAACTAGATATGAAATGTCCTTATCACAAAAGGCTCTGGTGCAGCATGCAGTTTATGAGCCACAACTGACATTTGAAATTCACCCAAAGGAAGCTTTATGAGGCTTTAAATTGTAGGTCATGGGTGGATTCCTCTTTAAATTGTTCATAAAATATTTTGTCAGGTCTTGGAGAGCAATGGCATTTGTCTGTTGGGTGATCACTCTTGATTTTCTGAGCAGACAATAGAATGTATCATTTAGTTTAGTATTTTAGTTATAGGAAAGGAATAGCAATTTCCTTTAACCGGAGACTATGGTTTAGTCACACAAAAGAAATGGATATGCGGTCAGTACTTCTTAATTAGAATGCAGGAAAATAAGGTGCAACACATAAGATAAAATATAATTGAAGGTATAAACGGAATGGCACAAGTTTTAAAAGGAGTAATATATTGTTCAATAAACGTGTAGCTTCCGAAAGATGAGCTTGCATAAAGTATGGCATATTAAAAGTAGCTTTGCACTATTTTCTTTTTTTGTTTATAGACTAAAAAGGTGAAAGGATATAAGATGGTTGAAATGTGCTTTATTCCTAGGTTTATGAGGATCCAGTAAAATCTTTAATTAGACCATTTTTTCTTATTTTTATGTACGTTAATGTTTTTTTTTAAATTAAATAAAAGTGGCCTTGTTTATGCATAGCTGTGGCCTAATGTATTATTTTATAGTCAAATTACTGGAAGTTAGAGCTTATTGAATTGCATATGAATCAGCTTAGGTAACACTAAAACATGTCACAAGTGGAGCCCCCTTGTATCACTGCTGGAAAAAAAAAACACAAACTTCGGAGAGGAAAACAAAGGCTGAATCCAAGTCACGAGCAGCCATATGTAGGTTTAGATGGGCAAACAAATTGATATTTCATGTGTAGGGATGTGAAAATCTTAGACACCCTTACCCTACAGACAGGCACATCCCTAGTAAAATGGACACTTCAGTGGGTCCTTATGGGGACCTTGTGCTTATGTCATCCCTGCAGTTCTCACAGTGGATGCTAGATGGCACTGTGATATAATATAAAAGGGCTTGAAAGCCACGAGGTAGAGGCCATTGCTGCTGAACCTTTCCTCTGTTAGGCCACAGAGGTTAGGAGTGGTGGAACTCATCCTGAGTTTAGTGAAGTGATAGTTATACCCTGTAATAGATCACTCTAGGAGTGATAGATAGGGTATTTAGTTGAGCAGTTCAAAGCTCCGCCGAGGAGATTAGAGGGATTAAGATCCCGGTTATTACTGACCCCATAGTAGGGCCTAAGTGTTAAACTCAGGGAAGTAAAAGTTTCTGAGTTCCACTTAAGGTAATCCTGAAGATTGGGGAAATACCTTCCAACAAGCTGCATTGCTCTCTACATGTACTCCTTACTCCTCAGAGAGTTGTTCTATATTCACACAGTGAGTATATTGTGTAACCTTGATTGATCTCTGTTTTACTCTATGTTTCATGCTCCATGGTGAACTCTGGTTTTGGTTAATAAACTCAGTTTATTGTTTAAGCAAATAAAACTACTGGCGCCCAATCTCTTGTGCATTGCACACAGTTACAGTTACACTACACCCTGCCTCCACCCCGCTGCGAGGGCTTACCCCTGAGAAAGAGAGCTCATCTGTGGTCCCAGCCCACAAAGGAAAGTAGCTGAAACTGTCTTCACATAAAGCAGTTTACTATAGCGCTACACGTGTATGATATGATCACAGTGTCGGACTGGCCCACTGGGATACCAGGAAAACTCCCGGTGGGCCCTACTGCTTCTAAACATTTGTTTTATTTCATGGCAATTCCTTATTTCCTAACAAAGAGGCTAAATAGATGTAATAATAGATTAAAGTATGTATAGAAAAGAAGAGAATATAGGTTGAGTGAGGAGAGGCACAAAATATTACTGAGAGTGGGCCCCTGATCTAAGGTTTTTTGGTGGGCCCCTGGTGTCCCAGTCCAAAACTGTATGATCACTAGGGATAGGCAAATTTATTCCCGCGATTCGCCGCCGGTGAATAAATTCAAAAACGAGACGCCGGCACCATTTCGCAGGAAATTCGCTATTTTTCGGCGATGCGAAATGCCCCAAATTCGCCATCACTAATGATCACATACACTAGCTAAATATGTGATCAAATCTGTACACTCCTGTCACTTCAGTGGTGACATAGCCATATACAGTATATACACATGCTAACAATATTTCCAGCTGTAACCAAACCAAATGCAGTCCAAATAAATCACACAATAATCACTAACATGGTTTGATGGTATATATATTCAGTCAAAACCAATGGAATTACTTCACTTTATAACTCCCAGAGTGACCAGATCTAATCGTTCTTGAAAAAATGGCGTAATTCCACCTTATGTTTAGGTGCATGAACATTTTCAAATAGCGGGCAATTTCCTGTGTACAAAAATAATTACTAAGCACAAAATGTAACTTTCTTAGGCAATTTGATACAATTTGATTTGAATGTACCCACAAATGACCTATCTAATGAAAGCAATATGCAAGATGTGTGTCTGCATAACCCAAAGTCATTATTAACTTAATATCATTTTCAGAAGGTTTTCTGTTTGCAAGATTCAATTATTTTTCACCTAAAAATATATAAACATTGGATTGGCAGGAGGATTTCTAAGCTAGAAAAGGCACTTTCAGATTCCACATTTATTGAACAGAATGTCTGTCTGTTAGCAATGAGATAAACAAATACATATAGAATATATGAAATTTCCAGAAATTTCCAGCCTATGAATGGGACATTTATAGATCTCCAAAACTGTATTTAGGGATGGAATAAGGTCTTTTTATCACCACTGCCACAAGGCAGAAAACAATTGCGGTCAAAGAACTCCCCTCGGTCTGTCCACTTTCCATGTTAATCTACTAAAATCTTTGTGCCTGAAGCACACATAGTGGTAACTGATGGCCTTCTGCTCTAAGGCACTTGCTTAAAAATGTTTGAGCAGAGGACTAGCGGCGAATCCCCACGATTCGCCGCCGGCGAATACATTTGCAAAACTGCCGCAATAAAACAGCAGCCTGCCAGAAAGCATTTCTCTCCCAAAGTGCAGGCACAAGTCACATGACTTGGGGCAGCTGGGAAATTGACAATATGTCTAGCCCCATGTCAGATTTCAAAATTGAATATAAAAAAATCTGTTTCCTCTTTTAAGAAATAGATTTAAGTGCAGAATTCTGCGGGAGCAGCACTATAAACTGATTCATTTTGAAAAACATTTTTTTTCCTATGACAGTATCCCTTTAAAGGAAAACTATACCCCCAAAATGAACACTTAAGCAACAGATAGTTCATATCATATTAAGTGGCATATTAAAGAATCTTACCAAACTGGAATATATATTTAAGTAAATGTTGCCCTTTTACATCTCTTGCCTTGAGCCACCATTTCGTGATGGTCTGTGTGCTGCCTCAGAGATCACCTGACCAGAAATACTACAACTCTAACTGTAACAGGAAGAAGTGTGGAAGCAAAAGACACAACTCTGTCTGTTAATTGGCTCATGTGACCTAACATGTATGGTTTGTTGGTATGTTTGTGTGCACAGTGAATCCTACGATCCCAGGGGGCGGCCCTTATTTTTTAAAATGGCAATTTTCTATTTATGATTACCCAATGGCACATACTACTAGAAAAGTATATTATTAGGAAAATGGTTTATTTACATGAAGCAGGATTTTACATATGAGCTGTTTTATGCAATATCTTTCTATAGAGACCTACATTGTTTGGGGGGTATAGTTTTCCTTTAAGACAATTCATGTACCATGCAAAATGAAGGTGCAGAATATGCAAAAAGAGTAATATATGAAAAATATAGGTCCTGTAGCTAAAACATTTAAGTAAAACTTAAAGAAGGTTTTTTTTCCCATACAGTTTGGTTCAACTCTTTGCATTCCTTATTGGATGCACAAAGAATATTGTGGACAGAATCATGATGGACTGTATACATTTTTGCACTTTGACAATAAGCCTTGAGTTTAAAAATGCATTCTTAAACTAAAACAAATGGAAATACTGAAATGGTTTTTCAACAAATATGATCAGAAAGACACAATGCAGGTTTACCAAAGCACAATATACAGTATTTGATCTACTTTTCCCTTTGTCAAAGATCAATGGTGTCTATAAAAAGCTGACTGAAAGTTCCTGTTTTACTCTTCTCTGCTGATTTCGCCTTCAAGTTATGAGTACCTTTTTCAATGTATATATATTCAATATTTGATTCTTAAAGGGGAACTCCACAAACACATAACTTGAGTTTTTTGAAAAGTAAACATAATTTTAAGCAACTTGCAATATACATCAATTAAAAAATACACAGACTTTTCATGATTTTTAATGGTTTCTGACAGTTCCCTAAGCCTACCCCCTTGCTCTCCTGCTGATCTGTCTGACTACTTGGCTGAGCTGGCTGACTACTGTTACTTTGTATCAACAGCCATCTGTCCTTAACCTGCATGAAGGTGCAGAATATGCAAAAAGAGTAATATATGAAAAATATGAAGTAAATCTTGGAATTATAGCTTAAATTTTCATTCATGCTGACAAACAATATTGGGGTGCTTGCACCCAATGCAGGGGTCCTGTAGCTAAAACATTTAAGTAAAACTTAAAGAAGGTTTTTTTTCCCATACAGTTTGGTTCAACTCTTTGCATTCCTTATTGGATGCACAAAGAATATTGTGGACAGAATCATGATGGACTGTATACATTTTTGCACTTTGACAATAAGCCTTGAGTTTAAAAATGCATTCTTAAACTAAAACAAATGGAAATACTGAAATGGTTTTTCAACAAATATGATCAGAAAGACACAATGCAGGTTTACCAAAGCACAATATACAGTATTTGATCTACTTTTCCCTTTGTCAAAGATCAATGGTGTCTATAAAAAGCTGACTGAAAGTTCCTGTTTTACTCTTCTCTGCTGATTTCGCCTTCAAGTTATGAGTGAGCATGAACACTGAGTGCCTGCCTGCTAGATGTGCATGTACAGGTAATTCTGGCTTGCCTCACTGTCTCTAATGATGTGCAGCCTATGGCTTGATGCTGTGTCGGGCTCATTTCACATCAGGCAGCAAGTGCCCTGCTCTATAACGAGACCCAAAGGGGGAACCAGTAACAGATTGTTGTCTTCTTCACTAAGATGGTGAAACAAACAATGCTTAATTCTGTGCATATTTTATTGCAAAACTACCTGTAAAAAACGTGTGAGGGTGCAAAGTAAAGTGAATAGAATCTTACAGATTTAATGGGACCCATGGTATGTACTGGGTCTGCTGGGATGGAAAAACCATGAATTAGAGGAGCCACATGATGGATGTTATTTTATTGTGTATCCCATCTAAATCTACAGGATATTTTTAACATCTTTATTTGTTTTTCTTTTTAACATATGAAATGAATAAGAAGTAGTACTGTATATCCCTTCCACATTTATAATAGTAAAGTAGTACCTTTTTCAATGTATATATATTCAATATTTGATTCTTAAAGGGGAACTCCACAAACACATAACTTGAGTTTTTTGAAAAGTAAACATAATTTTAAGCAACTTGCAATATACATCAATTAAAAAATACACAGACTTTTCATGATTTTTAATGGTTTCTGACAGTTCCCTAAGCCTACCCCCTTGCTCTCCTGCTGATCTGTCTGACTACTTGGCTGAGCTGGCTGACTACTGTTACTTTGTATCAACAGCCATCTGTCCTTAACCTGCATTCTCCAAACCCCACATTTGTACTAAGAAGATGATAAAATATGCAAAACAACACTTAAAAAATTAGGGGTTTCAAAAGGCTGTTTTCTGGACTATTATAGTTCTACTATGCCTCTTGTGTTTGTTTTCTGCTTGAAGAGAACTTTTAGTGCATGCCATCTGCAATGACTTCTGATAAAATCCAACTGCAGCTAAAAAGCCAGAAAACTGGGAAATTAAGCTTAGTTTGTAGTTTCCCACATACTCTAAACTCCTAACTAAGCCTTGTATCAGTTCTAATTAACCATAACAACCAAACAATAAGTAGAGTTTACTGACCGGCTGTTTCAAAGCAAATCTATAATTTGCTGCTATGTTTTACAAGACTTTCACAAGTTTTGGTTTATGCTTGTTAGTTTCTGTGTATAAAAAATGCATTGCCCTTCAACCTTATGGCTTGACTCACATTTCAATTAAATATTCATACGCGGTCTGTAAAAAAAGTATTTTACAGGGTAATACTACTGCTATGCTGCTGTGCAACCCTCTATGGTTGTGCCAATATATTTTTTAGAACTGACCTAAATCACTCAAGTCTGTATATGAGCAAGAAGAGAAAGAGAGATGCAGCAGAGGATAAGTCTGAGCGACGTTCATCTTCTGTAACAAAAGGAGTGTAAAAATTAGTGATTTCAAAAAAGTAATTCATATGTAATACATGAATCACCAATTTCACTATGACTATGTGATATTACAATCTCTTTAAAAATAACACAGTCATTAGGTCAATTTTTTTTCAGTCCTTAGATGGTTCCTTTAATCTAATATACTGTATGTCACTTTGGTCCAACATAAAATCCTCTCTCAAAGCAGGTTTCTACTTTGTCTACAGAAATCTCTACCAGACCTCCTAATGGCATTTTAATTAGAAAACTTGTTTTTCTCTTCAAGACGAAGACAAAAAGAACTAATTTCAAAGGGAGCTCAGACAAAAGGCTTTGCTGAGTATTCTGAAAGGGCAAGCTTATTTAGAAGCACTGCAAATCTCATATCATAAAAACGGTTGCTTTGTAATTGTGAACCTCTAACATTATCCACTCTTCTAGTCCAAAGAGTTACTGTATTCCAAGAGAGACCCACTTGAAGGTGAGATCATCATTTAAGATATTTTATACATAATTTGGAAAAAAATAATACGTCTCAAACTACCCCAGAAAAGAAATATTATTGTTTGCTGTGCACAATTATCTATATAAACATTTTGTCCCTTTTTTGCTTTATGGACACTATTGCTCTGTTATTTTTTTAATGAAAAATGCAAAAAGAGGACTTTGCTACTATGAGTACTAGTGATGGGTGAATTTATTCGCCAGGCGCGAATCGCCGCTGGCGAATAAAAAAAACGGACGCCGGCATTAAAAAACGGGCATCTGCGTCAAAAACGGGTGTCGGCAGCAAAAAATGGACGTCGGTGTAAAAAAATGGACACCGCCGTCAAAAACGAGACACTGGCGCAGTTTCACGAATTTTTTGCCGTTTCGCGAATTTCGCGGGAAATTCTCTAATTTTTTAGCAACCGAAATGGCGCAAATTCGCCCATCACTAGTGAGTACATCTTGTGTTATTGTTAGTGACATCAATAACCCTCTTATTTTCAGTACACAATAATCTACATATAATAGTAACAAAGTAATTTAGTAGGAAAGACAAAAAAGACTTATTAAATTCTTTCCATTTAGCTCTTTCTAAATACATAAAAAATGAATGCAGAGAAAGGCAAACAAAACATGCAGAAGGCAGGCTGCCAATTCACCGTCATGAGGCCAAAAATTGTGCTTCGGGAGTTTTAACCCTCTTCAAGTAAGTTGCGGGTAAAAAGTGGTCCTTTTAATTAGCAAGCTTATTTTCTCTTCAAGACTGAGACTAAAATATAAAACTAATTTTACTATGCTAGATAAATTCATATTTATAAAGCACCAACATACAGTATACTGCAGTGCTGTACAATAAATGGGTTTATACATTGAACATGTAGATTACATACAAAAACAACAACATATACGAGAAGTCAAGTGGATAAAAGAGCTTTAAATCTAACATTCACATTCAATTTTTGTGACTTGCTTAGGTATGTATTTCTAGTTATTTAAAGAGTACTTTGTTGTTATTTTTTTGCTAAACCTGTCCACACTTCCTTCCTTCCTTCTTTCTTTCTTTCTTTCTTTCTTTCTTTCTTTCTTTCTTTCTTTCTTTCTTTCTTTCTTTCTTTCTTTCTTTCTTTCTTTCTTTCTTTCGTTCTTTCTTTCTTTCTTTCTTTCTTTCTTTCTTTCGTTCTTTCTTTCTTCCTTCCTTCCTTCCTTCCTTCCTTCCTTCCTTCCTTCCTTTCTTTCTTTCTCCAACTAGATACAATTCATGCAATAACATGCAACCAAACACAGGGGTATATTTATCAAAGAGTGTGAAATTCCGCCACTCTCCATTAATTTCTATGGGATTTTTACAAGAGTATTTATCAATGGGTGAAAATGAAAGTTCACCCTTTGATAAATAGGCCTTTAACAATCCCATAGAAATGAATGGAGAGTGGCGGAATTTCACACTTGTGGATCTCTAACTTCACTCTTTGATAAATATATCCCAAAATGTGCAGTAGTGCTTAGGGGCCCATTCACTAAGTTCGAGTGAAGGAATAGAGGAAAAATAGTTCGAATTTCGAATGTTTTTTTTGGCTACTTCGACCATCGACCGTCGACTACGACCTTCGACTTCGAATCGAACGATTCGAACTAAAAATCGTTCGACTATTCGATAGTTGAAGTACTGTCTCTTTAAAAATTTCTTCGACCCCCTAGTCCGCCACCTAAAACCTACCGAGGCCAATGTTAGCCTATGGGGAAGGTCCCCATAGGCTTGCTAACAATTTTATGATCGAAGGATAATCCTTCGATCGATGGATTAAAATCCTTCGAATTGTTCGATTCGAAGGATTTAATCGTTTATTCCTTCGATCGTTCAATCAAACAAATTACGCAAAATCCTTCGACTTCGATATTTGAAGTCGAAGGATTTTAATTTGGCAGTCGAATATCAAGGGTTACTTAACCCTCGATATTCGACCCTTGATACATCTGCCCCAGTATGTCAGTGCTCTCCTTATAGGATGCTGACCCATTCAGAAGAAGGAGCTATTGACCTGAGTATGTGGGAATGCACTACTTTCAATGTTTTATATTTTAAAACTGTTTAATTTTTTAACAACACCCATAACAGACCTAGGGGCTGATTCACTAAGGGACAAATATCGAGGGTTAATTAACCCTCGATATTCGACTAGGAATTAAAATCCTTTGACTTCGAATATCGAGGTAGAAGGATTTAGCGCAAATACTGCGATCGTACGATCGAAGGATTATTCCTTCGATCGAACGATTAAATCCTTCGAATCGAACGATTTGAAGGATTTAAATCCAACGATCGAAGGAATATCCTTCGATCAAAAAAACTTAGGAAAGCCTATGGAGACCTTCCCCATAGGCTAACATTGACTTTGGTAGCTTTTAGCTGCCGAAGTAGGGGGTCGAAGTTTTTTTAAAGAGACAGTACTTCGACTATCGAATGGTCGAATAGTCGAACGATTTTTACTTCGATTCGAAGTCATAGTCGAAGGTCGAAGTAGCCCATTCGATGGTCGAAGTAGCCCAAAAAATACTTCGAAATTCAACGTTTTTTTACTTCGAATCCTTCACTCGAATTTAGTGAATCGGCCCCCTAATGTACTGTAAATAACAGATAAGCTTGTTTAAAAGCTTTATATAAAGGTAAACATCCCCTTAAAACTTTATTTTCTATATCATTTGGTTAAACACATTGGAATAGATTATCAAATACCAAATAGTTTCAAAGAAAATAGTGGAGATGCTCTATAATGAAAGCAGGAAGGAACAGAGCCAAGTAATAAACTCGAAACTCAAAACCAAAACAGACTTGAGCAGGATCTGGTGAAACACAAGTCAGCTTGGGCATAGTAAAATGGGCAAATGTGGATTTAAAGGGGAACAGAAACTTTGATACAGCCAAACAAATAACCACAATACCAAAAGGTAAAGAAAGGATGCAGATCATGACATCAGCGCATAGGTTGCAGCATTAATACAATCACTGCGATGTAATAGCAGACTCAGCAATATGTTCGGGTGAAGAGGTTTGTAGGATGATGTATACTATCTGCAACATGGTAGAACTTACTCATTGGATGGCACATCTGAAGAAGAAGGGAAGTGCACTGGACCAACAGGACATTGGGGAATTTAGGAAAGATTATACCAACACCCAATGCAGCACAACAACAAGCACTATGATTACATGTAAATGTTGTGCAGGGTCATATTTATTTATCTGTGATAAAATGTAAGACATAACGGTGAGTAAAATCTCACCTGCAGAATAAATATAACTTTTGTAGAGTACATGCAAATAAAAAAAAGAAGAGGTAACACTTGGGAAGCTATGGTCACTGTGCTAAATCAATTCTAGGGATGGCTCTACAAATTATGTATATACTGCAACTTCAAGTAATGTTGTTAGCACATTCACTCACATACTATAGTCAGATTAATCATAAACGAATTAGCCTACTAGCCTACCTATGTTTTCGGTAGAGAAAAGAAACCCTAGATAGCACACTGAGAACATGAAAAGCCAAGGCTGAACTTAGAATTCAACTGCATCCTGATCAGCATATAATATTGCCATGGGTATTCAAGGACAACATGTTTTCACGTGTAAAAAAGTTAGAATTTCTCATTACATGAAAGTTATGCATATGTGTGATACTGGTACTATTGTGCCACACTGTATTTCAGAAATTCTTACACTGCCCAGAGAATTTGTTCATGTTTCTTTGAAAGGTTTGAATAACCCTTTGATCTATGAATGATCAAATAAAGTCACTTTTAAATTCAGAGCTACGTCGGCTTTTTGGCGCATACACAATTAAGCAAGTATGTCTCTTTTGATACTTTGAAGTTCGCATTTTGTTATCAAAACTGAAAGCCAAGAGAAAAAAAAAAACAAAAATGTAATTTTTGCTGTAAAAAGAAGATGAAATCTCAAAATCAATTACGGCCAAAGAAACCTCCCAAAAGCAGAGCAGGAAAGCCTAAACTGTTCAAAGTGGATTTATAATAAACATTTATGTGACAATACTGCAGACAAAGGAAATTGCGTGCCATTGAATTTATGATAGTAGATGTTTATAAGGAGAAGCAGTCATAGATATTTGATGATTAGTTATGGCTAGGCAAAAATGGTAAAAATGGGTTCATATAAACTAATATATGTCTATTTGGAAAAGTTAGGGGCCGATTCACTAAGGGTCGAATATCGAGGGTTAATTTAGCCTCGATATTTGACTAGGAATTAAAATCCTTCGACTTCGAATATTGAAGTCGAAGGATTTAGCGCAGATAGTGCGATCGAACAATCGAAGGATTATTCCTTCAATCGAACGATAAAATCCTTCGATTTGAAGGATTTTAATCCAACGATCGATGGAATATCCATCGATCAAAAAAAGTTAGCCAAGCCTATGGGAACCTTCCCCATAGGCTAACATTGACTTCGGTAGCTTTTAGATGGCGAACTAGGGGGTCGAAGTTTTTTTTAAAGAGACAGTACTTCGACTATCGAATGGTCGAACGATTTTTACTTCGAATACTTCGATTCGAAGCCGAAGTCGTAGTCGAAGGTTGAAGTAGCCCATTCGATGGTTGAAGTAGCCCAAAAAACACTTCGAAATTCGAAGTTTTTTTACTTTGAATCCTTCACTCGACGTTAGTGAATTGGCCCCTTAATATTTAATGCTGACACAAGGGTTTATTTATCAAAGTCTGAATTTATCTCAACATCTTCTGCCAAAAACATCTCGGGTTTTTTTCCGCTTATTTATTAGATTTTCCTGAAAATGTGGATTTCAGGATTTTCCACTGAAAACCTTTTTTTCCGAACTCCAAAATCTTCCGGTTATTGCACGAAACCCAGCGCACATCAATAAATCATTGGGACTTCTCCCATTAACTTATATGCAACTTCGACTGGTCTGAGATGCCGGATCTTCTCATTTGGACTTTTCGATCCTCTGAGTATAATAAATTACGAAAAATTGGTGATTTTTTAAAAGTCTGATTTTATACTAATAAAATCACAAGGAGTTTTGCATTCGGAGTTTAGTAAACAACCCCCTTAGTGATGTATGGGCCGTCCCGAAGCCTGTGGGACCTGTGGATTTACCTTACTTCTGCCCCACTTCCACCTCTTTTTATATACTCACTCAGGCACCTTCCCGCTGTGATGTCACAAAGCAGGAATATACAGAGGGGAGCGTGCCGGGTAAAGGTGGCCATACATGGATAGATCCGCTCGTTTGGCGATGTCGCCAAACGAGCGGATCTCCCTCCGATATGCCCACCTTGAGGTGGGCAATATCGGGCAGATCCGATCGTGGGCCCTAGGGCCCAACGATCGGATCCTAGCATTCGGTAAACGGGCGGTCGGATCGCGGGACCGCATCAACGAACAGATGCGGCCGCGATCCGACGGGATTTTCTGTCCCATCCGATCGAGATCTGGCCGACTTTCGGCCAGATCTCGATCGGGGAAGCCCGTCGGGGGCCCCCATACGCGGGCCAATAAGCTGCCGACACAGTCTGTCGGCAGCTTTTATCGGCCCATGTATGGCCACCTTTAGGGTCAGGTCAGGAATTGAAAATGTGCTATTTCATAGAAACACAGATACATTTCGAAATAACTGCAGAAGCATTAAACATTTCAAACTGACAGTTTTCATCTGGTTTAGCAGGTAAAACTCCATGAAATAACTGTTTTCATAGCACAAAATGCCTTTCTTGGTAGAACTGATCAATCTAATTTTACTGCTTCACAAAGAAATTGCTCTGCAAATCCATTGAGGCTAACAAATGTCATGGAGTTTTCTCTCCAGCTAAGAAAACAATCGGTGCAGCTTATGTATATTAAAATTTTAATATTTCAACATACCTAATCCTTCAAATAAAATGTCTCACTATCCAAGACCCACTGTGTGTCAGTACTATAAATTGAAAAAAACAAAACAAAGTTTTTGGGCACCCCAAACCTTCAATAACCTGTTTACTAAAGACGCACTGCTGTTGAGAACTCATGGGGCCGGTTTTACTAATAGGTCCCCCTATTGTCATGTCCCTGAAGTCCACCCCTTCAGTAAAAGAACTAACTAAAAGTTGTGGAAGTGCTCAAGGCCTTCAGTGGGTATGGCTGGGTGATACTGTACATAACTACTGCACAGTTTATTGTGGCCACTCTCTGTGCACCCACCCAAGTATTATTATCTAATTTAGTAATACTACTCAATTATATGCAGCAGTATTATCCACTCCAGCCCAGGGTTGATGCATCTAACAAAGAAAATCCATTACAGTTAATATGTATGACAGAAACACGTGTACAACATCCTTGTGCGAGGAACGCAGAAAGGTTAGAATTTGCAATTGTTCCAGGCGAGAAGCAAAGGATAACGCTCTGTACCGTCTAGCCTCCAACTCTTGTGCAAGGACTTCACATTGTGCTTCATGCTTTGCCTGTTCTCTTTCTCCTATTTCTCTCTGAGTTCCTTATCATATTCCTACATTATCACTGCCTTCTTCCCTTTTGCTATTCTTCATGCCATGTACCTCTCCCTTTTTTCAAGCATCACCACCAACCTTTCTGTTGCACCATCTTTTTTACTTAATTTTTAGGCTCATTTATTATCGTCTCCCTCTTTATTGCCTCAGTTCCTTGCATTGATAAACATACCCTACTTTAATATGTTTGTTTGGTTTATTTTCTACATCCAGTCTATCACCCACTCTCTGCTATTCTATCTCTCTGCCCTTTTACCAAACTTTTCGTTTTTAACCCGCTCTACTTATACTGTATATACTTACCTCAACTCATTATAGTGAAACAAATTTTTTTCTGTACATTTCTTAACCCTTTGACAGCCAAAAGTTGAAAAACTCAAGCGGCAGCAGCCCGAGACTAACAGTGGCAATAAAAAAATCACAGTAATATTAAGAGCAGAAATTCCAATTTTTGAATTCTTCCAGGGCAGAGAGCACAATTTCTGGGCTGTCAGGGGCAGAGAATTGTCCCTGTGCATTGCCTTCCTTCCTTAAATAATTGCTGCAGTGACATGTGGTTAGCCCCATGAATACAGCAAAGCCTGTGTTTGGCCATTACCTAACTTTGCATCATTCAGACAGGCTTTTGCGCTACATAAAGGAGTACTAAAGCGTAATTAAAGAGGTAGGTAGAAATGTTGTACATTATGTTTTGGGCTTCTGAACCAGCCCAAGGCAACCACAGACCTTTAGCAGTAAAGATCTGTGTCTCCAAAGATGCCCCAGTAGCTCCCCATCTTCTTTTCTGCTGATTCACTGCACATGCTCTGTGCTGATGTCACTTACTGAGCTTAGGGACCCACTCACAATATACAGTACACATAGGGGCAGATTTACATAGGGTCAAATATCGAGGGTTAATTAACCCTCGATATTTGACTGCCGAATGTAAATCCTTCGACTTCGAATATCGAAGTTGAAGGATTTACCGCAAATAGATGGAACGAACGATCGAACGAAAAATCGTTCGATTGAATCCTTCGAATCGTTCGATACGAAGGATTTTAATCCATCGATCGACCGATTGAAGAAAGCCTATGGGGACCTTCCCCATAGGCTAACATGGCACCTCGGTAGGTTTTAGGTGGCAAAGTAGGGGGTCGAAGTTTTTTTTAAAGAGACAGTACTTCAGCTATCGAATGGTCGAATAGTCGAACGATTTTTAGTTCATAGTCGAAGGTCGAAGTAGCCAATTCGATGGTCGAAGTAGCCAATTCGATGGTCGAAGTAGCCAAAAAAAAACATTCGAAATTCAAAGGTTTTTTTTCTTCTATTCCTTCACTCGAGCTAAGTAAATGGGCCCCATAGAATAGAAATAATTACTACATGGCAACACAGAAACCAGTGCAACTAGCACCAGAATTTTATAATCAGCCCTGTAGCATCAGCTTATATTACAGACCAACCTCATTTTCTGCTGGATAAGAATGAGCATGTGAGTGTCACAGACACTTTCCAAGATGGTGACCCCCTGTGACAAGTTTGAAGTCGTGGATCATTGCTGCTATTGACAAGCTGAAACTTTAGGCCGGTGCAATAGGTGCAGTATATAAATTATGGCATTTTTAGCCATATTAATTTTTAGGATTTATTTCTCCTTTAATAGTCTTGCACTGCTGTCCAGGGGAATAGTAAATGCACTGCAATGGTGCTGACAATAAGACAAAAGTAATGAAATAGATTCTATTTTTCCCAGATCCATTTTTATACAATTATATTTTTCTGTTGCCTACCAAACTTATGGTCCTGAAGTAGCTGCCGGAGTTGATCCACTTTTTCAATCCTGATTCAAATGTTCACTTTATCGTTACCTTGTCTGATTTATATCAGTGAGTAGGGAAGAAAGCAGATGGGAAATGTGAAAGTATTATAGTAAACTTTCTACAAATATCTGACTAGTTAATGCATGTTAATGAGGTTTCCTCTCATTTACGTATGTAAATATTTTGTAAAACAAAACAGCACGTGCATAATTTCAAATATGCATATTTTATGTTTATACGATTGGGAAGTTCCTCTGTCTGTGAAACTGCTGGCTACATTTTATTCTGTTCAATGCGTTTCCACTACTCTTCATTACTAGTCATGTGCTAACACTTTGGAAATTGCACTTGTCTTGTGAGGCATGAATTGAAGGAAAAAGTGACCAGACTGACTTGCTCAAGGGGGGGAAGCAGCTTTAATTAAATGAATCACTCTAGGCTTCTTTAGCTACCGAATGCTTCTCGTGGTATTACATATCTTCCCTCGCCAGTAATGCTTTCTACTTTCTGTCTTCTCCAGGCATGAAAATATATCCTGGACCTATAATTACATCCCAAATCATATTCCTCGGTTCCAAGGCAATTAAATCAGTACATTGGAGGCTTTAAGTCAACTGCAATAATAGGTTAACAAAGCTGTCTTTAGGGAGATGCCAGTAGGGAAAAGCCTCAGTGCACTAAAGACAGAGTGAAAGTTAAATCGGCTTTGGACTGAAAATGTATTTCTTGATTGTGCAGGTATGCTTTGGGATCTATTTATCGATGTTGGGTAAAAAAGTGGAAGTCAAGCACATCACATTTTTATATGAATGCCAGGCATCACAGAGTAAAATCCTGTGTATTTATCAAGTTACAATGTATGTAGCTGAAAAATGGCAACCTAAAAGCAACAAGCACTTCTCCTCTGCCACTTTTCCCTTGCTTTTTTTTTAACTTTGCACGAATTGACTTGCCATCTCCACTTACCCAGCTGACTTTAATTGCTTAGGCAAAGTTTGAGGTGATGTAAAAACAGCGGCATAACACACACCATTATACAGTAAGGGGCCCATTTACTTAGTTTGAGTGAAGGAATAGAGGAAAAATAGTTTGAATTTCGAATGTTTTTTTTGGCTACTTTGACCATCGAATGGGCTACTTCGACCTTCGACTTCTATTCGAATCATTCAAACTAAAAATCGTTCGACTATTCGACCATTCGATAGTCGAAGTACTGTCTCTTTAAAAAATACTTCGACCCCCTAGTTCGCCACCTAAAACCTACCGAGGCCAATGTTAGCCTATGGGGAAGGTGCCCATAGGCTTTCCAAGGTTTTTCTGATCGAAGGATAATCCTTCGATCGATGGATTAAAATCCTTCAAATCGTTCGATTCGAAGGATTAAATCGTTTGATCGAACGATTATTCCTTCGATCGTTCGATCGAACTATTTGCGCTAAATCCTTCGACTTCGATATTCGAAGTCGAAGGATTTCAATTCGGCAGTCGAATATCGAGGGTAAATTAACCCCTAAATAATGTGATTAGTTCTTGTTTTAATGGATCATAGCGGCCAAACAGGCACGCAGAAAAAAGTCACGCTTGGATGTGCAAAAAACACTCATGCGAAAAATAAAACTTGGCACCACCAGCTTTGCGCCCTAGACACGTGACTACTCTGCCTACCCCTTAATTCTGGCCCTGGATTGCAGGGATTCATAATGGATTTTTTTTTATAAATACCATTGAGTTGACACCATTTTTTTTTTTACTTTTACATTTTTTAAATTTTTAGTGGAAAAAATCAGATAAATTCAGATTTTGATAACCACCTACATCTAGAAATGGCCCTGCTTGTTTATTGTTGCATAAATCTTAAATATTGTATGTATAGTAATTTGAAACCATTTATGGTTCATCTGCTCTTTTCAACAACTTCTCTAAATATCTTGGTACAATAATAATTCTCTCTTTAATCCATTGCATGACAGTGTTCTACATGTTAGCTACAGAGTCATACATTAATAAACAGGTCAAGTATATGTGGGATCCAAGAACAGACCTCTGAGGAATTCTTTGACAGTAACCTGTAAAGTACAATGCCTTGCAGTCTGACACATGTCTGCTTACAGAGTCACCTTTGACTTCATCTTGAATACCCTGTCACCAGAAATTAGTATGTGGGTTTAGAATTGTATTAAAGTTTAATAATATTGCATGTTAATGAGGACCAGGAGGATGCTATAATATAAAATCACAGTTATTTCTAGCAGTGCCTAACATAACAATGGTCTTCAAGGTCAACTGCCAGGCCAAGGTAAAAAAAAAAGTTCTTTTATAGTACATAATAAACAGGAGTCAGGGCAGGCAGCAAACAATGTGCACAATTTCTAAGATAAAGGTCAGAGGGCCAAGTGCATAACAAAAGGTATATATATATGCATGCTAGTGACAA
Source organism: Xenopus laevis (assembly GCF_017654675.1). Taxonomy (NCBI): domain Eukaryota; kingdom Metazoa; phylum Chordata; class Amphibia; order Anura; family Pipidae; genus Xenopus; species Xenopus laevis. Next base: position 82,868,500 of record NC_054386.1, read on the forward strand.
AAGTCCTAGTTCCTTAAAACAAAACACGGAAGAACATAATATAGAAATATTCAATGGTACATGTCCATGCATTGTCTATTCTATTAGTCTTCTGCAACTCCCAGCACATGTCTGGGAGTTGTAGTCCAATAATCACTGGTAGAGTAGACATCTTTGCTCAGTCAGTGGTCATATAATATATAAACATATATTTATATATTTATATTATAATGTATTATTGTCTGCTTCTGTATTTGACTTTATTAAGAACTAAGAGAATTGGCACAATGTGCGAGGACGTTGTTTATGTTGTAATGTTGTGCAATTGGCTCAGTTTGGACTCTTTCTAAGCCTGGCCAATCAATACCTGAGTCTTCCTCATTCTATGGCTCTTTTGAATTGGCCTGGCATAGCCAAGTGTTTCATACACGCAGAGAAATGTTATTTTACAAGAACAAAGGGATCCAGTGAAAGGCCTTTAATGATATTTTGGGAAGTGGCACTGAGTCATTAGAGATTAAGGATACTATTTTATTTTACCCTCGCATGGTGAGCAGGATAGTAGCTAACCAATACCACAATTAAAGGGGATGTTCACTAACTAATAACTAAATAGATTTACAGGTATAGGGCCTGTTATCCAGAACCTTGTTTTTTTACGGATAATGGATGTTGGATCTTCATACCTTGTCTACTAGAAAATCATGTAAACATTAAATAAACCCAATAGGCTGGCTCTGCTTCCAATAAGGATTAATTATATCTTAGTTGGGATCAAGTACAAGGTACTGTTTTATTGTTACAGAGAAAAAGGAAATAATTTTTGAACATTTGGATTATTTGATTATGATGGAGTCTATGGGAGACGGCCTTTTCCATAATTCGGAGCTTCCTGGATAACCGGTTTCCGGATACCTGTAATATTTCCAGAGTGTTTTAATTTTTCTATTGAGTTTTCAATACATCTGGGCAGGAAGCATGGAACAGTTTTCTTTGTTTAGGATCCCTGATCCCCTGGTTGTGAAAGACTTCTACTGTACTATAGTCAAGGTGTGGAGATCCCTGACTAAGCAAAGAACTAACTAGATCCATTCAGCGTTACCTGCTCGGGTAGATATATTGAATATTACACTGAAAATATTCTTAAAATGCACATTTATTTAGTAGAACTTATTTAATGCTGTGAAATATGCTGGCGCTATATAAATAAATGTTAATAATAATAATAATAATAATAAATACATACAAGAGCTAACTAGTACTACAGTACCTCTGCTAGCTCAATGGCTGCCCTAGTGTGGGTGTGTCATGGGAATAGTTGTCTTTTTTGTATATGCCAGTAAAGATAGGTTTAATTACTTACTTTGTTTATTTAGAATTCAATTTAGGAATTATAATAGATGACCTAATCCATACATAATTGTATCAGGATATGGGAAGTCACCCCAGATTTATGTAGCCTAGATATTCAGTCTTTTTATTGTTTTTCAGAAAATTGTAGGCAGCCTCTAATATCCTTATAGATTACAGTAGAGGATTAGTTATTCCATAAATACAATTGTGACTCAATAAAATTATGTCATCAGTACTATTCAGTATATACTGTATTCCCAGGCTTTAAAGTGCAGACATCTTGTTGCTTTTCCAAATATAGAATCCTGGGAGATGAAATATACTATCCAGTAAGTCTGTCCCAAGTTACCTGTGGCTGTATACCATACGGTCTATTACACTCTCTCACCTTCACTTTAGCTAACAGCTTTGAAACTTTATCTTTCATCAGCCAAGTACAGTTAAGGTTTCTGTCAACATTAGTGAATCTAAAGTACAGTAGAAGTAGAAGCAAGAGAATTTGCTATGATTTACAATTTTGCATAATTGTATGACTTCATTATGATATCAATGCTTCCCAACTGAGATCAACACTGAGGAGACTTACAAAGTCTTGCTACAAATATGTTATAGTGAGCCTTTTGTGGCCGCTATATTTGTGATTACTAGCTTATACAGATCCACAGATAATTGCTGGGAATAATTGTCGTTTTGTTAGGAATATGGGGATTGTGCATTTTTTCAAAAAAGGAGTACAAAAAACATAGTTTTGCAGTAGGTCCATGTACATTTTCTACCATCAACTGAAAGTTATTTTCTTTCATGTACTTGCAGTACAATATTGCAGTCCTAACACCAATAGGCCAAGCACTAATAAATTACTTTTGCTACTGGAAGTCATAGTACATAAGGGCTAGGGTTCTCAAAGCATTTGAAGAGTTAAATTATACTGTTATCTCAGCACCCTACATGTTATTTATCTAGTAATGGGCAAATCTGACCCATTTCGCTTGGAAAAAATATCGCGAAACAGTGAAAATTCACCAAAACCCATTGGAGTCTATGGCCATTATTTTTGAAGCGAAACTCGGCAAAAATTTTTACTGATCAATACTTATAAATAGAGGCAATTGTTTACATTTTTGTTCTGTCTCCTGCATGGCGATAACCCATTTGTTTGTACAGAACATTGATAATGAAAATTGGGAACAAAAATGTGCTTACCTAAGTCACCAAGATCTATCAACACTTGTCCAGTCAAACAGACACCCCAGCTGTTCAGAAAGAAAGGAAAGAGTAAATCTCATGGGCTAACTATATTCACACTGCAATATTTAGATCTATAACTATACACTGTAGCTCTCATTTGCATATCCCATTGGTTTAACTGCTGGAAGAGTTTTGTAAACGCAAATGTTGCTTTCCACCTTGTTGTGGATTAAAAAAATTGACACAAAAAGCACAAGTGAAAATACATATAATATGGAATATAAATCGGCGAGGACCTGAATAGAATATAAATAATAATAACATTAAAATTGTAACCTCACAGAGCAATAGTTTTTTGGCTTTAAGAGTCAGGGACCCCCATTGAAAGCTGGAAAGATTCAAAAGAAAAAAGCAAATTAATTAAAAATCTATAATAAATAAAGACCAATGGAAAGTCTGCTAATTAAATGATAGAACTGGCCATACTATAAAATACAAAGAATGAAAATTGTGCTACACTGTGCTACAAAAAGTCAAAAATCCCATTCTAATTGTTTTGATATACAGCCAAACAATTCAATAAATATTCAGCCTCAGAAAACTCATACATAGCATTGAAAGTGAGCCCTCTTTTTCATAACATTGTAAATATCAATAGCAATTAACAAAAAGTTACTGCAAAACACATTGGCAACTTGGCCACATTACTCTAATAGTACTTTACTCCCACATAGGGATCAAAGATGCAGAGATACTTATCTCGCTGAAGGGCATAGCCACCAAATGTAATGAATAAAAAGCAAAGCTAGGAGCTAAACTGTGTTGTATGTCTTTGTAATGAGTCTCCATGGTATTTATTTCCAACAGGAGGCCGTTCAGCCAGCATTTTAGGAGACACAACAATAGAGAAAAATGCTTTGGATTATTGTCACACATACAATTACGGTATTAGAGAGAATTTACACAAATGAATAAGATATACTTTTAATAGGATCGCCACTTTATTGGTCAGGGTCATGCCACGCCACAGGATAAAATATTATGGCTCTAACAGAGAAAAAATTACAGGGTAGGAAAAAAAATTGCACATTTGCTTTCATTAAAGTACATTACATTCTTCTGCACGTATTCACCCCAATTATACAGAAGTAGAGCATTTAGGTCGGTGCAGGCTAAGCTAATACGTTCAGCCTGCATCAGGCAATTGCATATCACGCTCAGGAGCACACAGTGATTTATTGGGAAATGTATTATGAACAATCACTGGGAAATTTCCTAATTATCAGTACAATTCTGTTGAAGTTCAGTTTGTAACAACAAGAGATAAAGCTGAAGCAATTATTATTCCATCATGAAACGAGAGTTTATATTGAGAAGAAAGCATTATATAGATAGGTTACAGTATTTGGAGCTAAAGAAGAGTTGTAGGAGAGGTTTTTTTGTGCTGTTCATTGTGGTCACTGACTACATAATTACATTTACCTTCAACAAAAAATTAATAAAACAATCTTCTATTACAAGAGGACAACACAGAATAAAAGCACATTCTCCTGATATCCAATAAAATATGCATACTTGAGGGATTCATTGGTGAAACTGATAGAAATCAAATTGTGATTCATTGTTCCTCCAACCCAAATGAACAATATATAGTGAAGGAGGTATAATAATAATAATAATAACAACAATACAATGGTACAGGGCTCTGCACTTTGTTAGCACAGAGCATGTTTTAGAAGGCCTAAGTTTTAAAAGTTTCACAATGAAATGTCTGTTTTGGGGGAGATAATGGTGTCTGTTGTGAGCCATCTGATTCAAAGCATGTTTCTGGATTTTATCTGCAAAGTTTGCACCAACATGTTAGCCAACATCCTACTTTGAAAACAGTTTTGCTGCTGCTTAATTGGATGATGGGTAACAAAAACACCGTTCAGCATAATATCAGATAAACACAACAAATTCCCAAAAATAAGCTACACTGTGTTCAAACAGTCGAGACTCTGCCTCCCTCTCACTTTATATTATCTTGGCAGGCTTGGTAGACACTTGATGGTCATCAACTAGACACATTGTAGTGCTACATGGGTACAAGGGGCATCCAGTCTCTCGCTGGACTGGGTGCCATGTCTCTCTTCTTTATGGCTAGTTTAATTATAAATTTTTATTTCATAGTTTATCACATGAAAACATCATTACAGTCTATGGGGAAATGTGGAATTCAATTAGAAGATAAGTCTTTCAGATTGAATTGCATCTGGTTCTAAGTTGTGACCTCTCGGAAGCCTTCTACACTTGAGGAAGCATTTACAATATTAATCTTCTTTTTCCAAGGACTGTTGTCCGATTTAGATCTTTACCATGATATATTTATTCTGTATTGCCTTATCTTTTGGATAAACTTTTCACATTAATGTGATGCAACGTTATTTTCTCTCTTTGTTTCTCTATTCTTTGCCCTAAAAATCCAAAGCCCTTTTCTTACTGAGTAACGCTCACTTTTTCCACTTGAAACATGTAATTATAAATTGGCTAATAATAATAACATGTTATTGATAGTGATGGGCGAATTTATTCGGCTGGCGCGAATTCGCCGGCGTCAAAAAAATGTTTAAAAAAAATGGGCGCCGGCGTCAAAAACGGGCGCCGGCGTAAAAAAACGGGCGCCGGCGTTGAAAAAACGGGCGCCGGCGTCAAAAACGGCGCCGTTTCACGAATTTCGCGCAAATTCGCCCATCACTAGTTATTGAACACTTTTCAACTTAATATATTTAAAAAAAGTTTTTAAAGGTTATTCAAAATAATTTGCATACAAATAAAAACTGTGAATGATTTACAGGAAAAATTCTCCTTTAAATTTGTTTGGCACTTGCCAGTCATCAAACTCTGTCTGCTTAAATCTCCCTTTTTATCAGTGCTAATATAGTTGAAATGCAAATGTTGTGCAGATATTTTCTGAAGTACACATTTATTTTTTTAAAAAAAAAGTCAATATTTTTAATCAAAACGTGACTGTTCATACAGTAGGCTTTGATGTTGAAGTTAAATGTCAGGAAATCGTTGTAAAAGGAAACTTGCATAAATTAGCTTTCTTGGCTAAGCTCTTTCTTTTGCAAAATCCATTCTATTTATTTATTTTTGCTTTAAAAGTCAAACATTCAGAATATGAACCTATGTTCCAACGATCCAGGCCCCCAAGTAACTCATAACACCTTGGTGTGTTAACAACTGGCCCCCTTGAACATTTTTGTTTACAATAAGCCAACGGAACATACAACTGCATATGAAACTTTGAACAGTGAAAAGGGTGGATAAGGATCACCTACATATGCTCCATTTAAAGGTTTACCATGACCTAAACCAATAAGCCATGTGAGTGGTGAGATTATATAATAGTCTTTATAAGTACAGTACAGAATTGTGAGCTTAGTAAGGAGAGAAAAAATAAGAACAGGAAAATACAGAAAAAAACCTCAAGGGCAATTTATAAAGCAGAACAATTGGAGGTAATAAGTGAATAGGTCTAGCTTTGAATAAGAGGTTATTATGAGAGATATCTTATTTAACCTGAAGCCAGTGATTCCCAGGGTGCCCAAATCTTTAGAAAATGATGGGTATAATTATGAAGCATGGATTCTCGATACTGGATTTAAACATCATATTAGTGTCCACCGTTCTTTTAATTTCAAGTCAAATTCTTGGAGTTGGCATTTTTCACGTAGCTGCAATGGATAAGTGGGACAAATTTTGCCTAGAAAATAGAATGGTGGCGATGATCCTGTTTTGCTGCCATTATTTATTATTATTAACATGTAGTTATACTATCAGTCTACCATTGTTGCTAAAACTCCCAGCATTGGTTGTTGTGAAATGTTGGGACTTGTTCTATAGCAATAGCTGGATGTTTGTAGGTATCTGTTATGAGGTCTAGTAACACATTTTTTGGTGTGAGTAAGCCAGTTATATTTTACAGATCAGAGATGGGCCATGCCAACCAGGAACCCTAGACAATCGTCCGGCCACCTCACCCCCCGTTCATGCTCACGCAAACATGAGTGTGCACATGTAGTCACCAACAGGGGAGGCGATCAGATAAAGGGGAACCAGCAGCAACAAGAAATCCCAGACTATGGGAAGGCAGAAGGCTTTTCAAGAGGTACCTGCTCAGCACCCCCCATTGCACCCTAGGCAGGTGCCTTTTCTGCCTACAGCGCTGCGAAAATACATGGCGCTCTATAAAAACATGTTAATAATAATAACCCTAGTTCCAGCTCAGTTACAGATGACACCAAACAAGAGATACATTCTATAGTTCTATTTCCACAAGACTGAAACACTTCCGGTTGTTTTGTTGATTCAGGTATTTATTCTAGTGTCTTTTTTAAAGGCCTTTTGTACCTCATTGTAGAGGTCAACTTTTACAAAACAGTAAATAATAATAATAGCTTTCTTTACAATATTTTTCTTACAAAGTCCCTCTAAAGGTAGTACAGTACATCTTTTTAAAGAGCAGAAAGGAACCTTCCAAAGCTTAAAGGAAAATGAGGTTGACAAGCTTCTCTGCTAAATTCAGCACTTGGGTTTAGGAAGGTTTGCTGCATGCACATGAGAAAAAAGTGGGATAAAAATTGCCAGTGGGCTAAATAATTCTCTTATTTACATATAATTACATCGTTAAGTTGGGTGGAAAAAAGACCAAGGCCAAGTTCAACCTCTTCAAATAAAACCCAGCACACATACTTATACAAACCCACTGAAACTATATATACTGTACCACTATATATGACCTGAATTATTCACAGATCCTTATTAAACCAGATCAGTGGAATGGTGAGCCTTAAGTGTCATCATTTAGGATTTGTAGAAAGGTAAGTGTAAAACATCCATAAATAGAATTAGCTGTATATTGAACCATGAGTGTAGCAATCTTTTATAATTATATTTCCCCCTGCTCTATCATTTATACAAATAAGCAGCATGCTACTTTCTTTCTTTCCTTCTTTCTTTAACTCTTCACCTTCTATGCCAATGCTGTTAAACTGGCGGCTGGCACACCCTCTTGTGTGGCCCTCAGTTAATGTCTGGCTGCTTTGATTGTTTAACTTTTTATAAGCTTCAAAAGATCAACTGGTCCCTGCATTGTTCACACCTTAGGCTGAATTTGGCCAAATCCTAAAAAGTGGATTCACTGCATACCTAGTTGCTATGCAATCCACAGGGGAGGATTAGGCATATGGATTTAAGGGTATGTATTAATATTACATAAACTTTTTTTCACATATGAACGACGGGTGATACCCCTGCAGCAAGCACCAACCATTTTTTTGGTTTGCTACTACCATTAGTGTGGGTACCTTGTTTAAAAACAAGGACTGGTCAACATGGGCTTCCATTACCTGCCCTTAACCATATAGGCCAGAAAAATCTCTGGTAATGCAGGTTTTGAAACATAAATCATACATTCATTTACTGTATGTATTTCAAGAGCCTCAGGTGCCCATAACGATCCTGAGACTGAATGTTTGAAGCCATTGGATACGTCACACTTTCAGTCTGATCCAATCAGTCAGCCTGAACAATGTACTCCTGTGGATGACGCTCTGTAGCTTATATATAAATAGTTAAACAGGAGATATCATTTAGAAAGACTAAACTTTGCTCCCTAAGGTCAGAGCATCTGAAATTATAATTAAAATACATTACAGATTTGTGTCTATAGGCACTACTGACCCTACCTGGCAGGGCCAGAACTAGGGGTAGGCAGAAGAGGCATCTGCTTCTGAGGGCAAAATAAAGGGGGGCTCTTGGCATGTACTTCTGCCTACTCCTGGTCTGGGGTTTTCTTGTTCCCTCTGAGAGAACAACCTGTGGCCAGCTAGACTGCCTAGGGTGCCTGGCAGAGCACCCAAATATAGTGGTCTAAAATAAGATAGCTCCCCTTCCAGTGCATTGGGCCTTCCAATAAGTTTTAGAACTAAATAAGAATATCATGCTCAGATATACTGTATTTGTATGACATTGCATAATAATTGTTTAATGGGTTAAAGGGTCTTTCAATGTACATGTGTAGTCTGTATATTAAGTCATTGATCATGAAAATAAAAAAAAGGGGTTTAAACATTATGTAGAGTTGATATAAGATTAGACTGTAAGCTTTACTGAACAGGTCCTCGTTTCTCCTAAGTCACTTAATCTTTGTAATGTATATTTATTGCAATTTATTGGATGAACATAGCTTCAAACATAAGTTGCTGTTTCTGTTTGCTTCAGGGGGCAATTGTTTTTTTTGTTGTGCTGGCCAATCATAATACATGGGAGGCTTTTTATAACCCAGTAGCCATCTTGCTCATTGCCTAGGTATTTTGGTATACTCAACTAGTGTTAGTGAGCAACCAGGGTGTATTTTCTTAGGTTTAGACTCCTCTATGTTTGGCTTTCCATTTGGTTTCACATTGCTGAATTTGGCATCAACGAGGTCTAAAATACCTCAACAGTCTAGTGCCTCTTTATAATCTGTCTGATCTGCTTACCTCCTTCCCTCTGACATTCTTGTCTAGGCAGTCATTGCTTTAGCTGACCCATAAAAGGCTGCATTTAAAGGGACAGCCTCCCATTCTGCTTCTATCTGTTGGAAATTAGATAGCCTAGTTGCAACTTCCAAAAGGGTACTCCTTTGGCAACAACTGCCCTAGTTTATCCATGGCTCATTCTTAAAGCTTTGCATTTAGTCACCTGCTGTAGAAATGTGATAAAAACAAATTCCTAGAGAGTCCTCTCTACTGTGGAGGTGCTATTTAGGTAACCACTGCTTTAATTATTTCAATGTGGGTTTAGCACTCTTAAAGGATTCGTGACTGTTTCAGTGACATGCCAATAACTACAGCTATATAAATGGATATAATATAGAACAAATGTGTAACATCTTTTTGATTAATTTGAATTAGAGTGAAAGCATTTCAGTTTAATTAACTCACAATAATTAGGTTTGTACACATTTTTCTTATTAACTTCAATATTAATTGCCAAGGTTTGCCACTATAAAAGCCATTGGAAATCATTAGCTATATGTGGATTACTGAAGCAATGCGAGAGATATCATAGCAGGAAAATAAACTGCAGGATTAATTAAAATAATGCCAACACTTTAGTTGGTAAAAATAACCTTATACTGAGTACATGTCAAAACAATAAGTGGTGTAAATTAATTCTGAAAGCTCCCCCCCACACACACACTATAGTCCTAATTGTCAGTTTGGTAGTCATGTTTAAAACAGACAAGGCCTTTATGTTAGATAAAATATTTAAGAGATACCTTATTGAACAAAGATTTGAAACCACTGTATAGCGACCAGATAATGGTACATACCAACCCACTGATTCTCCCAGCACCAGCTCCCAACATCTATGCTTATACTGATAATTACTGATGGGTGAATACATTTTCCAGGTGAATTCCCGTGTATTGGCACTGGCAAATAAATTCGCAAAACTGGTGCGGAAATTCGCTGGCGTCAAAATATTTTGGACGCCTGCCAGAAAAGTCTCTCGCGTCAAAACTGTCGCACATCAACATTTTTTGGACACCCATTGACTTTTATGCTGGCGTCAAAATTGATGGGAATTTTGTGGGAAATTCACAAATTTTCCGGCTAATCAAAACGCGACAAATTCGCCCATCACTGCTGACAATGAGGGGCAGATTTATCAAGGGTCAAATTTCGAAGTAGAAAAAGCTTAGAAACTTCAAATATCGAAGTCGAAGTTTTTTTACATCTAATTTGGCCATTTGCGGTTGAAGTAAAATAGTTCGATCGAACGATGAAATCCTTCGTATCGAACGATTCGAAGGATTTCATCCATCGATCAAACGATTTTTCTTCGACTTCAAAAAACGTAGAAAAATGCTCTAGAAGGTCCCCATAGGCTAACTTAGCACTTCGGCAGGTTTAATTTGGCAAAGTATTGAAGTTTAAGTTTTTTAAAGAGACAGTACTTCGATTATTGAATGGCCGAATAGTCAAAGTATTTTTACTTGAATCGAAGTCGAAGTCGTAGTAGCCTATTCGATGGTCGAAGTATCCAAAAAATTACTTTCTAATTTTTTTACTTCTAAAATTCCCTCTAATTCACTTCGACCCTTGATAAATCTGCCCCTAAATGTATAGAATGGCTTTCATTTCCCTCCCTTTGTTATTACACCACATTATACTATATATTTATTATTTCATATTATCATGAAAGAACAACATCATTCTAAATTGTATGATAACGAGTGACAACAATTTCTTCTTATAAAAACAGGTTAATATATTAAAGTATCCCTTACACTTTAATTATCTAAATAAATAATTGATGAAAGATTCCAATTTATAAGTTCAGCTAGTATACAACTGATAAGGCTAAATGTTTTTTTTTTCACAAACTGATAATAAAAGTAACCATTAGAATGAGAGCAAGACGGGGCTATTTTACTCTCTTTTCTTTTTCCAGTTTAATTGATGGTTCAAATCATTATAAAAATGAAAGAATATGTAATATACGAATGTACTGTATATACAAATTATGCTGCCATTTTTCTACACACCTTATTACCCCCCCATATTACCATCTTTTTCCTTCTGTACCCCTATTCCTATGAAAACACAATGAATAAAGATTTATATAAAAAAATATATTAAAGTATCCCCCATGCGAATATACCCAACAAATCAACATATCATTTTTCAAACTATATAAGTTTGTTGTAAGGTTTATAGCAGAAATGGGGAATTTGCTGGCATTAGGATGGTACAGTATTATGGATATTAGGGAAGATTACAATGTCAGATAATAACTGATAATTATCTGAGTTTTGATATGGGACATTTACCATGGAAAAATTGCAGCATATATCAGAAAATGCCCTTTATGTCATCACAATAAATTATACAGAACATGAAATCTTTTGTTCTTCACAACATTTACAGTGGCATCAAGAGCACTACATCGAAATGCCAGAGGATTATCGTGGATTAGGCTCTGTTGACTACAGTACTGTGAAAAGATGGGAGCCTCCAACTGGCATACAGCAATGTACTGTTGCATATATTGGCTGGCAGTCACAGGTCCTGATGATCTGCAGCTCTTTGTATTGTGCCAATGCAATCCATTTTAATCTGCCAGCATTTTGATCTAATCTAATGCTTGTAGTGGAGATCAAAACACCTCCAGTGCCATAGCTCTAAAGGAGCAAAGATATTATGAAATTATTTCTGTAGGAAAGCTATCCTGTCAACAATACCATCTGTCCTAAGTCTAAAGGCTTTGACACAATTAAAGGATACATTCAGGCTCTTGCTCTATCTGCTGTTTACAAGATGACATTAACTCTACATTATTATGGGCAGGGTGTGCCTTTTTGAAATGGCCTTTGTTAAATATCAATTCTATGTTTCTGTACACAGTGAAATAGCTTGTTACGAAAAATAAGACAATGTATTCTGTTCAAGCACCTCCTCTCCAGCAGCTCTGCATGTGCTACACGCTGGCATCCCTTTATTATGTAAAACAGACACAGAGACCTGCTGTGCAAAATCCTATTTACAACAGAGAGCCTCTTCCGGAGAGAAGATGTTTTATTTGTATATGTCAGACTGTAACCCATTCTCATCCACAGGCATAAGAACAGTAGTTACATAGTTACATATGGGCTCATTGATTATGAGTAGGGGCACCGGAGATATAAGACGCATAAAACTGCAACACTTAGGGGCACATTTACTTAGCTCGAGTGAAGAATTAGAATGAAAAAACTTTGAATTTCTTTTTGAATTTCATTTTTTTTGGCTACTTCGACTACGACTTCGACTTTGAATCAAACGATTCGAACTAAAAATCGTTCGACTATTCGACCATTCGATAGTCGAAGTACTGTCTCTTTAAAAAATACTTTGACTACCTACTTCGCCACCTAAAACCTACCGAGCACCAATGTCAGCCTATGGGGACCTTCCCCATAAGCTTTCCTAGCAATTTCTGATCGAAGGGAAATTGTTCGATCGATGGATTCGATTCGAAGGATTCGATTCGAAGGATTTAATTGTTCGACCGAACGATTTTTCCTTCGATCGCTCGGTTGAACTAAATGCGGTAAATCCTTCGACTTCGATATTTGAAGTCGAAGGATTTTACTTCGATGGTCGAATATCGAGGGTTAATTATCCGACCATTAGTAAATGTGCCCCATACTGTAGATCCCATATGCTTAGTTTGTGCCTGTTAGTTAGTTAGTTAGTTAGTTAGTGCAACTGCTCTCTACTTCTTAAAGGAAAACTATACCCCCCAAACAATGTAGGTCTCTATAAAAAGATATTGCATAACACAGCTCATATGTAAAATCCTGCTTCATGTAAATAAACCATTTTCATAATAATATACTTTTCTAGTAGTATGTGCCATTGGGTAATCATAAATAGAAAATTGCCATTTTAAAAAATAAGGGCCGCCCCCTGGGATCGTAGGATTCACTGTACTGTATGTTAGGTCACATGAGCCAATTAACAGACAGAGTTGTGTCTTTTGCTTCCACACTTCTTCCTGTTACAGTTAGAGTTGTAGTATTTCTGGTCAGGTGATCTCTGAGGCAGCACACAGACCATCACGAAATGGTGGCTCAAGGCAAGAGATGTAAAAGGGCAATATTTACTTAAATATATATTCCAGTTTGGTAAGATTCTTTCATATGCCACTTAATATGATATGAACTATCTGTTGCTTAAGTGTTCATTTTGGGGGTATAGTTTTCCTTTAAGCTATTTCAAGTGCTCCTTTAGAACTAGTATTCAAAGGTACTGAACAGAGAAAAAGAAGATCATTTTTAAACATTTTAATTAATTGATTAAAATGGAGTTTATGGGGTATGGGCTTTCCATGATATGGATCTTTCTGAATAACAGATTTTTGGATAAATGGATGCCATACCTGTACCAGTAAAGGCATTCCTCCATGCATGCATAAACAGTGGCTAACATGTTTCAAAAATACCCCCAAACAATACTTCTGTTAAAATTATACAAATTGTTCCAGCCAGAAGTAAACACGTTTTATTCTGATGTCAGAGTGATTATAACTAACTAAATGGGTAACAAGGAGTATAACTGACTGGAGGGCAGTGACCTGGTAGAAAAAGTAATGTATCTGGAACCAAGTAATGGTAATGGCCTGCCACAAAGTCATGAAACTGCCCGCAGTATTATATAACAAGACAAAGAGGTTGGTGCTGCGGAAAACAACAGGTCACAACATAATATAGATGGTCAGAAAACCAATTAACAGGGTAGTTATTTATGTACTGTAGATGGGCACAGAGTAAATACCGTATATCTGGGAAAGGAGTAGGAATAAGGATTTTCAAGCGTTCTATTTTTCTTTCTGAAAACAAAGAATTTTCTGGAAAATCACATCAAAACATAGACGGTACTTCATCCTCCAAATAGTTATTTCTGCCTCGAAGCTACTTTGGCAATGATCGTTCATAACATACCAACATCCCACACACTTGGGGCTAATTGAGTTGATACAGGGAAAAAATGCATGTGCTACAAATGAATCTGGCATTTTTAGGGGCAGCTACTAGCCCTGAGTAAATCAGCCTCATAGTAAATACGGTATCCTGGAAATGTATTCACAGGAAGTTTAGTTGAACAAACAATAGAATTATAACAGTTTCCAAGGCTCACACAGCTGATCATTGTGAAAAGGTTAACAGATGCCCCAGACATGTACAATGAGATCCACCCCAATGTCACTTATATTTCCTTTTCCTCTGTAAAGTGCTTACAAATGGTGCTAGCTAATGAGTAAAAAAAATTTAAGGGGCAGATTTACGTATGGTTGAATATCGAGGGTTTATTAACCCTTGATATTCGACTGCCGAATGTAAATCCTTCGACTTCGATTATCGAAGTCGAAGGATTTACCGCAATTGGTTCGATCGAATGATCGAACGAAAAATCGTACGATCAAACAATTAAATCCTTGATTGATTTTAATCAATAGATCGAACGATTTTTCTACGACCAAAAAATTGCTAGGAAGCCTATGGGGACCTTCCCCATAGGCTAACATTGCACCTCGGTAGGTTTTAGGTGGCGAAGTAGGGGGTCGAAGTTTTTTTTAAAGAGACAGTACTTCAACTATCGAATGGTCGAATATTCGAACGATTTTTAGTTCGAATCGTTCGATTCGAAGCCGAAGTCGTAGTCGAAAGTCGAAGTAGCCAATTCGATGGTCGAAGTAGCCAAAAAAAACATTTGAAGTTTTTTTTATTCTATTCCTTCACTCGAGCTAAGTAAATGTGCCCCTAAATGTTTAAGCTATTTTTAAAGGTACTGTTTGTCTTAGAACTGCTTTGCCAACAGTTCAAGGGTTAACTGAATATGGAGGTAGCATCTCCAAAATGATACCACTGATACATTATTATGGGCAGGGTGTGCCTTTTTGAAATGGCCTTTGTTAAATATCAATTTTTTGTTTCTGTACACAGTGAAATAGCTTGTTACGAAAAAGAAGACAATGTATTCTCTGCACTCAACCCATTATCAATATATATAAGACATTGAGACATTTTGTGCATACTGCTACTGAAAAATGCCTTACCCTTTAAACTAAACAGGGATTGTTTGTCCATATATTGCAATATATTTAAGCTGGCCAACTGCATCAAAGTCGTCTCTGGTCTGGCCAGTCCTACGCTCAATTTTCAACAGATTTATTAAGAATTCTATTGCTTCATTTTACATTTTATAAAGGGACTAAGTTTTACCCACAACTTACTCGCTGCTTTCAAAGTAAAACTCAGAAACGTTGACGTAATTGGCCAGCTTAAATATATTGCAATATATGGACCTCAGTCACTCTTTACTGCTGCACTGCTAGTTGCAAGATAACAGCTGCCTGGTAGATCTAAGAACAGCACTCAATAGTAAAATCCAGGTCCCACTGCGACACCTTCAGTTTCATTGAATAGGAGAAACAACAGCCTGCCAGAAAGCAGTTCCATACTAAAGTGCTGCCTCTTTCTGAAAGCACATGACCAGGCAAAAGACCTGAGATGGCTGCCTACAAACCAAGGGGCAGATTTACATAGGGTCGAATATCGAGGGTTAATTAACCCTCAATATTCGACTGCCGAATGTAAATCCTTCGACTTCGAATATCGAAGTCAACGGATTTACCGCAAATAGTTCGATTCAAAGGATTTTAATCTATCGATCGAACGATTTTTCTTCGACCTTAAAATTGTTAACATGGCACTTCGGTAGGTTTTAGGTGGCGAAGTAGGGGGTCTAAGTTTTCTTTAAAGAGACAGTACTTCGACTATCGAATGGTTGAATATTCAAACGATTTTTAGTTCGAATCGTTCAGGTTCGAAGTCGAAGTCGAAGGTCGAAGTAGCCAATTCGATGGTCGAAGTAGCCAAAAAAAACATTCGAAATTCGAAGTTTTTTTTCTTCTATTCCTTCACTCGAGCTAAGTAAATGGGCCCCTAATATTACAACTAAAAAAAATACACTTGTTGGGTTAGGAATGAAATTTTACATGGTAGAATGAATTATTTTCAGTATGAACAGTGTAATTAAGAAATAAAAATGACACATACCAATCATGACAGAATCCCTTTAATGTGTTTGTTTTTTAACTATTTTGTACCAAGAGACCTGAACCATAAAACCTGTACTGTGTGCATTTTTTCCTAAATGTGACTTCACATCTAAACCTTAAATGTGTTTCTAGTTTCAAAGTATACTACCTGGGATACATGTTTTAATCACTTGAATCTGTTGTCATCATTATTATGTGCCATTGACTTTTTAACCGATTATCCATGTCACAGTTATTATGCCACATTTCCTATTGATGGAATTGACCCATCTGCTTGTTGTCACTCTCACAAGATCAATTTGCTCCCCAGGGAGACAGAACCATCACACTCTAGAACAGACAGTAAACTGCCAGTGGGAGATAGAGATGTGCATTCAATGGAGTGTTTTCAGTCTTTATAACTCTTATCAATAAAATGCAACATCAGGGCAATTTAAAGGTTGTAGAATGGCTTTGCTTTATATTCACCACTTACAATTTCCCTTCTGTGTGTGATCTTAATGATCTGTTTAACTTTGTGTGGCAGCATTGGATGTTCAATCATTTAACTTTCTAGAGTTACTATTTGGGAAACTATTTTTAAGACACACTAATTATGGATAGTAAAAGAGAATGCATATATAGACATTCTTTGATATTCTCATTAAAGGGCATGTAAAGGCAAAAAAAATAAAATCCCATTTTTACTTTCTTTAATGAAAAAGAAACCTATCTACAATATACTTTAATTTAAAAATGTGCACCGTTTTTATAAGAAACCTGACTGTATGCAGTGAAATTCTTCCTTCATTTACTGATGTGGATAGGAATTGTCAGATGGTCCCTAACTGCTGAGCAGGGAAACAATCATACTTATGAACAGCAGGGGGAGCCCCCGCCTTACTTCCCAGCCATGCAGAACTCAAGCAGCTTTGTTTATTTCCCTGTTATGATGATCCCTAAGCAGCCCACACCACACTGAGCATGTGCACAGTCTTGGTCTTGCAAAGATGTTTAGCAAAGTAACAAGATGGTGACCCCCTGTAGCCAACTTTGAAAGCATAAATCATTTGTTGGATTAGGCTTGTGGTGTAGTAAGTTCATGTTTAGCATACAAAATACAGCATTTCTAGCCTTATTCTATTTTAGACTTTACTTTCCCTTTAAGGAAAGATTGTGAGCAAACTCATGCGTACATAGGGGCCATATGTATTTTTGCTATGCATTATCTGTGCCATTAAACTTTCTTTCAGTTTTGGATATATACTTACTTGCCGGGCCATGCTCCATAAACACAGTATTGTAATAGATTTGGGCTATGGCATTTCTGAGAAGCACTGATTAGAATAGTGCTATTTATCAAAATTCAGATTTGTGTAATTTTAGTTTTTTTTGTTACTTTGAATAAACTCATAATTAAAAAAAAACAAATGTTTACTTATTTATTAAAAGAATTTGAAAATATAATATTTTGGGGAAAAAACTTGAATTTGTGAATTTACAAACTCAAAAAAATTGAAAACAAAATGAATACCTAGAATACACAGGGGCAGGTTTACATATGGTCGAATATCGAGGGTTAATTAACCCTCGATATTCGACTGCCGAATGTAAATCCTTCGACTTCGAATATCGAAGTCGAAGGATTTACCGCAAATAGTTTGATCGGACCAAAAAAAATGTGTGATTGTTTAGTATAAAATCGGACTTTTAAAAAATCACGAATTTTTCTGAATTTATTATACCCCGAGAATGGAAAAGTCCGAATCAGAAAATCCGGCATCTCAGACCTGTCAAGGTTGTATATAAGTCGATGGGAGAAGTCCCAATGATTTTTTGATGTGCGCTGGGTTGTGTGAAAACTCCCAAAAAATTGTGAAATTGCTTTCCCGCAAAACAAATTATAGGGAAAATAAATATGCCGAAAAAACCTGTGCAGATTAGATCAGATTTGGTGGCTGGAAATGTTGAGATAAATTTGAACTTTAATGAATAACCCCCTATGAGTTGTAATGCATAAAAACACTTAATCGCTCTAAAAATCCAACACACAGTAGATTACAGATAAATTGTGAAGAATTCCATTGTAAAGTACAGAGGTTATCTGCTGTGTATCCTGTGCATTTTCTCTTTTTTTCCATCTTGAATGGCTGCCCCATGGCTGCTTGTTTATATAAACTATAGTAGTCTTTCTGAAGCAAACACACCAGTTTTACCAACGTTACATTATATTTTCATTACTTTAAAAGACTTTGATTTTTTTGTCTTATTGTTCCTTTAATCTACAAGGTTCAATTAAAAACATCAAAAAAAATCAGGTAGAGTATATAAAATAACTTGGCAGAAATCGAATTTCATGCTTTGATCTCAGTTACTAAAATGATTTGGCAAAAGGAAGTACTAAAGCTTCACTAGTCTATATCAGGGACTTTAGAAACCACTGCTTCATTGTGCATTAAGTCTTTATCCTAATTTCCAGTCCAATCCTAAAACTTGCAGTTCTTCCGTTCTAAAGACAGAATAAGTAGGCCTGTAAAACTTGATTTTAGACAAGTAATTGCTAAGTCATCCTGATTTCTAAATCTACTGCACCGTCAACTTAAACATTTATGCAATACAGTTAAAATTATATTGTTTCTAGAAAAATCCCATTACAGTGTCGTAGTAAAAGTTAACTCCTGTGAGAACATCTGTATGTGTTATATAGTTAAAAAAAATCTCTGTACATATGATTAATTAAATAAGGCAAGCTCAACACATGGTTTCTCAGACTTTATTACTTCGTTAAGAATTCTGGGTAAAGGATTGTAAGTCTCTTTAGCACACCTAAAGGCATGATTACTCAGCTAACTGTGACAAGCAACATTTAAATAACTTGAGTAAATTACAGTATTTCCATTATCTCAGGCCCATAAATCTCTCCAGTGTGTCACTGTGAGCTACGGAAAGTCCTTGTCTTGATATATGAAATTTTCACATGTAAAGAAAGAATGGAAAAAAATATGCAAATCAATGTTTTAAAATGATCATATTAATAGCCCCTCATATCTGAAACAATTGTACATTTGCATTGTGCAGTCTTGGTCCATGACAAGTGAGATAGAGCACATTAACATATAAATAAAAATTTAGAAACATAAGTGAACAAATGGTCCATCGAATAAGTAAAAGTAAGTTAAATGGTGGCAAACCTTTTGATCAAAACGATGCATTATACTTATGGGCACATTTACTAAGGGTCGAATATCGAGGGTTAATTAACCCTCGATATTCGACCATCGAAGTAAAATCCTTCGACTTCGAATATCGAAGTCGAAGGATTGACTGATTGGAAGGATTTTAATCCATCGATCGAAGGATTTTCCTTCGATCAGAAAAAGCTTAGAAACCTTATGGGGAAGGTCCCCATAGGCTAACATTGGTGCTCGGTTTAAAGTGGCGAAGTAGGTAGTCGAAGTTTTTTTTAAAGAGACAGTACTTCGACTATCAAATGGTCGAATAGTCGAATGATTTTTAGTTTGAATCATTCGAAGTCGTAGTCGAAGGTCGAAGTAGCCTATTCGATGGTCGAAGTACCCAAAAAAAACCTTCGAAATTCGAAGTTTTTTAACTTCGAATCCTTCACCCGAGCTTAATAAATGTGCCCCTTAGTGATGGGGTAGAATTTGGGCCATTTGGATTTGCCGAAAAATTTGCAAATTTCCCGCAAAATTCGCGAAATGGCGAAAAATTTGCGAAACGGCCCCGGCAAAAATGACTCACTAAAACTTGTGTATTATAATAAAAAAAGTACCTGTTGCAAAATATGAGGATATTAGAAGTTACCTCGGAGTTCCATGACCTGTATAAAAACACTCGGCCTTCAGCCTCGTGTTTTTATATGGCCTCCTCGGTAACTTATAATATCCTTATATTTTACAAGAGGGGGTACTTTATTGACTATATATATATATATATATATATATATATATATATATATATATATATATATATATATATTATATCTCTGGAAAACCATTGAAAGCATAAAACCATAACCCCTGGGAAAACTACCTGCAGGTAAGTTGAACTCAAAAACTTATATTCAGCTTACAGATAAATGTGTCCCTTAGTTTATCACCAATAAGGGCCAAGCCTGTACAATTACCACTTTGCCCAAATCAACTCCAAAATGTGTTGAGGCTCTCTAAACCTTAATTCTAATGATGGGCAATGATAAATGGGCAGCTTGATTGCTGAAGCAGTCTCGAGGGATAATCAAAACTACCTGCTGATAACTGTTCCTTCTGAACGCAAAAGGTGATTTTAAATTTAAAGATGGAACAGAGTTAATTAAAGCATCCCGTAGATGCACTGAACATTTTCCCAATTAGATGAATGGTGTTCCCTGTGTGCACCTGTATTTAGAATCAAAAGATAAGTATTTGCTCCATCTCTTTATAAATGACCTGGAAGTAGGATTTCTATGGATGAAGGAAATTTCTTTGGAGAAATAACGGCTGATAAATTTTACTTACAAAGCGATTTGGATAAACGGAAAAACAAATGAGTGAGGGTTTTTTTTTTTTTTGCAAATGAAGTAGGAAGTCTGCCTATAAAAGCCATTGAACAAGACCAATTAATAATAGTATCAGCAGCAGTAACAAGAACTGAATATATATTTTTTTCATAAACCAAACTTTGGTAGTGAACAAACATACAACAAAGTATCTTGAATGTGAGAGTTTATAATAAATTGATAATAACCACCTGACATATTTTAAAAGGGTCAAATTTGAAAAGGGTTGCTAGAACCTTTAGGGGATGATGAATAGGTCATTGATCATTAATCCATCATATCATCATAAGGAGTTTAAATAAGGTACCACCAATTGATTATAATCAATAACCACAAACTCTTTGTTGGGATGCTATTATATTGAACGCTGCAATCGTGTCTCTTCTCTAGGGTTCCCCGTGACTGCACTTGTTGGGGTACATGCACAAATAGAACATAAGTTTGGATTGGATTCTATCCCCTTCATGCAATAAATGACACTAAGTTTGCCCAGAAGTAGTAAATCATAGCAACCAGTAAGAGGTTTGCTTTTAAACAGAGACTAGTAAATCCTACCTGCTGATTGGTTGCTATGGATTACTGCTCCTGGGCAAACTTATTGTGTTTTATTGCAAAACCTAATATAAGTTTAAGTCAAATGGGATACCTGGGACAAGAGACAAGATTGAGGTGTGATCCTCAATAGAACAGAACCCCAAATCAATGTGTTTTCAGCGGAGAGGTATGCCTTGGGTCTTATGATAATGACCATAATAACTGGGGGGGGGGTAAAAACTGGAACCTGATCAGTGATTAACTTAATTAAACTAATAACATTAATCTGAATGTTTGATCTGAACTTTGACTTTGACTTGGTGATTCAAAGCAATTGCCTGAGACTAGAGGAAAGTAAAGATTTAAATACCAGTAAAGAGGACAACAGAGTCTTGTTCTTAGAAGAAATTTTTGTTATCCTTAAAGCTCCAGTTTATGAATTTTTAATTGCTTAGATTTTCCTTGTATTTGTTTTTTTTTTCTGCAGATGATTTTTTTTTGCAGATTTATTAGCAACTTTACTCTGTATATATTCCTGTAGCACTTCTATCATAAATGCTATCTTGTAGCACACCAGTAGCCTGCCCAAGGCTTACTTTCATAATAGTTTAACATAGTTGCTTTAATCACAAATTAGTTAGTTACACCAATGAATGTCTTATTTGCATAAAAAAAATAACAGTCTGCCTCTATTCCTAAGAAAAATGGTGGTTGACGGAGTCCAATTTTTTTTTTCAATCTGTGAAGTTGGGACTAGATTGCATTTAAGCAATTAAAAAACTATATACAACATTTTAATATATAATAATATATTAATATATTATATAATAAAATAATATTATATTAATATAATTATAATTAATATTCATTATAATATAATAATACAGGTATGGAACCTGTTATCCAGAATTCTCGAGACCTGGGGTTTTCCGGATAACAGATCTTTCTGTAATTTGGGTCTTCGTGCCTTAAGTCTACTAGAAATTCATTTAAACATTAAATAAACCCAACAGGCTGGTTTTGCTTCAATAAGGATTAATTATATCTTAGTTGGGATCAAGTACAAGCTTCTGTTTTATTACTACAGAGAAAAAGGAAATAATTTTTACAAATTTGGATTATTTGGATAAAATGGAGTCTATGGGAGCCATTCCGTAATTCGGAGCTTTCTGGATATCGGGTTTCCGGATAAGGGATCCTTTACCTGTAATACAATATATTAATATATATATATATATATATATATATATATATATATATATATATATATATATATATATATATATATATATATATATATTTAAATCAACAAAATGGAGTGGAGATTAACCCTGGTCTGTGACCTAGTCCAAAGGACAAATTCGCTGGTGAAAAATTTCACTGCGACAAGAAAGTTGCTTGTGTAAAAATTTTGCTTGTCAAAATAATTTTGATGCCCATTGACTTTAATGCATTTGGAAAAAAAAGTCACACGTGTAAAAATTGTCGCTTGTGTAAAAATTATCGCGCGTCAAAATAATATTGACGCCCAATGACTTCAATTCCTTTTGCAAATGTTTCTCTGTTTCACGAATTTTTCTCTGTTTGACAATTTTCTCTGTTTCACAATGTTTTAGCGAAGCCAAATGGGACAGATTCGCCCACT